>NC_134212.1:53264521-53886521 GCF_965140235.1 Caretta caretta | reverse complement strand
GGATAGTTCCCTCTAATGTGTACGCCTGTGCGGCCGCACATGAGCAAATGAAGGACACAGACGTGGCTCCACTAATTAGGTGCCTGGACCGTGGAGAAGACGCACATGTAAGGTGATCTGGTGGCCTTGGCAAAAATAGGGTGTAGGTGGGAGGGGGTAGTGGGGTGAGATGGGGGGAATTTGGGACGTACAGGGCTGCGGCAGCCAGAGAAAGAGGTGACTTTCCCCAGCTCCAGGGCTGCAGCTGCCAGAGAGAGATGGCCCTCCTTCCCAGCCCCAGCTCGGGGGCTGCTGCGATGTGGGAGAGAGGGAGAGACCCCTCTCCTTCCCAGCCCCAGTTTGGGGGCTGCCGCAACGGGGGAGAATGGGCACATCCATCACATTAGAAAGGTAAAACTACTGATATGAAAATATGAGTTGTATGCTTTTATTTGTAGAACAAAAAAAGTTAATTATTAAGGTTTTTTTATATCGCACTTTTATCCCAAACGCTTTACAATAGTTAGCTAATGGTACAAACAACATTTGGAAAGATCGTTAAGTAGTCCTCTAAGACCCTCAGCAATTTTCAAGTGGTCCACAGAAAAAAAAAGTTTGAGAACTGCTGATTAATAGGACCGTACCAAGTATCTGCACTCACACTTGCTCTTTATTTACTCCGTGTACATTCTGATAACATCGTCTGTTTTCCTGCTAGGGTGTTATGGATGATCACAGAAAGATTTTGAAACCAGAAAGATATCTTTGGCAAAATAACAGGTTTCAGAGTAACAGCCGTGTTAATCTGTATTCGCATTTTCCACAGTATGCATCCGATGAAGTGAACTGTAGCTCACAAAAGCTTATGCTCAAATAAATTGGTTAGTCTCTAAGGTGCCACAAGTACTCCTTTTCTTTTTGGCAAAATATTAATTTTGACTGTGGCAGTTCTTCCTAACCAAGAAATTGCATACATCTGTCAGCATCCCAGATCTTTTTTCACATGCTAAAGTAATAGTTTAACATTTAAACTGTAGAGCTCTTCTGGGTTGTTTGAGATTTGAATTCCCAGGTATTTATAGAATTTGTTGCCCATTCATATCCAAATGCTTTATAGAGGATTGACTTTTTAGAATCTGGCAAATTTGTAGCTAGCTTTTCAGATTTGGCATAATTTACTTTAAATCCAGATGCTTTCCCAAGTCATACATTTATATAGAAACTAATTTTAGGGAAATACAGTAATTTTGTTTATACAAAATTTTTGTATCTGCATATAAAGATATTTTCTGATGTGTTCCTGCAAGTTTTGTTCCTGTGATAGGTAGGTTCATTGTTCCTGTATCTCCTGGGCAAAAGGTTTCATGATCTCTGCAAAAAATAAAAATAACAATGGAGATCCCTGCGTAGTCCCTCTATGCAATTCAAACATGGTAAATTTAACCACATTAATTCTCCCAGCTCCTTTTGGGCTCAGGTTAAGAACAGTTATCCATTTAAGCAACTGAGGGCCAATGTCAATATTGGACAGGACTTGAATGAGTCGAAAGAATAGTAAATGATGAGTCGAAAGAATAGTAAATATGGCAGGCGACCAGCTTGGCTTAATAGTGAAATCCTAGCGGATCTTAAACATAAAAAAGAAGCTTACAAGAAGTGTAAGGTTGGACATATGACCAGGGAAGAGTATAAAAATATTGCTCGGGCATGTAGGAATGAAATCAGGAGGGCCAAATCTCACCTGGAGCTGCAGCTAGCGAGAGATGTCAAGAGTAACAAGAAGAGTTTCTTCAGGTATGTTGGCAACAAGAAGAAAGCCAAGGAAAGTGTGGGCCCCTTACTGAATGAGGGAGGCAACCTAGTGACAGAGGATGTGGAAAAAGCTAATGTACTCAGTGCTTTTTTTGCCTCTGTCTTCACTAACAAGGTCAGCTCCCAGACTGCTGCGCTGGGCATCACAAAATGGGGAAGAGATGGCCAGCCCTCTGTGGAGATAGAGGTGGTTAGGGACTATTTAGAAAAGCTGGATGTGCACAAGTCCATGGGGCCGGACGAGTTGCATCTGAGAGTGCTGAAGGAATTGGCGGCTGTGATTGCAGAGCCATTGGCCATTATCTTTGAAAACTCGTGGCGAACCGGGGAAGTCCCGGATGACTGGAAAAAGGCTAATATAGTGCCAATCTTTAAAAAAGGGAAGAAGGAGGATCCTGGGAACTACAGGCCAGTCAGCCTCACCTCAGTCCCTGGAAAAATCATGGAGCAGGTCCTCAAAGAATCAATCCTGAAGCACTTGCATGAGAGGAAGGTGATCAGGAACAGCCAGCATGGATTCACCAAAGGAAGGTCATGCCTGACTAATCTAATCGCCTTTTATGATGAGACTACTGGTTCTGTGGATGAAGGGAAAGCAGTGGATGTATTGTTTCTTGACTTTAGCAAAGCTTTTGACACGGTCTCCCACAGTATTCTTGTCAGCAAGTTAAGGAAGTATGGGCTGGATGAATGCACTATAAGGTGGGTAGAAAGCTGGCTAGATTGTCGGGCTCAACGGGTAGTGATCAATGGCTCCATGTCTAGTTGGCAGCCGGTATCAAGTGGAGTGCCCCAAGGGTCGGTCCTGGGGCCGGTTTTGTTCAATATCTTCATAAATGATCTGGAGGATGGTGTGGATTGCACTCTCAGCAAATTTGCGGATGATACTAAACTGGGAGGAGTATGGGTTGGACTAGATGACCTTCTGGGGTCCCTTCCAACCCTGATATTCTATGATTCTATGAAACAGAAAGTTCCCCTCTGTTCCATAAAAGGCTTTCTCTGCATCAAGTGATAAGAAAGTAAATGAATCCTTTTTTACCTGGCATTATGGATGATTCCAAGTACTTGCTGAATATTTTCTGATATGTGTCTAACCTTAATTAATCCATCAGCCATGGTGTGCTGAGAGAATGTGATTGGCTATACACCAGTTCCATAGCTTTATTTGATCTGGATTTGTATAAACTGAGAGCATGGAGTGCAGTCAGGTAGATGGTATTTCTGCTAAAATCTTTGTCACGATTCAATAGTGCGAAACATACTTTTTAACCACAGGTGCAGATGAAAAGAAAATAGAGAATGATACCAATAATGCGTGGGAAAAAAAGTGAGCCATCCTTTCAATTTCCACTGGAGTCTTGAGCACCCTCCATTTTCACCCATTCTCCCTATTTTACATGCCTCCCTTGGGGCAATTATATCTTCTAAGCATTATCCTTCATCTGAGGAAGAATTGACTGTATTCACATAGAATCATAGAATCATAGAATATAAGGGTTGGAAGGGACCCCAGAAGGTCATCTAGTCCAACCCCCTGCTCGAAGCAGGACCAATTCCCAGTTAAATCATCCCAGCCAGGGCTTTGTCAAGCCTGACCTTAAAAACCTCTAAGGAAGGAGATTCTACCACCTCCCTAGGTAACGCATTCCAGTGTTTCACATGTGAATACCAGGCAGAATTTGGCATAAGTCCTCACATAGTTTTGCTCTTCTCTCCCCCATCTTCATATGTTGAGCGTGTAGAATCTGCTGCACTCCAGTCACCTTCTATATTGAAGCAAGAGGCAAGACCCTGCAGTGGTAATACAGTAAACTGCAAAGTTGTTTATTCCATTCAGTTTTATAGTTATAAAAAATGTCTGTGCGGATTTTTGTTTTGTTTCAGAGTAACTGTGGGGAAAAGATCCGTATACGTCGTGTGCTCATGAACTCTCCCCAGATCATCACCATTGGGCTGGTGTGGGATTCAGACCACTCAGATCTAGCTGAGGATGTCATTCACAGCCTGGGCACCTGCCTCAAACTTGGAGATGTGAGTCTACTGCACATTTGACAATCTCTCAAAATCCCCTTTTCCCAAAATATGTCTGTGCTGTTCACTTGTATGCATTCAGGATGCAGGTTCACCTCTGATTCTGGGATCATGGGAGCATAAACATGGCATGCAGCCACCTTTGCCTCTGACCATCCCAATCCTGCATTGAGAGGAGCTTGGCTCAGCCCAAGGATCGGGCCCTCTGTGAATGCTCCACCAAGCCTGTGAAAAACTGTTGGCATCGGATCAACTATTTGTCTCCTTGCTCTTCCTTACTCCCATAGTTTAGGTAACTCCCCTTTGTGAGTGCTCTGCTCTTTGAACAAGATCTGCTACGGTACTGAGGGGAATAGAGAAGAGGAAGGAAATGGTCCCACTACTCCGACTGGTGGTGTCTCGTTTACCTAATCATTTTACTTCCCTGGCCCTAGTGAGTAGTTGCAACTGTTGGAAACAGATTTAAAAGAACACGGACAAGCACACTTGTACAGAATTTTTAATTGTATATTCTTAGTTATTAATCAATTGCATATTTTAAAATGTTAATTCTAATAATTTTATATTCTTAATGTCACTTTAGGTGCTTGAAAATTGGAAGTGGCCCCAAAGTGCCAATTTTAGATCTGAATCCAAATGTTTCCCATTTTCAGGGGGATTTTCGTTTGCGCCAATTTCTTTTGAAAATAGCTGTCTATTTCCCTACCAATATTTGTGTTTTTTTTCCATTTGAACAATAGTTATTCCTGTCTGTGTTTGTAATGGAGCCAAAGTGTGTTATGTTTTTTTAAAAACTTGTTCCTAAGTAACCCCATCCAAGGATTTGGTCACAGCTATCTTATTTTAGAGATAACACAAGAGACTGGGAGATACTGGCTCATGTAGTATTTTAACTTTCTCAGTGACTGAATATGGTTATATTATATTGTAATTAGACTCTGGAGGTCAGCTCCTCTGAGACTTTAGTACTTTTAAAATAACTTAAATTTGGGGTCTAAACTGTTGGTGTGCCACATAATAGGAATTATCACTAGTTACTCAACACTGAGAAACTAATTGAACTGTTTGGCATGAAACTGCACTAAGTTGCAGATGCATCACTTGAGAACAGAATTTGACCCTTAAAATGTAAAGTAGTAATGCATAGAAAAGTGACTCCAAAAGAGCTTTTTTGTGTGTCGTGATTTCTAAATGAAATCTGGTCAATTTTAAAAGTCAACACAAATCAGCTTGGGATCTGAAAGCCAACACCTCCACCACTGATAGACTCTGGAGGCCTACTACTGCCCTCAGTTACACCTCTGCAAGGCCACTGACTTCAGTTTGTCCTTGCTAGAGCCAGAACAAACTTCAGCTCCTTCTTCCATACCAGAACAGTGTTAGCTGTGGAGTGCAGAGAGAGAGGTAAAGAGTAGCTTTTTAAAAGTCACTCAGTAAAGCCACAAGATGTAACAGAAAACATACAGGGAGTAGGCTTCTTGTTGAGAAAGAGAGTGCCATTTTTATTAATTTTCAGAACAGAAATACACTTTAAAGTCTAGCAGGGAATTACATCATTGATATAAATGCCTTCTTTACAAGGCAGTTGTGGGCTGTCAGGAAACCTGGATTCGTTTCCACCTCTGCCAATGACTTGTATGACCATGGACCAATCACTTAACCATTCTGTGCCTTAGTTTCTCCATCTGAAAAAATGGCATATAACACTTAATGCAGCTCTGTAGAGCATTTTTAGCTCTTCAAATGAAACACAGTATTTTAATGCACAGAATTTTATTATATAATTTTTTCTTCTCTCCTTTTCCTCACCCCTTGAAGCTCTTTTTCAGAGTAACTGATGACAGAGCAAAACAGTCAGAGCTGTATTTGGTGGGAATGATCTGTTACTACGGAAAACATTACTCCACCTTCTTCTTCCAAACGAAGATCCGCAAGTGGATGTACTTTGATGATGCCCATGTCAAAGAGGTAAGGAAATAGGAGATTATTTTTGTAAATGGTAAGAACTGTTTGAGTATTGGTGAGGGTGTAGATCCATACTGCTTTCCAAAGATTTCCAGAAACTGTGTGTGTGTGTTCTCACACCTGAGGTCCTACTTAACTCCTACTTAACTCCTAAAGATTTCTCTGAATGAACTAATGCTTTCTGTAAGTCCGATGGAGGAGATGCTTTCTCCAGAAGACATGATTTTGCAACAGAGGATAACCCACTTAAAATGGGAGAATCGTAAAGAAATAAAAATAAGGCCTAAAGAGGAGAGAGGGTGAAGAGTCTGAGGGACCTGGAAGGGGAAAGGGAAGAAGAGAAAAATGAGTGTTCAGGATCCTATTTCTTCTCCGTTCAAAGATGCCTTCTAGTTATATGATGGGAGGGTCCCCTTATCTACATTATTTCTGATCTTCATGGTGTCACCTCAGACTGTTTTTTTTAATTCCCATTGACCTTTCTTTGATTTCTTGGTGCCTGCATTGCTGATGGCAAATGTTGAAACAGCTGTGGACTTCTGTACAGCAGAGACCTGCATGGCAACCAGTACCAGGTAAACTGACAACTGTTCAGTGGTACCAGAAGGCCCAGAGGCCTTCTCTTTGGTTCTGTTTAATTGCCTGCCAGTCTTGCCTTTATGCTGTTGGTTGGAATCCTACAATTCACTTATGCCGTTGGATGTATTTCTCACCGCCCGCCAGACAAATGGTGTTGCCATTGAGTCCCTTCTCCTAAGGTTCACAGTTGAAATATCTGGATGCCACTCCCCTCTAGTAGTTGTTTCCTGCGGCGCATGCTTCCCTCTCTTACCAGTGCCTTTTTTCTTTCTGCACCTAGGATGAAATGCTTGGCACCAAAGCCATCAGCACTGGGATCTTGGCACATGATTACTACATCTCATTATTTCGTTGGGCTTCATCTCATGCCCCTCCCCTTCTATTTCCCCTTGTCACAAAGGCACAAAAGTAACAAAGGAGAGCTTTCTTCCATAATCTCACCAAGCACAGTCTCTAAGGGAGAGCTATAAGCCTTCCACTTGTTCTTGGTCATGTTCCTCTGCAGTAAAACCTTGCTAAGGATAATACGGTGCTGCAACAGAATATCTGTGTAAGGAGCAGACCTGTTGGAGTAGGTGTTCTGTGCATCTCTGGAAACCTGTACTAAAACACAGAGAAGTGTTTTCAAATGAATACTGGCTGCAAGAATTAAAGTTCAGCTCACCAAAACAGAAAATACAGTCGTGCTGACCTTTCAGAAGAAGAAATGATTATACAGCAAAGTGTTTAACCTCTTGCATGCTGGATGAGTCTCCACCGAATGTTAGCTGTGATCTTAATTAATTCCAGTGCTGGAAATCTGTGGTTTGCGTGTTTTATTTTTTTTATTTAATGCATCTTGTAAATTATGATAGATTAATTGATAATCATTGGTACCAAAGCTATAACATTAAAAATGTGCCCTGATTTTGGTCAGTGAAGTGTTGGGAAATTTCATGTGGTTAAAAAGTTTTTCTTAGCATGACTAAACTCTGAATGGGAAAGAATATTCGTTTAAGCCTATATTCTAGCAAACATTAATTTTGTTTGACTATAAAACAGTAAATATCTTGATTATCAAAACAAGTCATAAACTGTTTCTGGTCTCTGCTGACACTGGGCTCCCGTCCAACTGGTATCACAAATTATGACAGCAGTATGGTGGCTGTCAGAAGAAGGCACGGAAATGTCAATTTTAATTAACATCTTTACTTTCAGTAACATTTCAGAGTTTGTAACAAGCATGAAATGCTTCAGCATGTGAATGTAGAGTGGGACTCTGGGTAGAATTAGTGCAGCTTTATTGTGATCACTTATCACTTGTCCCTTGTCACTTTGGGCATCAAGAATCTTTGGGGAGGGCGGGAAGGTGTGCAGGGAGTGTTACTTGATTGTACAGTGCAGCATATGAAGAGGTTAAGAACCAGTCTCCTGGTTTGCCTGAGAGAAGTAAAAAGAAAAGCTAAGGCGTGTTCTTGTTCTTGTTGTTTTTTTAACTCAGATTGGTCCAAAATGGAAAGATGTTGTGACCAAGTGCATCAAGGGTCATTATCAGCCTTTGCTGCTGCTTTATGCAGATCCGAGAGGAACTCCAGTGTCGATTCAAGACTTGCCCTCTCAGGTGGATTTACAGCAGTATAGCAGGACTTGCTATGATAGCGAGGACTCAGGTAAACAATCTGAACTGTACATGCTTTATGCCCATCCCCATTGCAGCTGAACTGTTAGAAAAATTTTTCTTCATTTTGGGTGCTGTTTTGCTAGCCAGGTCTCTGTCACTGATCAAAGTTGACCTGGAGTCCTGAGAAGGATCCTCAGTATTTTAACTCTTAAACCTTCCCTTCCAAACTACAGCTTCATAAATTACAAGTACATTCTCCTGCCTGAAGGACTTGCTTTCAGGGCTTCTCTTTAAGACCAAATGTCAGCTGGGGAAGGTTTCCGTTAAATAATGCAGTGAGCCATCCTCTTTTACTCCATCCAGGGCAGAATTCACTGTCTTTGGAGCATTCCCAGATTGTGACGGCCAGAATTTCAAGAGACAGTATGCTATTGCCAAACTAGAGGATGAGCCTGTAATTTTACTTTTTAAATGTATAAAGACAGTCCTCTATCCAAATGATTACAAAAAACCTACCTAATCATAAAACATTCAAGGTTTCTATCATTTTAAATATGTCTGGAAATTTGTCTTTTCTAAGTATATCTAGGAGAAAATACTGACACAAGAGTATGGACACAGTATCAGATTTATCTAGTGATTGAATTCATAAAATTATCCTTAGTTTTTAACAGGAAAGAAACAGGAGCAGAGATGCACAAAACATAAGAGAAGGTGATCAATGCTTTTGACACAACATACAGAATGCATAAAGAGAGTGACTGCCAACATGAATCTCTTGGGGTTTAAATGAGGCATCCAACACAATACTGTCTCTTAAATATCCTTTATTATCCAGCAATATGGTACTGATATGATACACTAATGGATTAGGGAGAGAAAACACAGCACTGTCAGTGGTGTTCCATTGGATTGGAAGGATGTGGTCAAGTAAGATGCCTTCAGAGATGAGTTCTGAGTCTGCTCAATGTTTGAAATAATGATCACGAAGAGAAGGCTAATTTGTTAAGTATGTGGATAAATTAGGACACTGAACAGACTGAAGTGAGATGAGGCTTCCTGTAAAGAAGAGGGAGTATAGACATTTTGAGAGGCACATTTTAAAAGCAATCAAGAAGAGAGATTGCGGTGGTGGATATAAACTGTACATGAGCTTACACTGTGGTAGTATTGCAAGGAAGGCTGATTCTATTCTTGGATATTTACAGAGAAGCTAACCTGCATTTGGGAGGGCTTCATAGGTTGCCAAGAACAGCAGTCTGAGAGCAGTACCAGAAAAACGTCACCTTCCTCCCAGGAATTCAACCCATTCACATGATTAGGGCCTGTCTACACAACAAGTAGACCACGGCAAGCTGGGTGTGAATCTACCCTGCAGTAGCCTGTTGCAGTGTAACTGTCCATGTGCATCCTGCTGAAGACATAGAGAGCATCTGGGGCCTCTACTAACAGATTGTCATTACATCATATAATGAGGGGAACGCACCCTAAAACGAGCAACATTCTAATCAGTAGTAATGAAAGCATCACTCAACAATAGATTTTGTACACAACCACTTAGGGCATGTTTTCACTAGCAAAGTTAGTAAAGCAGCAGTGCTTTAATGTGGCTGTGTAGTCGCGGCATCAGCGGTGGGAGAGAGCTCTCCCAGTGCTATATAAAAACCACCTCTACAGGGGGAATAGGTACCAGCACTGGTGCACTGTCTACACTAGCACTTTACAGCGCTGAAACTTGCAGCGCTCGGGGGTGTGCTTTTTCACACCCCTGAGCGAGAAAGTTGCAGTGCTGTAAAGTGCCAGTGTGGACGAGCCCTCAGTGTCTTGTCTCCAATTTCTAAGCAAGCTAATTGAGCACCTTGCAAAAAAGAGTCTCCAATGCCACCTGTTAGGTGCTAATATCTCTGGCAAGTTTCAGGCCGAGACATGCTACGAAGACTGTTCTTGTTGTTCTGGTTGACCTCCAAGGGAAGTACATCCATACTCATTCTGTTGGATCTCTCTTCAGCATCTGATCTTATTGTATCCTGACCTGCTTCCAAGAAGCTTCAGAGCTGAATAGAAACATCCTAAAATGGTTCAGGTGTTTTCTTTCAAACTAAACGCAGAAGGTCATTACGAGCAACCTGTTCTTCCATTTCCAAAATCCTCGCTGCTGAGTCCCACAAGGCCTGGTCTTCTCCCTCACATTATTCAATATCTATATGAAGCTGTTAAGAGGGCTGGTGAGACAATACGGGTTGAGGTGCCAGCAGAATTTGGACGACATCGAGCTCTGCAACTCCTTTATGTCAAATATCAACAGTATATCTCCCAGCTTTATCAATGCCTAGCTGAAATAAGCAGAAAGCGCACTGGCTAAAGCTGAACCCAGACAAACTGATATGGTGCTAGGAGAAAGAGAGGAATGCTTCAAAGAACTTGTCTCCTCTACAACATCAGTTAAAAATGGGTTTTTTCTTCCCTCTGATTAAATCAATCTGCCCATCTGTGACTGGCCATAAGATTGCACCCTATCCTTCAGGCTAATCATTGTATTTCATCATATCTAGGATTGAAGCCAGGCTCTTTGGAGAAAGCTTGAGGTGGTACAAAATGTTACAAATCTCTCTGTGCATAGTCAGAAAGCTCATTATGAATACCTCCCTGTGATACTTTGCTCTCTGTTTAATACAGAGTCCTTTTCAAGTTCCATGCCCTGATACTCAAAGCATTCCATGGGATTGGTCTCTAGCTAACCAAGATTTCCTTTCCTTTCATGACCATGATCTCCCACCACATTGCAGAGGAATAATGACACTTTTAACCAGTAGGGGGAGGCTTGAGGGTCCAGAAGATAACTTTCACAGAAATTTTACATAGACTATTGGATTTGCTCCCAGAAGAAATCAAAATGGCCATGGAACTACTTGTTTACAAAACTAAATAGAGAGCTCATGTGATCAGTTTTTCTTTTCTTTAATTTTAATGTGCGCATGCTTGTGTGGGTGGGTATGTTGTACATACACAACACCCTGTAAACTATCCAAAGTATTTTTCCTGCAGGCTGAGAAAAAAGGACAGAAAGAGTAATCTGTCTATATATTTTAAAGGGCTAAGGGACACGAGAAAGGCCATACTTGATCAAACTTGTGGTCCATCTAGTGCAGGAACCTGTCTCCAACAGCAGCCAGCACCCAGTGCTTAAGAGGAAAGGTGCAAGATACCTTGCATTAGGCAGATGTGTCCTATTCCCTAATAGTTAGATTGGTTTAAACCCTGAAGCATGAAATTTAATATCTCTTTTAGAAAGTTCTTAGCATTAACTATTATAATTCTGGATATTCTTGTTATCCATATAAATCTTCAATTCTCTTAGAATCTTACTTAGTTTTGGCCTCAGTGCAGTCCTGTGGCAATTAGTTCCACAGTTCAATTATGCTAATAGGCTTTTTGGTTAATAAAGAACAAAATCATCTTGAAATTAACTAATTTGTTGACAGTTCATGTGGAGATTGGTAAAGTTTTCATCATAGTCATATTTATGTAAAAGTATATTTGGAAAGTATATTTTTGACCTCTCCCGTAGATGAAAAGGGGTTAGACTAGATGACATGAGTCTTCACCGAGTCAATTCCACCATCTTTGAATCTGTGAATATTGTGTAGGTGATTCTGCATATCTCTTTGTTCCTAAACCTGTTTCTTTGCTTCTGTTTAGTTTCCTCCATTCTGTTCCTGTTTTCTGTCATAATCTCTCCTGATCTGTATATCCCAAATAGAGGCTGACATTTGCCATTACTTCCTTCATTAGGGAGGGAGCCTTCCATCTCGAGTGACACCAGGACAGACTCCTCTACAGACAGCTATCCCTATAAACACTTACACCATGAGTCTGTGGTCAGTCACTTCTCTTCTGACTCGCAGGGGACAGTCATCTACAATGTGGAGAATGACACAGCTTCGCAAACCAGCAGGGACACAGGTAGCAGACACCTTTGTGCTCATGTAGCCATTGTGAATCTGGAGATTACAGTAGAGCTCAGTTAAACAATATCTGTTTAAATACAGCCCAGGGCATATTGGCATGGGGTGCTCTTTGAAGTGCTGGCATCTGGTGAATTATGGCCCTCAATCTATAGCATGATGCAGCTGTACAAAGCACTATTTCAAAACGTTGTCAGTGGTGGCATGTGCAAGTCCCTGCATTCAAGTAGCTGAGGCTATATGGGAAGGGAGTCCATGCTACCGGGACCTGTATGTGGTCATCAGGGAGTTTCTGCTTAAAGCGGACAGCAGTGAGGATGAGTATCCATCTGCACTGTGGGAGGACAGAGGTCAGAGGATAGCTGTCTGCCTGTACTGTGAAGGCAAGTTGGTGGGGATCTGGAGTTGGAGGAGAATCTGTTCTACGGAGGAAGTTGGGTGAGGGGTCTGGTGGGAGAATCTAATAGATAGGGTGGAGGTCTCAAGGTGTAGAGCTACCCTGTCAGCTGTGGCCTGTGCTTGTCACAAAGCATCCAGCCTGTGACCTGGCCAGTCTGTTCCTGAATGCAGCACAGAGCTTTGACATTAATTTCTAATAAAGGACTACACTAGTTAAAAGAGCGGAACTTTCCATATAGCCAAAGGTTGACCTGTTAATAGTATATCTGTAAATGGAACTAATTTTGTGTGCACCAAACCCAATAGGTTTCACAAAGAGGGCATACCTGTTAAATGAACGGTTCCTTATTGCACCAAAATTTCTCCAAGCAGCACATTTTGTTGCTATTTCACTCAGCAAGTTCTTGCCCTCCTGTTTGTAACAGCATACATGTATCCATCTGTGGTTCAAATCTTTACTTACAGTTCAGACCAGACTGGGGGAAGGTATTTCTCACAATGAAGAACTGGACTTTGTGAAAGAGTAGATTTCAAACAGGGGTTCTTCGGTGCTCTTTGATTCCTTTCTATGCATTCAGTAACTGGCACTCCAAGCCTTTGGCTCTGGATGTTTGATATATTTTGCATTTCCAGGTTAAATGTTTGGCAGCTAAGGCTGCCACAGTAGTCCTAGATGAGAGAGAAACAGATAGAAGGGGAAATGTAGGGCAAAATTTGATGATGATGGAAAACCAGAACTTATATTGATCTTCAGAGCAACAAAAAGCCTAGTTAACCTAAGATGCTGGGATATTATTTATATCCCAAAATGACACAGACGTAATTAGAGAGGCTCCTGCCCTGCAACAGTTACAGTCGAAGTAGACAGAAGAGGTGAGGGGTGGGAGAGGGAATGAAAATACACAAACAGATAAAATTCAACGTTTATATTGATTTCATGATTTGTGTTGTGACTTTCTCCTTTTATTTCTTCTCATGCTAACTTTATCCCATGTTTTTCCTCCAGCTCTTACCCCTCACTTACTGCCTAATTCAAACCTGCCTCCTCTCTCCTGATCTAGTCTTCAGCTATATTCAGTCTCTGACTATTAGCTAATCCCTACTTGGTCATCCCCCTTTGTCTTCTCCGTCCTCCCTCCCTCCCTACTCAAGTCTTCCCCAAAAAAAGTTAATCTCCCAGCCTCACGCAACAGCTCAGCCATCAAATGCTGACTCCTGGGGCTGTAAAGGAGCCATCCCATCGCTCCTGTCAACTGCGACTGCTATTGAATCAGTCTGGGAGAAAGCTGGATTCTTCATTAATGGCCACTTCCCCCACTTCTCCACCCCAGAATTCTGTGGACCCCATCCCACATCGCCCTCCTGGGACGGAAGACAATTGGGGCCATGTGCCCTCAAACACCTGGGTACGTCAGGATGGGTATGGGTGGGGCTCACTGCGTGGTTGAGCTAGCCCTCTGCCACTTCTGGCAGCCAATGCTGTCGAGCTAAATAATGCGTGAATTCTAACTCCTCTACTCAAACTCCTAAGATCACATTGGGGTCTGTCTCAAGTGATTTGGTTTCATTCCCTTCTCTATCCCCATGCTCCCAGCCTTTGTGGCTATAAAGATAATTTTCATGGACATGACTGCCTATTAATCCATATGATTGCTTGAATGTGAGGCATCTAGTATGTAAAAATACATTTCAAGGGGCAGATTTTGCATGTGTTTGTTGAGAAATGTTGTTTTGCTTAGGAGAAATCCTGTTTTGTTAATTTAGTGAATTCAGCAAAATTAATGAAAGGTGCTAGACTGACAGCTCTGGAGATTGAAATTCAGAGCCCAGGTACAGCGTGCGTGCAGATACTGCAAACTTTCTCCATGCTGCCTCACTAGTGGACTTTGTCCCTGGTCTGGAAGGACCATGGTTAGGGCAACAAGGTAATTCAGGCTCCATGCTCATTTAGTACTTGGCGCCTCTGCTGAGACTGTGGCACATACTGTCCATACTGTGATCTTGTCCAAAGTATGAATGGAAATATAGGAGAGTATTGTTAAAGCTGTCAACCTCCCAATCCACTAATTGTGCTAATTGTGCATTTTAGGACTTGATAATATTAAATATTCTCGCCATGTCTAAGAGACCCAACTCTAGCAGCAGTGGTACTCTTTAAATAGCTGCTGTGACAACACTAGAAATGCCCTAACCTACCATTGCTATCAGAATGGAAGAAATTTTTTTTAAAGCTAGCTAAAGAAATTGTGCACTCTGAATGCAATATGGCCTTCTTTTATCACCATGGTAACTGCTACAAGATATCTTCAGTCTTTACAGACTGACAGAATACCATTATGTGCCTGCTGTCATCCAAAGCTCATGTTGTGAAAGAGTGAGTTCCCCCAAACCCACTTCATGACATCTTTCCTGCTCAGGCACCTAATTTACCTACACTCCCCCCAATCTTCCCTCCGGATGCCTCTCTTGTTCTTTCCTTATTTTCCCCACTTCCATATATATTGCCTCTTTCTAAAGAGTACCGATTACAAAATCACTCTCTTCCTTGGCTTCACAGACAAATTGAAACACAGGATGTTTCAATCTCATTAGCCTCTGTTTGAGTGGGTTGCCCTTGCATGCACACTGTCACATCTTTATTTGTTGATGTAGCACCTCTACCTAAAAGGCAAATTCTCCTTTTGCTTTAATATGTTTTTTGAATTTTGATATTATTTATTTTAAAAGATGAATTCAAAAAGCTAATTGTAATGGCAAGATCTGCGACATGGGTTCTCTGGAGAGGAATTGGATTGGGACCATCAGCTCCTCCCACAAAGGCCATTGAACAGTTGTCAGGGAATTGGAATTTTCATTCACTACACCTATGCCAGATTGAAGTTGATGGTGGAAAGGCTGGATCTCCTTCCCAAACTCCATCTTTGTCCTGCCCCTCTGCTTGGGAGCAGTCCTGATTTGGAATGGGACTGCTCATGTGAGTAAAGTCACACACATGCATGTGTTTGCAGATTTGGGGTCTTAGACTTGTAGGAACCACAAAGCTCAGTGCTTACACACTTGTAACCATTATTGGTAATCTCACTTCAAGGGATTTTGAACTTAATTTAAAAAATTATTGTGGTCATTAGTTTGGTAGTAAATTGGTCTGAGGATGAGGCACTCTTACCAAAGGGCAAATCCTTACAGGGAAAATCTGTGCTAAATTATGAACAAATATTTTCTAACTCAGTTGATGCAAAGAAAAGATTTGTGTGTAGTGAGCAAAAGAGAATTTGTGAGGAGAATAAAATCAAACTAGCCATGTTTGTTTAAGAGCTGTGTGTGTTTGAGTACGAGAGCTGCTGGAGTGTTGGTATTGCAAGATAATGGTGTCCCTGGAGCATTATGAGGCAAGGCACAACCAACTGCTTCCCATCTCTGTGGATGAGCTATCTCATTTAACACAGTCCCTGGAGTTGCTTTGTGGCTCTTTTGTGACTATTTTTATAAACTTTTAGATACAAATTATTTAAAGCAAATGACTTTGCTTACTAGAAGCTGCCAGTTAGCATTGGAATGTCTGTGCGGTTCAGGAAGAGTGAGAAGGGCCTACTATTCTTAGATTGTTGAACAACCAATCCAAAGACTCTTGCCATCTAAACTGTGTTCTCTTATTCTTTCAGGACACTTGACTGACAGTGAATGTAATCAGAGGCATATTTCCAAAAAGAGCTCACTGACTGACCGCAAGAGGAGTTCTAGCCGGTCTCGGCGAAAAGGGGATGAGATACAGTCATCAGGATACCATAGTGAAGGCAAGAGGCATTGTTTTAATTTCTTCATCACTCTCTCTTTACGTGTTTTTGTGATTCTTTGTGTGTATGTGCACCTCCCTTGCTGTGTGTCTCCCGGTCTGTGTTTTTGGTCTATCTTGCCTTTGCTAATTTTCCTTTGTATGGCTTCAGAAAGATGCTGTGAATAGTGCTACCAATTTAAAATGAAGTTATTTTTATTCCTCCTGCCTTCTCCTTTGTATACTGCAGGGGAAACATTGAAGGAGAAACAAGCCCCCAGAACTGCCCCTAAGCCATCCAGCAGCACCAGCAGACTTAGAGAGTTTAAAGAGACAGTCAGCAATATAATCCACAACCGACCAGCCCAGACCAACCAAGGCTCTCCTTGTGGAGGGAGTGTTGCAGGTCAGTCAAAGATACGACGCCCCAGGAACTTGCCTGTGCATTCTCGCGACTGGGAAATGGAGAGTACCAGCAGTGAATCCAAATCCAGTTCATCTAGCAAGTACCGTCCAACCTGGAGACCCAAAAGGGAATCACTGAACATAGACAGCATCTTCAGTAAAGACAAGAGGAACCATTGTGGCTACACACAGCTCAGCTCATTCTCTGAAGATGCAGGTGAGGGGGTGGGGAAGAGATATATGTTGTTGGGTTGTAACTGGAAAAATACAGTTAGGTGCAGAATTAATCATAACCCTCAACTGCTGTATGGAAACTATGTAGTGGCAGTTCCAAACTTTGTCACACTCTTGAGCACACTCCCATCTTTTTCACACTAGTTGCTTTGGTGATGGTGAGGAGTGCATATGAAGTTTCTGTATGTGTATGCACTGTGCAATGTATTTTTGTTCTCCAGTCTGGTATTCTGTTAAAATCCATTCCTGTGGAAGCAAAGATGAGAAGCACTGTTGTGTATACTGCTGAAACAGAGCCTGGAGTAGGCTGCTGGGAAACTAAGAATTTGCATTGCGGGATGTTCTCATGCATTGGTCTCAAACGTGTGCCCCAGCGCTGGCCTGCTCCCTCTGACCGGTGTATATGTTCTGCGCCCTCTGTCCTCCTCTTGCTAATCACAGCATATGCAGCATGATGTCTCGGACTAGAGAATGAAAGAATTCCCCTTGCTAGCTACCATTCCCTATTCTGAGTGCTTGTCATGAGCCCTAGCACCCAACCCATAGTTTACCTGGACCTGCCTCAATCTGCACCTGTAGATGGAGGCCAAAGCCCAGCTCTGCACTGCTTTGGGTAGGGAAGTCTCTGTTTGGAAACAAGAGCCCCTGACATCCACAGGTCCTTCCCCTGCTCTGAGAATGCAACAAAGATCCATGCAGCTTTATTGTCGTGTTCACCATCCAGTTAGGGGAGAGAAATCCCCTAAACCCTACAAAGGTACTGCAGATCAGACACCTTCTGGTGCTGTTCCCCAGGGCCCATAAATGGCTGGAGCTGCTGAGTTCCAATTCATGGTTGGGAGATGAGTGGGGGAGAGAATGCGTGTTGGCAATGTTCGGGTTGTGTTGATGGAGGACCAAGGTATTGTTGGGGAAATCTGAGGGGGATGAGAGGAGAGAGAAATGGAGGAAATTGCTGGGGAGAATCTAGAAGTTAAAGAGGATTGGAAGGGATGAAGCAATCGTGGGAATGAGGAAGGAGAAAACTTGAGGAAGGAGGGAGAGAACATTACTCATGGAAAGGATGGAAAAGGGGCATGAGGGGAACCAACCAAAGACAAGTAGGAATGCACATTAAAATCAGAAGGAGGATAACACTAAAATATGAAAGATTAGGAAAAGAGGCATAATGAGTTATAGTAAAAAATGTAATCAAAATCTGAATGCCAAAATTCTAAAATAGATTTCATATAATGTAATGCACAGTACCACAAAAAGCTAGAGCAGCAGAGAATGGAGAATCAAAACAAAATCCTTGCTCCAAAGATCTTACTATCTAATGCACAAGTGGGTACTAGTACACAAAACAATTGTGTGCACAAATGCAGAGAGTTATGGAGAAGGAGAGATTCTTTGAGGAGTGTCCCTGTGGGTGCTCCACTTAAGGTGTCTTGATGCCCTGTGCTTGTAATCAGAGATTTGTGGTAGTAGTACCCGGATGGACCACGCACGCGCCGCTCTAAGCAGTTACATAGCAGTGCGCAGCCAACTGTTCCCCAGTTCCTTTTCTGCCACGTTTAGCTTGTGTCTGAGCGATCAGCGGGGTCCTCTCTTACCTCAGATAGTTCGTAGTTCCTCTTTGAGTGATTACTCATGTCAATTCCATTTTGGGTGTGTACGTACTCACGTGTGCTGTCGTCAGAGACTTTTGCCTTAGTGGTATCCAGAGGGCTGGCTATGGCGCTCTTTGGAGTGCGGCACTCAAGCGGTGGTATACTAGGCGCTTCTGGCCCTACACCCTCTCAGTTCCGTCTTAACACCAGTGGTGGTTAGTCAGCACACCTTCCTTCGCTTAGCAAGTGCTAGTGTTTTTTTCTCCTACAAACTTCATACCTTAGGGCCTTTTGTAAATAGTTTGTGAATAGTGTTAGTTAAGTTGTTGTTAAGTGTAGTTAGTTAGGGTCCCAGTGGGGACTTTGCCCCAGGTGGGGCATGCCCCGGTCTCCCGGGTTTAAGCCCTGCTCAGATTGCAACAGGGCCTATGCCTGTTAGTGACCCCTAGCAGCTGTCTTAAGTGCTTGGGGGAGTCACACATTAAGGGTCGGTACCAGATCTGTAAGAACTTTTGGCCTTGAGCCCAAAAGGAGCAGGATATTCGTCTCAGGGCCTTCCTGATGCAGTCTGCCCTTCGCCTGGATTCTGAGCCGTCATGACAGGTCTCACCGAGCGCCTCGGCCTCCATGCACAGTGCACCGCCAGCACCTGTTTCCTCCCAGCACCGAGCCTCATTACTGGTGCCGAAAAGGAAAACAAAAAAGTGCAGCTCCCCGGCTCCAGGCAAAAAGGGCCAAGGGACCCAGGCCTAGCCGCCTGGCTACTCCAGAGCCACATCCTCATGCCTCCTCAGTTTGAGCCCCCCAGTCTCCTCAAAGGTCCGTCACCAACTCCTGGGAGCGGTATGGGACCCATGCCGCTGCCAGCACTGTCATCCTCCCAGGCGCAGAGAAAGCACAGGTCTCCACCTGCTCCGATGATGACTCTGGTGCCACAGGACTCTGCTAAGGCTCCCCAAGAAGGCAAGCCAGCCGCCAAGACCCTTCAAGGGGCAGGGGAACACTGCTGGTCACCGGAGAGGAGGCAACGTTCCTGTTCACCGCACCGAGGATCCGAGACTTGAGGCTCTGAGACTTGCCATTGGTCACTCAGACTAGCATCCAGTTTCCCTCAGTGTCACTCACCTGTATGGGGTCGATACTTCCCATACTATTCCTGGCACCAGTCATCCTCCCATCAGTTGTCTTCTCAATGTCAGTCCCGATCGTTGGCACACCGGGAGCGTTCCTCGTCTTGGCACCGGTCTCCCTGTCACCAGTATCGATCTCCCTGGTACTAACACCAGTCTCCCTCGTCTGATCATTGGTCGCCGGTAGCCATGACCAGTAAACAAACCCAGGCATGGACGGCCCTTCCCTGGTCGCAGGAAGGTGATTCCTCCTGCACGGAGGGCAAGTTTAGCCCATCGCCCAGGCCCCACTGGCGGGATTGGGCACTGGAACCCACACCGTCATCTGCGGCACCGCAGTGGCAACACGGCCAGTGGCCCAGCGCAGTGTGGCCTTATTAGAGCGCGTGGGATGTACCAGTCATAACGATCCCCCCTTTGCAGTGCTCTTTGTTCGCCGCGTCGGAACTCTGGTCGGCAGCACCGATGGCACCAGGCTCAGTGCCAGAGGGCCATTCAGAGGTCACAGTGGAAGAGCCTGTGCCCACCTCTCCAGCAGTAGCTGAAACCCTGGGACCTCTCCCAGTGGTCCAATCTTCCTCATCAGCCCTGCACGAGGCAGTCACAGGACCTTCAAGAGCTAGCCTACCAGATGATTTCAAGGAACATCGGTACTACTTTGGTGTGTAGCCGAGAATTTAGGGCTGGAGGTGCAGGAAATGGTGGAGCAAGAGAACACTCTCTTCAATGTCCTCTCAGCCTCTACGCCCACCCGCGTCACCCTACCATGCATGAAGAGGTTCTTAAGGTCGCCAAGGCCCTATGACAAACCCCCTCTTTCATTCCTCCCACCTCCAGAAAGGCTGAAAAAAAGTACTTTGTTCCAGCCAGAGGGTTTGAATACATTTATACCCACCCACCCCCGGGCTTGTTGGTTTTGTCTGCGGCCAATGAGGACAAGCACAGTCATACCGCCTCGACTCACAAGAACAAAGAGGCCAAAAGTCTCGATCTCTTTGGGAGAAAAATTTATTCAATTGCCAGCTTACAATTTTGGGTGGCAAATCATCAAGCCCTGTTGGGCAGATATAACTTTAATTTCTGGGATCGTCTCAGAAAGTTCCAAGAATCCCTCTTGCAGGGTTTGGTCCAGGAGTTCGGCACCTTGGTGCTGGAGGGCACCGTGGTGGCCAGATGCTCCCTGCAAATGGCATGGGATATGGCGGACTCAGCGGATCGGTTAGGCATGTTGGCAGTGGTTATGCAGCGCAGCTCCTGGCTCCAAACAGCTGGCCTCTCCCAGGAGATGCAGACCTCGATTCAGGACCTTCCTTTCCACAGGGTTGGTCTCTTCTCCGAGCAGACGGATGCCAGGCTGCATGGGTTGAAGGACACAGAGCCGCTCTTTGCTTGTTGGGCATGTGCACACCGCTGTCTGCTCATAAGCCATTCTGGCCTCCTCCACTGCCAAGATCCTGGCAGCCCCATCAGGGCTCTGCAAGAAGAAGAGACACTAGTTTTAGCCATCAGTGCCCTTTTTCCTCCTGCTCACTTGCATAACCTGGGCCCGCCAAACATGTAGGGGGCCAAAAGTGCTAATTTTGAGGGTGCACTTGAGTGATGCCTCAGTCAGCTACCTGGATCCTCCCCATCTCTTCCTTGACCATCTCTGCCCCTACCATTTGGCTTGTTGTAGGTAACCTCAGACCACTGGATCCTGGATATAATATCTTGGGGCTATACCCTGCAATGTACAGCTCCCCCTCCCTCCCACCCATGCTCTTCCCCATCCCTCTTCAGGGACCCTTTCACAAGCAACTCCTCAGTCAGGAAGTCAAAAAGCTCTTGTGCCTGGGGGCTGTGGAGGAGGTTTCTCAGGACATGGAAGGAAGAATATTCTACTCCCATTACTTCCTAATCCTGAAGGCAAAAGGGCGGCCTAAGACTCATCCTGGACCTGCATCACCTCAAGAAGTTGAAGTTCCGCATGGTATCCCTGGCCTCCATCATCCCCTCCCTGGATTGAGGAGACTGGTACGCCGCCCTCAACTTAAAGGACACTTACTTTCATGTCTCCATATTGCTGGGTCACAGGTATTTCCTGTATTTTATAGTGGCCAGGTGCCATTTCCAGTTCACAGTGCTACTCTTTGGCCCGTCCTCGGCACCCAGGGTGTTCACGAAGTGTGTGGTGCCAGCAGCGGCTTACCTGAGATGTCAAGGGGTCCAGATTTTCCTATATTTCGAGGACTGGCTCCTCAAGATCAGGTCTCCGGGGCAGGTGCAGAGGAGCCTCGAGCTGGTGCGTTTCACCTGCCGTGACCTCGGCCTGTTGATAAACACAGAAAAGTCCATGTTAACACCAGTTCAACACACAGAGTTTATTGGAGTGGTTCTCGACTCCATGCCGGCCAAGGTTTTCCTTCCGGAAGCGTGTTTTCGGGCCATGTCAGACCTGATCTCCCACATGATGAGCCACTCGCTCACCACAGCCCACACCTGCCTGCAACTGATGGGCCAAATGGCCACATGCATGTACGTGGTCAGCCATGCTAGACTTCATCTACAGCCTCTGCAAGCATGGCGGTCCTCGATCTAAGTCCCCAGCAGGCACACCCTGAACCGAGTGATTACGGTGCTGAATGACATCCTTTCGTCCCTGGGCTGGTGGCTGGATCCCAAGTCAGTGCTACAAGGGATTCCCCGTCACTTACCCTGTTTTCAGACGCATCGGATCTGGGCTGGGGAGCCCACTTGGGTGAGCTCAGCAACCAGGACCACTGGTTTCAACATGACCTAGCCCTTCATATCAATGTAAGGGAGCTCAGAGCTGTTCACCTGGTCTGTCAGGCTTTCTTACCCCACTTAAAAGGCAAGGTGGTGCAGGTCCTCACAGACAATACTGCCACGATGTATTACATCAAGAGGCAAAGCAGTGCCAGGTCTTCAGCCCTGTGTCAGGAGGCGCTCCTCTTCTGGGACTTTTGTGTGCAGCATGCCATTCATCTGGTAGCCACCCACTTGCCTGGAACCAAGAATGTCTTGGCAGCTTGCCTCAGCAGGACCTTCTCATCTCGCCACAAATAGTCACTCCATCCAGAGGTGGTCAGCCTGATCTTCCACAGGTGGGGGACTCCCCAGGTGGACCTGTTCTCATCCAGGCAGAACAGAAAGTGCCATGTGTTCTGTTCTCTGCAGGGCAGGGACAAAGGCTCCCTGTCAGATGCTTTCTTGATTCCATGGTCGGGAATGCTAATGTACCTTTCTGCCAGTACCATTGATTCACAAGGTCCTGCTAAAGGTGAAGCAAGACAGAGCGAGCGTCATCCTCATAGCCCCAGCATGGCCTCACCAACACTGGTTCGGCATGCTGCTGAGTCTTTTGGCAGCCACCCTGCTGCAGCTGCCTCTTCAGCCGGACTTGCTGTTCCAGGATCATGTTCTGTGTCATCTGAACTGTCGGCTCTGCACTTGACAGCTTGGCTACTGTGTGGCTAAGTCTGGATGAATGGGCATGCTCTGCTGGTGTCCAACAGGTCCTGCTGGGCAGCAGAAAACCTTCTCCCAGGCTACTACTTGGCAAAGTTGATGCGGTTCACGTGTTGGGCCTCAGATCGACACAATGGGGCAGAAGAGGCCCCACTGCAGGACATCCTAGACTATGTGCTGCACCTTAAGCTTCAGGGCCTGTCGCTCTCTTTGGTCAAGGTTCACCTGGCGGCTATTTCGATGTTTAACCCTCTGTTTCAAGGCAGGACAGTCTTTGCCCGTCCTATGACAGTGCGGCTCTTGAAAGATCTGGTGCACCTCTACTCACATGTCTGGGACCCGGTTACCCCTTGGGACCTGAATATTTTGCTGTAAAGACTCTTGGGTCCTCCCTTCGAACCCTTGGCTTCCTGCTCCCTCCTGCTTCTCTCCTGGAAGGTTTCTTTCTTGGTTGCTATAACCAGCCCACAGGGTGTCCGAGATCAGGGCGCTTGCCTCTGAGCTGCCATATACGGTCTTCTACAAGGACACGGTCCAGTTGCGCCACACCCAGCTTTTCTGCCCAAGGTTGTTTCCCAGTTTCATACTGGTCAAGATGTTTACTTACCGGTCTTCTGTCCCAAGCCTCATGCGATGGATGACAAACGCAGGCTGCATATCCTAGATGTCAGACGGGTGCTGGCCTTCTACACAGATAGAACGAAGCTGTTCCATAAATCAACGCAGTTGTTCGCTGCTGTCGCAGACAGGATGAAAGGTTGCCCAGTGTCTGCCCAGAGAATATCGTTGTGGATCACAGCCTGCATCCACTACGGTTATGAATTGACAAAGGTGCCCCCATCAGCGATCTTGACGGCTTACTCGACTAGGGTGCAGGCGTAATCAGCAGCCTTCCTGGAACAGGTGCCAATCCAAGAAACCTGGTCATCCGTCCACATCTCATTATGCATTTACACAGCAAGCTCGGGATGACACTGGCTTTGGCAGAGCAGTGCTGCAAGCTGCAAGACCATGAACTCCGAGCCCGCCTCCATTGGTACTGTTTGTGAGTCACCTACAATGGAATCAACATGAACAAGCACTCGAAAAGGAAAAACGGTTACCTACCTTGCGTAACTGTTGTTCTTCAAGATGTGTTGCTCATGTCCATTCCATTACCTGCCCTCCTGCCCCTCTGTTGGAGTTGTCGGCAAGAAGGAACTGAGAGGGCGTAGGGTCGGCGGCACCTGATATACCACCGTATGGGAGCGCCACTCCTGAGGGTGCCACAGCTGGCCCTATGGATACTGCTAAGGCAAAAATCTCTGACGTCCACACACATGGGCGCCCCTCACCTAGAATGGAATGAACAACGCATCTCAAAGAACAACAGTTACGAAAGGTAGGTAACAGTTTTTTGTTCCTAATAGTGTTAGCTTAGTTGTAGTTAGCTACCTTATTCCCTTGCCCTACTATAATTTTTTATTTCTTCATTCAAAAAAATTATTTTTTCCTTTTTACCTTACCCTGTCTCTCCAACAGGTACACCGCTATAGTTTCAAACAAGGTTTATCCCTGTTTTTTCTTCTAAGAGACCAATTCTCTCAGGTATGCCAAGCTCACCTGGCTTTAAACACTACCTGAATTGCAGACACTCCGTAACGGTCTCTGACGACCACACACAGTTTGTCCACTGCCTCGGCGAGACACACGTTACTCAAAAGTGCCCACACTGCAGAAAGCTGACAGCTAGGGCAAGAAAAGCCAGGGATCTCCAACTGAAGCTCCTCATGATGGAGAAATCCCTCAGGCCAGCCTCAAGCCCCAAATCCTGGACACTGCCTGATTAACGGTCGCCAGCAGCCGCCTGACGGGTTCTGCTCCAACAACGGCTGGCAAGGCACCCGTTCCAAGAAAAGCTACCAAAAAGCGGTCGCAGACATCCCCACACCAAGAATCACCTAAAAGAAAGCGATCTCCAATGGAAAAATCTGCCCGGGTACAGACGGCACCGAGCATGCTGGACCGTGTGGCACTGGGGCCGTCCAGCACCGAGAGTTCCTGAAGAGCTAAAGACCCTATGCGGGCAAGCTCAAATGTAGGTTCACACAGAAAAGTGAAACCTTCCAGCTCTGTACCCATGGAGCTGAAGAAAACGTTGGCACTGAGCAGTACAATGGCGCCACCTGCTGTACCTATGCTGTATAGCTCTAAATCCTCAGCACCAGCAGCTTCAATTCATACTCCTGGGTCGTTCACAATGCCATCTCTGGCACCGAGCGTCACAGTTCTGCAGCAGTTCCTGAGGCGTGCAGACTTGACAGTGGCCTCAACGCCTGAATGTCCTTTACTCAGTACCGAGGGTACCCCAGCCAGATCGGAACCAAGCCAATTGACCATTCCATGCATCTCAGCCCCTCCTATCTCCAGTGATGAGGAAGAAGAGGATGATGCATTAATATACACTCCTTGCCACTCCTCACCCAAGCCTGGACCATCTCATCACCAACCACCTACAGACATGCAAGAATGGTATGGTCACCCCTGGGCACCGTCCCCCATAACATTCCCACCTAATTGGTCATACTGGGATCCATGGGTAATGTATAGGGCCCAACACTGCAGACCCCTTAGCTTACCCAGGTCCAGAGCAGCACGATCCCCTTCACCAACTGCCCCAGCTCCTTCAGAAACACAAGAGGAAGAGACTGAGGAACATACGAGGACACAGCTGAACATGACACTTTGCCGCCTACTCACTTCTATCATCGTCAGTGGACAAAACCATAATGCCACACCATCCCACTATGGGAGATGACTTAAAATCCTTTCAGGACCTCTTCAAAAGGGTAGCTGAATCCCTAGACATTTCATTAGAACAGCTACCAGAAGCCCAACAAAAACTCACTGAAATATTCCAGACATCCCAAGCGGCATAGATAGCCCTGCCAATTAATGATGCAATCATGGAGCCTGCAAAAATACCTGCTACAGCACCACCCTCATGTAAGAGGTTTGACAAAAAATATTATGTGCCAGCAAAAAGGGATGAGTTTCTACTTACACACCCTGCACCAAACTCCTTAGTAGTGGAGGCAGTCAACCAAAGGGGGAAACAACAGCAGTCCCGAATGACCCCGTATGATAAGGATTGGAAAAGGCTGGACCTTTTTGGATGGAAAGCCTATTCCTCAGCTACACTTCTGTTCCGCATTGCCAATTATGCGGTCCTACTGGCTAAATATACACACAATCTGTTCTCCAAAATGTCAGAATTTATTGAAAATTTACCCAGTGACAAAAAAGAATAGTACAAGGCTAACATTTCCAAAGGGTCTCTCATCGCTAGGGCCCTACAGGCCTCCCTTGACTCTGCACACGCAGCAGCATGATCTATCATGATATCTGTGGTCATGAATTGTGCATCTTGGCTCCACCTCTCCGGGTTCCCAAGGGAGGTCCAGGCAACAGTCAAGGACTTACCCTTTGAGGGTCAGAAACTATTTGCAGGCAAAACCAATATGTCATTACGCACCCTAAAAGACTCAAGGGCAACCTTAAAAACCCTGGGCGTCTAAGTACCTGCAAACAAAAAGAAACAGAGTAGGTTTTCACAAACCTAGGGTTGCAAATAAATGCACAAAAGTCCACACTGGTTCCTGTCCAAAAGTTGGAATTCATAGGAGCCCGTCTCAACTGTCTAACAGCAACAGCAGTGCTACCCCAGCAACTTTTTCTCACTCTTGTCAATCTAATTTCAGTGGTGATAGACAGCCCACAAACACCCATGATTACAACTCTTAGGGTATATGTCAGCAACAATGTTTGTTGTCAAACTTGCCACACGCTACATGAGATGCTTGCAGGCCTGGCTTCGAACAGTGTATATGCCGCACTCTCTCAAGAGACGCCTTACAATGCCACGCAGAGTAAAAGACTCTCTAACATGGTGGACACAACCTAAGAACATCTGTTCAGGAGTCCCTTTCCAACAAAGAACTCCAACCATGGCAATCACAACAGACGCTTCCCTAATAGGTTCGGGGGCACACTTAGGCCTTGTCTACATTACCCGCTGGATCAACAGGCAGCGATCGATCTAGCAGGGGTTGATTGGTCTAGATGCGATAAATCAACCGCTGAGTGCTCTTCTGTCGACTCCAGTACTCCACCAGGGCGACAGGGGCAGACGGAGTCAACAGGAGAGCATCAGCCGTCAACTTACCGCAGCGAAGACACCACGGTAAGTAGATCTAAGTATGTCGACTTCAGCTACGTTATTCACTTAGCTGAAGTTGCATAACTTAGATTGATTACACACACACGGACTTGGAACATATTGTTGAGTAAGTGTAGACCAGGCCTTACTAAACAATATGTTCCAAGGCCACTGGTCCCCAGCAGATGCCAACCTGCACATAAACTTATTGGAGCTAAAGGCAGTCCGAAATGCATGTGACCACTTTCTCTCTCTAATCAAGAACAATGTCATCAAGATCCTCACAGACAATATAGAAAGCATGTTTTACATGAACCGCCAAGGGGGAGCATGATCATACTCCCTATGTACAGAGGCAATATGATTTTGGAATTGGTGCATCACAACAACATAGAGATATTGGCATTCTATCTTCCGGGATGTCAGAATACAACAACGTATGTAGTAAGCAGAGACTTCTCACAAACCCATGAGTGGGAGATGGATCCCGGAATTCTCAAATCCATATTCAAACTATAGGGGTTCCCCACCAAAGATCTATTTGCCACAGCTCAGAACATCAAGTGCCCACAATATTGCTCCAGGGCAGGATTGGGACAATAATCCCTAAGCGGCACCACTGATGTATGCATTTCTTCCAACCCCACTCCTAAACTGTGTAATTCACAAGATCAAACAGGGCAAATCCAGGTAATTCTTATTGCAGCTGCATGGCCCAGACAAACGTGGTTCCCATACCAGCTTCAGATGGTGGTGAAACCACCTCGAACCCTTCCCTTAGTACCTCATCTTGTATCACAAGATGCAGGACATCCCAACCTCACAGTACTCCATCTCAAGGCCTGGATACTCCCTGGCTGACTGGGGTCGAGGAGGCCTGTTCTGAGGAAGTAAAAGATCTGTTACTGAACAATCAGAGACCAAGTACAAGAAAGACGTATGTCCATAAGTGGAAATGATTCTGCACCTGGATAAACAGATCTTACCACAATTGTCCCCCCCTCTCGAGGATTCTGGACAATATACAAAGTCTTAAAAAAATCTGTGCTATCCACAAGGTCCATTAGAGTACACATGGCTGCTATTTCCTCCTTTCATGACAATGTGGATGGGGTCACTATATTCACTCACCTGACAATTAAATGTTTCCTTAAAGGCATTGGAAACACTTATCCCACAATAAGAAACCCTACACCCGTGTGGGACCTCAACCTTGTTCTACGCAGACTCATGGGAAAGCCATTTGAACCCCTTACAACCTGCTTTTTGTTTTGTCCATGAAGGTGGCTTTTCTCATTGCCGTCACATCCACCAGAGTGGGACAATTAGGTGCCATAATGGTACACTCACCTTATACAATATTCTTTAAAGATAAAGTAATCCTACAACTACATCCCAGGTTCCAACCCAAGAGAAACCAAAGTCTCCTCCCCCTTTAATTTGAAACAGCCTATATTCTTACCTGAGTTTTATCCAAAGCCACATGTGGACAGGAGGGAGGCCTCACTCAGCACATTGGATGTTCACAGAGCATGAGCTTTCTACACTGAAAGAACAAAAACATTTAGAAAATCACTAAGACTATTAGTTTCCATAACAAAACACTCAATGAGTCAAACCATCTCCAAACAGCAACTATGCAAATGGATATCAGGATATATTCAACTGTGCTACTAAAGCACCAGAGCACATGCAACATCCGCGGCCTTTCTCAATAATGTTCCTATCACTGACATTTGTAGAGCAGCAAACTGAACATTAGTCCATACATTTACTAAACATTATGCTATAGAGCAACAATCAGCATCAGATGCTCACTTTGGGCTCATGGTGTTATCAATAACCCAACTCCAAAGCCCCTCCCCTCCACTGAGGGGCACTGCTCAATAGTAACCTAAAGTGGAGCACCCACAGGGGCATTCCTTGAAGAATCATAGAAGATTAGGGTTGGATGAGACCTCAGGAGGTCATCTAGTCCAACCACCTGCTCAAAGCAGGACCAACACCAACTAAATCATCCCAGCCAGGGCTTTGTCAACCTGGGCCTTAAAAACCTCGAAGGATGGAGATTCCACCACGTCCCTAGGTAACCCATTCCAGTGCTCCACCACCCTCCTAGTGAAATAGTGTTTCCTAATATCCAACCTAGACCTCCCCCACTGCAACTTGAGACCATTGCTCCTTGTTCTGTCATCTTCCACCACTGAGAACAGCCGAGCTCCATCGTCTTTGGAACCCCCCTTCAGGTAGTTGAAGGCTGCTGTCAAATCCCACCTCACTCTTCTCTTCTGCAGCCTAAACAATCCCAGTTCCCTCAGCCTCTCCTCATAAGTCATGTGCCCCAGCCCCCTAATCATTTTCGTTGCCCTCCGCTGGACTTTCTCCAATTTGTCCACATCCTTTCTGTAGTGCGGGGCCCAAAACTGGACACAGTACTCCAGATGTGGCCTCACCAGTGCCAAATAGAGGGGAATAATCACTTCCCTCAATCTGCTGGCAATGCTCCTACTAATGCAGTCCAATATGCTGTTAGCCTTCTTGGCAACGAGGGCACACTGCTGACTCATATCCAGTTTCTCATCCACTGTAATCCCCAGGTCCCTTTCTGCAGAACTGGTGCTTAGCCAGTCCGTCCCCAGCCTGTAGCGGTGCATGGGATTCTTCCTTCCTAAGTGCAGGACTCTGCACTTGTCCTTGTTGAACCTCATTAGATTTCTTTCGGCCCAATCCTCCAATTTGAAGAAGAAGAGGTTACTCACCTGGTGCAGTAACTGAGGTTCTTTAAGATTAGTATCCCTATGGGTGCTCCACTACCCACCCTCCTTCCCTCTACTTCAAAGTTTCACATAGATTCTCTGGGGTAGAGAGGGAACATGGGCATGGTTGGCTGCACACCGCTATGTAACCACTTGGAGCAGTGTGAGACGGCTACGGCATGTGCACAGCCCAACCGGGCACTGCTACCACAAATCTCCGATTACAAGCACAGGGCGTCAAGACACCTAAAGTGGAGCACCCACGGAGACAACCATCTTGAAGAACCTCAATTACTGCACAAGGTGGCTAATCTTCTCTTTCCCTTTCTCTATTGAAATATATCCCTCTTTCTGGCCTTTTCTATATTCACCCTGACAGAGATGACTCGAACTCCTGGCTCATAGATTTTGTTTTCCTTTGGATGAAGCAGGTTCCACTAAATGGCAGGTATTTAAAAAGAAGTCAGTTTGGGGAGAATCTGCATGAGTCTAAAGCTTAATTTCTCTTGCTCCTCTGGAAATTACTTCATGTTTTTAGAGATGCTATAAAGATATTGTCGAGGCTTTTTGAAATTATCTGGACAATTTGATCCCTGAACACAGAAGCAGCTCATTTGGTTTAAACGTGGTTAAGAATCCAGAATACTAGCAGGTAACTTGATGGAATTAAACCTTACACTTCTGCCATCCCATATTCTTTTCTCTTGACAGCCAAGGAATTTGCAGAGGATGAGCTGAAGGAACCAGCAACTCAAGGAACAAGGCCAAACCAACTAAACATCAGGTATAAGCACTGGGGTCGAGGTCGGGGCACCCAGCACCTGATGGATCAGCATCCTCGTCTGATCCAAAGGATGGAATCTGGCTATGAAAGCAGTGAACGCAACAGCAACAGCCCAGTCAGTCTGGACATGCCCTTGTCTGAGAGCTCAAGCACCCACAGGTAGATTTTAATAAAGTGCACTCTTGGACATTTGCTTCTCTTATGGCCCTGAACACCAGAACCTCTGAGAACTAAACTGTAGTTCTATAATAAGAAACTTAAGTATTGACATTCAGTCCCAGCCAGCAGTTCTTGTAGACTGTGATGCAGGTAGATTATGGGAAATAGGAAGCTGGATATGTTGTGCCATGACAGTCTTCCCTGTTTGGATGGTCATTAATTTGTACGGTTCATGATTGAGAGGAATGACCAACTACGGGAATTGGGATTAAGAAAATGGATGTAAATACAGAGCTCTGTCCTGAAGTTGCAGGATGGAGACAGTTTGTTTTAAATTTAGAAGATGTCTGTCACTGTGCTTTCCATGTCAAGAGTTAAACTGCCCTGTTATCTTTGTCTCAGTTAAATTACTGTCCGACAGTGAGAATCCCTGTGTCAGGCTCTAATCTGGAGCATTTGTAGTGTTAATGGACTGACATGAGACCATGTCTGCTTGAGGACTTTATTGGGGCCTCCTGAGTGGTTTAGAATACATAGCATGCATAAATAACAGGGCTGTCAATTAACCGCAGTTAACTCACACGATTACCTAAAAAAAAATTAATTGCAATTAATCGCACTGTTAAACAATAGAATACCAATTGAAATTTATTAAATATTTTTGGATGTTTTTCTAAATTTTCAAATTTATCAATTTCAGTTACATCACAGTATACAAAGTGCACAGTGCACACTTTATATTATTTTTATTACAAATATTTGCACTATAAAATGATAAAAGAAATATTTTTCAGTTCACCTCATACAAGTACTGTTGTGCAATCTCTTTATCATAAAAGTGCAACTTACAAATGTAGATTTTTTTTTGTTACATAACTGCACTCAAAAACAAAACCATGTAAAACTTTAGAGCCTACAATTCCACTCAGTCCTATTTCTTGTTCAGCCAATTGCTCAGACAAACAAATTTGTTTACATTTATGGGAGGTAATGCTGCCCGCTTCTTATTTACAATGTCACCTGAAAGTGAGAACAGGTGTTTGTATGACACTGTTGTAGCTGGCGTTGCAAGATATTTACATGCCAGATGTGCTAAAGATTCATATGCCTCTTCGTGCTCTGGCCATCGTTCCAGAGGACATGCTTCCATGCTGATGACGCTCATTAAAAAATGTGTTAATTAAATTTGTGACTGAACTCCTTGGGGAAGAATTGTATGTCTCCTGCTCTGTTTTACCCTCATTCTGCCATATATTTCATGTTATAGCAGTCTCGGATGATGACCCAGCACATGTTCATTTTAAGAACACTTTTACTGCAAATTTGACAAAATTCAAAGAAGATACCAATGTGAAATTTCTAAAGATAGCTACAGCACTCGACCCAAGATTTAAGAATCTGAAGGTGCCTTCCAAAATCTGAGCGGGACGAGGTAGGGAGAATGCTTTCAGAAGTTTTAAAAGAGCAACACTCCGATGCGGAAACTACAGAATCCGAACCACCAAAAAAGAAAATCAGCCTTCTGCAGGTGGCATCTGATTCAGATTATGAAAATGAACATGCGTCAGTCTGCATTGCTTTGGATTGTTATCGAGCAGAACCTGTCAGCATGGGTGCACATCCTCTGGAATGGTGGTTGAAGCATCAAGGGACATAATCTTGAGCGCATCTGGCATGTAAATATCTTGCAGCGCCGGCTACAACAGTGCCATGCAAATACCTTTTCTCACTTTCAGGTGACATTGTAAACAAGTAGCAGGCAGCATTATCTTCTGCAAATGTAAACAAACCTGTTTGAGTGATTGGCTGAACAAGAAGTAGGACTGATTGGACTTGTAGGCTCTAAAGTTTGACATAGTAGAAAACATCCAAAAATATTTAAATAAATGGTGTTCTATTATTATTTAACGGTGCAATTAATCACGATTATTTTTTTAATCTCTTGACAGCCCTAATAAATAAATATACCTTTCAATCTTCATCTCTGGTGCCTGTGACTACTGTAAAAGGAGATCACACTCATGGTTTTACAAAAGAGTTGTTGTTTGTGTAGATCTTAAAAATCTGTTCGGAACAGTTAACTCTCCAGAGAATGCTTTTGGCATGTATTACTTGCTTAGGGTCTCCTAAGGAACCAGTGTCATCTTCAGTAGAGAAATTCCTTGCAGCTCCATAGTTTCCAGGAATGAAGATCTATACAGTGATACTTGTAGAAAAGGGCAGATTGTGACATAGCTGCAGTTGCTATTTTATGAAAGCCATGTTCTGCAGGGAGCCACATTCGCCATCATTCCTTTTGAGAGCTCTTTTTACTATTTTATACAATAAGGGGATTTAGTGCCAAAATCAAGAGGAACTGGTGTTTGGAAGTTTTGATGCAGTTTTTATAATCCTTCTTGCAGAAAATGCATGACTGGAGGTTATAGTTTTTGGTTTGTTTGGGAATAAGGGAGATAATTCTTACACTTGGGGACCGAGAAAGAGAGCCCAGATTCCTATGATTTAACTGGGAATTGGTCCTGCTTCGAGCAGGGGGTTGGACTAGATGACCTTCTGGGGTCCCTTCCAACCCTTATATTCTATGATTCTATGTCAAAGAATAAAATCTTTAGAAAATATCATTTATTGAGAAGAAATGGATGCTCCCCCCCCCCAGGATTTTCCCACAGAATCCTTTTGCCTTCTCTTTTGAGACTGTGTGAAAGTAAGGTGAAGATGAAATGTTACTGCCAGATTGGAAAAATGTAGGGCTGTCTAGTCCTTCTCCCCAGTACCCTACACCTCTCCACCCCTGAAAATATTGGCCAGATGTTAATCCATTGGTTTTCTCTCGTCTTCTTCAAGGGATTCTCATATGAAGCGAGCTGGTGGGTTGGTTCCTGCCTGGCGTAATATCCCAAAGTCACACAGTAGCAGCATCTTAGAAGTGGAATCTGCTTCATCGACTGGTGGTTGGACAAGCAGCCAGAACTCTGTTGGGAATGGTAAGCTACGTTTTCAAACCCCAAATATCCACAATCATGGAGTATAAAATATATTGAGGTAATTACTTATTCCGTGGATATTTTTGCCTTCACAGTGGAGGCAGATGCAAGAAAGGGAAAAAGACTCAGGAATCTGGTACAACTTTTGGCTACAGTTCTGGTTTACAACATTACCAGTCAGTATCACCATGAGTCTGTGGCAACATATCTTTTATTCATCTTGCTTGGTATCCTTCCTCTGGCAACTGTATACTAATACACCAGAGGAAATACTTCTCCTTCCTCCTCCTATAATTTCAGCCCAACTGTGCAGATAGAGGATTGTTATCTATTGTTAAGAAGCAAGCTTGCAACAGCATCTAGAACCAAACTACTCAGAAATAAAAAGGAGATAGGAAAAATAAATAAAAAAGGTAGGAGATAATTTAAGGTAATTGGACAAAGGCTCAACCTTCCTAGGGATACCTGTCCTTTGGAGTGCAAGATTCCTGAGCAGATATTGATTCTAGAGTTCAAGGGTGGGAAAAAGATAGCTTCTGAAAACAAGACTTTTGTGTCTATAGGGGGTTGTTGGTTGGTTGCATTGGAAGACTCCTGGCACATAGTTTTTATATCCCTTTTTGATCTAGCAGCATAAGCAGATGAAAAGAATATCTAGGTAGGTATTCCTTTTATATACTAAAGCTAAGGATCTCGCTAACTTTGCATAGCCTCGGTTGAGAATTAAAAACACAGTAAGAAGGGTTATGGTTTGTGCACCACGTTAGGAGAGGGTTACTTCATCAAATGACTCCCTTCTTGTACCATTGATTGCTTCTTGGGTCAATGGATCCAAGGACAAGGCTGTGCTTCAAGGGAGCTCGAAGTAATACTGCAACATTTCTACTTCGGGCACTGATGGAGAGGAGACAAATAGAAACTAAATAGCTTTGGGAGGGATAAGGGGTCGGTCCAGCAGTCTTGCTAAATTTACGTTGAAGTGTGCACTCTGCTACCAGCTTGCAAGTGAACAAGATGTACTGCAGAAACAGCTGCCTTTTGGGAATCAAAATGGGAGGAGGGATATATTCCTTTTGACAAAGAAAGTGTCAAAGTAAAATGTCATATCCTTAGAAGATTATAACATTTAGATCTTGGTTTCGCTCATTTATTTTGTTACAAGATTCCATTTTTAAGTATATTTCAGGTAACTGAAATGGAGGGAAATTGATCTTCTAGAAAAGTAGATCCTTTTACTGATCACAATAGCCCTGACCTGCATCACACTTATGTCAGTCCTGAGCTCTGAGGGTTTGAATGATGATAAACACAGCTGACATCAGTATTTATCAGTAGAAATTCAGGACCTACTGGTGGCAAGGGTGGTATAGAAACTCTCAGCTCTGAGCAGTGGGTTAGAACATACTTCCAACTCTTCTTAATTATGTTCAAAAACATGTTTAAATCCAGATTTGCTCGGTTCCACCTTTCAAAAGTATAATTTAACAGAAACCAAATTCATGTTCCAAAATTTCCTTGCATATTATCTCATAATTTTTCTATTTTCTAATGTTAGTTATATCCCTCTCATTGGTCTTATTCTCCCTTATGATTATCATACTTTGTCACTGATCTTATGAGTTGTGTCACACTGTACAAGAACAGTTGGGTGCTTTCAGAACTGTTAGACATTCTACAGCGTATGTTAGGAATTAATAAAGATGAATTATTTTCCAAAAATATAATTTTATTGAGTAACAAAACCAGTGCAAAAAAAACCCTGTGCAATTTAAGAGGAAATACATTCAAAATGTAATAAATTAATAGAACAGAATGGCCCAGATTCCGAGCACCACGTTTGCGGTCTCCACCAACGAGGCGTGGATCACCCAGTTCAAGGCACTGGTCTCTCTATTCCTGGCACGGCACGCCTCCTGCCAGTGAACGCACCGGCCCAGGTCCCCATCCCCTAGACAGCCCTTAACGCTTTGGTATCTGCCAGTGCAGGACCGCTCGGCACCAGTCCTTGGCGCCATTCCTGGGAAAGGTGTTGGTTGTAATCTTCCAGGCACCAGTCCCCTGCACTGAAAAATGAGCCACCACATACAAGACTCCACAGCCCCACCCTGGTCCCCGGAAGGTGATTGATCTGATTTGGAGCAGGAATTTAGCCCCTCACCAAGGAAGCACCGATCACCCTCGGCTCTGGAGACCAGCACAGCACCTGTGGTGGCTGCATGGCAGCTGGGCCGCTGACCTGCTCAGTGGCCTTGTTGGAACCCATGGCGTGTACCGATGATGCCAGTTCCTTATTCACACCACTCCTCCCCTCCCTAGCTGCTTCAGACAAGCGACTCCCTGCACCGCCGGTACTGTGCTCGGAACACAGCACAGACTCCATCACAGGATTGAAAGAGCAGGTGGCAATGCCGCAGGAGCCATCCCCAGTGGGGGAAAGTGCCCCAGCCTCTCCCCCAATGTTGCCTTCATCCTTTTTGTCACGGGACAAGGTGGAGGCAGACCCCTCCCACGCCAGCCCTCCCGATGACTTTAAGAAGTGCCAGACCCTGCTCAAGAGGGTGGCTTCCAACCTGAAACTGGAGGCTGAGGAGCTGGCAAAGCAGTCGGACACCCCCTTTGACGTGCTATCAGCTGCAACCCTGGCACAGGTTGTGTTGCTGGTCCGTGAAGGGGTTCTCAAGATTGCTAAGACAAACCCCCTAATCTATTCCGCCCCCCTCCAAGTGGGCAGAAAAGAAATATTCTGTTCCCCCTATGGGGTTTGAAATTCTTTATACACACCTGCCCTCTGGGTTGCTGGTTGTATCTGCGGCCAACGAAAGAGACAGGCAAGGTCAGGCGAGTGCCACACCTAAGAATAAGGATGCCAAGAGACTGGACCTCTTTGGAAGGAAAACTTATTCAATGGCCAGTCTCCAGTTCCATGTGTCCAACTACCAGGCCTTGTTGGGAAGGTATAACTTTAATGTCTGGGACTCCCTCAACAAGTTTAGGGAAGCCTTGCCGCAGGACCTTGGCCAGGAGTTTGCCATGATCTGGGAAGAGGGCAAGGCGGTGGCAAGGGGCTCCCTCCAGATAGCCTTGGATGCTGCCAATTCGGCTGCCAGAGTCGTTGCCTTGGCTTTGGTAATGAGGCACAGCTCTTGGCTACAATCCTTGGGTCTGTCCTAGGAAATGCAGTCCTCCATCCAGGACCTTCCATTTGAAGGCACTGGGCTCTTCTCGGAGCTGATGGATGTGAGGCTGCATGGACTCAGACTCCCGAGCCACTGTGTGCTTGCTGGGCCTCCACACACTGTAGACAGCAAGAAAAGAGTTCCAGCCCAATCTGCCACCTAGGTCCTGGGAGTCACTTGACGGACTCTTCTAAACAAAGTGCCTACAGGAGGAAGGAAGAAGACAAGAGTTTAAACGCCGTCACCCCCTTCCTCTCACCCACACGTCCTGGCCCTGTGAGACACCAATGGGTCCAAAAGCAGGCGTTTTGATAGTGCGCTCGAGATCAGTGTCACAATCAGATCCCAGGATCCACCTTCCTATCCTTTCCTCTACTACCTGTGCCCCTTCCAGTCAGCATGGTCACAAGTAACCTCAGTCCATTGGGTGCTCAATATGATATCGCTGGGCTGCACCCTGCAGTTCTTGGTTGCCCCCCCTCCACCCCACATTCCCCATCCCTCTTCAGGGACCCTTCTCACAGCAACTCCTCGTTCAGGAGGTAGAGAACCTCCTACAGCTGGGGGCAGTAGAGGTGGTCCCTCAAGAAATAAGGGGGGAAAAGGTTCTATTCCCACTGTTTCCTAATCCCAAAGGTGAAAGGGGGCCCAAGACCCATTCTAGACCTGTGACGCCTCAATAAATATCTCAAGAAGTTTCACATGGTCTCCCTAGCCTCCATTATTCCCTCCCTGGATCCAGGAGACTGGTATGCTGCCCTCGACTTGAAGGACTCATACTTTTATATCTTCATCTTCCAAGGGCACAGATTTTGTGGTGGGCCGACACCATTTCCAATTCACAGCACTACCCTTCGAACTCTCATTGGCCCTGAGAGTATTTACAAAGTGTATGGCGCCACTAGCCACTTACCTGAGGTGTCAAGGGTTTCGGGTCTATCCATACCTCAATGACTAACTCATCAAGGGATGATCTCAGGTGCAAAGGAGCCTCAATCTGGTACGCTCCACCTGTCATGATCTGGGTCTGTTAATAAATGAAAAGAAATTGACCCTGACGCCAGTGCAATGGATAGAGTTCATAGGAGTGGTACTCGACTCCATCCAGGTCAGAGCTTTCCTCCTGGAGGTCCGTTTCCAAGCTATGTCCAACCTGATCTCAAATGTGAGGGCCCACCTACTCACCACTGCTCACACATGCCTGAGGTTGTTAGGCCACATACAGCCTGTGCAGCATATGCTATTCCACCTCAGACCCCTGCAGGTATGGCTGGCATTCAGTATCTAAGGATCACTCCTCCTGGTGTATGATGTGCTAGCATTTAAACAATGGTGGGCCCCAACCCAAAATGGAGTCACATGTGCTAACTTTTCCTTAAGTCTTCCCTTTTTTTTTTGTACGTCAGTAAGCTATATTGGTGCTGAGTAACCACGCTGCAGGGTTAGCAACTGCTGACAGCACATACTGCAGCATTGTAGGCATACAAAAAATAATGCAAAAACAATAACAGTCAAAAAAAGTAAATACAAAATACGCCGTCCCCAAGTCCCCACATCCGGTAGCCATGAGGTGAGCCAGTCCCAGACCTCCTGGAATCCGGCACTGGTAGTGTCGAGGCTGATGTGGTGGAATAAGGCTGCCTGTTGCTTGAAGATGTGGATGTCAGTTTCCACCCTATGGTGCTGATTTACAAATACACAACAGCTTGAATTGACCAGAGCACAAACCCTGCCCTGATTTGCAAGGAGATAATCCAGGGCTAGGCGGTTTTGCAATGTAGTTTGGGATAGCTGGGTGACTTCAATTTGAAGGGCAGAGAGAGCATCTGCAGTAGCATTTGCCATTAGTTCCAAAGCAGCTGAAATGTTAACTATAGCTTTTTCCAGCTCGCTTACTCCCAACCATGGCAGAAACCAATGCACAAAGGAGTGAAAGCCTTTGGGCCGTTGAGAAAGGGGGTTTAAAGGAATACTTCGTCTGTCCCTCCATACTAGATTGCGGATCTCTCCCCGGGTCAGGTTCTGGTGTACTGTCACGGCGGGTACTATAGCCCCTAAGGAACATGTACCACACCATCCTCCTGGGAGAACCTTATAGGCTGTGTGATTACATAACCAATACCAGCCAGACCCCTCAGGGACCAGCCACGGGGTTCTGGAGTAGGTAGAGGGGCCTCCTGCACCAGAGCTGATTTGGGTGGTGTCCTTGCACCCTACAAAATTCCCTACGAAAACTGTATTTTCTATGCCCTTACGTCGTGACACACATAAAGCATAATTACCCTGGGCCACCATATCAATAGATCATATTTGGATTGTAACATTCCAGTTAAATGTAGTGTTTGCCCATAGCTTAGCTTGGAGTGTTTGATTAAGGGGGATAGGTACCCCTACCAACGGGACCCCTTGACCTAAATATGTGGGGGTATGAATACAAATCCAACACTGCGTTCGATTTACACCCTGTTCGATAGCACGGGTTAAATTCAAGAAGCTATTGCCCTCCCATCCTTGTACTGGATTTGGGAATAGGGAGAGGACCCCCCAGGCAAACCATACCAATGTCGACATCCTCCCCTGTACCATACAAAAAACACTACCCCCAATGTAAGTCCAATAAACAGAAACACAAAAAGTCCTGGTGGGCTGTGAAGGTCCCAGTAGCTGGAAAGCTCAGTCCATGGGTTGGTTGTAGTGTTCATTCGTGAAGTGGCTCGTCTGCTGGCTCGCCAGGGTCAGGTGGGGGTCCTGTCGCGAACTTAACGTAGCTATGGTGAATCCAGGAACCTTTACCTGCAACTTTTAAAGCAGAATAAGTACATAACAGAACCTGGTACGGCCCCTCCCACCGGGGTTCCAGGGGGTTGGTGCGGGGGATCTTTTTTACCATTACCCAATCCCCTGGCTTAAAGAAATGAACCTGTAACCCTAAGGGTGCAGTTTGAAACAATTGAGCTTCAGACTGATTGGCAGTCAGCTCCTTTTGCAGTCTAGCAACATATCTGGCCAAAGTTTCATCTCCATCCAAGAGGCTAGCATGTACAGGAACATAAATTCCCGGGACTAAAGCTGGTCTCCCAAACAGCACCTCAAATGGGGACAGGCCTAGGGGCATGCGTGGCATTCGTCTTATATGCCATAAAACTATAGGCAAGGCCTCTGGCCACTTAAGTCCAGTTTCCTTACAAAACTTTGCTACCATTGTCTTTATTGTTTGGTTCATGCGTTCCACCTGACCTGCAGACTGGGGGTGGTACGGGGTGTGTAATTGTCGAGTAATCCCCAAGCACCGGTACAGTTCCTCCAAAATCTTTGCAGTAAAGTGTGAGCCCCAATCTGAATCAATGACCTCAGGGACACCAAACCTGGGTACAATGTCTTTCATTAAGAACTTGACCACAGATCTTGCATCTGCCTTTCTGGTTGGTATTGCTTCAGGCCATCCGGAAAGTTGGTCCACTATAACAAGGAGGTGATGAAACCCTGAGCATTTAGGCATTTCTGCGTAGTCCATCTGCAAGCGCTGAAACGGGAAGTTTGCCCAGGGTCTCCCCCATTTTGAGCTGGCATCGAGCCGAGTCTTAGCAGAGAAGGCCAGGCAAGTAGGGCAGGAGCCAAGAACTCGCTTTACCGCGGGATAAACATGCGGGCTGTAGAGCTGCAGCCTTTGCGGCTGAATCAGCTAATGCATTGCCCTGAGATACAAAAGTGTTAGACTGCCTGTGCGCATAACAATGAACCACTGCCACCTGGTGAGAGGCCTGAATAGCTTCCAAAAGGGCGGAAATGAGAGGGCCATTAGCGATTTTTGTGCCTGAGAAGGTTAAAAATCCTCGTTGCTTCCAGAGCTGGCCTGTAGCATGACAAACCCCAAAAGCATACTTAGAGTCCGTATAGATGGTAACAGTTTTCCCTGAAGACAATAAACAACCTCTGGTAAGCCTGTGTAACTCTGCACCCTGGGCGCTGAAGGAAGGTGGTAGGGGGGCAGCCTCGATAACGTCTGCCTGAGAGGTAACCAAATAGCCCGAGACCCGGTGGCTATTTAAATAGTACGAGGACCCATCGGTGAAAAGAAGTAAATCAGGCTCAACTAAAGGGGAGTCCGCTAAATCCGGGCGGGGCTTACCATCCTGCGTGACGACATCCATGCATACATGGTGAGGGGTACCATCCTCTGGGAGGGGTAGCATTGCGGCTGGATTGAGGATGTTACAGCGACGTAAAGTAACGTTGTCAGCGGCCAACAGGATTAGTTCATATTTATGAGCCCGCTGTGGAGACAGTGCCTGTGTAGAATGCTATTTTAAAAGAATTTCAACCTCATGAGGGACCCAGACAGTCAGAGGGTGCCCCAAAACAATCGGTCGTGACCGTTCAACCATGACAGCAGCAGCAGCAACAGACCGTACACAGGAGACAGAGCCCTGAATAACAGGGTCCAGTTGTACTGAGTAATAGGCTACGGGGCGTGGGCGATCCACCAGGTATTGCAAAAGGACGCCGCTAGCCACCCCCTGCCGTTCGTGAGTGAAAAGAGAAAATGGTTTACCGTAATCTGGGAATCCCAAGGCGGGCGCAGAGATCAGAGCCTTTTTGATGGATTTAAAAGCGTCTTCCATTTCCGGGGTCCAGGAGACAGGATCGAGGGTCAGTGTTGTAGTAGCTTGAACTAACGGTTTCACCAATTCCCTGAAAGCCACGACCCAGGGTCGGCAGAACCCCGCAGCCCCCAAGAAAGCCCGTAACTGCTTTTTGGTAGTCGGACACGGGTAATCCTGGATTGCCCGCACCCTGTCGGGGGAGAGTAAGCGCTCCCCAGGCCTAATTACAAAGCCCAAATAAATTACCTGATCTAGGCACAGCTGCAACTTGGATGGAGATGCACGATGACCCTTATTAGCTAATGCAGTAAACAAAACAACAGAGTCAATTAAACATGCGTTATGATCTGAGGCAGCAATTAACAAATCATTCACATACTGAACCAGGACAGACGAACTAGGCAAGACAATATCTTTTAAATCCTCGGTGAGAATTCGGGAAAAAATAGTGGGGGATCCTGAGAACCCCTGTGGAAGACGCGTCCATGTTAGCTGCTGACTCTTCCAGGTAAATGTGAATAAATATTGAGAATCAGGGTGCAAAGGGATACTGAAAAATGCTGCACACAAATCTGTAACAGTAAAGCAGGTGGCTGACTGAGGAATCAGTGTTAGAATAGTGCTCGGATCAGGGACAACTGGATGGGGGGCTATAACATAACCATTTATAGCCTGTAGATCCTGGACAAATCGATAGACTGGACGCCCGTCTGGTCCTGGTTTAGGCTTCCTTACTGGAAGAATAGGAGTATTACAGGGCGAACTGCAGGGGACTAAAACCCCCTGAGTCAAATAGCTGTCAATAAGAAGTGAGATGCCTTCTTCCGCCTCCCTCGGCAAGGGGTATTGTTTTACGGACGGAGGCGGTCCGCCCCTTGTTTTCAGACTCACTGGAACTGCTGATTTAAGAAGACCCACATCAGTAGGATTTGTGCTCCACAAAGTGTGGGGAACACGGGACAATTCAGAGGGCACACCAGGAATAGAGGTAACCGATGCCATAAGAGAAGCAACCTGATGAGGTTCAATAAGGATAAGTGCAGAGTCCTGCACTTAGGACGGAAGAACCCAATGCACAGCTACAGACTAGGGACCGAATGGTTAGGCAGCAGTTCTGCGGAAAAGGACCTAGGGGTGACAGTGGACGAGAAGCTGGATATGAGTCAGCAGTGTGCCCTTGTTGCCAAGAAGGCCAATGGCATTTTGGGATGTATAAGTAGGGGCATAGCGAGCAGATCGAGGGACGTGATCGTCCCCCTCTATTCGACATTGGTGAGGCCTGATCTGGAGTACTGTGTCCAGTTTTGGGCCCCACACTTCAAGAAGGATGTGGATAAATTGGAGAGAGTCCAGCAAAGGGCAACAAAAATGATTAGGGGTCTGGAACACATGAGTTATGAGGAGAGGCTGAGGGAACTGGGATTGTTTAGTCTGCGGAAGAGAAGAATGAGGGGGGATTTGATAGCTGCTTTCAACTACCTGAGAGGAGGTTCCAGAGAGGATGGTTCTAGACTATTCTCAGTGGTGGAAGAGGACAGGACAAGGAGTAATGGTCTCAAGTTGCAGTGGGGGAGGTTTAGGTTGGATATTAGGAAAAACTTTTTCACTAGGAGGGTGGTGAAACACTGGAATGCGTTGCCTAGGGAGGTGGTGGAATCTCCTTCCTTAGAAGTTTTTAAGGTCAGGCTTGACAAAGCCCTGGCTGGGATGATTTAATTGGGGATGGGTCCTGCTTTTGAGCAGGGGGTTGGACTAGATGACCTACTGAGGTCCCTTCCAACCCTGATATTCTATGATTCAACCGCCGAGTCTGGGACGGACATGCGGAGCCCCTCGGGGGCGCAATATATATGTGCCCCCAATTTGCCCAGCACATCCCGCCCGAGGAGGTTCGCGGGGCCCTCCGGCGTTACAACAAACCTATGTGATAGCTTTAAAGAACCAAGCTCGATAGGGACAGGGTAGGATAAAGGAGCCGGGCAGGGATTGCCTTCTATGCCCTGCACCCAAACTTTGGTATTGGACAGAGAGCCCGGAACAAAAGTTAAAGTGGAGAGGGTGGCCCCAGTATCTACTAGAAAAGGCACAAGGTGTTCCCCAACTTTCAAATAAATTTGTGACTGTAACCCCAAGTCCCATTCCAACTCTCCCAAAGTCCCCAAAACCTCCACCTCTAGTCACTGGGGGTTAACAAGGTTCTGGGGGGCGTTAGGGGGAAAAGAGGATTAGCCTCTACCTGGCTCTTCCAAGGAGCCCCTCGGGGAAGCAGGGGACACTCCCTCCTCCAGTGCCCTGGTTGCTTATAATAATTACAATTTCCGTCCCTCATTTTATCCCAACCTCCCCCTCCTCCTGTCCCCCGTCCATGCCCCCTTCCTCTCATCTCTCCGCGCCCTTGCCAATGCTGGTTTCCCGAAGGAGCCTGCAAGGCAGCAGCTAACATATTTACCTCCTCCTTCTTCTGTTTACGTTTTTCCTGTGCTTTCTCCTCGTCCCTGCCGTTAAACACAAAGGTGGCCAGGCGGACTACCTCTTGGAGGGGTTTTCCTGGCCAATCGGGCACATGCTTAGAAAAATATTTTTTTATATCTGATGCTGCCTGATCAACATAAAAGGAGACCATCATAGGACGGTTTTCCTCTGCCTCAGGGTTTATACTGCCCCCATATACACGAACTTGTTTGGACAACCGGGCCAAAAAGGCGGAGGGATGCTCAGTAAGCTCTTGCTGACATTCTTGGATTTTAGACCAGTTAGCCGTTTAACTACCAGCTTTACGTATAGCTTCTAAAAGGCCATTTCTACCCGCCTTTAAAAGGCCCATTTGAGTAAGCACATTAGGATTCCAATTGGGATCAGTCGGGGCCAAGAAGTCCGAGTACTATCCTCCCCTGCCCAGCGCCTATTAGCATCCAGAATGGAATATTTCTCATCAGGGGTAAAAAGTGTGTCCAGGATTACCTGGACATCTCCCCATGTAGGATTAAATGCGGTAAATACAGACCGAATGGTCTGCAGAACCTTCTCTGGATCGTCACGCAGGCAAGGCATCTGCTGTTGCCATGTTATTAAATCGCCTGGGCCAAAGGGGCGGTGAACATAGGGAAAGGCGAACCGTTCACTCCCGTCCGTACCATGAGTAACAAGGGGTTGCTGAATGAGGGGAGCTTGCAGAGTAACCAGTGGGTCAATGGTGGGCTCACACGGACAGGGGGGTGACGAGCAAGGAGATGATAGGCATAAGTCAGAAAGCTGAGGGTAAGCCGGGGGAGGGGCAGAAGCAGGTCGGGGAGGAGAAGAAACAGGCATAGCACAGAGCGGGGCTGAAGACCCCTGAGATAGATAGGAAAAGGAGGAGGAAAGAGGACGTCCTTTCGCACGCGCATAAGCCCAGTTGTCCCATATGTACCAATAATCCATCTGGGCTGGAGCTTTGTCCTCCAGCCTCCTTCTAAGCGCTGTTAATGTATCCCCAGCAAAGGACCCATCCGGTGGCCATTCAACAGATGTCTGAGTTGTTAGTGCTGGCCACTCAACCTTACATAAAATAACAGCTTTCTTCCTACCTAACCCATGGGTGCCAGAAATATTCCCCCAATTTTTGAGAATTTCAGCCAAAGAGGTCCCCTTACTTACACTCTGCCCAGAACCCATAATGGGCTACCAAAAGAACACAAAATGTGCCACCTTATCGCCTAAGCGATGGCTCACACACCCCCCTCCTCGGAGTTCTCAAAGGTGAACTCACCCTGTGGTGGCTGGAGCTGTCCGAGAGGAGGAGTGTAGTCTCGCTTGTTGGGGCGAGCCTAGAGTCCCTTCGTGGTCGCCAAAACTGTTACGAATTATACCTGATAGGACACGCACACCAATGCTGCGAATTATACCTGATAGGACACGCACACCAATGCTGCGAATTATACCTGATAGGACACGCACACCAATGCTACGAATTACACCTGATAGGACACGCACACCAATGCTGCAAATTATACCTGATAGGACCGGCACACCAATGCTGCGAATTATACCTGATAGGTCATGCACAGTTCGAATCTAGGCTGAGGCACAGAAACAAAGTCCACAACTGCAGAGTTCCCAAAAGACACTAAGTTTATTATGCTCGAGCGTGGTGCCCCCCTGCTAGCCAGGGGGGGACCCTGAATACAGATTATACAAAGGTTATATACTTTTTAGCAAAGCATGTTGCCCTCGTGCATCGGAAACCTTAGCCAATAAACAAACCCTTGTCTTATCTACCACCTATCCCTGCTTGGTGCATTCCTCATGCTATACCAGTATGTTAATTACACAGAATGGTCCTAAAGCCATGCATCAGTAACTTTTATTATCAGAATGGAAGGCCTCACATCAAGGCCAAGAGACAGGGAGTTAAGAATCATAGAATCATAGAATATAAGGGTTGGAAGGGACCCCAGAAGGTCATCTAGTCCAACCCCCTGCTCGAAGCAGGACCAATTCCCAGTTAAATCATCCCAGCCAGGGCTTTGTCAAGCCTGACCTTAAAAACCTCTAAGGAAGGAGATTCTACCACCTCCCTAGGTAACGCATTCCAGTGTTTCACCACCCTCTTAGTGAAAAAGTTTTTCCTAATATCCAATCTAAACCTCCCCCACTGCAACTTGAGACCATTACTCCTCGTTCTGTCATCTGCTACCATTGAGAACAGTCTAGAGCCATCCTCTTTGGAACCCCCTTTCAGGTAGTTGAAAGCAGCTATCAAATCCCCCCTCATTCTTCTCTTCTGCAGGCTAAACAATCCCAGCTCCCTCAGCCTCTCCTCATAACTCATGTGTTCCAGACCCCTAATCATTTTTGTTGCCCTTCGCTGGACTCTCTCCAATTTATCCACATCCTTCTTGAAGTGTGGGGCCCAAAACTGGACACAGTACTCCAGATGAGGCCTCACCAATGTCGAATAGAGGGGAACGATCACGTCCCTCGATCTGCTCGCTATGCCCCTACTTATACATCCCAAAATGTCATTGGCCTTCTTGGCAACAAGGGCACACTGCTGACTCATATCCAGCTTCTCGTCCACTGTCACCCCTAGGTCCTTTTCCGCAGAACTGCTGCCTAGCCATTCGGTCCCTAGTCTGTAGCTGTGCATTGGGTTCTTCCGTCCTAAGTGCAGGACCCTGCACTTATCCTTATTGAACCTCATCAGATTTCTTTTGGCCCAATCCTCCAATTTGTCTAGGTCCTTCTGTATCCTATCCCTCCCCTCCAGCGTATCTACCACTCCTCCCAGTTTAGTATCATCCGCAACTGACAAAGAGACTGACAAAAACCAGATACTGGGAGTCAAGGCAGGCTGGAGACAAGGAAGAGGATTTTCACAGGGATTCAGTATCTAAGGATCACTCCTCCTGGTGTATGATGTGCTGGCATTTAAATAATGGTGGGCCCCAAACCAAAATGGCGTCACATGTGCTAACTTTTCCTTAACATCTACTCAATTCACGGGGTCAACAGAGGCTCCCTGTCCGATACCATTTTGCTCCCATGGTCGGGGGCTCTACTATACGCCTTCCCACCAGGACCATTAATCCAAAGAGTCCTCATGAAAATCAAGCAGGACAAGGCGAAGGTAATCCTGATAGCTCCGGATTGGCTTGGCCAACAGTGGTTTGGCATGCTGCTGGACCTCTTGATGACAGCTCCGCTACAGCTACCACTCTTGCTGGACTGGCTTTCTCAGAACCCTGGCAGGTTTCTGCACCCGAACCTAGCTGCACTGCACTTGATGACTTGGCTGCTTCATGGTTGAATGCAGACAAGCAGGAGTGCTCAGCCCATGTCTAACAAATCCCATCGAGCAGCAGAAAGCCCTCTCTCAGGGCAATCTACCTGGCCAAATGAAAACAGTTCACGTGTTGGACCTTGGACCAAGGTCTTTGGCCTGAACAGGCCTCGCTGCAGTCGATACTGGACTACCTTATGCACCTCAAGCTCCAGGGCCTGTCTCTTTTGACGATCAGTGTCCATTTGGCTGCTATTTTGGCCTTCCACTCTCCATTCCAGGGAAGGTCTTTGCTCACAACATGACTGTCCATTTTGTAAAAGGTCTGGAGCAGTTCTATCCTCAAGTCTGCGATCCCATCCCTCCTTGAGTCCTGAACCTCATACTGTCAAGGTTCCTTCGAGCCATTGGCCTCTTGTTCCCTTTTTCTGCTCAAATGGAAGGTCTGATTTCTGGTGGCGATAACATCAGCCCATAGGGTCTCTGAGATTAGGGTGCTTATCTCGGAGTTGCCCTACAAAGTGTTCTACAAGGACAAGGTCTAGCTGTGGCTGCACCCAGCTTTCCTGCCCAAGGTAGTTGTGCAGTTTCATATCAACCAGGAAATATACTTACCAGTCTTCTTTCCAGCTCCTCATAAGTCAGTTGAGGAGCATAGATTACACTCTCTGGCCGTCAGAAGGGTGCTAGCCTTTTACATTGAAAGGAGTAAGCCATTCCGTAAGTCGACGCAGTTATTCATCGCGGTGGCAGGCAGAACAAAGGGCCTTCCTATGTCTGCCCAAAGAATTTTATCATGGATACCTCCTGCATCCGTTTTTGCTATGAACAGGCAAAAGTGCCACTGCTGGCGATTGTAACTGCCCATTCAACCAAGATGCAAGCCTCGTCGGCAGCTTTCCTGGCCCAGGTGCCAATCCAAAATATTTGCAGGGCCACTACCTGGTCGTCCATCCACATGTTCACATTCCATTACTCACTTTCCCAGCAGGCCCGGGACGACGCTGACTTCGGCAGAGCAGTATTGCAAGCCATACAACTGAATTCCAAGCCCACCTCCAGGGATACTGCTTGTGAGTCACCTAGAATGGAATCAACACAAGCAAGCTCTCGAAGAAGAGAAAACAGTTGTCTACATTGCGTAATTATTGTTCTTCGAGATTTGTTGCTCATGTCCATTCCATTACCCACCTTCCTGCCCCTCTGTCAGAGTTGCCGGCAAGGAGGAATTGAGAGGGCATGGGGTCGGCAGCGCTTCATATACCAGCACATGAGTGCGGCATTCCAGAGGGCGCCACAACCAGCCCTATGGATACTGCTAAAGCAAAAAATTCCGACAACTGTGCACATGGGTGTGCACACACCTAGAATGGAATGGCCATAAGCAACACATCTCGAAGAACAGCAGTTACAAAAGGTAGGTAACCATTTTTTCCTTCCCCTGCACTGGGCTTGCCTGTGCTCAACTGATGGCAGTGGCAGATTACCACACGGGGCCCCCGGGCTCCTGGTAGCAGCTCCGTCTGGGGCAGGTGGCCAGTGGGCAGGGCGGCCTGTGCTGCAGCAACACCTCCATGTTGGGTGTCGGGCTGCCTCCACCGCGGGCAGCCCCGGGTTCCTACCTTCAGGATCCCTGTAGCAGCAGCTGAAACCGGAGCCCTATTGTGGGGCTGAACGGCAGGCAGGGGATACCTGGAGCGGGGAATCCAGAGTGGAGCCAGGGTGGGGGAGAAAATCCGGAGCCCAGAACACGGCAGTGCCATGGAAGGGAGGAAGGGGCTTCCTGGAGTGCTGGAGCTGAACCCAGGGCAGGGGGAACCAAGACGCAGAGAGAGCACCAGGGACATGCACGGGGGGAGGAGGAAGGAGGGGTATGGAGCAAGCAGGGGAACAACACCCCCCCCCGCAATATTTGACAGCGGCACACAACGCCTCTGGGGCTACAGCGGGAACTGACACCTCTGGCCCCGGATCAGCAGCACTATTTAGGGAAGACGGGGTGGCACCTGTCTCTCTTCCCTCAAGTTTGTACCGGAGGTCTGCTCACAGCACACACCCAAGCATAGGCAGAGCTCTTAGTTGCAGTGCTGGGCAGGCAGATCCCCTCCTCCAGGAGCCGGCATTCTCTGGAGCTTACCCACCCCACCACCTTCTCGGCTTCCACCAATTAGCAGCTGAGATGGACAAAGTAAGAACCCTTCTAACCAATAGTAGCAGTGCAGTGAGCAGAGCCTCTGGGAGTGGGGCAGGCAAAAAAGGGGTCAGTTGAGGGGAGAGCACAGGGTTCACGGTGGTCAGCGCGGTCCCCGGGACGGAAGTGACATCAATTCCGGGACCGACCGCACCGGGAGTGGGTAGGGGAGGCAGTGCCTCCTCAAATAGCTAGGTGTGGCCCCACCCACATTCTGCCCCCCCAGGGCCCAGCTTTGGCAGTGCCACTGGGTTCCAGGGGGCTGGGGCCACACTGTCCGCTTTCTTGGGGCTGGGGAGGCCATGGTGGCACCGCACGCTCTCCCAGCCCTATGGGGCTGGGAGACTGCAGCGGCAGTGCCGTGCGCTCTCCCTCCCAGAACTCCAGGGCATGCGCTCTCTTTTGGATGGAAGGGGCGGGACTGAAGGTAACCACCACCAGCCAGCGGTTCACCCACACTCCATGTGGCACTAGCCAATCGCACCAGCCTGCAGGGCCCCACAAAGTGCAGCCTGGAGCGGTCGCCCAGATTTGCCGTCCACTAGGGACGGCTCTGCAGGAGGTGGTGGGAGCCCAGGATAGTCCGCTGTGTGGATGGGTAGGAGGTGGAAGCACAGCATCCCCAGTGGGGCTGCGGTGGGGGGGGAGACTGAGCTACTCTGGCCCCAGGGCCGGGGTGGGAACACAGAACATGCCCCTCCAAAAGGGGTCAAATTTTTATTCCTGCACACGCCCCTGCAGAGCGCAGAGTCCATAGTAAAGCTACATGGCTGGTGGAGAGAGGCTGATGGCTTGTCCCTGTTGCCACCCTCGCCCCTTTGCCAATCCCACATCCTGAGCTTGGTTTACAACTCTTGGGATTTGATAAATACAATGAATTGATTGGTCTGTGAGATTTAAATTCTGTTTTGGTGTGTGCCCCCCAGCAGCCCCTTCCTGCTGGTCCTTGGAGAGATGTTGCTACTTGTTCTCCCCAATCTCCTGGGATTGGGGAGCTGCCATTCTTGCCCCACTCTTCTCACTGCCTTTGCCCCCTCCCAGCATCAACCTCTCGCATTCTGTCTATCTCTCTTGTCCCCCAGAGGTTCCTGATCCCCACGACCACCACCTACACTCACCTGTGCTCCCTTCCCCTTCCTATTCACACTCCTCCTCCCTTGCCCCTCTCAGCTCCCCTTCTGGACCCACATTCTCCTGCATTCTCCTCTGTCTTCTCCCACACCTCAAGCTCCCCATCCCCACTTTGTTTACGACCTTTCCTTCACATTCCTCAGCACACCTCTGTCTTCCTCCAGCTCTGCAGAATCCCTCTGACCCTGCTACATCTTCATATTGCCCAGTTCCTTCTCTGACAACCTCCTCCTGCCCCCTTCAGCCCCTGCACATTCTCCTCTCTCCCTTCTGAACCCCCATATATGTTATGTTTTTTATGTTTGTTTTTTTGTTACTTAATGTGACAGTATTATTAAAATATAAGTGTAATGGGGGTACATAAAAGAGAGATATTTACAGTATATTAAGTGTAGCACATTTTTTCCATGGCTATGCACAGATGTTACTGGGAATGATACGCAGAGTCTGGCTGTCATTAGTTTCCTAAGCTACTCTCAGTTCAATAGTTGGTGGTGAAAAGGACATTTGATGGGTTACAACTCACAGAATCAAAATAACATGTAATCTCTTTTAAAGGACTGTGAAAATTTAAGAGCATGCGTAGAGTATTTGTATTAATGCATTTTGAGACATTCATGTTTTAATGGGTATGGGGGCCCAAATATTCTTTGTGCCCATGGCACCCAATACATCTTAATCCATTTCTGACCGATGGGACTACAGTGGAGTCTCAAACAGGTCCTGGCTCATGGCAGCTGGAACCCACAGTTGTGTGTTTCCCATCCTCCTTATTCTCCTCATCTTCGCTGTTCATTCCAGGGGCCTGTGACTCGGGCTTATCAGAGGTATCTATGATGGTCTGAGAGTGGTGCTGGTGTCTCAACCAAGTATGGCATGCAGGTCTTTATTCCCCTCCCCCCGCTGTTCCTCAGACGTTCTTGTCAACTGCTGGAAATGGCCCACCTTGATTATCACTACAAAAGGTTTTTTCACTTCCGCTCTCCTGTTGGTAATAGCTCACCTTACCTGATCACTCTCCTTACAGTGTGTATGGTAATTGTTTCATGTTCTCTGTGTTTATAAATCTCCCCACTGTATTTTCCACTGAAGGCATCCGATGAAGTGAGCTGTAGCTCATGAAAGCTTATGCTCAAATAAATTTGTTAGTCTCTAAGGTGCCACAAGTCGTCCTCTTCTTTTTGCGGATACAGACTAACACGGCTGCTACTCTGAAACTTGTAAAATCAGTAGGTCTGTGGTTTGGCACCTGATTGACTGTTGGCCTTCCTGGCCTTCTGGCATGCCTGCCGCAGTTCCTTTGCTTTCACACGGCACTGCTGCTGATCCCTGGCATACCCCTTTTCCTGCATCCCTCATGCAAACTGCTCATAGATGTCCACATTTTTAAAGAGATTTTTGGAGTTCATGCCAAGAGGTGTTATGTCACAAAGTTGAGAGTCAGTAGTCCCTCTCCATAAGTCTTTCATGCAACCATAGCTGGAATATTGCATTTATTTTGTATATTGGTAAATGTAAATCAGCACTATGAAGAGCAACACAAAGAGTAGGGGGCTCGTGGGATTGGTTTGAGGAAGGACTGAATATATGAAGCATGGATAGTTGTAGAGGGATGCAAGAATATTGGAGCCGTGTGAACACCCATAGTGGCAAGGAGCTATCTAAGAATAGGATGAAGGGCTTGTAACTAGGAGTAATGGGATGGACTTTAGTAAGGGAAAGTTTTAAGATGGATGTCCTCAAAAGAAATTTGATAGTAAGGTTGTTAAGGGATGTAGTGGTGGACAGTGCATCATTTGGAACGTGCAGTGTTGTTGTAGCCATATTGGTCCCGGGATATACAGAGACAAGGTGGGTGAGGTAATATCTCTTACTGGATGAACTTCTGTTGGTGAGAGAGACAAGCTTTTGAGCTTTTCTTCAGGTCTGGGAAACTTAAGGCTTGTCTTCACTACAGGGGTAAATTGGCTTAAGTTATGCTCCTCCAGCTATTTGAATAACGTAGTGAAAATGGTGCTTTGGGGAGTGTGAGACTGTGTGTGTATGAGGCGCACACAATCTGTGTTGGGGGACTGAGATGCAGAGTGTATGCGGGTGTGAGAGAAACTGTCTGTGTATGAGGCACACTGTTTTGGGGGATTGTGTGAGAGACAGTGTGTGTGTTGGGGAGTGAGAGACTCTGTGTGTGTGTGTGTGTGACACACACAATCTGTGTTGAGGGACTCAGAAGCAGAGTGTATGTGGGTGTGAGAGCCAGTCTGTGTCTGAGAGAGACTTTGGGCATGGCTACACTTGCGAGTTACAGCGCATTAAAGCAGTCCCATGCGCTCTAACTGACTATGCGTTCACACTGGCAAGGCACGTAGAGCACCCGGACTCCATGGCTAGAGCGCTCCTGGTAATCCACCTTGGTGAGTGGAATAATGTGTGATGCACCCCGCTGGTGTGCCGCAGCACCAGTGTGGACGCCCTGGTCTGTTAAAGAGCTCTGATCGGCCTCCAGAAGTGTCCCACAATGCCTGTTCTAGCCACTCTGGTCATCACTTTGAACTCTACTGCCCTGCCCTCAGGTGACCAACCGTCAGACCCACCCTTTAAATTCTCTGGGAATTTTGAAAATGCCCTTCCTGTTTGCTCAGCCAGGCATGGAGTGCTCTCAGCGAATCTTTCCAGGTGACCATGCCTCCACGCGCCAGGCAATCCCCAGTATGGAGCAATGGTGAGGTGCTGGACCTCATCAGTGTTTGGGGGAGGAAGCTGTCCAGTCCCAGTAGCGCTCCAACTGTAGGAATTACGATACCTTCAGGCAGATATCAAGGGACATGATGGAAAGGGGCAATGACTGGGACGCAGTGCAGGGTTAAAGTGAAGGAGCTGCGGAATGCCTACCGCAAAGCCCGCGAGGCAAACTGCCTCTCCAGTGCTGCCCCCATGACCTGCCGTTTCTACAAAGAGCTGGACGCAATACTGGGGCGTAACCCCACCTCCATTCTGAGTACCACCCTGGACACTTCAGAGCCCAGTTCAACAAGGCAGGAGGAGGAGGAGGAAAGCGGGAGCGAGGGTGCTGAGGAGGAGGAAGACATCCCGGCATCCCTAGATGCATGCAGCCAGGAGCTGTTCTCAAGCCAGGAGGAAGGTAGCCAGTTGCAGCGGCCGGTGCTTGGGGAAGGACAAACACCAGAGGACGTGCCCGGTAAGCAGCTTTCATTTTGGGATGGAAGTTATTCGGTGCGGGCTCTTGGGGCGAGGAGGGTTAGGGCTGCATGCATGCCTAGATGCGGAATAGGGCGTCGATGTACTCTCTCATATCACAATAGTCGGCTTCAGTGATCTCTTCAAAGGTCTCACCTAGAAGTTGGGCAATGCGCTTGCGCAGGTTTCTTGGGAGAGCCACTCTGGTCCTTGTCCCAGTCAGGCTAACATGTCCGCGCCACTGTGCTGTGAGGGGTGGGGGAACCATTGCTGCACACAGGCAAGCTGCGTATGGGCCAGGCCGGAAGCCGCTTTGTAGTAGAAGATCCTCCCTTGCTTCCCAGGTCACCCTCAGCAGCGAGATATCTTCCAGGACAAACTCCTGTGGAAAATGTGGGGAGAGTGTTCAGTATAGGGGCCCCCTGCAGCTGTTGGCTGTCCCCAAGGCACAGAAACCTAGAGGACAGTACGGCCGTGAAACAATCAGTCTCCCTTGACCCTGTGCTTACTCGCCATTTTGGGGTTCTCATGGGTTATGTGCACTCGCTTTGGGACAGGCAAATTATGCGATTGTGTAGACTGTGCTTGCCCGTAAGTACGGGGGAATCCTTGCTCTGTCTGGTGTGGCAATGCTGCCTCTGTTAAGTGTTGCATTTTGCCTTTACAGTTGCAACCTTGAGATCTCAGCAGTCCATGTTATCACCGACCGAAAGACTCCAACGAATTAGGAAGAGGCCATGTAAAAGCAAAGAAGACATGCTGCATGAAGTCATGCAGCAGTCCCTTAATGAAAATCAAAAAGCACAGGAGCAGAGGGAGAGTGAAAGGAGGATCCGCCAGCAGAATGAGGAGCACTGGCACAAAAGCACGGAGCTCCGGCAGCAAAGCACGGAGCGGCTGATAGGCATAATGGAGCACCAAGCAGACTCAATCCAGGCGCTTGTAGCCATGCAGGCGGAGCACTACCACGCCCGCCCCCGCTGCAGCTCTTGTCCCAAAACTCTTTTCCTTGTGCCCCCTTGTCCCTTCCAACCCACTTTGCCCAACATTCGGGTTCTTATCCCCACCAGCTGCCTCCAACACCTGTAGCTTCGCCACCCAGTCCTGAAAACTACAGCCCTTACCCATTGCACTCAACCTCCATCACTGTGCATTATAGCCATCCTGAAGTGCAGCACTCATTGCACAGCACTCCAGACAGGAAGGCTGAGTATGATAACAGGACATAGGCAAATCTATGATTGTACTGTTCCCCAGCCCACCCCCTTTCCCTTTCTGTTTCCCAAGCAGTTGTGTTTCTTTTCAATATGCATTTTCTTTTCAATAAATGGATTTTTTGGCTTTGAAAACATGCTTTATTATTGCATAAAGTAAAAGATACCTTATCCCAGGAAAGCAGCAGGCACTGCAAGTCAGCATAGCACACACAGATTCTTACTAACATTGGAACCACTGCACTTCACTCCCATGCAGGGCATCAGACATTACTGGTGGCTTTCAGCCTCAGATTGCTCCCTCAAGGCATCCCTAATCCTTGCAGCCCCACGCTGGGTCCCTCGAATAGCCCTGCTCTCTGGCTGTTCAAATTCAGCCTCCAGGTGTTGAACCTCCAAGTTCCATGCCTGAGTGAATCTTTCACCCTTCCTTTCACAAATGGAGGGTACAGAACGCGGATATAACTGCGAGAATGTTGTCATCGGCCAAGTCCAGCTTCCCATACAGAGCGCACCAGCAGACCTTTAAATGGCCAAAAGCACACTCCACAGTCATTCTGCACTGGCTCAACTGCTGTTGAACCGCTCCTTGCTGCTGTCAAGGCTCCCTGTGTAGGGTTTCATGAGCCACGGCATTAAAGGGTAAGCGGAGTCTCCAAGGATCACAATGGGCATTTCGACTTCCCCTACGGTGATCTTCTGATCTGGGAAAAAAGTCCTGGCTTGCAGCTTCCTGAACAGGCCAGTGTTCCAAAAGATGCGTGGGTCATGCACCTTTCTGGGCCAGCCTGTGTTAATGTCAATGAAATACCCACAGTGATCCACAAGCGACTGGAGAACCATAGAGAAATAGCCCTTTAGATTAACATCCTTGGAGGCTAGGTGGGCTGGTGCCAGAATTGGAATAGGTATCCCATCTACTGCCCCTCCGGAGTTAGGGAAACCCATTTGTGCAAAGCCAGGCAAAATGTTATGCACGTTACCCGGAGTCACAGTTCTGAGTAGGATGCGATTAATGGCCCTGCAAACTTGCATCAACACGATTCCAACGGTCGACTTTCCCACTCCAAACTGGTTTAGCGTCCAATCGGTAGCTGTCTGGAGTTGCCCGCTTCCAGATTGCAATAGACACCCACTTCTCCACCAGCAGGGCAGCTCTCAATCTTGTGTCCTTGCGCTGCAGGGTGGGGGCAAACTCATCACACAGTCCCGTGAAAGTGGCTTTTCTCATCCGAAAGTTCTGCAGCCACTGCTCGTCATCCCAGACTTGCATGACAATGTGATCCCACCACTCAGTGCTTCTTTCCCGAGCCCGAAAGCGGCGTTCCACGGTGGTGAGCATGTCCGAAAATGCCACAAGCAATCTCGTGTTGTATGCGTTACTCAAGTCGATATCATCGGAGTCTTCACTGTCAGTTTGGATCTTAAGGAGTAACTCAACTGCCAAACATGACGTGCTGGCGAGACTCGTCAGCATCCTCCTCAACAGTTCGGGCTCCATTCCTGCAGACCAAAAGGGAAGACAGAGCGAACAGTACAAAAAACGTTGAAAGATGGCACCAAATGTGGACGGAAGCACAGGGATTGCTGGCATGCGAACCAATGCATCACGGGGCGTTGGGACAGGACCCAGAATGCCCTGCGTCCCCTGCCCCCTTCCCACAAGTCACAGCGCCAGAATGGGAAGAGGTGCTCTGTGGGATAGCTGCCCATAATGCACTGCTCCCAATGCCGCTGCAAGTGCCACAACTGTGGCCACGGCAGTGCGCTTGCAGCTGTCAATGTGGACAGACTGCAGCACTTTCCCTACTGCACTCTCCAGTGTCTCTATTCAGTCCATGATTTTTAGTGCCTAGCAAAGTTGTAAATTTAAGCTCCCAGGCTCATCTCTTGAAAGTGTTGTGCAGGTTTCCTTTGAGGATAAAGACTAAGAGTGATCACTTGTGAAAACCATTTGCCCACAGGCAATGTGGTGTGTTTGTTTTTTATATCTTTTATATTTTGTCTTTTATGAAAAAATATGAAAATATTTGATAGTTTACTGATAAAATATAAAAACATGATATCTTTTGTCCTTTATGACAATGTATAAAATATATATGGATTTTTTGTCTTTTATGATAAAATTCTTATACTAAGCAATCTTATCCATCTTGTATTTAGCTGTGACACTCTGAGTAAGTTTCCCACACCTGAAGAAGAGCTTTGTGTAGCTCGAAAGCGTGTCTCTCTCACCAACAGAAGTTGGTCCAATAAAAGATATTACCTCACTCACCTCATCTCTCATCTGGAACAATAAACCAGATAAAATGTACAAAGCACTAGTTAAACATATAGTGGGGGGAAATTTGCGTTGGCAAGGGAGTAGGCTAAAATGACCCAGTAGTCTTTTTTTTGTTTCTAAATCTTTTAGAAAAATTAATATAAATATATGTAATATATACTTTTAAAATTAATAAAATAATTATTATTTAAGTGTAAGTTTATGTGCTCTGGGTGGCACTTGCCTTGGTCTTCAGGTTTTTCTTGCTTCCTATTTAAAATGGACTTAAAGAAGATTTGGGAGGGGGAGCGAAACAAGCTCAGCTGCTGATATAGAAAAGTATGCATGCTGGAAATGGGGTACCCACTGAAAGTACCCATTGCTGTCTTTGGTTGGTGTTTGAAGGTGGAGAAATCCCTGTCCCATCAAAGAGCGAACTGGATGAGTTACAGGAGGAAGTGGCAAGGAGGGCGCAGGAACAGGAGCTACGCAGGAAACGGGAAAAGGAACTGGAGGCAGCAATGGGGTTTAACCCCCGTCCCAGCAGGTTCATGGACCTAGATGAGCTGCAGAACCAGGGTAACTCTCACAGACTGGATGTGGCTGGGGTGGGGGTTGGGTAGGTTTGGAGTACAGTGTTGCACATGTGGGAGATGGGGAAGGTGTTTTTGGTCTTTTGATTTTTCCATTAAGAGTCTCTTGCTTTTTCTTCCCCGTGACAATTTTACAATTACTAAATAGCTTTCTCCAGTCTGTGAGACAAAAGACGGTCTCTGAATTTATCAGAAATGTGGGAAACAGGAAGAGAATGGTGAACTTGTAATGCCCAGGAATCTAATTTGAAGAAAAAACAAATCCTACTTGTATTCTGCCCAAACACCAAACTCTACCCATGTGACACACCAAAATAAGGCTTGATCTACACTTAAAATTTAGGTTGATATAGTTATGGTACTCTGGGGTGTGATGTTTTTTTCACACGCCTAAGTGCCATAGCTATGCTGACATAACTCCTGGTGTAGCTGCAGCCAGGCTGACGGAAGAATATCGTCTCTCAGGAAGGTAGTGTCCCTACAGTGATAGAAAAGTCCTTTCCATTGGTGTAGACTACATCTACACTACAGGGTTATCAGGCATAGCTAGGATGCCATATCTGAGTAACTGTAGTTCCTGTAATGTGGACATCTCCACTCGCATGAGATCTTTACATTGTTTGTGCTTCTCCATTCTTGCATGGTGATCAACAGTGCAATGGTGATCAATGTTGATCTTTAAATTGTTGTCATAAGGCTTTGGTTAATAACCCCTTGAAATGAATAGGGAAAGTCACAGCTCTTTAATCTGTCTTCTCAGACTGTCTACAGAGTGACACAGGCATCTATACATCAGTTATGATTGGTTAATAGTTTTAAGTGTCTGTTCACAACCTTAAGAGTTACTGATTTAACTTTTTTTAAAAAATTAACACTCAGATTCTGGAACATAAGGCTGAAGCCTCCATAAAAAAAATCCAGTTCACTGAGTCACTGGGAACAGTCCCAATTTGACCCTGGGTAATGCCCCACTCAGCACATTGTTAGAAACACCTAGCTGTTTAGCATTTCCTTGTTTTAAAAAAACAAAGCATACTAGAAAGGCACTTAACAACAAAGAGTGCTATACAATACTTAGGGATCATAGCCTCTGGCATGATAGCTAAGGAGGCTAGATGGCTCCTAAACCTGCTTTCATCCTGGGTGGTTCCCACAATGCTTTATGGCTTCATGGCTTGCTTATGTACAAGACTCCAGAACATTTCTGACCCATTCTCCCTTCCAGTACATGGTTTTACCCATGCAAAGGAGGCCAAGTTCAGAGTGCTAGAGTCTGGTCTTCAATTCATGAAGCTTAAAGACCACACGTTTTGACTGTGAACATGCTGCTGTGTTGACTTACTGATCTACCTGATTTATCCTTCACATTCAGCTCATGCTCATTTACAAGGTTTCTCTGGAGTTTCTTCAAATAAGAAGTGTGTATGGTAGTGAAATGTATATTACCCAGGTCAAGGAGGCTTTATTTTTTGGTTGAATGAAATATTAATTTTTATAATTATCTGTTGTCATGATAAAGGGCAAATGAGCAGATTTTTGCTTGAGCTGGTACATTTTCATGAGGAATTTTATAGGCTGTTCTAATAAATGGCACTCGACCTGTTGTCCTTAGGCCAGAACACCTAGTTTCTCTTGAGCTCGCCTATTTTCTTATGTTTTCAGGGGTTATCACCCTTCTTTTTTTCCCTTTTTTCAGAGTTATTCAAAAACAATTTGTGGGTCTTTTCTCCCTGTTCTTGAGTTCTTTCCCATGTATTCTGCTCTTTCTCCTCCTCCTAAGGCCACAGGACCATTGGGTTTCAGCACTCCAGCGGCTTCTTACAGTGGTCAATGTGTGCACACACACTGTGTGCATTTGTGGGCAAGAGGCTCTTGTATTGATTTACATTCTGCTGAGTCTGATATTTCCCAGGCACCTCTAAATTGTTTCATGTGGAAAAAGTGTGTAGGAGATAACTGAATAGTCTGGAGGAGATGACTAGGCAAATAATTGCTGGAAAGGGACCTGTAAGCATGTAACACAGTTTGGTCACTGCATGCTATGACCAATTTGTGACACACATACTGTACCCTATGGTTTTTCTCCGTGCAGCAGTAGTTACTTTGACAATTTTTGGAAAATCCACACCCCTGAGCAACATTGTTAAGACGACCTAAGCCCCTGTGTAGACGCGCTAGTTTGACGGAAGAATTCTTCTGTCAACCTAGCTGCTGCTCCTTAGGGAAGTGGATTATCTATATCACTGGGAGAACCCCTCCTGTCGGCATAGATAGTGTCTCATTGAAGTGCTACAGCTGTGCTGCTGTTGTGTTTTCAGTGTAGACAAGCCTTCGGGCTTGCCATAAAACAAAGGATTATGTTTCCAAAAATTTTTGAAGTTTCAACATTTGTTTTCATTCCCCTTCAGAACAAAAACCAGACTCTGAATTTTTTCACAAAAGCCAGTCACTCCCCCTCAGAATAGCCAGTAGCCCAGTGCTCAGGGCATTCAGCTAAGATGGGGGAGACCCAGCTTCATGTCTCTGCTCTGCCTCCTTTAGAGCAGGGACTTGAAGCTGGATCCCCATTGCCTCAGGTGAGTTCCCTAACCAGTAGGTTATTGGCTATTCTGGGGTTGGGAGCGGATATGTCTCTCTCTGTCACTTTCACCAGAAATTCCATCCTGGACCTGAAAAGTCTTCCTGAAAAAATTTGAATCAAAACAGATATGTTTCTGCAACAAGTTTGTTCTGACTAATCAGCATGTTCTAACAGAAAAGCAATTAACCAAAAAATTCTGTTAACAATCACATGAATTAAGTCACTTTAAGAGACTAGCCAAAGGCTGTGATTTACAGTAGAACTACTGCTCCAGACATCAGTTTAGCCTTTAATAATCCTTGATTTTGCAATCTCAACAGCAAAGTAGTAGAAGTAGCACTGATTGGAATTTGGAGATATAATGCCAAAGTTTGCTCTGTTACCTTGGTTAAACTGGAAGTAACTTGGCTGAAGTCAGTGGATTTACATGGGTATAACAGAGTCCTGCCTACAGTAGAAAGCTTAACGTAAGATGTGATTTTTAAACAGACTAAGTTAAACCAATACAACCCTCTGTGTTAGACACACTTATTTCAGTTCAAGTGTGACTTATTTTGGTTTAGTATAAATTGGTGCTTAATTGATGTAAATAAACTGATCTTTTGCACCAGTTCAACTAAATCCATTTAAAATCACATCATATGTTAAAGCAGGGCAACTTTCTGCAGTAGACAAGCCCTGAGAACAGAATTTGGTTGACAGAGCCTGGTATTTTCTTTTATGCAGTCTTGTTTATTTACAAGAAATGTAGAAAGTCCTGCTTCTCTGAACACAAGAGGACCAAGAACAAAAGGAGCAGTGTCTAAGCCTACAGTCCCAAGCCTATTTACCCAAAAACCAGTCCCAAAAGTTCTCTCTCTAGCTTTTTCCAGGGCCACACTGGGCTCATAGGCTACTGCTTGGCTTTCTTGCTTTTTGCCTCTGCCTGTCTCTGTTATGTATATGTGCACGTGCACGCACACACTCTTACTTTACCCAAAACAATCTACAGCAAAAGCCCCTCCACTCATCCAGTGCAAAACTGCTGGGTGGGTTTACACTCCTTTTATCTTAGGTGGGGTGCTTATGATTACCTGATCCTAACAGTTGTGTTAATTGAAGGATATGCCTAGTCTCAGAGGTTTGTGACTCATGCAGTCCCCAGTGCCTCTCAACATTAGAATACCTTTAAAGAGGAAATGAGAGTCTGGGAAGGGTACAGCCTCTACAGAAGGGCCACTACAAATGACTCCTGTATAGAATGGTTTTGTACTCACAAATGGGAGGGAGGGTAAAGGAGAAACAAAAAAAGAATGCAAATGAAATGAAGAGTGCTGCCCATTGCAGGGAGGAGTGATGGCTTTGAGAGGTCCATGCAGGAAGCAGACTCAATCTTTGAAGAGTCGCTGCATCAGGAGCAGAAGGGAGATTGTGCTGCAGCTTTTGCTCTCTGTAACGAAGCTATATGTAAGTAACTCTAATTGCTTGAGCTACTGCGCTTTTGACAGTTTACTAATATCACAGGACTGTAAAAGTTACTGACTAGTCATCTGAAATTCTCAGCTGGGAAAATGGGGAGTTTTCTGATCCATACTAATGTGCCTAGAGCTAGTACCTCCTCTTTCTAAGCACCATCGTTTCTAGATTGTAGTCCCCTCCACCACCTTGGCTCCCTCTGGGCAGTTGTCTCTGGTGCAATGGCAATAAGAACACTGGGATGTTAGTTTGTCCCTCTTGCTGCTAACTGGTGCATTTCATGACTCCCTCTCCTGCATTCCTATACCCAGTAAGCAGTTTTCCCAATCAAGAGACCAATTTGCAAAGGGTTTAAGCCCTAAGCCTGCCAGCACAGCCTGTAGGAAAGGAGCATGAGAGAAGATTACTCTCCAGTCACCAACAAGAAAAGGAATGAATTATGCTGTACTTATTCACATCTCGGGAGGAACAGGCGGTATCAAGATTTTGAAGGGCTAAATATTGTTGTGAATTATGGGAGTTATGTGCTATTGCATTTTTTTTGTTTTGATCTTTTATAATTTAATTGGCTGGCTATCCCACCCCAACCTCCATTCCCCACTGGCTGGTTAGTAAGATTGCAAACAGAGCAGGTAGTACCATGGATTTGCAAAGGCAAAAATATGTTTATAGAAATTGGCTTTTCTGTGTTACAAAATGAGGGTCAACATACAGCTCTCATGAAAGCTCTGTTAGTCTGCACCCCACCTGGCTGTGCCCTGATTTTAAATCCCGACCAGGTTCCCTTGCACGTAAAAGGACCATGATATGGGAATAAGGAGTTATATAGAGGGAAGACTAAGAATGAAACAGCGTTTGTGTGAGGGCTTGAGAAAGATCCACCCTGTGTTAGGGGGATGAGGGTTTGGCTAAAACCTAGATTTTTCTTTTGACTCATTTTGATTTAGTTTCAGTTAACCTGTTTGGACACATGGCTAACTTGAATGTGCATTAATGGAAATGAAAGCATCCCTGTAAACTTATCTGTGGCAGCATTTGCATGGTCCATGTTTTATGTTCTTGCTACATTATTTTTTCTTTTTTCAATTTTAGTCTTTTTTTCTGTTTTTTGTTTCTGCTATGTTTTCTTTTGCATTTTAGCTAAACTAAGACTTGCCATGCATGATGCCAGCTCTAGCACTCACAGCAGAGCCCTAGTCGATAAGAAGCTACAAATCAGTATCCGAAAAGCACGGAGCCTCCAGGATCGCATGCAGCAACAGCCATCGCAGCAGCCACCGCCGCCGCCAACCTGCCACCCACCACAGGGGGGCACCATGACCCAATCTACAAGGTAGTCCAAGTATATCACAATAGACCAGTTCTGAGCCGCACCTACCAGCAGCATGGTCTGGAAAGAAGTAATGAGCTGTGTGTTCCTCCGGTTACTCAAGATCCTGTAGTGTTCTTCCTCGTGGCATGCTCAGATCATACTGTGTTGTAGGAGAGCACACTTCAGTGCATTCACGGTCTTAGCAGGCTAGGTTATATGCACCAAGTCAAAACATGGCCTGTAATAGAGGCTTTTAGAAATTAATTCTGACCTGCTGATAGAAAAGACCCGTGCATCAAGAGAGAGAATGCAATAGATAAGTGACCTGTTTAAAAGAGAGGTGTGTTTTAAGGTGAAATGAAAAGCTTTAAAAAAGAAAAATTAGCAAATATCTTCAGGGCTCAATTCAATTAAGCAGTATTATTATAATGAATGCTCTGAAATAACTACCAAGAGGAGGGCAATCACATATCTGCAGTGCTCTTAACAGTGAAAAATGCATTGAATCTTTTCTTCTAGCCTACCTCTTCTTTGGTGCACTGGTGCAGCTCTTGGAGCAAAGGTTCATTCATAAACCATCCTTGCCCTGTCACCTTTCTGTTGTTTCCTGACTACTGTTCCTGATGCCACCTCAATCCCGCAACCAGGTTCTCTGCCTCCCAGCTGCCTGTAGTCTGACTTAGCAGCCTCTCCCGTTTCCTCCTCAGGACGCTTTCTTTTCTACTTTTCTCCTCCGTTCTGTTTACTCCATTTACTCCACTGTTTACTCTCTGCTCTCACATCTTATTCAGCCCATCCTACTTCCCCACTGTAGCACCATTCTACCCTTTTCTGCCAAGGAGCATTCTAGAGGTGGTAGGGGGGCCTGCCATCCCCTACCACCTCTAGAATGCTCCTTGCCCAGCTTCCTGGCAGCTTCTCCACCTATTTCTTTCCTTCTCACACTTTTCCCACTACATGCTGTGCGGCCAAATGCCCAGGTGGAATCTCATGTGAGCATCCCTTTTTAAAAACACTGCAGGGGGATAAGTGCTGAAATCCATACCTGAAAAGGCTATGATTCAGGGTTCCATTCTGTTCTTGCAGCTGTTGAATTATGTACAATGAAAGCAGACTCTGTGCTAATTAGAGGTCCACAATGCCCTCAGTTGTAGGAGAAACACTGAAACCTGACATTGGGCATTGGCAGATTTAGAAAACAAAAGCATTTTACCTTTAAACATATCTTTCTACACATCAAACTCAAATATATTGCACAAGTGCCCATCCCTGCTAAAGGAACAGCCTTATCAGAAAAATATTATTTTGTACAATAAGTTTCTACTGCAGAGAGTTTTAATTCTGCAGCCAATGAGAAATGTCTGCTTGTATCATGATTTTTGTGCCTTTGCTTTAATATACATCAGCATTATAAACAGCACAAAGTCTATTATTACTCAAAGCTAAGATCATACTCCCCCATGAATGCTCAGTTGGAACTTCTGCATGATGGTAGCTTTGATTTCTAGATCTGCATGAGGAGACAAACTGATAGGATTGGAGTCACACAATAGTCTTTTTTGTCCCTGTAGGAAGTAATTATCCTAACTATGCACCAGTGTTTAGCTGCACAGCGTTGTCATTCTGCATATCCAGATAAAGGTTAGAGCATTACTCTAACCAACACTAAGTGTGGCTTTGAGCAGCAGAAGTAGTTTTCAGTTTGACAGCTACCTGGACTATAGCTGTCTATCAGAGTTGTTTCCAGTCCTCTATTCATATCGCTGACTCATGGACTCATGTGACTTTCTGGTTGCATTTTATAATGCTAATTAATGCAGAAGAAATACAAAGTGACCCAAAGACATGCACGGTTTATATTTTATGCAAGACATTTATGCACGGTTTGTAATGCTATTAAATGCTTCCTTTAATGTATTGGATAAATAACTCAAAGCTGGACAAAAATGAAGAGAAGGAAACTGAGGGAAATGTATTGCATTCTATGCTATTTCTTTCCTTCCCAAAGTTATTCCCCACTACTTTAGGAAAAAGAACCTGAGTGGAATGTTGCCTGTTTATGTTAAGATCATAAACATAATGGTTCTCTTGTATGGTTTGTAGAAATCTCCCAGAGATTTTGGAGGGAAACTTGTAATACTTAATTTAAAATTTATTTTTATTATTTATCTTTATAATGTGTACACAGACACACACGCCCCTAGCCAAAGTGCTCAGGTGCTATACAATAGTTGTAAAAATATAACAGTAAAATCTTATAATAAAAAATAACTTTTAAAATTTGAAATGAATAAAATAGATTGAGTGGGTCACGTACAATAAAAAAAATAGTTGGGAGGAAATAAAATGGAGATGTTGTCAAATTAACAAAAGCAATTCTTTTGGGTGGAAAGTTTTTAATTTGTGTTTGTGCGAAGAGAAGTGGATTGAGGTGGATGATAAAGGGGAGCAAGTTCCACACTTTAGAGAGAATTTTAAAAAAGAAGAGAGTTACTAATAATTAGTTACCATTTCTGTGTATTTTAGTGAACAGACTGGCCCGCTCCAAGTACTGCTGAGCCGGGAGGTATCCCTGGAACCCAACAGAGAAGTGGAATTCGGGTCCAGTTCTTTCTTCCGCCCACCCGCTTCCTGCCATGAAGTGCACTCATCATTATATCCAGAGTCTTCCTCCCTACCCGTTCCTGCAAGCAGTCCTTCAAATAGGACCTTTCCTAACTTCCGGGCTGCTTCTGCTGATTTTGATGACCAAGCTCCCTCTTTTCCCTATGGGCATGGGTTGGCTGAGAGACCCTCAAAGACTGAGAATGATGCCTACCATTCTATGGAGCTTGGTGGGGCCCCTGCCAAAGGGCTGAAAGACCATAGGGACTGCAGCAGCAAGTTAGAAGAACTCCATGACATTACAGCTATTCTCACACCTCAGTACAAAATTAAATTTAATACAGTCAACTCTGGGTCTTTGCCTACACTAGTTCCCTGTCCACATCCAATGCAAGCATCATCTCCCAATAGAAGCAATCCGCATAGTCCTTGCTTCAATCTGTCAAGCTCTCCAGTGCCCACTAGCACTGATCAGGTAGGGGGCTGTCATTCCATGATCTCTGCTGCTTCATCCCTGTCACTTCAGTGCCCCCTGGCTCCACTACAGACAGCAAACAGGTACCCCAGAACAAACAGCCGTGAAACTTTACTGCTCCCACAGGATGACTTCAGCAATGTGGAGACTTGCAAATCTAAGACCCGTAGCACAAAGGGGCATGTTCGTTCCCTGGCAGAGCAGTTTCAGAGGCTGCATGGGGTCTCCCAGAAAGAAGGTGCACATGAGAAAGGGTGGACTGCTGCAGTCTGTCAGGATGAGAAGTCTCCAAGGCTGATACAGGAGTCATTCACCAATTCTTCAACCTCAGGCTACAGGCAATTAATTCCTCAAAGTCAAGAAAACAGAACCCGGTCTTCCAAAAAGTTGCATTCATCCTTAGATATTAGGGATGGGTTTGTTTCCATGGAGGGTTTTAGTGCTCAACTCATTACCTCTAAGAGTCCTGGATCGCACAGTGAAGACCAGTGTAGAAGAGGTGGACAGAATGTAGCTGACCCTGGACTCTCCCAGGAAAGGCACACTCATGAGGGAGGTGTGAGACAGGTGGATGATGGAACTGCCACTGCCATGGGTGTTTCTATGCCTGTGGACTGCTGGGTGGACAATGTCACCAGGTATTACAGTTCTCAGCTGGACTGTAAAAATACAGAATGGCTTCCTGTGCCAGGGAGGAATCCACCCCTTTCTGATCACAGAACAGTCAGAGATGACCTGAATGGGACCCCAGTGCAGTTTCATCCACAGTGGAATCAAGACACAGAGCAGGATATCTCTGAGTTGGAGTCCCTCTATCAGGCTAGCCTAGCTGGTAGGCCTGTGTTGGGAAGACTGGACAATTCCAGGCACCCATCGAGCAAGCCAGGTGAGAATTCTGCAACTGTTACATCTGGGTAATGTTTTATCCCCAAGCAAGACTTGGACCTTGCCTATACACAGACTTCCACCAGTTTAACTAAAAGTGTGTTTTTAAACTGATTTACTGAAACAAGTGCGTGTTTGTGTGCAGTTATTCCACTTCGAGAATGGCTTATTTCGCTTCATCTTACTAAAAATAAATCACTTTTAAACTGAAAGAAGAGTATCTGCATACAAACTTGCTCCTGTTTAACTACATTTGTTTAAAAGCATACCTTTAGTTAAACAAGTGGAGGTTTCTGTGTAGACAAAACCTTGGCTTGAATGAGAAGCGTTCAGATTTGAACTACATGGCAAATCAGGATGAAGGAGGGACAGATTTCTGGCATGCTTTGTAAGGTGCCATATTAATGCACCTAAAGTGGGCAAGAATGCAAAGTGTCTACACCCTGGAATATTATATTTGTGTTGCTTATGTATATGTATGGATATGGAGGTAGACATTACCATATTTGAGGTAGAAGCAAAACTCAAACAGCTTAATGGGACTAAATCGGGGGGCCCAGATAATCTTCATCCAAGAATATTAAAGGAATTGGCACATGAAATTGCAAGCCCATTAGCAAGAATTTTTAATGAATCTGTAAACTCAAGGGTTGTACCGTATGATTGGAGAATTGCTAACATAGTTCCTATTTTTAAGAAAGGAAAAAAAAGTGATCCGGGTAATTATAGGCCTGTTAGTTTGACATCTGTAGTATGCAAGATCTTGGAAAAAATTTTGAAGGAGAAGGTAGGACATTGAAGTCAATGGTAAATGGGACAAAATAAAACATGGTTTTACGAAAGGTAGATCGTGCCAAACCAGCCTGATCTCCTTCTTTGAGAAAGTAACAGATTTTTTAGACAAAGGAAACGTAGTGGATCTAATTTACCTAGATTTTAGTAAGGCATTTGATACCGTGCCACATGGGGAATTATTAGTTAAATTGGATAAAATGGGGATCAATAGGAAAATTGAAAGGTGGATAAGGAATTCGTTAAAGGGGAGACCACAACGGGTCCTACTGAAAGGTGAACTGTCAGGCTGGAGGGAGGTTACCAGTGGAGTTCCTCAAGGATCAGTTTGGGGACCAATCTTATTTAATCTTTTTATTACTGACCATGGCATAAAAAGTGGGAGTGTGCTAATAAAGTTTGCAGATGATACAAAGCTGGGAGGTATTGCCAATTTAGAGAAGGACAGGGATATCATACAGGAGGATCTGGATGACCTTGTAAACTGGAGTAATAGTAACAGGATGAAATTTAATAATGAGAAGTGTAAGGTGACGCATTTAGGGATTAATAACAAGAATTTTAGTTATAAGCTAGGGACGCATCAATTAGAAGTAACGGAGGAGGAAAAGGACCTTGGAGTATTGGTTGATCATAGGATGACTATGAGCTGCCAATGTGATATGGCCGTGAAAAAAGCTAATGTGGTCTTGGGATGCATCAGGAGAGGTATTTCCAGTAGGGATAAGGAGGTCTTAGTATCGTTTTTCCAGTAGGGATAAGGAGGTCTTAGTATCGTTATACAAGGCACTGGTGAGACCTTACCTGGAATCAGTGTGCAGTTCTGGTCTCCCATGTTTAAGAAGGATGAATTCAAACTGGAACAGGTACAGAGAAGGGCTAGTAGGATGATCCGAGGAATGGAAAACTTGTCTTATGAAAGGAGACTCAAGGAGCTTGGCTTGTTTAGCCTAACTAAAAGAAGGTTGAGGGGAAATAGGATTGCTCTCTATAAATATATCAGAGGGATAAATACCAGAGAGGGAGAGGAATTATTTAAGCTCAGTACCAATGTGGACACAAGAACAAATGGATATAAACTGGCCATCAGGAAGTTTAGACTTGAAATTAGATGAAGGTTTCTAACCATCAGAAGAGTGAAGTTTTGGAATAGCCTTCCAAGGGAAGCAGTAGGGGCAAAAGATCTATCTGGCTTTGATTAAACTCGATAAGTTTATGGAGGAGATGGTATGATGGGATAACATGGTTTTGGTAATTAAATATTCATGGTAAATAGACCCAATGGCCTATGATGGGATATTAGATGGGGTGGGATCCGAGTTACCCAGGAAAGAATTTTCTGTAATATCTGGCTGATGAATCTTGCCCATATACTCAGGGTTTAGCTGATCGCCATATTTGGGGTCGGGAAGGAATTTTCCCCCAGGGCAGATTGGAAGAGGCCCTGGAGGTTTTTCGCCTTCCTCTGTAGCATGGGGCACGGGTCACTTGCTGGAGGATTCTCTGCTTCTTGAAGTCTTTAAACTACGATTTGAGGACTTCAATAGCACAGATATAGGTGTGAGGTTTTTTGCAGGAGTGGTGGGTAAAATTCTGTGGCCTGCATTGTGTAGAAGGTCAGACTAGATGATCATAATGGTCCCTTCTGACCTAAATATCTGTGAATCTATGTAGACAGTACATGACATCTAGTTAAAACCATTCACGAAAGAATCGTTATTGACTAAAAATTTCACACCATAGAATTTGTATCAATGGATATAAAACAGTATAAAAACATTTATACAAAAACGGTGATTGTTTACCTTTTGTACCTTTTTTTCCTCCAAGTACCCTCTGCACATTCCTACTTGTGGGATCACAGCATCTGTGTCTCGAGTTCTTGGAATCTTGTGAGCAATGTCCATTTGAGCCACTCACTCTTCCGTCCCCAGGCAGGGTTTCAAGAGTGCAAAAAGGGGAGTGATCCCAACCACACTTCACTTCCTTCTAATCCCCAAAGGTCCAATAAGCTTAGATTACATGCAGTGTCCTCGATGCATCCCTCAACATGTTTTTTTTCTTCTGCCTTTCAGGGACTATATTTTTTAGTTTGTCAGTTAGGTAATCAGCTTTTCTTAAGAAAGAGAAGAAAAAGAAGTGGAGAGAAGGATGACCATTTGACACAGGTTTTGGCTGGACCTGTAAAAAGGAGAGACACACCTCATCTGACAGAGAGACTCTTCAAACTAAATCTGTCTATCTAGAAGCCAGCATCAAGTCTGGAGATAACCCACACCAGAATGGTTCTGTGCCTGGTGCAAGTGGAATGAAGGTCTTTGGATCAAACTTGGTTGACCAAATCCTGTTCTAAGCATCCAGCACTGTTAACTCTGGAGAACCACTTGATAAAGTAGTTCTGTTTTCCCAGATCTGTCCAAGTTTGACTAAGTCTAGTGCTGAGGACCTGCCACCTTCATCTCTTGGAAACCACTTGGAAAAGTGGTTTTGTGCCCAACGTGATCTGCACTGAGCACCTCAGATCTCGATGCCTTGATCTAGTCAGGTTCTGAGGACCTAGCATAATTGATTCTGCTCTTAGCGTGAAGTTCCTGGATTCATCTGAGTTTACTAATGGTTCAGCACCACTGATACTGGAAAATCACTTGCTAAAGTGTTCGTGTTACATATGAGGGGCACTGAGGTCTATGGATTGACCAGTTTGACCAATTTCAGTCCTTAGGGTAGGGCACCATTGACTTTGAGCTCAGCATAACTGGAACCAAGCTCTCTAGATTGACCAAGTCTAGTGCTGTCAACTGCAGTTTCAAAAAGAGCAGATTCTCATCCTAGTTCAGGGTCCGGCCACTGTAACATACCTAGGGTACAATCCAGAATAATAAGTAACTGTGTCACTCCTCCCCTCTAACCTGGGGTGCCCTTTACATGGCTTTGCTGTTGTAGCCTCCAGTCTGGACTGCTCGCAAACAGCCTCCACCATGCAAGTGACTCTCAGCTATGTCTTTGTGTGTGCTGCAGCCAGCCAGCCACACCTTGGCTATTACCACCCTTGGTTATACTGCAGGGTAAACCCCAGTACTCTCCAAGTCTTAGATTTTCCACCAGAAATGTAGATCCTGTACTGCCTAGCCCTCTCCTGGACATTACAAGTTCATATAAAATCTGTATTTCTTTAATAGATATATGTATATGTTATGTACACTTTTTACCCCACATGGAGTTTCCCAGGCACTTCAGTTTAAACACACTGGATTAGATAAAACAATAAAACATGTTTATTAACTACAGAGAGAGAGATTTTAAGTGAATACAAGTAATGAGGCATAAAAGTCAGAAATGGTTACAAGAAAAATAAAGATAAAACACAACTAATGCCTAACTTAACAAACTATGTTAAATTCAAAGCAAAATTTTTCTCACCACATGCTCTCAACAGTCTTACTGGCCAAACTTCTTAGACTAGGATCCCTTCTTCTGTTTAGTGGCTGCTTCCTTTGCCCATGTCTACACTAGAGAGCTTACAGCGGTACAGCTCTACTAATGCAGCTGTGCCGCTGTAAGGTCTCCCTTGTGGCTACTCTGCCGACGGGAGAAAGCTCTCCCATCAACATAATTAACCCCCCCAAGTGACGGAAGCCTCTCCAGCCAACCATTCGCACCATGGCACTGTCCACACCAGCACTTCTGTCAATGTAACTTATGTTACTCAGGGGTGTGGTTTTTTTCATAAGTTAAACCAACAAAAGTGCTAGTGTAGACGTAGCCTAGGTCCATTCTTGTGCAGTAAATCAATGGCTAGAGAGGGAAGAGGAGAGGATGCCTTAGGGTGTCTGCCCCTTCTTTTTATAGTCCTGTCCCTCCTTTGAGAAGCATTCCTTACTTCCAGCTGGGAGTAAGGCGATAGGCAGTCTGTGTGAAAGGAAACTTCATGCTGTTTCTTTGCTAAGATATAGGTTTTTGCTCTTGCCTCTTTCCTGCCAAAGAATGGCCACTTAGCAGGTAATGATTCATCTGCCGTGTTTACAGCTGGCTGAGGTGTCAGCTTGCCCTTTGTCTCTGAGGAACTGGTTTGGCCATTCCCCACACTTCCCTGGAAAACATACTTTTGCATACATACATCCATTTTGCCATGATATTACTGATCAGCAAATTATGAGTTTTTAAATAACACCTCACAAGGCATCTGGCTTTTGGTGACTCTCTGGATTACCAAATTGCTGCTACAACTAGCTTCCAGTTCAGAATCAGTAGGGGGACTCTTTAGTGTCCCATTCCAGAGTGGCTCTAGTATGGAGGGGGCACCTATCCAAGGAGTCCTTGGGAGCAGTGCAGGGACTTCGTCAGCACTGGTCCAGAGTCTGAAATTGGCTAGTGCCACTGTTGCTATTCCTGTGGTTCTGAACCTTTTCTCTGGGCCAGATACATCTGAGAACTTTCATGCTTTGCCTTTTCTGAGCACTTCTTTTGTTTTCATGGAGCATTTGTGCTTGGCACTTGAGAGAGCCTCAGTGGGGGAAAGGGGACACTACCAATAAAGCTGTATCATACATGTCTTTGGCCTCTCTGGCGCAAAGGGTTCACCGGTTGCCTGACTATCCTAATTATTTTTCTCAGATGTTAGGGAATCCATGTGTATAGCTAGAGTTTGGTCCTCAGGAAATATGCATGTTGTTCCAGTCCTTGGAATTTACTATAAATAGTTCCCGTTCATCCCTCCAAAAAAGGTGGGGTCATTGGAGCTCTCCTTAGAGTCCAAACCTGCAACTTCCTGGTGTGAGTACAGATTCCTTACCAGTGCACCTTCTTGATGCAATGAACACCTGAGCCACAACGTCTCAGGACATTCAAGATGCTTACCTGTGAAAGACAAAACAGCTCCCTTACCATTTGCAGTGATACTCAACTTGTTTTTCACACTCTCCAGGACATCAGGCTCTACATGAGTTTATTGGAGGCTAAGCCCTGTGATTAAATCCAAATCTGTCCCAATTCTGATGGACAACACCACACTAATGTATTACAGCAATTGACAAATGGCGGCTTGATCTAGGGTCAAGAAGTTTCCCTTTTCTGAGAATGCAGCGGCCATCTTTCCCTGCTCATGCTCAAATAAATTGGTTAGTCTCTAAGGTGCCACAAGTACTCCTTTTCTTTTTGCGAATACAGACTAACACGGCTGTTCCTCTGAAACCTGTCATCTTTCCCTGGCAGATGAGAAATTGGATAACAGAAGGTTTTTGACCGAGCACAACTAACAATTAACTGGAAAAAATTCATCAGAGCAGCACAAAATGAAGTGGGCGTTTCACAGCCCTACCTTGCTTTTAACTTAGACTATCTTAAGGTGCATTTTTGTTGCTGTGTGAGCTTTCCACCCTCTGGGGCACAGGTCATCAATTTTTGCTCACTCTCCAATAACCAAATTAACAATGTGGTTGCTCTGTATACCATTGGAGCTGCTTGTGGTAGTTGCTTTGCCACAATGGCCGTGGCAAAGGAAACTGGATTTTCCATTGCTGAGGGTGCTCTGGTGAGACAGGTACATTTGAGCTGCTCCATACATATTTCCTTCCTTCCAGCCCAGAGAATGAACAAGATACAGATCTAAAGGACTAATTGTCAGTACTTTTTCTGAATAGAAGATGATGTATGATCTGCTGCATCCTCTCCCTTAATCCTGACTATGGTGGTATTCTGTGTCCATCCTACTCAGGCTATTACTTTCCTAAGCTTAATTCACATCCAGGAACTCCGATTCCATACTTTGGATATTCATGGATCTTAGATGTGGTCCTCTTAGACAATGATTGCATCTTCAAGTGCCCTCCAAAAACTAAGGGCATATGGGATGTAATTACTAAAAGATGTAGCCAGTTGTTTGACTACATTCATGGCTTTTTCTTTAAAATGTTCAAGAGATCAAATAACCAAGCTTAGCCAAATTTATTGTCTTAAGACACAATAGTACAATATGAAAAGGAAACATAAATACCCCCTTCTGTGGAGCAAATTCTTGCAGCACGTTCATTTTATGCAGAAGCTGTGCTTCAAAGATATGTATTTCAGCTAGTTGTATTTATAGTATGATTTTACAAGTTAAAAAACTCTTTACACACAAAATGTAAGTTTAACCCACTAGTTTGTGCCAGCTTTGTCCTTGGTACTTGTCTATAGTTTCCCATATCTAGTGTTGAATACTACATTCCACGTGTTGATGAGCTATGAAAGTATTCCCTATCTGTACTTGGTCAAAGCCAAAGATGCATAAATGCTTTGTACAAGTCTCCTATTTTCTAATGCAGCGGTTCTCAACCTTTAGTAACCCAAGGACCCCCATTTTGATTTAAAATTTTTCGCTGACCCCCAAACCTCCCAGCTCATCCCCAGGCCCTACCCCCACTCCACCCCTCCCCCCAAGGGGAGGGAAGAGCATAATAAATTCACTTGACATAACTTCCCAACACCAATATATATAGTTTTGTTTTATTAATACCATACCTATTAATATGGTGTATTCTATGCTTAACTTTTATATAGTGGCTAACAGATGGCACTGGGGATCTTTCCATCAAAGCTCAGAGGTTGCCCAAATGCATCAGTTTGTGTATGACTGTTGTTATGACAAGGGTGGTGTTCAGCCACCTGAAGGTATTAAAAGATACTCAGCTAGGCCTAATGTTGTTTACATAGCTTGTCTTTGCGTGATCTTAGTCAGTTTGGAAGGCTGCTATTTGAAGCTCTACATATGCTTTCAGGTGTCTTTTTTCAATTGTGGCCTGTCTGGGGAGAATAAAAGATTGTAGTCACTCATGACATTGCATTCATTTTTGGCAATTTTGCAGTCCTTGTTAATCTAGAATTCTAAAGTCCTCCTTCCTCGAGCTGGTACTGCTCACTAAACTCCCACAAATAAGAATGTGCCGAGACCACTTGAAAAAATGCAGGTTACTTACTAGTAACGGGAGTTCTTTGAGATGAGCCTCTGCACGTTCATACTTCTTCACTCACCTTCCCCATTTCTTTGGGGTCTGAGTTTCACAATTCCTGAATTAGCAGAAGGAACTGAGGAGTAACTGGGGCTGCTACTCCTTTTAAACCTGTAGAACCCTGAATGGGGGCAAAGGAGGAGAAATAAGTCACCCCAATGGACACTGTTCACTAGAGATTCTGAAATCTTGTGATCAGATACTTTGATCCTGTAAGTGTGGCTGTGCAGGGGCTTGTCTCAAAGAACTCTGGTTATTGGTAAGTAACATTCTTTTATGTCTATAGATATTCACTCTCTGTTTGAGCCAGGGCTGAGATAACTAATCATGTTCCACAAGTGCAGAGTCAGATCTTGAGTTTAATCTCACTTCTTTATTTCCCTCCACAGTCTCTGCAAACATAACTGTGAGGAAACTTCACACTGTAGCCAGCATGGGTCTCTCGAAAACACCGACAGCAGAGATTGAGCACAATCTCTATGGAGCCATTGTCTCTCCTGTCTCCAAGGTAGCACCTAAAATGTTGTGTGGTTGTGGGGGAATTGGACATTCCAGCAGCAAGAAAAGTGGAAAAAATTCCATATGAGAGGCAGTAGTATCACTCATATTGAACTTTAAAGAGATTATTTTATGTAGTCCTACTTGGGATTGAGCATTAAGAAAGTGGGTGACTTGGGGTCAGTGTTACATTCTAAGTGGTGACCTCTTCAGGGATATGTGTCCTCACAGTTTCAGAGCTAGTACCTCTGATTATACTTTAATGGACTGCAGGGAACCATTTTGCATTGCAAGGAGATATTTTCCATTGCTAACTCCTAGGAATTGCCTCTTCATATTATATCAACTGCTTTTACACTGTCTCCTTTATTGGATCATGTCATCTTGCATGTTTTGAAAGTAGAGGGTTTAATATAGTATAATGTACAAATAATAGCTGACCCCTAATGCTCCTTGGTCCTCTCGGAGTAAGAGAAGGTAGCACTACCTGCACTACAATCTGTCTTGTGCTGCTGTTTCCAGAACCTTTGGAGCACACATTCTAACTCACTTGAATACTGCTCAGTTTTCATACTCAATAGCTTTTCTCAGAGAAGCCAGTTAAATAATTAGCTGTAATATTTAGGTACCTATATCTGAAAGTATCTGGGCACTCAAGAAAAAAAATGATTGAAAATGCAGTGTTCGCAAATAGAAGAACCTGTTTATCAAGCTGAGAGCAGAAGGAAAGAGGTAAAAAGAAGCAACATTTCCCACTCCAACATAGAATAAACCACTTGCTAGCCACCAGCGATGAAAGGAAGCAAATAATCATGGTGAGAAGAGTTGAGAAGGCTCCAAAACTCTTCAGATTATGTTTTGGGATAGTCATCAATTCCAGTCCTGCTTATCTCAGCTGCCATAATGGAGCACAAGGCAGCAAGCAGTCCTTTGGGTAGACTCATCCCATTAAGGCTTTAAATCCTGTCTTTAAGAAATTATAAGACATAGAATCTCAGTTGCACGTGTCTGCCAATGTACATAATAAGGTGAAAAACTGATCATGAGGATACTATTTTTATTAATGAGAATTTAACAGACTCACTTGCTTTATGCTTTTGGGTTAGACCTGAATGAGGTCTAATGAATTAAATACTCCTGAGGCTGAGGGCATTCTGTGCCAAAAAATTAAAAATTCTGTGTACAATATTTTAAAATTCTGCAAAATTTTGCAGGTTTTATTTGTCAATAAATAAATGCAGAGACTCCAGCATGGCAGTGGGGAGCACAGGCCACTGGCTGCATGAAGGTGGGAAATCACCCTGCAGCCCCCCACCCCCGGGACACAAACTCAGCGCTGAGGCTGCACCCAACCCTGACACAGCACAAAGCCTGGGCCTACCCCAGAAACACCAGGCACACCAGGTGTGGGGCAGGCAGGCTCAACCAGGCAGGATCCAAATGTGGAGGGGCTCAGTGTGGGGGGATCCAGGTGTGGGGTGAGAAGATTCTGTGTGGGATAATCTGGATGCAGGCAGCTCAGTGGGGAGTCTAGGTGTGGGGGGATCCGAATGCACAGAGGTTCCAGGTGTAGGGGCAATGGGACTCTGCAGGGGCTTCTGGGTGAAGTAGTTGGGGCTCAGCGGAGGGGTTTGGATGTGGGGGTCTCAGCGGGGGAGTTCAGGTGCTGGGGGAGTGGGGCACTGGGTGCAGCTAATTGAAGGTCAGTGGCATGGGGGTCTGGATGTGGGGGCTCAGGGTGGTGCAGGGGGTGGGGCATCAGGGTGGAGTTTGAGTGCAGGAAGCTCAGTGAGGGGTGGTCTGGGTGTAGGGGTGGGCATCAGGAGGCAGGGAGTCTGGTTGCAGGGGAGGCTCCAGATGCAGGGGTTGAGGTTCAGTGGGGTTTCAGGTATGGAGGACTAGGGGGAGGCTTGGCAAGGGTGTCTAAGTATGGGAGGTCTGGATACACGGGGACTGGGTGGATGGTGGAGCAGCTCCCTGTATAGTGACCCCTCCGCCAACAGCTCAGGAGCGGTGGAGGGAGGATGCTGAGCTTCCTGGAGTTGGGGAAGGTTTCCGGGGGTGGGTCTGACACAGCCCCAGTCACTCCTTGCGGGGGAAGAGGAAGTTTCATCCTTTCCTGCCTCCAGCCCAGCCGGGACTAACAGCTGATCCCAGCTCAGGGTAGGAGCCGCTAGCTGGGGTGTCCCCAGCCCCACAATGATTTACCTCTCTGCCGGCTGCTGTGGGTGCCTGAAACAATGTACCTGCGCTGCTAGGGAATGGTGCACAACTGCTCTTGCAGCTTCCCTGTCAGAAAGACATTTTTTTGCAGGGAAGCAAAGAAATCTGCGGGGGATATTAATTTTGCACATATGCAGTGGTGCAGAATTCCCGCAGGAGTAAGAAAAGGAAGGATTAATGTATTTCACTAAGTCCATCGTATTCTTATCAACTTCTCCTGAATCACTGTTCAATGCAATTTTCCATGGAGAGATCTTTCTGAATGTGGTAACGTTGTCTGCAGGTTGCATATGCCAGAGGCCATAGCAGGGAGCCAGAAGAGGAGATGTACAGTGCAGAGAATTTCCGTCGCATTGCTCGCAGTCTCAGTGGGACAGTCATCACAAACAGGGAAGAGACCCTGGTCTCCTCTCATAGTTTTGTAAGTAGAATGAACCTCAGCATTGCAAAGAGATGACTGCTTGGGATAGAGTTGGGAGCTGCTTTTCCTCCTCCTTTCCCTCATCAACTCCACTAGCAAGTAGTAACAGGAAAGGCATGCAATTGAACACCATTGATACCAGTTCAGAAGGATGAAAATTTGTTCCAGTGAATCATTCCCTTTTTTCTCTGTTGGATGGAGAAGTCAGCTTTTATTTTGGAGTAACCAAATTGGCTGCTTTTAGAGTCACCACACCTAGAATTGTGCCAACCAAAGCTTGTGTATGTGTGCTAACAGGGCTAACCCTGGTAAAGGGACACAGTCAATCTGAAGTTTATCTATTCTGGATATTGACTAGCTTAAAAATTACAGTTTTTAATAGAGCCCCCATAAACAATATGGGCTGTGATTTAACAAAATAATTCTTTAACGGTATATATAAGGAAATTTTTTCTTCCTTGTTAGTGTTTATAAGGCATACCTTCCTCAAGAAATAGTGATTATACACAAAGTGCTGTTACTTGTACAAAGTAAACAACTTAAAAACAGAGAGAGACTGCTTTTCTCCATCATCTTTGTCAGTACTCTCAGGTTAGATGTAACAAATCTGAAACTTGAAAAATGTACCGTATTTTCAGGCAGAAGTTAAGTTGTTGTTTTTTCAAGTTGATTGTGTCCTTTCAACTGATTAAGTAAAGTTCAGTTACTCTAACACTATTTTTTGTTTAACTTTTTTAAACCATGCTTGTCTATATTTCATTTCTGAACAAATTCTAGTGGAACTGGATGTAAGGTGAGGTGGGTGTTGGCTAGCTGACCCTCCTGCTCAAAGGGCAGGGAAAGTATGCTCCCTTGGTCAACATGCTTATTAAGGGAATGAAGACTGTTGCTGGGTCTAATTGCACTAAATAATGTTCCCCTTTCAGAGTTCCACCAAATTCATTTAATTGAAAAGCAGGGATTTTTATTGAACTGTAAGTCTGAGAAAAGCAGGAACAGATTGCTGTCAGTGTTTAGCTGGGTGATTTCTTTGAGGAGGAGAAAGTTTTAAGAGTATGAAGTAATGTGATGTATTGGTTTTGTTCTGATTTTTCACTAGCCATGTTTAGACTTCTTCAAAGGAAAGCTAAACGCATTAGCTTTGTTTGAAAGTAGCAGAATAAAAATGGGAGAGTTGAGCTGCAAATTCAGTGTTAAGCAAGGTTGAATGCTATAGCATGACTCAAGTTTTAGCTTTAGGCCTAGTCCAATCATACAAGTTTGACGAAAATTTTGTTTTCAAATCCATTTAATTAAACCAGTGCAACTTTCACTTGTAGGTAGGGCCTTATCCCAACCTTGCATTGATGCAAAAGCTCAAACTCCACTACCGTATTAGAAAGTTGTGCCCTACATCACTGTTTTGCTCTTAATAAAGCATATTTAGCAAGGGAGAGGCTTCAATAGTTTACATTTTCCTGGCATGTGTGGCCCAGCCCTTCAAAAGGTGATTAGGAAAGAGCAGATTGATTTTTTTTTTCTTGCACACGGTTATTGCTGCTGTTCTGAGTGAGATGCGAGTATGATGGTGGGGGGGTTTTCTGAGCGGGTATGTTGGGTTTTTTTCTGATCTGTTACCAAAGAACCTTTCTGGGGTGGGTATTGTTATCATCTTGCATTTCTTTCTCTTTCATAGACAGATTCAGGTACTTGTTCTGGTGACTCATCCCTCTCTCCTTCCTGGATCCCCACCATGTTTTCTTGGTTGAGCCCAACTTTGTGTTTAATCATCATTTGTGGTTTCTTTCCTTTCTCATTTTGTCAAAAGGAAGCACCAAATGTGAGGAAAATGCCAAAGGAAACCACGCACCGTTCTTCCAGCTCCACTTCCCTCCCTTTTCCCCACGATCCTTCTGTGTTACCCTTTGATCCCCACCACTACCCAACCCAGATGCAGAACCTGTCCCATGATGTACTGATGCCTAGCATGGTGGGCAAGGCACGTAGACCATCAGGTAATCACAGGACTCTTCACCCTCCTGCATGATCAGAAATGCTGTGTGTGATTCTTTCCCTGCTGTTGCTGAAGGACAGCTCTTTGGATCTTGTCTGCCATAGTGATGGTTTTATCAACTGCCTGAATCCCTTCAGAAATTTGGAAGGATAAATTGCCTTTTTTTCTTCACTGTCCCTTCTACACTGCTTTAATAATGCTGTGCTATATGGATATAATATAAAGGGGCAGTCTTTATGTTAGAGGTATGGCTGTTAAGTATTTCAATAGTTGTGGTAATGTTTTCATTACATATATACAGGAGGAGGTACCTGGCCAACAAAAGTGTCTGACATAAACCAGTGGAACTCTTCTTACTATTTTATATAGCATCCATAGCATCCTCTGGGGCACTTGGCATGGGCCGCTGTCGGAAGACAGGATACTGGCTAGACGGACCTTTGGTCTGACCCATTATGGCCATTCTTATGTTCTCATAACACACCATTCCTATTAGATTAATTATATTACGCTGTTTTTAACACAAGAAATGAAGCTATAAATGATGCACACATTCCTCAGAGATGACCCAAAGGTCCACCAAGTTTTTTTGTATTTAACTGTGTTTGTGGGAGGGGTGCACAGTGACTGACTGAGGAGGAGCTGGTTATTAGTACTATGTTCTGTTATATAAGATACTTCCCTCAAAAATCACTTGTGTGTGAGATCTTTTGGAATTACAATCCTGTTGGTGCTACAAATTCCTGCATGAGAGGCCACCATGAAAGTTATCCAGAAACCCTTAGAACATGTGTCTTTAATTTTCTTATTGGGCTCCTTCTCAGGTGACATTGAACATGTTACAAAAAGTGCTGACTGTTTAGGAAATCTGGTGTCCCATTAGTGTGTGTGACTGCACCTGCAGAAAGACAGGTTGGAGCTCTTTTCTGGGGGTGGGTTGAGCTGCAGAAGGAAAGTGAATACAAGGAGTGTGCTGCTCAGTTTTCACTCATTCCGAATCATAGGTCAGTCGGTGCCCTGGTTTAGGCTTGGTTCAGTTTACCCGTTCATATCAGCTGTGGGCCACAGTTAAAGAGGTTTTGAGAGGAAAATAAATTAAAATATAACTGACTGAACTCTTTCCCCCCTCTCCCCACAGGAGATCAGAAGAACGTCCAAAAACTTCTGGTTGTGCCTGACCGGGGTGAAACTTTCCAAGGTGAAGACCACCCAGGTATGGCACTGAGCTACAGGAGTCTCCCTTGCACACAGAAATGCTCTTCTTCCCAAGGTCAGAGACCTCTTGTTGACCAGCATATGGAAGGTGGAGCATCAAGGATCTCTGGCCATCGGCTGCAGATGAGCCACAATGCCAGACAAACAGCAACACTGCCAGACAAACGAACATTGCAGTTGGGATACACTGCCCAGCCAGACAAGGGGTTACAGGAAAGCTTCCTCCAGCAGCCCTCCCAACACCAAATGCACGAGTCCTATGCCATCAATTGCAGGCCACGTCCTAGCACAGACTACAGTACCTTCAGAGTACCACAGGGGCTTTCTTGGGACCCTGTTGCCTCTCAGGGTTGCCCTGTGCCTCCCTCACGTACTAAGGCCCCTGGACCAAGGAGAGTAGATATGCCCCCAGAAGAAGACTGGCGTCAGAACAGCTTTACCCCTCAGCCTGGTGGCCGGAGAACACTACCAGTGCACATGGTGGATGGGACTTTTTCTTCTGCTTCTGAGGTGCACCAAAGGATGATGGCCCGAGCAGCAGCTGCTCCTGCCACCCTGCAGAATAGCGGCTGGTGAGGTCTTGTTCCACTCAATGTGTTCCCAGCATTGATCAAACCCCCTTGTGAGCAGACTGTCTGAACTGTAACTGTTGCTGAGGTGCAGTTAATAACAAGGCAGCTAACTGTTCAGTCTGTAGCTCTACTAGTCGTGTCTTAAAACATAGCTATACGGTATGTGGGAACTAATTGCACTGTATTTCTTTTCCTGTATTGCTGAACTGCTGTCTCTGTGGGGAGCTCTCAGCTATTCCAATCCGAGCCCCTCTCAGCAGTACACGCTATAGTCAATAGTAGGTATAAGGGGCACTGGCTGTGGATAAGCTCACGGGTGCACATTTATTTTGAAGAAAGATGTACCATTAGCAAAAAGGACCACTCTTTAAAGGACTCAAGCATGAAACGTAGTTCTGCTAAATTCATTGCATACAAAGCCAATATGCTATTTTCCGTTTGTTTTTTTCTCCACGTCCCTCTTGTGTTCCTTACTGGGGGGAAAACTGATCCACCTTCCAGGTTCCAGCAAATCTAAACATGACAGGACTGGTGGTAAGTGAGGCAAACCCAACATTCAGTTGTGCTGAGACTTCAAGCACAGGCCACAGCTGTAGTTGCTACTGAGGAAGGGGGAAGGAGACATTGCCCCAGAGTATACCAGAACTTTCCCCACTTCCTTCAGGCAAACTAACAATGCTTCAAACAGAAACGACTGTTAATGCTGCACGCTTAATTACACCAATGTAAACACAGAATAAGTTTAGCTATTTTAGGGTCAAACATACTTGCTTTTGTAAGTATTTTTCAAATAAATCTATGGAATAGTTCTATTTAATTTCCTGTGTATGAATCATCTTCATTTTTTATTTGGTTTTACTCAGCGACTGGCCTGAAAGCTCTGATCTGTGTTTTTTAATACACTAAGTGGAATAATAAAAGCTACATATAAATTTGTTTTCAATGTTGTAGCTGTATTGATCCGAGGATATGAGACACACAAGGTGAGTGAGGTAATCTCTTTTTCCAGACCTGAAGAAGAGCTCTGTGTAGCTCAAAAGCCTGTGTCTTCCACCAATAAAAGATATATTACCTCACTCACCTTGTCTCTCTCATTCATAAAGGTAATTCATTAATAATGGTAATTTATTAACAAATCATTTATAAAGAAGCACTTGTAATTAGAGCAGAGGTCTGAGTCAGGAATCCAGTATTCTGTTCCTGACTCTTCCAATTCCACTCGCTTGCTTTGTGGACTAGTTGCTTCGCCCCTCTGCGCTTCACTTTCCCCTGTAAAAATGGGGTACCCTTTCTCTCTGGAAAGGTATTTTGAGATATCTGGATGAGAAAAATGTAGGACATGTGCACATTAGTATTGTACACAGTCAAGCTCTTTTTAGTCTCCTACAGAAGGGTCATCTAGAAGTGGTCAGTCTAGGTCAACAGCTCGACTGAGCCACTGATGATGTCGCACAGAGCGAGCTCACCTAGTTGTCAATAGTATAACCAATGTCTAATTCAGGCTGGCCTGCCCAGGCCTTACATTCACACAAAGAAATCAAAAAGCTGGCACAGTAAGGTCAGCAACAGGCCCTGGCCAGGCCTGGATTTTTGTGTTAGGGTAGAGGGCAGCGAATGCCTGGTGCATCCTGTCACATACCTTCCCTGGCAGAATGGGCTTGGGGGTTCCATCTTCACATCACACATTCTAATGTCTCCTCCTGCCCAGGAAAAGAAATCTGCGTTCTCACACTGTAGTACTAGGGAAGCACAGAGATCCAGCGCTGAGTATCATCACCTTATGTCCTTCATTGCCTGCACCCACTGTAATATGGCAGTATGGTCCATTATTACATAAAACAGGACTCCTGCTACCATCACAGCCCACCTTATAACCCAATATTCTTTCTCTATGGGGGAATCTTTTGTCTCTCACTTTTGGAATTTTCTGCTCCATTCCTTGGACGTTTTGTGATGATACAGCTCCTAGGCCCACTCAATGCATTGGTTTGGAGAGTAAATGGTAATGAAAAATTTCTGGGCCACCACAGAATGTCCCTGATCTTTTGAAAGATTTTCTCACACGGCCTTATCTGCTGCTTCGGCTGTGTCTTTGTGGGGTCCGTCAAAGGTGAAAAGCGGGGTATCAAATGGCAGTAATAGCTTACTAAGCCTAGGAACACCCACACTTGTTTCTTCATTTTGAAGGTAGGGGTTGTCTTCAGTTTCTCTGTCTTGTCCTGAAGAGGCTGGATTTGGCCATTTCCCATGAGATATCCAGGATATCTAGTTTCTTGCAGGCCAAATTATTGCGTGGTTGGAGATGATATAACAAAGGCAGATGTGTGTTACAATAGGTGTGAATTAAAAGTTGGACTTTAAATCCAATTCTTCCCCCCCTCACCCTCCAAACAGTCACTGGAAAACATAGACTGCATTTTAGTGCCCTCTACTGCTTCATTTTAAAAGGTACTCATTGTATTACCATTGTGTCTAGAATCTACTTGTTTGTTTAGCTTAGTCTAGTATCTTCGTTATTCTTGTTTAGTGTCTTAATTTTCATTCCCATCTCTCTCTTCTCAGGATTATACTAAACACAGAGGTCATATTTATCAATATTTCTGCTGTCTGAGAGTTTGGGAGACCTATTTTTCTCTTGTATCTAAATATTTGCCATCGTAATGCCTCTTTGATGACAATAACTACATTTGGAGGTTGTGTCTCATGTAGCCATTCACATTTTTCTGTACTATGCTCCTCTGTTAACGTCCATTTACAAAAAATAACCCCTTCATTTGGGTAGCATGTCAATTTAATGATCTGTATGTTTTAATAGCACCACTGAGAACTTTGTACTAATCTGTAAATCCGTTGAACATTGGCTTAAGCAAATACTTGATTGGGATTTCATCATTAGTGTCATGCATTGTACACATAAAAAGCCAGGTCCTCTGGTGCAGGTCGGGCATCTTGAGCTGCACTGCTGGCAGACTCTGACTATAGAGCTGGCGTATCCCTCTGCGGGAGTATCACTCCAGTGCAAGGGGAATCTCCTGCTGGTGTAGAGCTGGCAGAGAGGCTCCTACCCCAGTCCCCCTTAACCTGCTGTTGGGGATGAGGATGGGGTAAATCCAAAGAAATGCACATTGAAAAACATAATCCCAGCTATACATATATTATGATGGGGTCTAAATTGGCTGTTACCACTCAAGAAAGAGATCTTGGGAGTCATTGTGGATAGTTCTCTGAAAACATCCACTCAATGTGCAGCAGCAGTCAAAAAGCAAACAGAATGTTGGGAATAATTAAGAAAGAAAATATCCTATTGCCTCTGTATAAAACCATAGTAAGTCCGCATCTTGAATACTGTATGCAGATGTCACCCCATCTCAAAAAAAGACATACTGGAAAAAGTACATAAAAGGGCAACAAAAATGATTAGGGGTATGGAACAGCTTCCATATGAGGAGAGACTAATAAGGCTGAGACTTTTCATCTAGGAAAAGAGATGACTAAGGCAGGATATCATAGAGGTGTGGAGAAAGTAAATAAGGAAGTGTTATTTACTCCCTCTCGTAACACAAGAACTAGGGGTCACCAAATGAAATTAATAGGCAGCAGGTTTAAAACAAACAAAAGGAAGTATTTCTTCATACAGCTCAGAGTCAATCTGCAGAACTCTTTGCCCGAGGATGTTGTGAAGGCCAAGACTAAAACAGGGTTCAAAAAAGAACTAGATAAGTTCATGGAGGATAGGTATGGGGTTGGGACCAATCCATGGTCGTGGTTTCAGCCCCTTGGTGCCTTTAGCAGCCAGAGGAAGTTACTGCAGCCCCAGGAGAAGGTGAACGCGAAGGTAAGCTTTATACCACCTTTGCACACATACACCCCCACCCTTTGTTGTGTGCTTCAGTCAGACCTCAGGTTCTGGCTCAGACAGTTTAGGGTCAGCTGTCTGAAAAACACAATCTACCAAGCAAAACTAGGAGACGAAGATCATCTTTCCAAATAGTGGTTCGCAGTACGCTGTATTTGCAAATAAAAAGGAAAAGTTTGTTCCATGTTTTTTCTCCTGTCAACTCAAAAGCGAGGAATACTCCTGCTTTGTCTCAAAGCCATGAAGAGCAACAGCTTCTGAATTGGTGCAATTTGTTTTAAATCATACCAGTGTTTATAGTGCCCAAATTGTTTTGTTTTATCTACATATGGAAAATATCCCTTCATTCTTCCTCAGTCATGCTTGAAGGTACCTGATTTCAAAATTGGATGAAAAAACCTATTATGTGTGTTTATTACTCTTTGGGAAATTGATAATTTATTAACCTGAACTAGAGGGCTGAAATGAACAAACAGGGATTCCAACAGTGCCTTAGTATATCTGAGTCACACACAAAGAACCTGAAATGGATTTAATAACATAAATTTACAAGGGGAAAAGCAGTACTTCCTCTCTTAAAGTGGCACTCAATTCCACAAAACGCTTCATTTGGAAGTCATGCTGTTTGATGATCTGACCGTCTTAACATCACCTGAAACACAATTCAATTGACATAATTTCAATTGAGTATAAATCCTTTGAACATTGTTATCAAGTGTTTGAGTTGGGCATGAACACCTGCAGATTAATTAGTGGTCTCTCATTAGCTTGACTGTGGCTCATACTCCAGCCTGAGTCAAATGAAGTAAAAATCTTAAATGAACCAAACTGTACCACAGAATCTCTATGGATAGTAATTCTATGCTTGAATAGTAAGAATATAGCAGTAGGGATATACTACCAACCACCTGACCATGATGGTGATAGTGACTGTGAAATGCTCAGGGAGATAAGAGGCTATAAAAATTAAAAAATGAGTAAGAATGGGGGATTTCAACTATCCCCATGTTGATTGGGTACATGTCACCTCAGGGCGGGATGCAGGGATAAAGTTTCTTAACACTTAAATGACTGCTTCTTGGAGCAGCTAATCCTGGAACCCTCAAGAGGAGAGGCAATTCTTGATTTAGTCCTAAACTGAGCACAGGATTTGGTCCAAGGGTGAATATAGCTGAACCGCTCGGTAATAGTGACCATAACATAATTAAACTTAACATCCCTGGGGAGTGGGGAGGACACCAAAGCAGCCCAACACAGTAGCATTTAATTTCAGAAAGGGGAACTACACAAAAATGAGGAAGTTAAATTAAAAGGTAATTTAAATTAAAAGGTAAAGTGCCAAAAGTGAAATTCCTACAAGCTAGATGGAAACTTTTTTAAGACACCATAATAGAGGCTCAACTTAAATGTGTACTCCAAATTAAAAAAACATAGTAAGAGAACCCAAAAAGTGCCACCGTGGCGAAACAGCAAAGTAAAAGAAGCAGTGAGAGGTAAAAAGGCATCCTTTAAAAAGTGGAAGTTAAATTCTAGTGAGGATTTAGAAAATAGAAAGGAGCATAAACTCTGGCAACTGAAGTGTAAAACTATCATTAGGAAGGCCAAAAAAGAATTTGAAGAACAGCTAGCCAAAGACTCAAAAAGTAATAGCAAACATTTTTTTAAGTACATCAGAAGTAGGAAGCCTGCTAAACAACCAGTGGGGCCCCTGGACGATCAAGATGCTAAAGGAGCACTCGAGGATTATAAGGCCATTACAGAGAAACTAAATTAATTCTTTGCATCAGTCTGCACAGCTTTCGATGTGAGGGAGATTCCGAAACCTGAGCCATTCTTTTTAGGTGACAAATCTGAGGAACTGTCCCGGATTGAGGAGTCATTAGCAGAGGTGTTGGAACAAATTGATAAACTAAACAGTAATAAGTCACCAGGACCGGATGGTATTCACCCAAGAGTTCTGAAGGAGCTCAAATGTGAAATTGCAGAACTACTAACTGTGGTATGTAACCTATCATTTAAATCAGCTTTTGTACTGGATGACTGGAGAATGGCTAATGTGACGCCAATTTATTAAAAAGGCTCCAGAGGCAATCCCAACAATTACAGGTCAATAAGCCTAACTTCGGTACCGGGCAAACTGGCTGAAACTATAGTAAAGAACAGAATTATCAGACAAATTAACAGAGTTTGTTGGGGGAAGAATCAACATGTTTTTTGTAGCTGGAAATCATACCTCACCAATCTACTAGAATTCTTTAAGGTGGTCAACAAGCATGTTGACAAGGGGGATCCAGTGGCTATAATGTACTTAGATTTTCAAAAAGCCTTTGACAAAATTCCTCACCAAAGGCTCTTAAGCAAAGTAAACTGTCATGGGATAAAAGGGAGAGTCCTCTCATGGATCAGTAACTAGTTAAAAGGTAGGAAACAAAGGGTAGGAATAAATGGCCAGTTTTCAGAATGGAGAGAGGTAAATAGTGGTGTCCCCCAAGGGTTGGTGCAAGATCCCGTGCTATTCAACATATTCATAAATAATCGGAGGGAAAGGGGAAAGCAGTAGGGTGGCAAAATTTGCAGATACAAAACTACTCAAGATAGTTAAATCCAAAGCTGACTGTGAAGTGTCACAAAGGGATCTCACAAAACTGGGTGACTGGGCAACAATATGGCAGATGAAATTCAATGTTGATAAATGCAAAGTAATGCATGTTGGAAAACATAATCCCAACTATACATATAAAATGATGGGGTCTAAATTAGCTATTATCACTCAAGAAAGAGATCTTGGAGTCATTGTGGACAGTTATCTGAAAACATCCACTCAATGTGCAGCAGCAGTCAAAAAGCTAACAGAATGTTGGAAATCATTAAGAAAGGGATAGATAATAAGACAGAAAATATCATATTGCCCCTATATAAATCCATGGTATGCCCACATCTTGAATCTGTGTGCAGATGTGGTCACCCCATCTCAAAAAAGATATATTGGAACTGGAAAAGGTTCCGAAAGGGGCAACAAAAATTATTAGGGGTATGGAACAGCTTCCATATGAGGAGAGATTAATAATACTGGGACTTTTCAGTTTGGAAAAGAGACGACTAAGGGGGGATATGATAGAGGCCTAAAAAATCGTGATTGGTGTGGAGAAAGTAAATAAGGAAGTGTTATTTACTCCTCAAGCACATAACTAGGGGGTTACCCAATGAAATTAATAGGCAGCAGGTTTAAAACAAAGTTTTTCTTCAAACAGTCAAAGAGTACCACAAGTTGCCAGAAGATGTTGTGAAGGCCAAGACTATAACAAAGTTCTAAAAAGAACTAGATAAATTCATGGAGGATAGGTCCATCAATGGCTATTAGCCAGGATGGGCTGGTATGGTGTCTGTAGTCTCTGTTTGCCAGAAGTTGGTAATGGCTGGCAGGGGATGGATGGTTACCTGTTCTGTTCATCCCCTCTGAAGCACCTGGCATTGGCCAGTCAGAAGATAGGATATTAGGCTAGATAGATCTTTGGTCTGATCCAGTATGCTCTAATATGAGTGAGGCGAGAGTAGCCCTGTAGCAGATGGAACTAGGATTTGGGCAGGTGGATCCTGAGGAGAAGGCTTAAACTGAGAATTCACATGGTTATAAGGGAAAGACTTTTCTCCCAGGAGGGCTGATATTTTTTTTACTCTAAAAGGTGTGTAGCCTTTGCCCTACTCTATAATAGGATTTCATTACTAAAATCTCCCACTTTTTTTACCACTGGATGTAAGGAGATTAAAATGGATGGGGTTTGTTAATTTAAAAAAATTAATTTTGAGTTTAGATTTTAAAATGTTTTCTTTTCAGGCCTCCTAGAAATAGTCTGCGCACATTCACCAAACATGCTATGTAATGTGCTTCCTTAATGTGGTTATAACACAATATAGTCCCATCCATGAAGGGAAAACTAGACTGTATTAAAATAGAACTGTAACTGGGGCCGTAACAGCAAGAACTGGTGTCGACACTCCCCTAGGCTACTACTGAGTATGGGGGCAAGGAATTACCTACCACAAGTCATGGGAACTGTGCTTGAATCCTGCCAAGCAGTAACTGTGTTCAAACATAATAGTTCTTTGAATGATTCACTTCACTCTTGTTGTGTGCGCACCCTAAGCACAGTTGCTGGAAAGGGGTACCCTTTTTCCCTCAGTGGTACCCATTGGGGTGACTCAAGCGGCCTCTGGTGCCACATGCTCATACCTCTGACTCTGAGAATGAGTCCCTGTCCCATGACCATGGAGGTGTGGTTCCCACTAGTGCTGGAGACCAGTGCCGTGGTGAAGATGCCCTCACTGAGGCCATCATAGCTGATTTCTCTTTTGATGGTTCTAAAGGGCCTGCTGCTGAACTGTTACTCGCACAGTTTAGGGCTCTCACCCTCCTACCATCTCTTTTGGGTACTGAGGAAGTAAGGGAACCAACTTTATTGCTCTGTAGGCTCAGGGCTAACATCCATTCCCAGTGGACTCAGGGCACTGTGGGTCTCCGGGGCCTTTCCCAGTGAACAAGCCTTACACGGTAATATCCTTAAACCTCTATTTACTAAAAACTGATCAACAGAATACACATGCTAAACATAAAGTACTCACCACTCCCGATAAGGCAGATGAATTTTTCTTCAGGGCCAGTCAAGAATAGATCTGAGGACCCTGCTTCTGCACAGTATGGTTGGCAAGGTGTTGAGGTCTGGCAACTCTGATCTTGGGCTGTGTCCTGGAGTTAAGTTCCAAGGAGCTTCATATTTTACACACATTATATAGGTAAAACCACAACTATTTTATCTGTACCTTAATGTATCACATTTCTAAGAACCTTCAAACAACACATATCAACCAATCATATGCAAGTTCCCTTGTGTCTTATGTTTCGTTATTACTTTACGTATTAAAGCTTATCTTTGTGACTTTGGTTTTTCAGATGGTCAATACAAGACATTTTCCAAGGTTTATCTAATCTATGACCAGTTCTTGGGTTTCTCCGGCCTCTCCCTAAAATTCCTTAGCATTAGTTTATCTTTCCATGGGACTGTTGGTGGGTACATTCCTGAGGTGGGAGTGATTTATCAGCAGTGGAACGTTTTGTTTTTAATAATTTAGTGAACTACCATCAGGTTTCACTTGTAACAGAGGGGGTCAGGGCGGGTAAGTTGTCATGGCTACGGAAGGATGACCTGAAGCAATGCACTCTGTCCTCTCCCAACGCACGGATACTGCAGGTGGTACTGGTACTGACAGCTCTAGAAGGTCTCTGGCTGCAGCAAACGCCTCCCACGTGGTCAGCATCGGGATAGTATTGGCACCACGCTGAATCACAGATGTATACAGTTCCTCTGGTACCAGACTTAATGGTGCCTGCATAGGTGCTGGGAGTCAATGGTGCCAACTTCTGCAGTACCGAAGCAGAGGAGTGGCCTAACTAGGGTCCCACTCTACTCTGGCCCCATGCCTGGCCATTTTCAGTGCTGGGGATTGACCCTTCTCGCCCGACGGTTTCTTGTGCCTTTTCCTAGGCACTAGGGACAATGATCAGTGCTGGGGCTCCACTATGGTAGGAGGAGCACTCCTGACTGACACCAAGGTACGCTGCCGAATCTGACCAGCCTGGATGATGAGATGGAGGACTCAGTGTCACCTGCATGGGCAAAACATAGTCTGGCCTCCTGGTCCTTTTTCATGTGAGACTTAAAGTCTCTGCAGATCTGGCAGCAATCCCCAAAGTGAGCGTCTCCTACGCACTTCAGGCAACTTGAGTGCAGGTCGCTTGGGGGCATAGCCCTATTGCAGGAGGCGTAGGGCTTGGATATTGTCAATTTTCTTTTGTTCAAAATAGTTGGGATTTAGGAAGTTCCCAGCACCAGTCTGTCCCATAGGGCTATGAAAAGGGAAGACTGACCAGCAGATTGTGGCATATGTGGTCTTGTTTATAGATCCATTTTAATATATTTTTGTTCATGCCACTAGTATGAGTATAAATGTGCCATTGTAAAGTAAACTGTACAGAGACACTGCTCATGTACCTTTGGTGTGAAGAGAGACATTTGGGCAAACTGTGTAAAAGTCAAGTAAGTATTTAGACCAAATGGGACAAAAATAAACATGCTTGTTTTTATACTAGGTTCCTTCAGAAAATCTCTCACAAATGCTTTACCACTGGTGTAGGACCACTTAGGTCTGGTCTACAGTACACAGGTCAACCAAAAGCAGCTCACCTCAACCTAATTATGTCAGTGTCTACACTGCAGCCTTGTCCCACTGATGTAAGTGCCCTACTACAGTTACACCAACATAATAACTCCACCTCCACGAGAGGCATAGCACTTATGTCAGTGTAGTGAGGGCAATGCTCAGACATGGTTACTTACGTCAGCTGTTGGCTGTCTTGTCAATTTCAGGGCTATGCGACCAATACTCCTTGTTTCTAGCCGGGCTGTACCCACCTGGCTCCCCACTCAAGGAGTCAAGAAGCCTGGGCGGCTAGCACTCCACTCCCAGCAGGGAGGCAAGAAGCCCAAGCAGAGCTGAGAACCCTGGCTCTCAGCCCCCTCTCTTCAACTGGTGGAAGCACTCCTGGTGAGGACACACCACTCACAGAAGGAGAGTAGTGTGGACATCAGCCATCACAGTAATTACGGCGGGGGCTGTAAGTCGACCTAACATAGGTTGACTTAAGTCTGTAGTGTAGACATGCCCTCACTGGGATCACTTATGTAGACAAGGGTCACATGTCACTCCACTGTTTTTAACAAGACCCACTTTGAGCAAGTTTAGACATAGTGGTAAAACACCATCTGTTCTCTTTCTATACTAGTGTCTCTGTAGTTGCTACCACTGGTGGAATTGCTCTGATATTAATGCAATGGTGGAGATTTCCTCAAAGTCTGGTGAAGACACAACCTAGGTTTAAATAACCATTAGTTCCAAAGCGCATTGAATAACACTGTCTTGGTGCAGCTGCGCACAATGACTTGACAGGCCCCTGTACTAATGCACATCTTCATTTATATACTGAAACCCTTCCCCTTCCACATCTTCAATGCAACGTATCCTTCAAAAACTTAAAAAATGAAAATCTAACTAAGAAATACAAAGATCATTCTACGCCTTTGATAGTGATGATAAACCAGACACAAACAGAAACACCCCCGCTAAGATTAGCTGAACATTCACTTCAGAACAGTGGTCCCACCAAAATTCTTCTAGTAAACGGCTTTGCTGGAGCATTCATGGAAGTCATACAAAGGATATAAACACAGTTAAAGCAAGCTGAACATTTTTATTTAGGCAAAATTTTAACAATTTTTTAATATTCAATCATGTGAGCACATTACTATACCTTACCATATAAAGCACAGAATAGCCAAGTGACTTTTAAATAACTAGTTTAATCATACCAGGTTTCTTTTGAATTTGTGGTTGTTTAGTTGAAGTACAGACTTGAGAAATCTTATCAATTTATTCATTTTATTAAGCAAAATAGAATTTGAAATTAAATACAGAAAGTGAAATGAAGATGGTTATATGATACCTTTTACAAAGTTAAAATAAATTACTTTAACCTAGGATGTTAAACTTAAAGTAATAGCTCAAATCACAAATAAATCAAAGTCTTTATTTTGATGTTAAATAAATTTATTCTAAATCTGAGCTTTTGTGGAGAATTGATTTTGAAATCAGTATGGAACTAAGGATTCTTATCAGTTTGTTGATCAAGCTTTTATCAATCAAATATGATGGGACTGTCAATAAAAAATAATTCTGAATGTTGGAATTAAGAAATGTATACTACTACTTAATTACTGAAAATTCAATTCAAAATTGCCTTTCTAAACAATAATGTGTAGCCACCAGATCTCACTCTCTCTCTCACACACACACATACACACACACAGAATTTCAAGAGAAATTAGTAGGTAATGCCAAGTAACCTGCAACCCTATCCTTAAAGTAACTTAAGAGTGTATAGTAAACTATCTAAATGTTACAGCAATATTGTGCTTTTTAGTTTGACTTATAACTAAGTAATTCAAGCTTCTTTCTCGTGTCTGATAGCAGCTGGGTTTGTGTGGCGTCACAAATAATGTGCTGTCTGAAAAGATCTCTAGGTTCTGTTTGCTGTAGATCTACGTGTTTCCTTTCACCTATTTTTTATTGGATGTAAACAATTTGCTATTTAAACAGTGTTGTGCTGAAATAGTGTAATAAATTTTCCAGCCTCAGTACTCTTAACCATGTATTGACTGAAAATTATTTCCAGACAGGTAGAGTTAAACTTGTTAGTCAAACACAAGTTCATAACACATAACTAAGTCACAATTTTGATAACTCAGATACATACTTTCTCAGAAGTATTTAATATAGACTAACCAAATAAAAGGAAAATACGTGTATTAAGTCTTTGTTACTTATCAGGTGAAACTGGCTCATACAGTAACTAAATTCTCCAGCTCGCTTTGGTAGTTTGCAACAGCCGATCTCTCAAGATGGATGAAAGCTTCAGTTTAAGGTGGTATTTCAGCTGTAGTTTTGTTCTGATATTTCTGTCGTCTTCCCTTAGCCCTGGTCTACACTAGGACTTTAGGTCGAATTTAGCAGCGTTAAATCGATGTAAACCTGCACCCGTCCACACAATAAAGCCCTTTATTTCGACTTAAAGGACTCTTAAAATCGATTTCCTTACTCCACCCCTGACAAGTGGATTAGCGCTTAAATCGACCTTGCCGGCTCGAATTTGGGGTACTGTGGACACAATTCGATGGTTGGCCTCCAGGAGCTATCCCAGAGTGCTCCATTGTGACCGCTCTGGACAGCACTCTCAACTCAGATGCACTGGCCAGGTAGACAGGAAAAGAACCGCGAACTTTTGAATCTCATTTCCTGTTTGGCCAGCGTGGTAAGCTGCAGGTGACCATGCAGAGCTCATCAGCACAGGTGACCACGATGGAGTCCCAGAATCGCAAAAGAGCTCCAGCATGGACCTAACAGGAGGTACGGGATCTGATCGCTGTTTGGGGAGAGGAATCCGTGCTATCAGAACTCCGTTCCAGTTTTCGAAATGCCAAAACCTTTGTCAAAATCTCCCAGGGCATGAAGGACAGAGGCCATAACAGGGACCTGAAGCAGTGCCGCGTGAAACTGAAGGAGCTGAGGCAAGCCTACCAGAAAACCAGAGAGGCGAACGGCCGCTCCGGGTCAGAGCCCCAAACATGCCGCTTCTATGATGAGCTGCATACCATTTTAGGGGGTTCAGCCACCACTACCCCAGCCATGTTGTTTGACTCCTTCAATGGAGATGGAGGCAATACAGAAGCAGGTTTTGGGGATGAAGAAGATGATAATGATGATGAGGTTGTAGATAGCTCACAGCAAGCAAGCGGAGAAACCGGTTTTCCCGACAGCCAGGAACTGTTTCTCACCCTGGACCTGGAGCCAGTACCCCCCGAACCCACCCAAGGCTGCCTCCTGGACCCAGCAGGCGGAGAAGGGACCTCTGGTGAGTGTACCTTTTAAAATACTATACATGGTTTAAAAGCAAGCATGTGAAAGGATTACTTTGCCCTGGCATTCGCGGTTCTCCTAGATGTACTCCTAAAGCCTTTGCAAAAGGTTTCTGGGGAGGGCAGCCTTATTGCGTCCTTCATGGTAGGACACTTTACCACTCCAGGCCAGTAACACGTACTCGGGAATCATTGTAGAACAAAGCATTGCAGTGTATGTTTGCTGGCATTCAAACAACATCCATTCTTTATCTCTCTGTGTTATCCTCAGGAGAGTGAGATATAATTCATGGTCACCTGGTTGAAATAGAGTGCTTTTCTTCAGGGGACACTCAGAGGAGCCCATTCCTGCTGGGCTGTTTGCCTGTGGCTAAACAGAAATGTTCCCCGCTGTTAGCCACAGGGAGGGGGGAAGGTTGAGGGGGTAGTCACGTGGTGGGGGGAGGCAAAATGCGACCTTGTAACGAAAGCACATGTGCTATGTATGTAATATTAACAGCAAGGTTTACCCTGAAAGAGTGTAGCCACTGTTTTATAAAATGTGTCTTTTTAGATACCGCTGTCCCTTTTTTTTTCTCCACCAGCTGCATGTGTTTCAATGATCACAGGATCTTCTCCTTCCCAGAGGCTAGTGAAGCTTAGAAAGAAAAAAAAACGCACTCGCGATGAAATGTTCTCCGAGCTCATGCTGTCCTCCCACACTGACAGAGCACAGACGAATGCGTGGAGGCAAATAATGTCAGAGTGCAGGAAAGCACAAAATGACCAGGAGGAGAGGTGGCAGGCTGAAGAGAGTAAGTGGCGGGCTGAAGACAGGGCTGAAGCTCAAATGTGGCGGCAGCGTGATGAGAGGAGGCAGGATTCAATGCTGAGGCTGCTGCAGGACCAAACCAGTATGCTCCAGTGTATGGTTGAGCTGCAGCAAAGGCAGCTGGAGCACAGACTGCCACTGCAGCCCCTCTGTAACCAACCGCCCTCCTCCCCAAGTTCCATAGCCTCCACACCCAGACGCCCAAGAACGCGGTGGGGGGGCCTCCGGCCAACCAGCCACTCCACCACAGAGGATTGCCCAGAAAAAAGAAGGCTGTCATTCAATAAATTTTAAAGTTGTAAACTTTTAAAGTGCTGTGCTTAAAGTGCTGTGTGGCATTTTCCTTCCCTCCTCCACCACCCCTCCTGGGCTACCTTGGTAGTCATCCCCCTATTTGTATGATGAATGAATAAAGAATGCATGAATGTGAAGCAACAATGACTTTATTGCCTCTGCAAGCGGTGATTGAAGGGAGGAGGGGCGGGTGGTTAGCTTACAGGGAAGTGAACCAAGGGCCGGGGGGTTTCATCAAGGAGAAACAAACAGAACTTTCACACCGTAGCCTGGCCAGTCATGAGACTGGTTTTCAAAGCTTCTCTGATGCGTACCGCGCCCTCCTGTGCTCTTCTAACCGCCCTGGTGTCTGGCTGCACGTAACCAGCAGCCAGGCGATTTGCCTCAACCTCCCACCCCGCCATAAACGTCTCCCCCTTACTCTCACAGATATTGTGGAGCACACAGCAAGCAGTAATAACAATGGGAATATTGGTTTCGCTGAGGTCTAAGCGAGTCAGTAAACTGCGCCAGCGCGCCTTTAAACGTCCAAATGCACATTCTACCACCATTCTGCACTTGCTCAGCCTGTAGTTGAACAGCTCCTGACTACTGTCCAGGCTGCCTGTGTACGGCTTCATGAGCCATGGCATTAAGGGGTAGGCTGGGTCCCCAAGGATACATATAGGCATTTCAACATCCCCAACGGTTATTTTCTGGTATGGGAAGAAAGTCCCTTCCTGCAGCTTTTGAAACAGACCAGAGTTCCTGAAGATGCGAGCATCATGCACCTTTCCCGGCCATCCCACGTTGATGTTGGTGAAACGTCCCTTGTGATCCACCAGAGCTTGCAGCACTATCGAAAAGTACCCCTTGCGGCTTATGTACTCGGCGGCTTGGTGCTCCAGTGCCAAGATAGGGATAAGGGTTCCGTCTATGGCCCCACCACACTTAGGGAATCCCATTGCAGCAAAGCCACCCACTATGACCTGCACATTTCCCAGGGTCACTACCCTTGGTATCAGCAGATCTTTGATTGCGTGGGCTACTTGCATCACAGCAGCCCCCACAGTAGATTTGCCCACTCCAAATTGATTCCCAACTGACCGGTAGCTGTCTGGCGTTGCAAGCTTCCACAGGGCTATCGCCACTTGCTTCTCAACTGTGAGGGCTGCTCTCATCTTGGTATTCATGCACCTCAGGGCAGGGGAAAGCAAGTCACAAAGTTCCATGAAAGTGCCCTTACGCATGCGAAAGTTTCGAAGCCACTGGGAATCATCCCAGACCTGCAACACTATGCGGTCCCACCAGTCTGTGCTTGTTTCCCGAGCCCAGAATCGGTGTTCCACAGCATGAACCTGCCCCATTAGCACCATGATGCATGCATTGGCAGGGCCCATGCTTTCAGAGAAATCTGTGTCCATGTCCTGATCACTCACGTGACCGCGCTGACGTCGCCGCCTCGCCCGGTATCGCTTTGCCAGGTTCCGGTGCTGCATATACTGCTGGATAATGCGTGTGGTGTTTAATGTGCTCCTAATTGCCAAAGTGAGCTGAGCGGCCTCCATGCTTGCCTTGGTATGGCGTCCGCACAGAAAAAAGGCGCGGAACGATTGTCTGCCGTTGCTCTGACGGAGGGAAGCACTCCGCCGAGTTAATGCACTTAATGCACTTAGAGCATTTTCTGTGGGGACACACACACTCGAATATATAAAACCGATTTCTAAAAAACCGACTTCTATAAATTCGACCTTATTCCGTAGTGTAGACATACCCTTAGGCAGATAAAGAGGAAGTAGGGGACTTACCTGTGATAACTCTTTGTTGGTATCCATAGGAGGTTCTCATTTGGGCCACATAGTGCCTTCAGCTCTCATCTCATCCATGTGTTTTCAGCTGCATGGGAAGATTTTATTGAAGGCATTAAGATTATTTTATTTAGTTTTAATGAGCAATTCAGTGACATCTTCTCTGATTGAAAAGCTGATTTGGACCAGTCAGGATACAAGCTACTGTTTGTAGGAAGAGCTGAGTTGGTTCAATCAGAAAGTGAGTTGTGTTTCATGTGGCATCTTTTCACAGTCCAGTGAGAAAAGAGGCTGTCTCTTTTGTGGATTCATAATTGTAACTGCCCATTGGGTCCTTGCTACAAAATCCACAGGAGCATCCTTAAATCTTCATGTGAGAATGGCGTGAGTTGTCCCGTTTCTGCTTTCAGAACCTTAATTTCTTAACCGTGACCCTAGTTCTACACCTTAGAGTGTCCACCCTTCATCACCTCCTTTACCAAACCACCCACTCCCAGTAAATCAAATTACTGCCCCAAGTATTCACCACTAATGATTTTGGGAGAGGGTAGCTTGGCGAGCCAATGCAGAAGGGTGGATTGAGGAGAGGTAGAGTTAGGGGTGTGGTGTCCAGGAGTTGTAGTAATGGCAAGGTGTGTGCCTGTGAGTGAAGGAGTAGAGGGTCTGTACTGTTGGTTGGCTTAACTTTCCATGTCTTTGTTTTTGTGAGTGTGTCTCTGCTACTTCAAAATGAAGTTTTTGTGTGTGTTATTATTGAAATGTTTCACATGGTTTTAATCCAACATACACACTAGAGCTAACCCAGTTGCTGAACAGAAAAATAGAGGGGGAGAAAAACATTCATTTTGGGTCAACTAGAAACAAAAAAATTTTGGCGAACCAAAAAGTCAAAAAAAATGTTTTGCATTGAACAAAATATTTCATTTGACCTAAAATGTTTAATTTTTATTTTGAGGGTTTTTTAAGCATTTTACTGTGGGTTTTTTTTAATAAAATTGAGGGGAATTCCAAAACAAAAAGTCTAAATGTTTTGTTTTGGAAGTACAGTATTGAAACGTTTTGACGTTTCCAAAAGAATAATAATAATAATAATAATAATAATAAAATGCAACCAAAATAATTTGCTGAAATTGATCAAAATTTGCAAATTGTTTTGGTCAACTCAAATCTATATTTTTGATGGAAAAAATATTTGCCCAAAAATTTTTGTCCAGCTTTCATATATTGTTTAGCATACCTTTATTTTAAAAAACGCAACACATCGTCATGGTTCAAGTCTTGTAGCAACAAAGCTCTCTCAAGTGACCAGTGTCCAGAAGGATATAAATAGTCTGAAGTCTCAGAATTGTTTCTCTGCCCCAATCCATTTTTTTATAAAAGGTTAATTTCTTGTAAAAGAGTTTGATTTCTGTAATCTCAACAGTATCAAATTTCTGTAATCTCAACAATATCGGGGGGGTGGGATAGCTCAGTGGTTTGAACATTGGCCTGCTAACCCCAAGGTTGTGAGTTCAATCCTTGAGGGGGCCACTTAGCGATCTGGGGCAAAAATTGGGAGTTGGTCCTGCTTTCAGCAGGGGGTTGGACTAGATGACCTCCTGAGGTCCTTTCCAACCCAGATATTCTACGATTTTATGAAATTTGATAACTCTAAACCCTCATTCCATAGTTAAATGTAAACCAATTCAGAGCGGGGGGGGGGGAGTTCATTTTAAACAAATTCACCAGGAGTTTGTAGTTAACAGGCTAGTTTTGTTTCAACCTGGAAACTGCCTGTGTCTGCTGGATGTGGATTTCAGGTCTACAGTCTACAGATATTCATAATATTATTCATGAAACACAATGATGAATGTAACATAACCTAAGGGGAGGAAATAAAAAGCACATAGACAAATGAGGAACAGCTGCCTGGAAAGTCTTTCTGAGAGAGCCCTATGGGTAATGGCAAATGAAACCTGAGCTCCTTGCAGTGTAGTGCTGATAAAGGGAAATATATATAAAATGCTATATCTGCCACTATCCTTGGATATATTAACAGAGGAGATGATAGTGCCACTGTGCATAGTTCTGCTTACCTTGAATACTGTCTGAGTTCCAATCCCCCTGCTTAGGGAGACTGTTGAAAGATTAGAGAAAATACAAAGGATAACAAACATCTGAGTGAACTAAATTTGTACAGTGTAATGAAGAGGAGATCCAGGGGTGATAGGATCACAGTCTATTAATACCTTGTAGGTAGCAAGATAAATGAAGGAAGGGAATTGCTTAGTCTCAGATGGTAGAAGGATCAATGCCTGAAGCTAAGGAAGGACACGTTTGAACTAGATATTAGGGGGAGAGGGGGAAGAAAACTTAAATCAGAGCAAGTGGGCAGTGTTATGAGCAACCCCTGGAAGAGGTTGAGGCACCAGGCCTGCAGAGATTAAAGAGCAAAATTAGACTATGTCTGTGCTATGGAGACTGTAGTCACACAGCTACCTCGACCTAACCTCGCAGCGTAGAGGCAGTCTACAGCAACTGAAGAGGTTTTTCCATTATTGTATGAACACCGCCTCCTCAAGCAAAGGTAGCTGGTCAACAGAAACATTCTTTCGTTGACTTATCTGTGTCTACACTGGTGTTAGAGTGACACAGTTATGGCACTCAGGTGTGGATTTTTCACACACCGCAGCTATGTCGATGCTAAATTTTAAGCATAGACCAGGCCTTAGATAAATGTGAGAGGGGGTGAGGTGAGAAGTCCTGCAAAATGCAAGGGTCAGACAACACAGCATGGGCCAATCTGCTCTGATTGTGATATGATGTGGAATGTGCTGATGGCTTGATTAACTTCTAATTGCATCCCATCTAGCAATAGGCTGTTCATAGCAAACCAGAAGAGGTTTTGCTCTGAGTGGGATGAAGGGACATGGGGGTGATAGGAAAGGAGGATGGAAGAAGGGATAGAAATTTGTGAATAAAGCTGGGTGCAATAATATATTTGCCAAAAAATGAAGTTTCAGTTGACCAGAAACTATTTGTGAATTTGAAGTGAACTTGCTGAATAGTTTCAAGTGAACTGAAAGAACAGAAGTGTTTCGGGGAATATCTAAATGAAACATTTTGTTTTGACCCAACTTGAAAGGTTTCATTCTGGTTTTGGGCATTGTGAGAAAAGCAAAGGAGGTCTAGATTCCGACATGGGGCAAGGGGAAGGAGATCTCCCTTATAACCATTAGCCTGGTGATTGGAGCAATGATCCAGGATGGGGAGACCTTAATTCAATTCTATCCTCTGCCTGATGAGAAGGGATTGGAATATGAGTTTTCTACCTCTTGGGTGAGTTCCCTAGCCACTGGACTCTGGGATATTCTTCCTCAGTCTGTCCAGTTGAAGCTATTCCACTTTTTATAAATAGTCATTTGGCACATGACTTTGAACTTGGGTCTCCCATATCCTAGGTGAATGCACTAACTACCAGGTTACAGGGTCATTCTCTTTCTCTGGCCAAATGACTGTTCAATTCACCACAAACTTCATTTTCGATTCAACGCGAAACAAACCTTTTTTTTGATTTTTCACAATTGCCAGTGAACCAAAAAATTCCTTATTTACCCAGCTCCCATCATGAAGCCAGAAGTCCTCCACATATTCACATAACAGAGAACCACATGGTGGGCAGCAAGGCATTCATCCTCCACACTGCTGTGCCAGCATGCCTCAATCCTCACACAGAATTGAGTTGAGTAAGGAGTGTTCAGTCTCCATCCCCATTCGTGTATTGATTTTTCTGATGAAAGTGCCAACAAGGGGGCCAGGTCACAGTGACAGTATTTTTGTGATGACAGAGAAACTGGACTGAGACAACATTTCCTGCTTTGCTGGGATGCGTCCCATAGGTATGGAGGTTCTCGTCTTGAGTAGCGTTTCTCAGAAAGACCCTAGATAGGAAAGAAGGAAGATTTCTTGCCCTTTGTTTGAGACCATCTTTATACTAAATAAATCAGCTGTTTATGTATGTTCAAACCCGATGCAGCAATGTGAGCGTGCTGGCCAACTGCCTAAAAAATTCAAGTTATGGCTCCTTCCAAAACAATCTCACAGATTGTTCTACCGGTGGGGGAACCATTCCCAGAAACTCAGTAAGGAATGTTGCAGGCTGGTCTTACAGAAATGCACTGGAATGGAATGTTTCCTTTTAGTCTTGCCTTCACAATCTCACTCTTCTGTATATCTCCACTTCCCCTGTCAGACCTGGCTTGTCACTGTAAGGATTGCGCTGGGTATTTGTCTCTTGGGATCTGAAATACATCTCTCTCTCTCTCGGTGTTTCACTTTTCTTAAAGTCTTTAAAAGTCCTTTTTGGATAATTAGATGATTCTAGGACAGCAAAACTGGCACAAGTAATAGATACATAGATTTTAAAGGGACCATTATGATCATGTAGCCTAATTTCCTGCATAAAGTGGGCTTTAGAATGTCACCAGACATTTAACCCAGCAATTAGTGATTGAATGATAAACTAAACCACATTTCTTATCCTGCCTGGAGAAAATTAATTCCACAATCAGATGATTTGAGTAAATATTTAATAAAATATATTTATGATTGTTTTCGGTACAGCAAGGGATGTCTCAATCTGAGGGTCCTCTGATTAACATAATGCCCTTTCAGTTTACAAATGACTGTATGCACCTCAAACATGCCATGCCTCTGCCTGGGGTCAGGAGGAGCTGAATCAATTGCACCCCAAACCTTCTTTCCCCACTGGGTGGGGTGGGTTGACTTGATAGACCCCAAGCTTCTATCAGGATCTTCAGTGGTGGTAGAAAAGCACATCCATTGTTCAAATAATCATTTAACATTGAGTAAAGCAGAGAAGGGAAGATTCAGAGATAATTACAGACATTCTTAAAATTACAAATCAAAGTTCATGGAATAAAATAGCCATGTGGTGATAGCACTGAATAGGAAGTGAAACATGGCTTCTCAGTTTCAGGAAGCGTCTCAGAAATTTTTCCATTTGCCTAGATCTGGGTGCCCACAGTTTGTGGGAAGCAGGGCTGTGTTGGCAACTTGTCAGGAGGGCAAGGCCACACCCAAGTTGTACAGTTAGGCCACATTTATATTTTTGCATTCTTAAATTCACATAACTGCAATACCTGTTTGTGGGTGTAGACGATTTTTGTACTTGAGAGCTCTAGAGTTAAAAAAATAAAATATCTGTTTTAATATCATTTTAATGAGTAGTTTTGTACCATGACTAAATTTGTCTTTTTAATAAAGTGAGATAAAATGCGCTTCTGTTCCAAAGTCAGTGTTTCCTTCGTTACTGTAATCCCTAATTTTTTGTCTACACCCGTGTGCCTGTGCTTCTTATGACAGGCATGGCAATTTCCTTCAGTATCCTGGACATATCTTACTAAATTCAGTTTAAGTATCTTACGAGCTCACTGTATTAAAAATGCAAATGTTTGTGTGTTATTATGGGATTCTATGTGATGTCTGAAATTACGGGCAGTGTTATGAGCTTCAAAGGGCTATTTGAAACTGAGAATGACATTTTGAAGTTAAGTAGGTTTCCCAGGAAATTTCTAGGAGGAGGGGTATACAAATACACTGACTCCGGTTTTGCAAAAACTCAGCCTTTTGAAGCTTTATCCCAGGGAGAGGCGCATTATCTTTTGTCTGCTGATCACCTGTTACATGAGGACAGATCAAAAAACCCCAAACTGTACAAGGAAGGAACTGCAGATTCATGTGAACTAACAGCTGTGATGAATTTGTAACCCCCAGAAAAACTCCTTGGTGAGTTTGAAGGACTGTTCCCCAGCTAGAGCCTTTGCTGGAGTCAGGAGGTGATGATCTCTGGTAAGCTTATTAGCATGTGTGTAGTAATTTTTATTGGTTTTTAATGTTTTCACTGTAATGCTTTTACTTTAAGAATAAATGTGCTTGCCTAGAAAGAGCTGGGTGGTAGCATAACTGTGGCAATGGCACTGTTTACCATCTCCGAGAAGAAAAGTAAAGCTGTCTTGTTTAGGCAGTCTGACTTTGCTGGAGATCTCACAGTGTAGGCAGGAAGCTGTGCAGCCTGGAAGTATCCCGGTTGAGAGGGAGATTGATACATGTCTCCGCAAGAGAGGCAGCGGCTGGGAAGCCAGAAGCCTGAGTTTTCCCCCCTTCCTAGACCATAGAGGGGGAATACATGTGCAGTTGCCCTGAACTGTGACACTGCTGTGTTTTAATACAAATTGTTTGAGTGCACGCAGTGCTAGACATGTGGAGCTGATCAGCTTTGCCTTAACTCTACAGTTATGAGCTTTATTTGGTCCTTGAATGGCACTTCAGAAGTCCCTGGGAGTTGACTTGGAGACAGTGTTTCCACCAAAACAGTCTGCAATGACAGGCTAAGTATTGAGAGATTGGACTATATTCCATCTCTCTATTATTCAGGTTCTGATACTGTGTCTATCAGAGACATAAAAACAGCAGATAGTTTATGGAGAAAGGTGATTTTAAAAAGTGGAAAAACTTTCTACTGCTTTGGAAAGGGCAATAATCCAGAAAGGAGCATAATATTTTCATGGCAGTTTGTTGCAGCACTGATTTGCTCTGGACAGCATGCAACTTCATCTGTTATCAGCTGGCTGAAGATACCCGAAAGAGAGATTGATTCAGTGGAATTGTACAAGGGTGGACTTGACCCAGGGACAAGCTTTGACATGAACTGGAATCTCATCAGAAATTACCCTACAAATGAACCCTATAGAAAATTCAGTTTAACATAAGTTTTCTTAAAAACAACTTCTTTGTAACTCTGTGCCAAGTGCCAAGAGCCACTTTCGCCAGTGCCAAACCGAAATGAAAACTGCAGGACACACGAACCCTAAACTGTGGGTAATCTTCCCCTTTCTATCTCTCACACACTTCCTTTTCACACTCAGTTTAATGGTGAGTTGTGTTTGCCCAGCCCCAACAGTCTCCATTTACTGGAGGAAGGCTGGGGAAGTTGTTGTCAGGATGTCTTCTGTCAAGACTCAGAGCCTCATCCTATGACCCTAGTTGAAGGAAGGGAAATATACACCCCTTCAGATTCTTAAGGGACCTTTCCAGGTCGGGGGAGCGACGCTACTGGGGCACTACATGGTTTGAGCAAAGACTTGCCACAAGGCATTCACTTCCACCTCCAACACATAATGAAAATATGTACCCCAATCTCATCCAGCTCGCTCTGTCATGCAAAACCTTCCTGGTGAGCTGAGCAGCATTAAAGCAGAGTAACTTTCCAAACGAATGGACCATGTGCCAGTCAGATCTGTTGACACGAGAGTATGTAGTCATCGTCAAAGTTTTGTGCGACGGTGTATGTTGGAGAAGGATGGGGTATGAGTTGCTTTTCCATATGAATCAGTGATGTAAATTGGTACCTTTTGTGGAGTGTAATTGACAGCCTTGTTTCCAACCCATTGCCTAAAGAAATGCTATAGTAAATGTATAGTAAAGAATAATAAAGAACAGAATTGTCAGACACATAGATGAACATAATGTTGGGGGAAGTGTTAACATGGTTTTTTTTAAAGAGAAATCATGCCTCACCGATCTACTAGAAATCTTTGAGGAGGTCAACAAGCATGTGGATAAGGGGGATCCAGTGGATATATATCATGTACCTAGATTTTCAGAAAGCCTTTGACAAGGTCTTGCACCAAAGGCTCTTAAGCACTCGGATCGGTAACTGGTTAAAAGATAGGAAACGAAGGGTAGGAATAAATGGCCAGTTTTCAGAATGGAGACAGGTAAATACAGGGGTCTGTACTGGGTCTGTACTGGGACCACCTATTCAACATATTCATAAATGATCTGGAAAACAGGACTAACAGTGGGGTGGCAAAATTTGCAGATGATACGAAACTACTCAAGATAGTTAAGTCCAAAGCTTGTTGTGAAGAGTTACAAAGGGATCTCACAAAACTGGGTGACTGGGCAACAAAATAGCAGATAAAATTCAATGTTGATAAATGCAAATTATACACATTGGAAAACATAATCCCAACTATACATATAAAATGATGGGGTCTAAATTAGCTGTTACCACTCAAGAAAGAGATCTTGGAGTCATTGTGGATAGTTCTCTGAAAGCATCCACTTAATGTGCAGCAGCAGGCTAAAAAGCTAACAGATATTGGGAATCATTAAGAAATGGATAGATAATAAGACAGAAAATATCATACTGCCTATATATAAATCCATGGTATGCCCACACCTTAAATATTGTATACCGATGTATTCTATCTCAAAAAAAGATATTTTGGAATTGGAAAAGGTCCAGAAAAGGGCAACAAAAATACTTAGGAATATGGAACAGCTTCCATATGAGGAGGAGAGATTAATAAGACTGGGACTTTTCAGTTTGGAAAAGAGACAACTACTGGGCAGGGCCGGCTCCAGCTTTTTTGCCACCCCAAGCAGCGAAAAAAAGAAAAAGGAAAAGAAAAACCCGACTAAGCTGCTGTCGAAGTGCCGCCGAAGTGGAAGGGAGGGAATGAAGGGCCCGCCGCCTAAGACCCAGACGTGCTGCCCCAATAACTGCCCGAGTGCCACCCCTTTCTATTGGCAACCCCAGGCACCTGCTTCCTTCACTGGTGCCTGGAGCCAGCCCTGCTACTGGGGGATATGATAGAGATCTAAAAATCATGATGGGTGTGGAGAAAGTAAATAAGGAAGTGCTGTTTACTCATAACACATAACTAGGGGTCACCCAATGAAATTAATAGGCAGCAGGTTTAAAACAAACAAAAGAAAGTATTTCTTCACACAACGCACAGTCAACCTTTGGAACACTTTGCCAGAGAATGTTGTGAAGGCCTAGACTATAATGGGGTTCAAAAAAACACTAGATAAATTCATGGAGGATAGGTCCATCAATGGCTGTTAGCCAGGATGGGCTGGGACGGTGTCTGTAGTCTCTGCCAGAAGTTGGGAATGGCTGGCAGGGGATGGATCACTTGATGATTACCTATTCTGTTCATTCCCTCTGGGGCACGTGGCATTGGCCACTGTTGGATGACAAGATACTGGACTAGAATGACCTTTGGTCTGATCTAGTATGGCCGTTCTTATGTTGTTATGCTGAAGATCTTTCCCTTGGCATGTTAATACCATACCATGCCTTCAAGGACTGGTTTTCAAGGTGGGTTTTGATGCAGCTTTAACTGTTTGGGAATTTAACAAGCAATTGGCTTCCTGCCAGCTCAACCTCTGTGCAAAGGAGTGCTAAAGGTGGTACCTAATCCCAGAGCACTCTGAGATGATAGAGGGAGGACTGTTTGCTTCACTGTGGCTATTACATTAGCAATCTCACTGAGCTAGTGGAAACTGACATGGTAGTAAATCCTGCTCAAAGCAAGCCAAATCCAAACAGTGCGAATGACACTTTTGCACTATTGGAAGCTCTTCTGTGTGCTGATGCAAGATGTGCAACAGGGCTGCAAGCGGTACTCCGTGGTGGCTAGCATGGAACATTTCTCTAGAGCAGATGAGGCCTGAGCCAGCTCCTGGAAGAAGCTGCCTCCTTCCTGCCACCAACATCACAGTAAGAAGAAACTTTTCATTCTCCTCTTTCTGCAGCCACAACCAACCCCCTCTCCTTCTTATATCAGGAGACAACACATGGAGACCAGGAGCTAGTGAGAGAAGTAAGCTACTGGTCATGGAAGGAGCAGGGAGAGGCATCTCACACAGCTGCATGTCAGGTGAAGGAAGGAGGTGGCTCCCGGGAACACTGAGCTAACTAAAGCTCTCCACTATAGGTAGGTTTACATCCCTGTAACATGGCAATCGGTTATTTGCAGTGTGGTGTTTTGCCAAATATGCAAACTGTTCGAGAGTCAGGGCGCATCTGCCAGGGCTTGGGGCTTCAGCCCTGCTGTGAGGTGGTGGGGCTCAGGGCTTCTGTCCTGTGGAGTCAGGGGGCTTCAGCCCTACGGGGCATGCCTGCCAGGGCTTCAACCCCACTCCTGCTGAAACCCCAAGACCCCTGGCAGGCACCTTCTGCAGGGCTGAAGCCCCAAGATCTCCGTCCCTGCTGGCATAGGTGCTGGAACTAGGAGTTGGGGGGGTGCTACTGCACCCCGTGGCTTGAAGTGGTTTACATTATATCTAGGGTTTACAGTTTGGTTTCATGACTCTCAGCACCCCCACTACACACATTGTTCCAGCACCCTTGCCTGCTGGGCAGAAGCCCCTAGCCTCACCATGCCGCTGCTGGGCAGAAGCCCTGAGCTCCCCAAACAGTCTGGTAGGCTGAGAAATGGGGAGGGCATGGAGGGCTTCAAGAGCCTCACTTTAACTGTAAAGAGCCGCATGCAGCTCATGAGTCACCGTTTGGCCACCCCGACCTATACCATAGAATCATAGAATATCGGGGTTGGAAGGGACCTCAGGAGGTCATCTAGTCCAAACCCCTGCTCAAAGCAGGACCAATCCCCAATTTTTGCCCCAGATCCCTAAATGGCCCCCTTAAGGATTTAACTCACAACCCTGGGTTTAGCAGGCCAATGCTCAAACCACTGAGCTATCCCTCCCCACAACATGCTGGATTCCCTAACTGGACAAAAGTATCCCTGGGGGCAGGGTAGAGGAATCACTGATCCCTGCAAAAGATGCAACAGATGTGGAGAAGGTCAGGGGGACTCTCTTGCACCAGCAAGATACCTGAAGTTGAATCCTGCTCCATTCCCTGGACTGGCTACCCAGAAAAGTAAAGAACACTGACACTGACCAAACCAAGCCTGAGGTGAAACCAGGAGAGGGAGTGAAGAACAAACCCCACGACCTGCGGAAGTGCAGATCACATCTTATTGATGAAGATACCGGTAAATGTCAGCCTAAGTACAAGCTAAGACCAATCATGTGCGTTATAAACTTTGAAGAGAAGAAGGTGTGAAAGCCCTTCTATAGAGCAATTCAACCTCTCCAGTGTCCAGTACAGTGTGTGTGTGTGTATGGGTGTGTCTCTCTGTGTTGTTAACTGTTCCCCAAAGTAGATGCTAAACCTATTAAGTCTGTTACTGAAAGAGGAAAGGATCCCTGGGTTAAACCAGTGTCTTTCTAAAGCTGCTATAAGTCTGAAGTTTTAGAAACCATTTTGTATTTATGCCAGACTCTCAGAAAGTTACAGAAATTGTGTAACATGGGAAGGAAAATATATTAGACAAATCAAGCTAAATATAATCTTTGTGAACAGTAAAGCTTAATAGGAGAAAGGTAGCCAAAAGGGAAACTACCAGGACATTTATTTTAAGAGGTGTACTTCCTTAAAATCAAAGCAAAGTAACAGCCTCTGCTTTTAACAGACTTTGAGTTAAATTAATCAAGTTAAAGGAAAAGGGATTCTCCCATCCATCTTTCTGTAAAGACTTAAACAGCATTGTTCTTAACTTGCTCAGTGTGATTTAAAGTTCTATCCACTGAACAAAGCAAACTGAAATTGAAAGACTGTTTTTCTCTAATCTCTTCTAGTCATAGTAATTTTGTGAGTTCCTTGTAAAAATAGTAGGTCAAGTATTTTCAGATAGAAATATTATTTGTTCTAGTTGTTAATTTAAGGGCTGGAGTATAAATAGTGTAAGACTTTTATGGAGAACTTTATGGAGAAAAAAAAATTAAATGAAGCATTTTGATGTCAGAATGGGACATTATCAGAATGGACTGTTTTGATTTCAAAATGCCTTTTTGTTTTGAAATTTTAAAAAATGGAATGAAATATTTCAATTTTGTCAAAATAAAATTTCCAATTGACCCAAAATAAAATTTTCAAAAAAAATTAATTTTCTTGTTTTCAGTCTGATTTAGAATTAAAACAAATGTCAAAATTTGGAATTTTCTGTGTGACCGAAATTCCAAGTTTTGACCCAAATCTCAACAACCTCCACAGTCTGTGTGGCATATTATGTCAGGTGTGAATGTGCAGGAGGGGAGGAAGAGAAAATGCTGCCATGGAATTGGAATTGTCATGTCTTGTCATACAGTAGATTGTAGGCTTTTTGGGAGACATGCTCAGTCTCTGTCCTATGGGTTAGAACAGAACCTAATACAATGGGGGTCCTGATCTGGACTGAGGTCATGGAGGGGTGTGACAGTGCCTAGTGATTTTTTTGGGTTCATCAGTTTATGGGTGGCCAACTTGATACCTTTGAAAAGGTCTTAATTTTCAGAGGGTGGGTGCTCACCTTTCCCACATGTTAAGTTGTTCATGTTGGGTGCCCCAAAACTGAGACTCCTGAAGTCCCTAGGCACTCTTTAAAATCTTGGCCACAGTCTTTAGGAGTTACATATGAGTAAAGGACAGAGATGAGATCACGTGAGGATAAATGTAGGAAAGGTCCATGATCCTGATTCGACCGGGGACACTCATGGACGCCATCAAATTCCAAAGCATGGTAAAGGACAGCAGCACTCTGCCCACAGGACATGGAGTTGAACATCTAGTGAATCATCATAATTGTACATTAGTCTCTGCCATCAACTGCCATCCCAAATGGCCCCTTCATCCCCATCGCACATGCAGATCTCCTTGGTTTTCTGACAACCTGAAGTACGTGAAGAGAGGGGTAGATACTTGAGTGCTGAATGTGGGAAAATGAAGGCTGATACGGACAGTATAAAACATAATGGATTCCTCCAAGGCAATGCTGCAGCTGTATTACAGGCACAAGAATCTTCTGACCAGCCTCTACTTAAAAAAGCCAAATCCTGCCTCAAGAAACTGGTACCACTCCTGACCAACATAGCTAAGATCTCATACCGGGAAGGAGTCTGCCTTTCCTCCTTCAGAGATGCAATAGTCCAACCAACACTGAAGAACCCACTCTGATTATGTTAGTTCTAGCTAGCTATCACCCAGAATGAGATCATCTATTCCAGAGCAAGCTTATAGAGAAGCTAACATGCCCGATTGAAGACCCAGAACAATCTGGATTCAGGTCAGGACAAGGAACTGAAATTGCTTTATTTGCACTTACAAATGATCTTGTGCTGGACCTCTCTGCAACATTCAACACTGTTAACTATAAGATACTGCTGTCTTGTCTGAGAGAGGTAGCAGGAGTCCGGGGTAATGTCCTAAAATGTTTTGAATCCAATAAGTATTAACAGGAAATTGCACCTTCACCACTAGACTGCTCTCTTGTGTAGTGCCACAAGGATCAATTCTCTTTCTGGTCCTATTCAGCATCTACATGCAGCCACTGTGGACTGGTCAGACATGGACTCAAGTGTCAGCAATATGCAGATGACACAGCTCTACCTATTCTTCACTACATACAACCGCACTGCTTCCACCAAGATGGCCAATGCTTGGATAAGGTCAGCTCATGGATGAAGAGTTGGTTGAAGGTGGGCGCATGAAAATATTCTGAAGAGTTTGCAGTCATGGTGCAAGTCTCCTTTGGTTGAAGGTTCCCACCCAAAATTGATCAATTTAGTCTGTAGCTTAGGATTGCTCCTGGGGCTAAGCTCTCACATAGCAACATTTGCAAATAATGTTTTCTACCATCTCCAATTGTCTAGAAAATCCATCCCACTCTGGTGAACGATGACTTGGCCTCAGTTATTCGTGCCTTCATCACCTCTTGGATGCACAACAGCAATGCAATAGACTTGGACATGAATTCTTCAGAGCTTAGGAAACTCCAACTGGTACAGAATGCTGCAGGACATCCCTGCGACACTGGCTACTGTGAACACATCAAATTTGACTTTCTGCAACAACCCCCAATCTCCCCACTCCCAGGGGTATTTTGCGTCCCCCCCATTCCGGGCTCCACTTCCTACACTGGCTTCCCACAAAATACCAAATCAAGAAAGAACTAGATAAGTTCATGGAGGATATTAGCCAGGGTTGGTATCCCTAGCTTCTGTTTGTCAGAAGCTAGGAATGGGCGACAGGGGATGGATTACTTGATGATTATCTATTCTATTCATTCCCTCTGGGACACCTGGCATTGGCCACTGTCGGAAGACAGGATACTGGGCTAGATAAACCTTTGGTCTGCCCCAGTATGGCCATTCTTATGCTCAAGGTCTCAATCCTTACATTCAAAGTGCTCAATGGCCTGGGTCCAGGAAATCTAGAAAGTTGACTAAAGTTCCAGCATGAAGACTGTGACTGATTACTTTGCACCTCTGGCACAATGGAACTTTCTACAATAAGGGTAAAGCTTGTCTGTGCAGGAAGCGGGGCTTTCTCAGGGGCAGTCTGAGGAAAAGTCTGCACTACAAAATTAAGTTGACCTTAGTTATATTGATGTACAGATGCCGCAGTAATTGAATCTTTTTACACATCCACACTATGCTCCTTGTGTCGGCAGTGCGCATCCTCACCAGGAGCACTTATACCGATTTAACTGCCAGTGTGGGGCATTGTGGGATGGTTTCTGAAAGGCAGCAACTGGTGATGTAAGCCGCATAGCGTCTACACTGACACTGCGTCAACCTAACTACATTGACTTAAGCGCTACGCCTCTCACAGAGGTGGAGTTAAGTTGGTGTCGTGGGCAAGTTACAGCGGTGGGAGCTACATTGTAGTGTAGATGCTTACAGAGTTAGGTCGATGTAAGCTGCCTTAGGTTGACCTAATTCTGTAGTGTAGACTAGGGCTGAGACTGTGGATTGGTCTACACTACGTCATAAGATCGACATTCCCCGCATTAGATCAAATTTATAATGCGTGTGTCTAAACTACAGAGCCCTTCCTGCCAACCTAAAGGGCTTTAAAAATCAACACCTGTGCTCCACCTCAACGAGAGGAGTAGCACTAGATTCGACCCTCCTGGGTCAAATTAGAGATAGTGTAGACACAGTACAGTGTATTTTGACTTGTTTGGCCTCCGGGAGGTGTCCCAGAGTACTCCAGTGTGTCCTCTCTGGACAGCACTTTCAACTCTGCTGCACTTCAGCCAGGTAAACAGGAAAAGTCCCAGGAACTTTTGAATTTCATTTCCTGTTTGATCAGCGTGCAGAGCTCACCACCACAGCTGATCATGGCTGCCCAGGTACGCAAACACGCTCCAGCATGGAGCATACAGGAGACACTGGATCTGATTGCTGTGTGGGGAGAAGAGTCTGTGCAGGCAGATCTCCAAACCAGCAGAAGAAATGCTGACATCTATGCCAAAATCGCAGAGGGCATAGGGGAAAAAGGCTAAAGCAGGGACACACAGAAGTGCCGTGTGAAAATAAAGGAGCTCAGGCAAGCTTACCAGAAGACAAGGGAGGCGAATAGTCACTCTGGTGCTGAGCCACAGACAAGGCGCTTCTATGAGCAGCTGCATGCGATTCTAGGTGGGGACCCCACCAGTACCCCAACACACTCTGTGGATACCTCCCAGGGGAACCAGGTGGCCACGGGCAACAACTAGGAGGACATTGTTGATGAGGAAGAGGAGGAGGAGAATGCACAGCAGGCAAGTGGAGGATCCATTTTCCTTGATAGCCAGTACCTTTTCCTAACTCTGGAGCCAATCCCCTCCCAGGACCTACTGGTGTGGAACTGTGATGGCGGGGAAGGCACCTCTGGAGAGAGCACACTTGTAATAACACTACAGGGGTTAAATGCAATTGTGGTTAATGTTTAATTTGAGATAAACAATTGGGATACAGTAGTGGCCAGTGCAGCCACGCAAAGGGTGCTCCCTGGAAAAGCCTGTTTATGTGCCAAGAGTTTCCACGCTAAAAAACTTCCCCAAGTGTTCCCTCACACTGCATACCCTTTCATGTGTGCTTACCAGGCTTGCCTGCAAACTGAAATCTGCTCCCCAGCGCTCTGCCATGTGTTGTACCTTAAACTGGCAGGCTCTTCTTTTAAAACACAAAATTTGGCCAAGTACCTCAGAGAATGTATTTACTCCTGTGAATTGTTTCATTCGTTGCAACAGTTAACCTTTTGTTTTCAACAATGTATGCTTTTTCTTGCAGCTGCAACATGTTCTCTGGATGCTTCCTCCACTCCAGCACAAAGGCTGTCCCAGATTAGAAGGCGAAAAAAGTGGACATGTTCTATGATTTGATGCAGTTCCTCCGAGGCTGACCGGGTCCAGCTGAATGCATGGAAGCTCATGCACTCAGAGAGCACGCGCACCGACCAAGAGGTCAAGAAAGCAAGCAGGGAACAAGAGCGTAACATGCAAGAGGAGATGTTGCGGCTTATTGGGGAGCAAACAGACATGTTGAGGCATCTGGCTGAGGTGCAGGAAAGGCAATTAGACCTAACTAGTCCCGCTGCACACAATGATGAACCAGAAGCCCTCCTCACCAAATTTCATATCCTCCTCTCCCAGATGTCCTAGAATGTGGTGGGGGGAAGCTCCATTATCCCTTGATCTCAACTCCAGGGGATGGTTCATGGAGCAGAAAGCTCTCATTCCCACAGCTTTGATTGCTAGACAGTGCAATAGTAATAAGCTTTGTGTTCTTGCCTCTCCCTCCCTGTGTTATCAGGCCCTTACCTGGTTATCATTGCTATTCATTGCTGCCTCTGTTCAGTGTTTGTTAGCATAATGAAAATGCATGAATTGAGTACAAGAGGCTCTTTATTCACTGTGCACACTGTGATTGGTGGGGGTTTAGTTTACAGGGCAGTACATGCGAAAAAAGGGGCAGGTTGGTAAGGAACAACACACAGAACTGTCACATCAATGTTGGATCATTCATGAAACTGGTTTTCAAAGCCTCTCGGAGATGCAGTGTGCCTCAATGTGCTCTTCTTATTACCCTGGTGTCTGGCTGCTCATAATTGGCAGCCAGGCAATTTGCCTCAATCCCCCACCCTGCCAGAAACTTTCCCCCTTTACTTTCACAGATATTATGTAGAACACAGCAAGCAGTAACAACAATGGGAATATTGCTTTCGCTGAGGTCTAACCGAGTGAGTAAACTGCGCCAGCACCCCTTTAGACATCCAAAGGCACATTCTACCACCATTCTGCACTTGCTCAGCCTATGGTTGAATTGTTTCTTACTGCTGTCCAGGCTGCCTGTGTATGGCTTCATGAGCCATAGGAGCAAGGGGTAGGCTGGGTCTCCAAGGATAACTATTGGCATTTCAACATCATCAACAGTAATTTTCTGGTCTGGGAAGAAATTTCCTTCTTGCAGCTTTCTGAAGAGACCGGAGTTCCTAAAGATGTGCATGTCATGTACCTTTCCTGACCATCCCACGTTGATGTCGGTGAAATGGCCCCTGTGATCCACTAGCACTTGGAACACCATTGAAAAGTAGCCCTTCCAGTTTATGTACTCTTTGGCAAGGTGGTCTGGTGCCAAGATAGGGATGTGCATTCCATCTATTACCCCACCACAGTTAGGGAACCCCATCACGGCAAAGTCATCCACTATGTTCTGCACATTTCCCAGAGTCACTACCCTTCTTAGCAGAAGTGAATTGATTGCCCTGGCTACTTGGATCACTGCAGCCCCCAGAGTAGATTTACCCACTCCAAACTGATTCCTGACTGACCGGTAGCAATCTGGCATTGCAAACTTCCACAGGGCTATTGCCACTCGCTTCTCAATTGTCAGAGCAAGTCTCATTTTGGTATTTCTGTGCTTCAGGGCTGGGGAAAGCAATTTGCAAAGTTCCATGAAAATGGCCTTATCCATTAGAAAGTTATGCAGCCACTGCTCCTCATCCCGTACCTGCATCATGATGCAGTCCCACTAGTCTATGCTTGTTTGCCTGGCCCAGAAGCAGTGTTCCACTGTGTCAACAAGCCTGGCTGTTGCTGCCAGTAAGTGCGAATTGCTCTGTTCCATGGCTTCCAGCACAGCTATTTGCGTGGCATCACATTCTTCCATGTGGCTGCTCCTGGCTAGGCTCTACAAATACCACAGGACGATCCATGAGGTGTTTGTGACTTGCTTGCTGTGCTGTGGCGTCTGCACGTGTAACCCAGGCTTAGGCGTGAAACTGATTGTTTGCTGCTGTTTTCAGGGAGGGAAAGAGGGAGGGGCCAAGTGCATCATAGGAGGCTGATGATATGTACCCAAAACACCTCACGAAAATGTTTTTGCCCCATCAGGCATTGAGAGCCTAACCCAGAATTCCAATCGGCAGCAGGAACTGTGGGATAGCTGCCCACAGTGCATCGCTCTGAATCGATGCTACCCATGGTAGTAGGGATGTGCTTCACCTACGGAATGTGCATAGTGGGGACATAAACCATTGATTTTGTAAAATCGGAGGCTACAGGTCAACTTTAATAAATTCCACCTAATTCCATAGTGTAGACAAGCCCTGTAAAATGACTTCCAAGTTCCATGGGAACTAAGGACCATCACAAACCTCACCACCTTTTGCTCTAAGTGCAAAGCGCATTTCTTTGATCTTACCTTCTCTAACATAAACATATAGCACCACGTTTGTATATGTATGCGTATCTATAACTATTAAAAAAAAAATCCAAAGCAACACATTTCACTCCCACACTTCTCCCCCAGGGGAGAAGATGAGAGAATAAACTGATATATTAGTCAAGTTGCTTAATGCACTACTGAAAGTTGCTCAGATACTACAGTGATGCACACAATATAAGAATCTAGTAGTAGTGTGATGTAAAGTGATGTGAACTGCACTTGGGCACTTAAGATTAATTTTTTTTTGTTATTAATTTGTTGTACAGAACTGCTTGTCCAGATATAGCATGATAATGGGAGTTCCCACTGGGATGAAGTAGTAAGGCTTTAAATATCTCTTGAATTTCAATGTAAGGGTTAGACGTGACAGCGCTGCATTCTGAACTCATCTCACTAGCAATGCCTGACACCAAAGATAGTGCTGATCTGTGATGATTTGGGAAATCTATGTATAACTTTTGAATTTTGGTTGATATTATGAAGTTGTTACTATGAAAATAGCTGTCATTGACTGCTCTTAGTTAAATGTTGGATCCACTATGGGCTGGGAAGGGTTGTGTCATATCTTCCCCCAACGAGGTGTAACCCCCAAGGAGATTACATAGATTCCTGGGACCCTGTCTGCTGGCAGCTCAGGGAGAGGCACACTGTCCCTGGTAGAAAGGGAGAGCCAAGGCAGACTCAGAGTCTGCCCAGCAACCAATAGGGAGTGAGAGGCCCTCCCAGGGGTTTAAGAAAATGGGAGAAGCCATTTCTGAGTCAGTCTGGAGTCAGCCGGGAAAAGGGCAGGACTGCCTGTGTGGGGAGCTGGTGAGTCACAGGCCTGCATGCAGGGTTCCCCTGAGAACAGGCCTCTAGGGACCTGACAGCAGATCCCTCAGCTGTGTTTTTCCTTCCCCACTGATGATTCCCCATTTGTAGAGTTTGCTGGGAAACTTCCCCAGCCAGGCTGAGTTCGCTCTCTAGCTCCCTAGGTGAGACCAGTCACCACATGGTCAGCTCTGCTCTGGCTGCTAGTCCAGGGAAGCTCCCTGCTGAGTGTGTGGCTGGAGGCTGGGCTAGGAGGCGATAGTTTGGATGTTAGTGTAGCTGTATAACCTACACCTTGAGTCCTGCACCCCTTTGTGGTGAGGGGAAATCCTGGGACCGACGCAGCCTGATTCCTGCCTGAGGAGGATCCCTGCCAGCTGAGAGCAGCCCCTCTGCAGTGACTGAGGAGTCTAGAGTCATCTTTGAACCTGAGGATCATTCATGGAGTTTGTGAGTGCACCATCTTTTAGTTAGTTAGTCAGGGAATTTGTTTTGGGGACCCCCACTACTCCCTGAACTGTGTCCTCAAGCCAGGGAGTAAGGGTTTGAGGATTTTATAACCTGCTAGATATTATACCTGTGGAGGGACTTACCACCTTCTCCCACTTGAGTCCTTTGGGCTGTACTGAACTCAGTCAGCCACACTGCTAAACAACTGCAGAGAAGAATGTTGTGGTTATAGGTCATCAAGGGCTCCAGCAAAGTACGCGTACCAGTGGGACACTAATTTTACATTTGCTACATCAAGTCACGGGTATTTTCAGTATCAGTACCGGTGACCCTAAAAATAGTGTTTTACCTTGTTATGTTGTATTTGTCTCCTGTTTAATATAATTATTGTGTTTGTGTTATTTCTTGGAAGTCTCCAGCTATCTGGCAAGTAAGTGGGGATTACCCTGTAGTTAGAATTTTCTGCCCAAGCTGCCCTGGTGACCCTACCAGGAAGGAGCGAGGGGGGTGGAGGCACCGCCAAATAATTTCATAGGAAAAAAGAAAGAAGATACACCCTGCTGAGTGGGTGGCAGGATCTAAAAGAACCCAGACCTGTAAGCAGATTCGCATTAAAGGAGGTAACCAGGTGGTGAGGGAGCACTACACAGGGATAAGGGAAAGCTGTCAACCTTAAGGGCTGTACTCTGACCACACAATAGTTTATGATAAAGAGGGTGCCCTAGTTGGGAAACTGGTTCAGCCAAGTTGGTCTGCAGGGATGGAGGTTTGGAGCAGTGGAAAGTAGCCAAAGGCAGAACAAAGAAGCCAGATATTGTTGGAAGTAGGGGGACATATACAAAATGGGGAACACACACACAAAGTTTGGGGATCAGCGTGATAGGGGATGGACTGGCTAAGATCAGAGGAGACTCCATGTTTCAGAACCCAAGCCATGCACTGCAACAAAAAAATGCTGACCCTGTTCCCAACTCAAAGAATGCTCTGGAGTGGTGAGAAAACTGAGGCAGGGAAATGTGTGCAGAGTTTAATATTTTTGTATAGAACTGTGTATTCCTCATGCTGTTAGAGAAAGAGCAATGCTGGGTTTGAGTCCTGTGTAAAGTCTGTATGCGCTGTGTCCTACACTTCAGCGTATGCCCCCTGGAAGGGTTAAACTGTGATCCATAAGGCTCACATCTGGTGGGATTCTGGGAGATGGTGTATCTAAGCTATGCAGGAGCCTGAGGGGTCTGCACTGGTTCCAGGATGCTGTACAGTAGGCCAAGCATTTAAATTCCCAGGAGCAGCTACTAGAAAAAGGAGCTGCACCCTGAGCATGTGCCTAGGCACCCAAGCCAGGCGAATGCCTAGACTCTGTTCAGACTCCAGAGGCTTAAAACACACAGAATCCAGGAAGTTGATCATAGCAGCTGAGTGAGTGGTCAAGTGGACTTGTGACGTGGTCATCCACTTCACCCAGGTCAAGTCATGGCTGCTGTGTAGCAGCTTGACCACAAGGGAAGGTGGAGCCAAGAACTCCATAGTGCTGTCATCTCTCTCCCCATTCCCTCTGCCACTGGCTCTCTGCTGCTTGGCAAAATTGTTATTGCACCAGGAGGTGGCAACAGTGCCATCTCCAATGAAGATTTGCCTTGCACCCTGGGACAGTCAAGGTCACTGCACCTGTATCTCCCCCACCCTCTGTGGTCCACTCCAGGTGTGCCTAGTTAGGTCCAGTGTCACCTCTCCTGGGCAGGGACCCTTGTCCCACTCCCTTCTGATAGGGGGTTTTAAGATACTACCTGTCTTACACTATGATATCCCCAGTAAGCCAGTCTGCCTAAAGGCTAGCGTCTGTGCATTGGGTTGTCTGTCTCTGAGGGCTAGGAACAATGTATTGCTGGCTGTTACCACCCTGCCCTCTTTAAGCAAGCACATTTATTCTTAATGTAAAACCTTACAGAGAAAACATAATAAAAACAATAAACAGATTTAAACATACACTGAACATACCAGGAGTTGCCCACCAGTCTTATGTGGCCCTAGTACAACAACATCTTTCCAATCCTACCACAGGGGTTGGGGCTCTACTGAGACAGACAATTCTGGCCTTTTGCTGGATCAGAAAGAAGGCCCGAGTCAGTTTAAACTCAGCCTTTTTCTATCAAAAGCCCTTCCTTTGTTGGTCTCTGAAAAATCCAGTCTGAACCAGTCTATGCCAGCCTCTGCAAGGGGTGGTCTCTCCCCCTAGGTGTTTACAACCTAAGTGATTCACCTTAATTACCTCCCACTGTTTTTGATTCCTGAAGGAGTTGTGATTGCCCTCCCCCTGGAGCTGCATGCAGTCCCTGGCCCACAGTGATACATAAACTTAGTACAATATGGTCCTATGACAATCAGGGTCCAGACACCCTAAGGGGATGTGATGGGGTGCGCATGCCCCACACTGGTACTGCAGGGGTTAACTCCTCTCTTTGGGCTGAGGAGGCCACGCCCCCTTGGCCCTGCTGGGCATGGTCTGGCTGGAGACTAGGTATAAAAGGAAGCAGCCCAGCTCATTCAGGGTGGATTGCTGGAGAGAAGGGAGGTGTACTGCAGGCTCTTGCAGAAAAACAGTGGACGCTTCAAGACACGGATGGTGAAAAACCACAAACCTCAGCTTCCTGGTGCCCCAGAAGAAGGAGTGACTGTGGGAACCCTGAGATGGCATCCTGGAGAGAAATGGGTAGGAAGTGACCCAGGGAAAACTTGCTGGGAACCAGTTATAGAACTGGAAACTATTTCAGAGTATTTTGACAGGATGCCCATCGAGCTGGTGGCAGGCAATCCTGCCACTGCCAATGCCCTGGGTTAGTACCTGGTGGAGAGGGAGGCTTGGGTCCTCCAACTGTGGCTGCTGATGACCCTGGGGTGGTGGCTTGTAGCAGTGCATGGGATTCTTCCTTCCTAAGAGCAGGACTCTGCACTTGTCCTTGTTGAACCTCATCAGATTTCTTTTGGTCCAACCCTCCGATCTGTCTAGGTCACTCTGGACTCTATCCCTACTCTCCAGCGTATCTACCTCTCCCCTCAGCTTAGTGTCACCCGTGAACTTGCTGAGGGTGCAATCCATCCCATCGTCCCAGATCATTAATGAAGATGTTGAACAAAACTGACCCCTGGGGCACTCCGCTTGATACCGGCTAGACATCGAGCCATTGATCACTACCCGTTGAGCCCGACAATCTAGCCAACTTTCTATCCACCTTATAGTCCATTCATCCAGCCCATACTTTTTTAACTTGCTGGCAAGAATACTGTGGGAGACCGTGTCAAAAGCTTTGCTAAAGTCAAGATATACCACATCCACCACTTTTCCTATATCCACAGAGCCAGTTATCTCATCATAGAAGGCAATTAGATTAGTCAGGCATGACTTGCCCTTGGTGAATGCATGCTGACTGTTCCTGATCACTTTCCTCTCCTCTAAGTGCTTCAGAATTGATTCCTTGAGGACCTGCTCCATGATTTTTCCAGGGACTGAGGTGAGGCTGACTGGCCTGTAGTTCTCAGGATCCTCCTTCTTCCCTTTTTTTAAAGATGGGCACTACATTAGCCTTTTTCCAGTTGTCCAGGACTTCCCTCTATCACCATGAGTTTTCAAAGATAATGGCCAATGGCTCTGCAATCACATCTGCCAACTCCTTTAGCACTCTCGGATGCAGCACATCCGGCCCCATGGACTTGTGCTCGTCCAGCTTTTCTAAATAGTCCCAAACCACTTCTTTCTCATCAGAGGGCTGGTCACCTCCTCCCCATGCTCCCTCATCTTCTATGATTCTGTGAAGATGTATATAGTATACTATGCTCATGACTTCTTACAATTTCAAATACACCTCACTGCAGAGTGGGACTCTTCCCAAGCCAGATGTTTACAGAAAACCAGATGCAAGTAACAGTCCATGGTACAGTTCAGGAAAAGACAAATTATGGACCATCATAGTTAATGGGAAGATGCTGAGACATTCTGACTATCACATCCAGAGGGAATTTCCCCCCACCATGAATCACTATAGTCTGAGAGAGAGGAAAAAATGCTCTGCTAGCCTGCTAAAAAGGAAGGGGTTTGAAGTGAAAGGTATCAAAAACTGAGGGGTGGTCTTGAAGGTGGGGGACTGTCTGTGAATGCTGGATTCCCTCTTTGGCCCGGGGCACTCTGGGAAACTGTTCAAAGGCAGTAAGTAACTTGTGTTAGAAAATAGACTTTATCTAATGTAGATGTGTGAAGCCTGAACTTGCATCTGTTTATTTTTGGTGTAGCTTTTTTGCTTCCCTTCCTATTTCATCTTTGAATCTAGGGTTTTTCTACTAAATAAACTTTGTGTTTATTGTCTCTATTGTGTGGAGTGTGTGTGCTAAAGTGATCTGATAACTGGGGCAGTTTTCACACCTTTAGGGATGATGAACCAGAGTCTGAGTGTCTGGTAGTTAAGAACTCTGAAAGGATGGATCTGGGGAGACATGGGATTGGAAGGGCTTAGGGGTCACCGTGCAATGAGTAACTAGACTGCTAGAAGTCAGGGTAAGACCTCCATGCCTATGGACTGGCCAGTATTGACAGGGCTCTGTGCCACAGAACCATAGCATTACGGCCCCCCAAGGTGCCAGGGCAGGTGGTGACAGAACTCCTAATGGAGCTGGATGATCCCCCAGTTGTCACAGGTCCTCAAAGATATTGAATGGAAATGTCACACACCAGGCTCCCGTAGGGGCATCTCAAAGAGTGGAACTGAGCAGTTAAGGTGCTGTACTACAATCTCGATGCTCATGGATTCAAATCTCACACACAAAGGCCTGCTCCAGTTCACCCAGCTGCAAAATGGGTACCTAGTCCATCAAGTTAGGCCAATCCACAGCGGTTGGACAGGCTTCTGGCCATGTCTCTCCTGTGTGTATGGTTGACTATGAAACTGAGGTGTCTTTGCTGTATCAGCCTCATGAGCCATTAGCTGAATGGAACTTTACCTTGGGGCCACGCTCCCTGAGGGCCATGCTGCGGGAAGCGGGAGGGAGAGTTTTCCCACGGTCCTTTAGGGCCATGCTGCGGGAAGGAGAGTTTTCTCACGCTCCCTGAGGGCCATGCTGCGGGAAGCGGGAGGGAGAGTTTTCCCATGGTCCTTTAGGGCCATGCTGCGGGAAGGAGAGTTTTCTCATGCTCCCTTAGGGCCATGCTGCGGGAAGCGGGAGGGAGAGTTTTCCCACGCTCCCTTAGGCCCATGCTGCGGAAAGGAGAGTTTTCCCACGCTCCCTTAGGGCCATGCTGCGGGAGTAGCGGGAGGGAGAGTTTTCTCACGCTCCCTTAGGGCCATGCTGCGGGAAGCGGGAGGGAGAGTTTTCCCACGCTCCCTTAGCCTCCAGTCGTGGGGTGGCGCGCGGTGCATGTCGGTCCCGAGGCGGACTGTCCCCTCGCTGTGAGGTGCTCGGAGTCTCGCCTGACGCCATGTTCCTTTGGGCCGCTGCCGCCCGGGGCCTCTAGCTGCCACCGCCCCCGCGTGACCCCGGAGCCTATAGAGCCGCAGTCGCCGCCGGGAGCGGAGCCCGGCCGCGCCCCGCCATGTCCGCCAAGGAGGGGAGCAAGGGGCCACCGCCGCCTCACGGCACCAGCGAGCGGGCCGTTAAGGGTGAGCCCCGCCAGCGACCGGCCCTCTGCGGGGTGAACGACTCGGCGGCGGCGGTGGGGCGGGGTGAGAATGGGGGCGAGTGGGTGCCTGTGCGGGCGGGGGGGGTGTGAGTGCATGAGGGGCTGTATGAGTGGGGAGGTGTGTGAGAGCGGGTGGGGGGCGGTATGTGATTGTGGGGGTCTGAGGGGGGCTGTATATGTGTGAGCGGGGGGCAGGCCTCAGCGTATGGGTGTACCCGACAAACTCGTTCATTCTAAATGCGTGTCCCCGGTGTGTATTGTGGGGTGTATCTGTAAAGAGTCCTCTGGAGGTTTGCGCACTATAGACAGGCTCCGCTCTGTGTGTGTGCACGGTCTCCTCCACATGAGATCCTTGCAATGGGCTTTTGCTGTCTTAATAGTCAGTCCCTTCTCTCCAGCGTGCTCCCTGACAGAACAGAGGAGGAGGGAGCATGGAGTAGTTGCCTCTTTTGCTATTGGTCACTGCTTTCAAGTTTCTAATTCTGATGGATTAGTGGCCAAAGTGCTGCAGGATGTGCAGACTCTTTTTTCAGGGTGCAACAGGTCTGTTTTACTGTTTTTACAAAAAAAAACTCCTTTACAGTAGCATTGTTTTAAAATAGTAACAACACACATAAATTGTGGATTGTCAGGAGAAGACTGAGTGACCCATTAAGGACTTTTCCAACTTCAATTTGAATGAATCATATAGAACAAGATTTTAATTTTATGTTCTTGTAGGTTTGATAATTAAACTGTATTTAGCTGTGGTGGGATCATTTATTTGAAGTGGCTTATTCTTTTGTGCTTGTACAGTTTCTATGTAATTTAAAAGTTTCTGTTGTAGGCAGCAATTTGTTCTGAACACTAGTATTCTTAGAAACACATTGTCTAAAATATGCTTTTAAAGCAACTACAGCCCTGAACATTCAACTTTTACATAATGGGAAAGCTTGAGAAATTAAGGGGATATATTTGTTTTCAAAGCATTGGACTCTAATAGTACATTTTGTAACTCAGCGTGTTTTCCAGAGTGCTAGGAAACCTTTACTTACAATAAGGTGGTGTTCATTTTCAGTTGCTTAACCTATTGATTTGTTTGAACAATTGCAAAAAATAAAAGTAAAAAATACTACAAATGAGCATTCTGCCCTGTCAGTGGCACTTAGTGCTATTATCACAGTGTTGTAATAATGAATAGTGTGGAGGCTTGTAATATTTTCTACACTTTGCAATTTGTTGCAAGAAATAATTAGGTTAGGCCATTCAGACGATACAGGTGAACTTACAGTGACTGGTTATTTCAAACTGCACTGGAAAACCTGCTGATTTCCAAACTCCTCAACAGTTCATGTTAATCATAACCCATGCAGTTAGCTACAGTAACTCCTCACTTAAAGTTGTCCTGGTTAACTTGTTTAGTTGCTGATCAATTAGAGAACATGCTCATTTAAAGTTGTGCAGTGCTCCCTTGTAACGTCATTTGGCAACTGTCTGCTTTATCCACTGCTTGCAGGAATAGCAGCCCGTTGCAGCTAGCTGGTGGGGGCTTGGAACCAGGGTGGACGGGCAGCCCCCTATCAGCTCCTGGTTCCCCTAAGTTCCCTGTGCGGCAGCTGCCCAGCAGGCCATCAATTGATGGCAGTTCAGCTGTCCCTCCCCCCACTGCCATGTGCTGCTCCTGCCCTCTGCCTTGGAGCTGCTCCCCGGAGCCTCCTGCTTGCTTTGCGGGGGGTGGGGGAGGAAAGGGAAGCTAATGTCAGGGTGTCCCCCTCCCTCCTGCTCCTGCACCCAGCTTACTCCATCTTCCATAGAGCAGGGGACAGACAGCACAGGGCTCAGGACGGAGGGAGCTTCCTGGCAGCAGCTACCATCTGAGCTTGCTGATAAACTTAAAAAGGCAGTGTACTTAAGAGTGGGGTCAGTGTACTTAAAGGAGCAATGCGCATCTCTCTGTCACACACAGGGTGTGTGTCTCTGTCTGCCATGCTGTCTCCCCTCCCTCCATTCCTGGTGTCTTGTAGAGTGTGAGGCTACATTAACAATGAGTTAACCCTTGAGGGCTCAGCCAGTTGCTAGTTCATCATTTAGTAGTAAGGCCTCCCCTGGGAAATATCCTACCCTCTGTCCTCACCACCTCAACCAAGCTTTACAATCATCATCGCTGTTTAGCAGTATTAAGTTGTTTAAAACTTATAGTGTGTGTGTGTGTATATATCTATATATATAGATATAGTCTTTTGTCTGGTGAAAAAAATTTCCCTGGAACCTAACCCACCCTATTTACACTAATTCTTATGGGGAAATGGGATTCGCTTAACATAGTTTCTCTTAAAGTCGCATTTTTCAGGAACATAACTACAACGTTAAGCGATGAGTTCCTGTATTCCAAAATCTAAGTTAAGACTGTTATTTTATGCTTACAGAATTGTGTGCTGGGGATGCAATCTGTTTTTGACCATGTCTGCGTTGCATATAGAACCACTATAAGTGTAACCAGGTTTTCATAGCTTCATCTGACACAACTACACCTAATATGGTTAACTGCCCACACAGGAGCATTTTCTTGGTCCAACCATATGTTAATTCTGTTGGCCTGTCCACAGCTACCATGCTGCATAGTTATGTTGTGTCAGTGCCTTCTGGAGAAAATCCTGGACAGTTAACTCATACTGTCTCTGCTGCTGGTGTGAGAGACAGACAATTGTGGGCTTTTTTCACAAGGTGCAATGTGGTTTGGGATACTCTTACAGCAGAGGGATGAAAGGTAAGATCATTGGCTACAGTAGATGCTAAGTGATCCCATCTATACAGCTGAACCACGTTAGAACCTAATTCAAACCTGACAGTCATGTTATAAAGCATGGCTGAAATGTGCTACCACCTACATCAGATGTGTTGACCATGCTTTGTTTGACATGAACTGTACATAGTCAGTTGTATTACAAACTAGTTACAAAACTGGTGACGTTCTGTGGGGTAGATGCGTCCTCTGATGATGTATTTTCCTCCCTGCTTCCCCTTCAGTGTCAGCATGGCATAGTGTTTTAGTGAGAATTGTGAGGACTACTACTATTAAACAATTCCTGGTATTAGACATTAAGACCAGGTTCATTTGAAACCAAAGTAGACCAGCAACTATGTTTAAACAGGTCTGTCTGCTCTGTAAACTTCTACCATGATTGTGAACCTCCTTACAAACCTTGCTTGTTTTTTAAAGTGAACCAAAGTACTCATTTTTCTTACCAGTAATTTGTTTACACCAATCATTGAAGTCACTAGTGAAAACTCTCAAAACTCTTTTTGCAGGGAACAGTTTGTACATATGGCATTTCCTCCAAACATTTAAATTCACTGCAGAATAAAGGCATGCACTAGAAAAGTTTCCTTCCCTCCCTGGATGCCACATCTGTTCCCAGACAAAACTTAAGTATGGGATACCAGGTCACAGTCCCTCCCAGCTGACCCATTCTATTTCATGCACTTCAGATCCTCAGAACAAATAACTGAATTTAGAAACTCAGCAGAACTAAGCCATGGGTGCTTCTAAACTCACTGTTGGTCCATGTTCAGCTTTTCAAGTTCTGAAAGTATTGTGTCATTCTGGGGAGGGAAGTGAACCCTACGAAGCAGCAAGGACCTAGCACAGTTGAGCTCATAAAAATTTTGTCAGATAAGTTCTTATGTATGTTGAAGTTTGACTGTGTAGAATATTGTGCACAGATATTTGTGCACTGAAAACAGTTCAGTGTATATAGTTTTATACACAACGTTTTTAATATAGGCTTCAGTGCATGCAAGTGTATGTGTAGGGTTAATAGTGTAAATGTTGTTAATGTTGCTACAGTAAATAACATTAAATAGAAAAATAGAAATAGAAAAAACAAACACCAAGGACACCCTCGCCATGGAATAGTATGGAAATAATGCAACTTATGTAAAGATTTGAAAATTCTTAGTTAATGGTTAGCAAAAATTTAGATATGAAAATAAACGTAAGATTTCAACAGTAACCTTAATTCTGACTCTCCCAAAAAATAGCTGCCAAGAAATGAATACTTCAGTTTTTCTTGTAGGATGGTTGCTAAGAAGAAAAAGTTAAGCCATTTGTTTTAATACAGAATACTCTAATTTATTTATGGTAGCTATAAATGTCTTGCACCAGAACTACACAATCAGTACACTTCAGGGTCTGGTGCACACACATCTGGTTGCAGAATACAAAGTTATATAGACTTTACATACAATGGTTTACAGCATCATTTCTCAAACTGGGGTCTGCAGACCCCTGTGGGTCCATGAGAGTACTGCAAGGGGTCCGCCGTCCCTGCAGATCAACTTCTCCCACTCCCTCCTTCAGCTCCTCTCCCTCCCTCCCAGTCACCTCCTGTACACTAGGGAGCTGCTGTTGAGCAGCGTGCAGGAGGCGCTGGGGGTGGGGAAGAGCGGGAATGGGGCACGCTCGGGGAAGGGGGCGGAATCATGTCCAAGGCCACCAGTCCCCCATATCAACTCCTTCCCCTCCCTCCCAGTGCCTCCTGCATGCTGGGGAACAGCTGTTCAGTGGTATACCGGAGACACTGGGAGGGAGGGGAAGGAGCAGAGATGGGGCATGCTCAGGGTAGGGGGCAGAAAGAGGAGGGGCAGGGGTGGAGTGGAGCAGGGGCAGGAAGAGGTGGGGTGGGGGTAGGACCGTGGGGGTGGGGCCTGGGGCTGAATGCGGGGTTGGGGTCCGTGAAACATTTAAAATCAAAATGGGGGTCCTCGGATTGCTAACATTTGAGAACTGTTGGTTTACAGAGTACGTATGTAATTTCTGGCGGTAAATCTTCAGTGTTAAGGGTATGATATCTCTGGCCAGGTTTACAGTACAGATCTATATCAGTATAACTCTGTTGCTCAAGGGTGTGAAAAATCCACGCCCCCCCCCAAGCAATGTAGTTATACCTAACCCCCCCGTGTAGACAGCGCTGTGTCAACGGGAGAGCTTCTCCCCCTGACATAGCTACCGCCTCTCAGGGAGGTGGATTAACTATGCCAGTGGAAGAAGCTCTCCCATCAGCATAGTAGCACCTTCACTAAAGACAAGCCTTAAGAGTGTGTCTGCACTACAGCAGTAGAACTGCCGCTATGCCATTGTAGCATAGACGCTTGCTGCAGCTACAGAAAGGGGTTTTCTGTTGTTGTAGTAAGTCCTTGAGAGGCAGTAGCAAGGTTGGTGGAAGAATTCTTTCATTGACCTTGGGGTGTTTGTCCCAAGGCTTAGATCAGCCTAACTACATCTGTCAGAGGTGTGAATTTTTCACACTCCTGAGTGATGCAGTCTGGTCAACCTCAGTTTTAGGTGTAGATCAGGCCTAAGTTATTTATTACCATGAGTTGCTAACAGATTTTTTTTTCTTGAGAATGATGCTCTGTGCTGTGCCTCCAGGTAGTCCATAACATGATGTTGTAACATGATTCTTTAAAAAGAAAACAAAAAATGGTTTAAAGATGGCTGTTACTAGCATTGTTTGAACTGTAGTGTGGGCACACCCTTAGTTTTTATCACTGGGGAAAAACTGCAAAATGAGGTAGTAAATAAGGAGAGAAGGAGATTGGAGACAAGATAATTCATTCTGCTGGTAACAGTGTGTCTTGTCAGCCGTGGCCAAAAATGCTGTCTCAAGAAAGTGATTGAAATACTGTATTATCAGTTATTCAGATTTTCCAGTAAGAGAGGAAAAAAATTGGGGCGTGACCCACATTTTAAAAACGTTTGACCTCCATATTTAGCCATTGTAAGAACACTTACCTGCTCAGACAGATTTATGATATGAACGTTGTACTTGAGAAATATTTTATGCCTAATTAAAACATATTTATGTTCTCTTGTAATGATTGTTGTAAATGTCCAGCATATACAATCTGAATATAGTGAAGTTAAATCAAGGATTGGATTGGTCTGGCATACTCTCACAAATCTGTGGCATACCATAACAGGTTACTGAGTACTTTTATTCAAGTAGTCAGTTATTTTCGTCTCTAATGGTTTAGTTAACTTGAATGTGAGTGACTTGGTCACAGGGTATTTCCTGTGAATTAATGATCCATGGGGACATTCAAAGGCCTGAAGTGAAGTTGTGACATTAAATACCCAAGAATTGTCCTGTGTCAAGGTTTTTATTACTGTATCTTTTAAATAAACAAAATATAACTGTTTTCTCCTGAATGGAGAAAAATGTAATTTTTCTGCAGTGCCCCCATTCAGCTTCAGTTAGTGACATTGAATGTCCCTGCACGGTACTGTATTGTGTGGTTCAGAAGTTGCAACATTATGTTGTGTCAATTTTATGATTAAATATAACTGATTTCTCTTATTTTCCTTGTTTGCCAGTAACATTTAACAATTTTCTGGTGCTTTTTGCAGGTGTTTGTGGTAAAAGTAATTGATTATTGCTCTTATAACAGTTCAAACAAACTTTGGGTTCACAGATCATCCACAGATTTTGAATTTGTTAGTATATTATGTCCTATATAGAGGAGAAGCCACTGTTTAACTACTTTCTGGCCATACTCATTTCACCAGCAGGAAGGGAAAAAGTGCTTGTGTGCTCAGATTACGATGATAGAATTCTGGGGTCCATATGGATATGTGTTCAGTGCAGTTAGCTGGGGTGATGGGCATCTGGGTCAGCCTGTATTTTTGCTCTCCCAAAAATCCCCATCATCTCTGCACCCCCACCCCACAATTCTTTCCTCATTGGTTTACTTTTTAAATTTATATCTCACTCTCTTTTGGGCAGTCACCTTTACACAACAAAGCATGTGCAAGTTTTTTCTTGACTCCCCCTGAAAAGGCTATGGTGCAAGGCTGCTTGTCCTCTCGGTTGTTTCCCTGGGAAAGCACTAGTGGCACTTAGACTGCTTTGCTTTCAGTGGAAGGAGCAAATAGATGCAGTAACTCTGTTCATTCCCTCTCCAAATTTCTTCTCCTTTTGGATGAGGAGGCAAGAGGGTCTTTCAAACCCTGCTTATACAAAGAGGTTGGTGTTTCCAGCTGTCCTTTAAAATAGATTGCAGTACAGTTTAGGTAATCCCAAGAGGAGATTGTTTAAAACTCTGAGGAATTGTTTAAAGGTGATGGATATTAATTATATGCACGTAGACCACTGAATAAGCAATTGAAGGCCTTTGAATTTCAAAGACACATTTTATCCCGGCAGATTTTTTGCTTTCAGAACAGTATCAGTGTTTGTATCATAGTTAGCTAATGGTACAAACAACATTTGGAAAGATCATTAAGTGGTCCTCCAAGACTCTCAGCAATTTTCAAGTGGTCTGTGAAGAAAAAAGTTTGAGAACCACTGCTCTAGAGCACATCCTGCTGCATTTCTGTTTTCTTGGGACATTACATGCTATTATTTCTTCATCAAAGGTTAGATTAAACCCATTAGTTTGCAGCAACTGCATACACCCTTCAGAATCATCATCCGTAACCTATTAAATGACAATATTACCTATTTCAGAGTAGCAGCCGTGTTAGTCTGTATTCGCAAAAAGAAAAGGAGTACTTGTGGCACCTTAGAGACTAACCAATTTTTTTAATAATATGAACAATATTATGACTTTCAACTTGATTGCTGAGGCAAAATTGAAAGTACACAGTACAATGAACCAAGAATCTTTGTTCCATTTTTAATCCCACTTAGTGATGCATCTTAGATATTACAATCATATGTTCTTCTGTAGTCTCCAAAGTGTTAACTTTTTAAAGTAAAACAATTTATGCTCTCTAATCAATAGGAAAATAGATGTAATGATAAGCAAATGTGAGAACTGAAAACCAGGTGGCCACCTTAAAAACCAAAACAACATAATCAAAACCCACACAAAGGCATATTCTGTCTAGGGACAGAATATAAATACAATTAAGAGTTTACTATATTGAGTGACATTAATCAACCCTGCCCAGAGCATAACAGTAACTATGACAAAGTTTGAGCATGAGTTAACACTTCAGTCCCAGCACATCCATACCTTATTAAACTGTGGGGGATTAGCTGGGAGAGGTTAAGGGCGTTTCCTAGCTTGTGGTTTTGTGTCATGTTATATTGCAATTCCTACAGAGGACAGCTCACACCTACTTACCAGATCAGTAGTTGGGGTCACCAATGTTGTTAGATGTTTGGCTGGGTGTGTGTGTTAGATGTTTGGCTGGGTGTGTGTGTATTCTCCCTGTGTGCTGTCCCAGCTCTGCGTAGACAGTTGGCACAGCAGATCTCGAGCGAACTGCCCAATGACCATAAGATCCGTTAAGGTATGAAGGCACCCAGGCAGGTTTATTGTCAGCGAAGCACGGTGATAGCACCAGGTAGACTCTACGAGGAAATGAACACATGTATGCCCATGACAATGGACATACCTCAGTCAGTGGCTGGACTTTCCGCTGCTGCCTAGGCTGGCCAAAGATACTTCCTCTGAGATAAATCTTTATACACTGATACAAATAAGTTAGTACTGCCTCGGACATACTGTATATACTCGTTCATAAGCCGAATATTTTTGGTAAAAAAGTGAAGCATCAAAGAGGGAAGGTTGGCTTATAAATGGGTCTACACCAAAATGTGATGATTTTAAACACTATGGAATTATTGAATTGAATATCTAATACATTGTCATTTTGTTTACTTAGAGCGTCCACAGGCATGGAGCCCCTCAGCTCCCTGTGGCCTCGGTTTGCCGTTCCCAGCCAATAGGAACTGTGGGAAGTGGTGGCCGTTGGCTGGGAATGGCGAACCATGACCATAGGGAGCTGAGGGGCTCCATGCCTGCAGACGCTCCAGGTAAACAAAACGTCCTGATCCGTCAGCAGCTTACCCTGACTGGCTGGGAGCCAAAGTTTGCCAACCCATTTATTGATATCGATACTGCAGCCTTTTAAAGTTGCAAAAGCTTTGTTTAGTGGACTAGATTGGCTTGAAATGCATACTAAAAGAGCAGTGCTGCAGATCATAGAATCATAGAATATCAGGGTTGAAAGGGACCTCAGGAGGTCATCTAGTCCAACCCCCTGCTCAAAGCACGACCAATCCCCAATTAAATCATCCCAACCAGGGCTTTGTCAAGCCTGACCTTAACTTCTAAGGAAGGAGATTCTACCACCTCCCTAGGTAATGCATTCCAGTGTTTCACCACCCTCCTAGTGAAAAAGTTTTTCCTAATATCCAACCTAAACCTACTCCACTGCAATTTGAGACCATTACTCCTCGTTCTGTCATCTGCTACCACTGAGAACAGTCTAGATCCATCCTCTTTGGAACCCCCTTTCAGGTAGTTGAAAGTAGCTATCAAATCCCCCCTCATTCTTCTGCAGACTAAACAAGATGACAAATACAAGTCAGTAAAGCCATCAGTGTTTGTGGCATCAGCGGGTTGGTGTACTTGCTTCATGAACCGTCATGGTCTCTGTTTTCGTCAGCGAACAAAGATAGCGCAAAAGCTGCCGAGAGATCTGGAAGAAAAAAATCGAATATTTCCAAAGGTTTATTATAAAATATCAAAAGGAATATGCATTTGAACTGTCACAGATAGAAAATATGGATGAAACACTGATTACATTTGATCTCCCGAGCAACAGAACGGTAACCGGTGTTGGTGGAAAAAAAAGTTTCAATTAAAACCACTGACCATGAAAAAATCCATTTTACGGTGGTTTTATCATGTTTGGCAAATGGATCAAAGCTCCCTCCTGTTGTTGTTTTTAAAAGAAAAACCTTGCCTAAAAACATAGAATTTCCTGCTGGTGTCCTCGTATATGCACATGAAAAGGTATGGATGGATGAAAGTGAGACTATTGAATGGCTGGAAAAAGTGTGGAATAAGAGACCAGGAGCACTTTTCAAGAAACCTGCTATGCTCATCTGCGACATGTTCAGGGCATACAAGATGGATGAGGTGAAAAATGTGGCCAAAAATGTGAAAACTACTTTGGCTGTAATACCTGGAGGCTTAACTTCAGTTCTACAACCGCTTGATGTCTGCCTGAACAAACCCTTTAAAGACAGGCTATGCAAAATGTGGGCTGAATGGATGTGCTCAGGCATGGTGAAGTTGACAAAAGGCGGGAATCTTATGAAGCTGAAATCAATCTAGTCGCCCAATGGATTGAGGAGGTGTGGGTGTCCATTTGCTCGGAAATGATAGAAAAATCATTTAGGAAATGCTGTATCAGCTATGCACTCGACAGGTCAGAAGATGATGCTATATTTGATGATGACACAACAGAGGTTGATGATGAGAAGAAATCTGAGTCTGAAGAAGATACTGCCAACATCTACAATGACTGCATGTGCAGCTGTGATTGAAGCAGAGTTTCATGAAGTTTTTGGTGAATCAGAGAGTGATTCAGACTTGAAGGATTTTAAGGCTTTTTAAAGTCTCATATTGTTCTAAGGTACTTGTTTTAAATACCCATTTACTGATTTTAAATATTGACGGTAATTTTGAAGGTGAATACATATTTATTCAGTTATTATAACGACAACAGGTTTTTCGTTAGATTACATTAAAATAATTCTAGCAAAACTTTTGAGTGTTTCTTGTGACACTAACTTTTAAAATATACCAGGAGTTGGAAAACTTTGGCTCCCAGCCTGTCAGGGTAAGCCGCTAGCGGGTCGGGATGTTTTGTTTACTTGGAGAGTTTTCAGGCACAGAGTCTCTCAGCTCCCAGTTTGCCGTTCCCAGCCAATGGGAGCTGTGGGAAGTGGCGCCACTTCCCGCAGCTCCCATTGGCTGGGAACGGCAAACCGCGGCCACTGGGAGTTGAGGGGCTCCCTGCCTGCGAACGCTCCAAGTAAACAAAACATCCCGACCTGCCAGTGGCTTACCCTAACGGGCCAGGTGCCAAAGTTTGCCAACCCCTGAAATATAGGGTCGGCTTATGAAAGGGTCATATGGTTTTTGCTATTTTTACCTATCCATCTTGGGGGTTGGCTTATAAATTAACGGGCTAATGAACGAATATATACAGTAGTTAGTTACTGCCCCCTGATGTGGCTAGTTATCGCCTTGTACGTGTTGGTTTGATCAAAACATCTGTATTATGTACTGTCATCCTGACCTTATCTTTTAGGAGGGGTCAGTGTGCTCTTGTTATCCTTGGGGAATATTTTTGTACCATCCCTGATATGGGGATATTCTGGTACTACTTGATATTGGGATGTGTTTGCATGAGTACTCTGTGGTTAGCACTTTTTAGGAATGTATATTTCTGCAATATCAGCCCTGTTCTTGCCAGATTGTGTGAGTAGGTCCTGTCTCATACCAGGCCTCTAATACAAGGGCTTATGTCTCAGGCTCTCTTCCTACTACAAGAACCACTGCTCTAGAGGACCAAGTGGACAATGGACTGAGACTCAAGAGACCTGGCTTCTAATCCGAGTTCTGCAACTGGCTTGCTGGATAACTTTGGGGAAGGCAGTTCACCACTCTGTGCCTCAGCTTTCCATCTGTAAAATGGGAATAATAATGCCTCTGATCTCTCGGTGCAGTGACAGTAAATTCATTGAAGTTTGTGAGCTACTCAGATTCTGTTGTGATGTGTGCCATAGAAAAGTGCATGAGGGAATCAATAATTTTGTCTTTGGAGCAGGGTTTGAATATTCTGCAATCCAGGTCCGGTGCTTGGAAGCGTTTACTGGTCCTGAAAGTAGCTTTTCTCTTCCTGCCAAAGTTATTCGAGTTCAGGCAAGCCATAAGGTGATGGTTCTATACAATCCTATTTTTCTGACGACTTTGTTTTTTCCTATTTTTTGAGATATTTTTGTATTGATTTACTATATGAAAACACAAATTGAAGAAGATAAATAACATACTGCTGGTATATGTTTCCATATACCACATGCTTCATAGGGGCTCCAGTAGAATTATGCAGTTTTACAACTCATCAAAGCTGCAAGACCAGATAATACAAAACCAAACAACACTACATAGACATAACACATTAGGGTGGGAGTTACAGTAGAAAAATAGGAGAAGACATAAATAGGAAAAGGAGGGTAGGAAGGGACTTGGGAGGGGAAGGAGGAGCTAGGTGGAATGGAGATCTGGTATTTAGTAGTTTCAACTATTTGTATCCAAATGTATCTAAAAATGGGGTCTAATATCTTCAAACTCATAAATGGGATATGAGTTTTAGCAGCTTATATCTAGGAGTTTAGAGAGGGAAGTTTCTGTTGAATGGGCTTGGCAAAAAAATACATTCTCTGTTTGATCCGGCTCTGTGGCCGTAGAGTGGTGGTTGCTGGCTGGGAGCTCAGCTCTGAAGGCAGTGCCACCGCCAGCAGCAGCGCAGAAGTAAGGATGACATGGTATGGTATTTCCACCCTTACTTCTGTGTTGCGACCTTCAGAGCTGGGTCCTCAGCCAGCATCTGTCACTCTTCAGCCACCCATCTTTGAAGGCCACAGCGCAGAAGTAAGGCTGACATGGTATGGCACCCTTCTGTACTGCTGCTGGCAGGGTGCTGCCTTCAGAGGTGGGCACCCAGCCAGCAGCTGCTGCTCTCCAGCCACCCAGTTCTGAAGGAAGTGCCGCTGCCAGCAGTAGACACAGAAGTACGGGGGGCAATACCATGACCCCCCTACAGTAATCTTACGATCGCTCCTCCCCATGACCCGCTTTTTTTTGGGACCCCCAGTTTGAGAAATGCTGGTCTCCCCCGTGAAATCTGTATAGTATAGGGTAAAAGTACACAAAAGACCAGATTTCACGGGGGAGACCAGATTTCATGGGCCGTGACATTTTTCCGTGATGTTTTTCACGGCCGTGAATTTGGTAGGGCTCCATAGGGCACATTCCCAGGCTCAGACTTGTCTTTCTTCCTTGGGATGTAGGATGCCTTCATCCAGCTGCCCTAGACCCTGAAGTGGTTGTTTGAAACCCTCTGAGTCGCTTGCACGTGCTCCCTCCGCGTTCCACCTTGGTTGTAAGTACTCTGGGTTTCTAGTTTAACCCCTTCAGGGACTACATGGCAGGAAAGGAAGGAACACAGGCACAGCAAAGGATTTTCTTAACAACAGTGACTTTACTTCTAAATCACTCAGAGTTACAGATCTTTGAAAATAGCACAAGTCCTGAGACATACCCTCCCTTAGTCTGAGCTCACTTTTTCTGTGAGCCTGAGGTTCAGCAGCATTTCAGGCTGGGCAGAGTCCATCCTGCCCTTTCTTCCTTGCAAGTCATAAGATTGGCCATACCAAAGGTCCATCTAGCCTAGTATCCTGTCTTCCAACAGTGGTCAATGCTAGGTGCTTCATAGGGAATGAACAGAACAGGTAATCATCAAGTGATCTGTTCCTAGCTTCTGGCAAATAGAGGCTAGGGACACCTTCCCTGTCCATCCTGGCTAATAGCCATTGATGGACCTATCCTCCAGGAATTTATCTAGTACTTTTTTGAACCCTGTTAGGTCTTGCCCTTCACAACATGCTCTGGCAAAGAGTTACACAGGTTGACTGTGTGTTGTGAGAAGAAATATTTCCTTTTTGTTTGTTTTAAATCTGCTCCCTATTAATTTCATTGGGTGACCCCTAGTTCTTGTGTTATGAGAAGGAATAAACAACACATCCTTATTTACTTTCTCCACACCCGTCATGATTTTTGAGGCCTCTATCATATCCCCCCCTTAGTTGTCTTTTTTCCAAGCTGAAAAGTCCCAGCCTTAATAATATCTCCTCATACGGAAGCTGTTCCATACCCCTAATAATTTTTGTTGCTCTTTTCTGTACCTTTTCCAACTCCAATATATCTTTTTGAGATGGAGTGACTACATCTGTACATAGTATTCAAGATGTGGCCATAGCATGGATTTATATAGAGGCAATATGATATTTTCTGTCGTCTTATCCGTCCCTTTCTTAATGATTCCCAACATTCTGTTCACTTTTTTGACTGCCGCTGTACATTGTATGGATGTTTTCAGACAACTATCCACAATGACTCCAAGATCTCTTTCTTGAGTGGTAACAGCTAATTTAGATCCCATCATTTTATATGTATAGTTGGGATTATGTTTGCCAATGTGCATTACTTTGCATTTATCAGCACTGAATTTCATCTGCCATTTTGTTGCCCAGTCACCCAGTTTTGAGAGATCCCTTTGTAACTCTTTGCAGTCTGCTTTGGACTTAACTATGAGTAGTTTTGTTTCATCTGCAAATTTTGCCACCCAACTGTTTACCCCTTTTTCTAGATCATTTATGAATACGTTGAACAGTACTGGTTCCAGTACAGACCTTTGGGGGACACTACTATTTACCTCTCTCCAGTCTGAAAACTGACCATTTATTCCTACCCTTGTTTCCTATCTTTTAACCAGTTACTGATCCATGAGAGGACCTTCCCCCTTATCCCATGACAGTTTACTTTGCTTAAGAGCCTTTGTTGAGGGATCTTGTCAAAGGCTTTCTGAAAATCTTAGTAGATTTTATATCCACTGGATTCCCCTTGTCCACATGCTTGTTGACCCCCTCAAAGAATTCTAGTAAATTGGTGAGGTGTGATTTCCCTTTACAGAAACCATGTTGACTCTTCCCCAACAAGTCATGTTCATCTATGTGTCTGATAAGTCTGTTCTTTATTATAGTTTCAACAAATTTGTCCGGTACTGAAATTAGGCTTACTGGCCTGTGATTGCTGACATCACCTCTGGAGCCTTTTTTAAAAAGTTTTGGTGTCACATAAGCTACTCGCCAGTTATCTGGTACAGAAGCTGATTTAAACTATAGGTTACATATCACAGTTAGTAGTTCTGTAATTTTACATTTGAGTTCCTTCAGAATTCTTGGGTGACTACTGTGTGGTCATGGTGACTTATTAATGATTAGTTTATCAGTTTGTTCCAAAACCCTCTCTAATGACACCTCAGTCTGGGACAGTTCCTCAGATTTGTCACCTAAAAGAATGGCTCAGGTTTGGGAATCTCCCTCACATCCTCAGCCTTGAAGACCAATGCAAATAATGCATTTAGTTTTTCTGCAATGGCCTTATAATCCTTGTGTGCTCCTTTAGCATCTCGATTGTCCAGTGGCCGCACTGGTTGTGAAGCAGACTTCTTGCTTCTGATGAACTTCAAAAAGTAATAACAATTTTTTTTAATCTTTGACTAGCTGTTCTTCAAATTCTTTTTTGGCCTTCCTAATGTGTGCTTCTTACATCCTCGTGTGGGGATGGTCAAGTGTCAGGACCCTGCTCCTACATTGGTCCTCCATCTCTGTGACGTGCTCTCATATTGAGAAGATTCTGCCTCACCAGTTACGCTTGCCTCTTTTTGTGGGCCCCTGTGTAGAGAGACCATTGCTCCATGGGGTGGGCCAGTAATTGACACAATCTAAATTTATGTCCTCACATTGCTGTCTAATGGTTTAGGGATAGTCCTTCAATAAAGTGTCAAACACCTTTCTCAGGGACTGCTGCTGTCTGGGCATGTCCAGGCCTGTGCAGTTACAGTGTCCAGTATTTCTATAGATAGTACATGCCCGAGTTAATAATCTGATGCTGACATATCTCACTGTGTCACTGTAATAACTTCAAAATGTGTAAATTTAAAAAACACATTTGGTAAATGTTATCCCACTTTACATGGCAGCTAATCAGTATAGTTCAGTTCTGCCCTGTTTACATCTAGTGTATTTTTAAAGAAAATAATTATTACTAATATTGATATTCCTCACCTCTTTAAATTTTAGGTGTCCCTTTTCCACCAACACATCGCTTGTCATCTGAAGAAGTGTTTGATATAGATGGAAAACCTAGGGTTGACATTTTGAAGAACCACTTAGTAAAAGAAGGTCGGGTAGATGAAGAAATTGCACTTAGAATCATCAATGAGGGTGCTGCAATTCTACGAAGAGAGAAAACTATAATAGAAGTTGAAGCTCCAATTACAGGTAATACCTTTACCTTTGATGCTCAATACCTTTGATGCTCAAAGTAAAAATTTCACATAATTTTCATTAGAAGGCCTTTTCTTGGGGGGAAAATAAATGTAAAGATATCTTTATCATAACAATCATGTTGAACTTTCCCTCAGAGCTACTTTTGTATAACTCTCCTTGAGTACTCAACATAACGTTGCATCAAAAAATTATGCGGAAGAAGGGAAGGAATAAAACCTGTCTGGAAAAAGCAGTAGGATTGGTAATACAATGTCAACAAGCAAAGCAGTTTCTATAATCTTAACAATAATAAATGTTACTAAAAGATGTAATAATCCAGAAGAGAAAAATGAGCTTCAAAGAGAAGATTGGATTGTACTGCCGTCTAAAATTTGTGGGATCGTGCTAGAGCATCCATTTGCTGAAATAAATATTTTGAACAGGAGTTGTGAATGAGGAATATTCATGATTGCTTTCCCTAAGAATCCAAGTTTTCATGTGAAATGTGATGATCTCTTGGTAGTCTTAACTGAAACAAGTTAAGACTAACCTGATAAAACTGTTGTGTATTATTTAGTACAATAGAAAGGACTTGATCCAGTTGGAAAGTTGAAATGGCTTTTGTTTTTGAAAAGATACTGTAATACTTTCAGGTTCTGACCAGTCACAGACCATATTTGACTTGGATAAAGATGCTACTTTAATCTTTAACTTTTTATTTTAAAAGAAACAAATAACCAGATTAAAAACATATTGTTTACATTATATAGCTGCCATTCAGAGTGAATACAAATTGATTATTTATGGAATTTTTTATTTCAGATATTTTAAAAGTTCAAATTAAATGCATTTTTCTTTTTAAAATAAACCTATTCATAATTTCAAATTCAATTTAACCTATGTTTAGGTCTAAACTTATTATACTATATTAAAATCATTACAATTGAATTTAAAAAATAATTTAGTGGTACGTTTGCTGCCAAAGTCTTCAAGAAAGTCAAACCATTGAACTGGTGGAAGTCATTAGCTAAGCACTTGAAATCAGAGTTTGTTGAATTGTTAAACCAGCTTTTGACAGCAGTCGCCTCTCCTGCAGGTGTGGAGAGAATACTGTCGTCATTTCAGTTTATTCAACTTGTTCACTTCAATGAATAGCTCATTCAGAGTTGAAAAACCAAATGGAAACTGAAAAAAGCAGGAGAGCTTGTCTTCCACTCCCAGTCTATCAATAAAAATGAAGTAGGAGGAGATGAGCTCTAAAATCTTAAACATGATGACCAGAAATAATCAGTTCAATTCACTAATTACTGGTAATACTTCCTTTGTTTAAAAAATCAGTTAGTTTTACATGTAAAAGATGTTTTGATACACTTTTTTAAACTAAAAAATAATTTAAAATAATTGTGCATATTTAATTTAATTCTACTTTCTATCCCAATGCAGCTTGACATGAGTAAAAAATTAATTCTCTAGTAAATAAAGAAATGTCATTCACCTTTTTTTAAAATAACTGAAAATTAAGAATTTGAATAAATGTTAAACTATCTAATTGCTTAAATAAATGTGTCTAGATATAGCGTATCCTACTTGTTAGCAAAAAAAAGAAGTACCAAATTTAATGTAAAGGCTATATTTAGTTGTAAATCAACATGTTTTATTGTTTACCAGACAAGAAGAATGAATCTTTCTTTAGGAAAATATGTTGTGTCTCTGTAATTAGTTTATACATTTTTTCCCCCATAAATAAGAGAGATCATGTTCATTTAAACAGTATTTTTGTTTCAGTGTGTGGTGATATTCACGGCCAGTTCTTTGATCTAATGAAGCTGTTTGAAGTTGGAGGATCACCTGCTAATACAAGATACCTCTTCCTTGGTGACTATGTAGACAGAGGTTATTTTAGTATAGAGGTAACTGTATACATTAATTTGTTCTGTCCTAAACCTTACTGTAAGAAAACTTTTTTTATCTTCTTGTAAAATACACAGTTCTTCTGACCTCTGAATGTGAATTCTTCCTTGCTATGCTTCATTCCATCTCAAAGACAGTTAACAAAGACATACTGACTAGTGCCTCAGCCTGCCCTTTTGGAACCACCAGCCCTACTGATTTCCCCGCCTTCCCATAGCCATCTTTGCAGAGGATGGACTGTAGGGCATCTGTAGCATTCACAGTCCATGCTCTTAACATGTAGCCAGGGGCAAGAAGTATGCTGTATCCTGCTGCTTCTGAGATTCTCTCAAGCTTCATTGGTCCAGGAGTTGGGAAGTGTTGGAGAACTGGTCCAGAAAGAGTTGGATGGTAGATTAAATTTAGAGTTTAACTTGACAGTGCCTTTAAATTTTAAAGTTAATTTTAAAAAAAAGTTTGACACGAATTAAGTTGTAAATATATTTGTTGGCATAGCTTTTTAAGTAGTCTACGCTAGGGCATAATGCATGCTATTTTGTAGTATTTTAAAATTGTAATATTTCAGAAGCAGCATGCATATATGTACCATTCAGGTGTGTGCACAGTGCTGTTTTGCGTTGTTGGTGTGATAAGCAAAAGATAATGCAGTGATGCCTCAGAAATCAACATATAAAGAATAGTTAAAATGAAGGACACTCCCCACAGCATTCCTTGAATTTCATGTCCTGTTTTGGTTGATTACAGAAATGCTTCTGCTTATATTGTAAACACTGTTCTTGACAGATGTGAAGGCTGTATTTGCATCCTTTCAGAACATCTGGAAACAACGTATCTTAAACCATTGGAACTTATTCAAGCTTTACAACCACAAGAGCTATGAAATGCTTTGGAGTTGGGACTATATTCAGTATTTAATAAAAGCAGACTCATTTTATCCCCTCAGGCAGTGGGGACTTCTTTTCTTTTTAATAATATGCCTGTGATATTAGCTAGTATAAACTTTAAAAAACCACGTAATCGTTCATAAGACTTGCTTTTTTCTCATAGAGTGACTTGCCTGCTTCAGTGCTGTACAGAGTGGCTACTAATGGATCAGCACATTTCATAGTGGGGTATTTGACTGGAGCAGGATTGCTGCAAGAGCATGGGAGGGCTATGCTTTGTGGACATATGCAAAGGAAAGCAAAGTAGATTAAAATCACCTCCATCCCTGAAATTCCTGCTATAGTCTTTGTTTGGTTATCCAACAGTTTTTATCCAGTTTGACCTGGACCTTTTAAAATTTTTTATGTTTTTGATCACTTTTAAATCTCTTATCTTATTCTGTCTGTAATCTTTGGTAAATAAACTGTTCAGTCCCTGATAGAAAAGTACTTGATCTTTACTTTAATTTTGTGCTCAGAGACCTATTCTTAAACAGTTCATTTTGAAGCATGTTTATTTCAGTAACTCTTTCCGGTGTTAAAATAAAACCTTAGTCAAGAGCAGGAATACATAGACCTTGCCCACTTGAGTGCTGCAGTAACACCCAGACAGGAGCCTGAAGACTGAACCCACTTTATACAGTATAGTCAGATGCCCTAATTTTTAATATTGAAGGGAGAGTCCTGTGGAAACGAACGGTTCCAGTATGAAGTAAGTCCAAGCTATTGGATCAAGATGAAGTTGACCTGTAAATTGTCTGTACTGCACTTCCGTATTAAAAATAAGGTGGCATGAAGAGTTTCGTGGGTCACACTGTAGCCATCCCTCACTTATTTTAAAACGAATGTCAGTGCAGAAAAGGTACTGCTACAACAATGGTGTGTTATTTAAAGGGGTTTTTTGGTTTTGTACATACTGTCTGCTGTAAAGGCAAATGTATTTTTACTACTGAATGAATTGACATTAAAGTGCAAATTTCCAATGGCTTGTTTAAATAATTCCTAAATATAAATAACTAAAGATTCAAAAGGAAGCTACCATTTTGCCAGTCTCTTCTCTTACCAATATATGTTTGCTCATTTAATGTACAAATTTACTTAGTCAATAATAATTACCTTTTAAATTTGTAAAAGTCTTCAGCCTCTATCCTTATCTGTTGATTACTACTTCTTTTGTTACAAACTGTCAGCAGACTGGGCTGCTGGCTGGGAAGCATTAATAAAGTGTTAATATTCTTTGAAATACAGCAGAACAATTTATAACTATGGAAATACTGAAAGACTGGCAGGTATTTTTTTTTTTTAAATGTGAAAATGTGAAGATTTTGTTTAATATACATCTTTTTGTTAAGGATTGTTTTGCTGTCAGATATTTGAATTAATCTTTGGGGTTTTCGTTTATGTTAAAAAGTGTTTTTGGATATATTTCACAGTAAATGTATCTTTAAAAAAAAATTAAAGTATCCTTTTTTGTGTGAATACATGCTTACTATTCCCCACAAAAACCGTTTTGGGTTTTTTAATAAGAGACTAGAGCGAATGACAGATTTAGACTTGTTTGTGTTTTTTTTTTTTTTTTTAAAGACAATCAAACAAAAATAACCTCTGAATCAGGTTAGTGTAGTTTGAGCATAGAGGAAAAAATAAGTTTCAATCTAAAACGTGCATTAGAATAATAAACAAAATGTAAGCCCCAGATTGTCCGCATTCTTGTCTCAGGTAGTAATGGATCCTAAATTAAGGGATTTTTTTTCCCCTGATGCTCTTCTGAAAATAGGGGGAATTTGGTTTTCTTTCTGTAATTGCAGTAGTGGTAAAATAAAGCTCATTACTGTGATTTCACCATATACAAAGTCAGATAATTGAATAAGAATTAACTTTCCAACTTTGCTACATCAGTAATGTTTTTAACAAATTGTTTTTAAAAATAAAAAGGGCAGAACAATCTCTAGGTGTTCTGGGTGTTGCTGTTTTAAACATAAGCTTTTTTGTGTCATTGCTTCAGTTTTTACCAAAACAAAGCAACAAAACTCTCTCCCTTCCTCTACCAATTAATTTCTAGAATCTTTACTTTGAGGTCAGATTATATGAACAATAGATGTCTCCACAGATAAACTCATCAGAATTGTACTAAATTGACAGTATATTTTTATCGATGAACATCCACTGAAGTACACTTTTTTCCTGAGGCCTGTTTTTAACTGTTTTTTGAGGAAAGTAAAAACTTGCTTGCATAATTCAGATGCTGAGTTTGTCATCTGAATCAGGAGAGCAATGTTATGAAATGATCCTCCTTGTCAATATTCGAAATAGTACCTTGAGTGGCGCACATTTGAAGCCATTGTTAATGTTCTTTTTCTTCATAAGGGGACAGTGGTTTTTTTTGTTGGTAACCTTTCAATAAAAATTATTGTAAATTAATTTGTTTCATCATTGTAAACCTTTGTTTTTCAACAGTGTGTGCTGTATTTATGGGTCTTGAAGATTCTGTATCCAAATACATTATTTCTTTTGAGAGGCAACCATGAATGCAGACACCTCACAGAATATTTTACCTTTAAGCAAGAATGTAAGTACTATATTGGAATATAGTATTGGGTTACTACCAAACTAGTACTTTCCGTTCTGTTTTACAATTATCTCTTGAGAAAAATATCTAAAAATGCTATTAAGGGACTGCTCCTGCAAACATTCTCATGCATAGTTGTATTGACTTAAATGGAACTACAAGCCATTATAAGCATGGTGGGAGCAAGTGTGTGCAGAACTGGACTCTGTAAAGATATATTTTATAGTCTATTTGTATATTTTAAAATCTTTTGAGGTTTAATTTTTATGGAAATTTGTGGAACATCAGCACAAAAGTCCTTGGCCTTGTCACTAAAAGATCTGAAACTCACCATTTATACCTTATTATTCTGTATAATAGGCTATACTACATGATTTGAAGTTATTTTCACTTTTCTGTATTATTTAACATTTTAAAAAATAGTTATAGCCAGGGTGGATTTGATTTAAATCACTAGTCAGGAAGACTCGATTTAATCATGGTTTTCTACATAAAAGTGCATTCTTGTTGGTAGTTGTAACCTTCGTGCATATTCTTCACAACTCAGAGATAGATGTAGGTTTCATTTTTAGAAGGTACACACTATACAATTTTAAACAGTGATTTATTTTGAAAACTTTTCAGATTAGTTTTACAGTTATATCAGAAAACGAATGATTGTTTGGTTATTTCATTTACCAAAGGTAATTGAAGCAGATATTTATGAAATCATTGGGAGGTGAACTATCTCCACAGCTTACTCATTAATATTTGGAGGATTTTCTTGCCATGCTGTATTAGGAGGAGAACATCACCAGAGAGACATTCAAATTGTTTTATTTAACTAAAACAACGTTATGTATTCTGGATTTTTTTTTCTTCAACAGCAAACATATAATATTTTAACAGAACAAGCATATGAATTTTTGAATTTAGTTAAACATTCAAGTTTTTTAAAATCCGGTTTGTTTTTGTTAAAATTGTTTTTAACTAAAATAGTTAAATGAAATATTTTTTAAAAAAAATTAAATGGACTATGTCAGCCAGGTCAACATGAGAAACTTAAAATATTGCATTCTGCAGCTAACTCAGTCGTCTTCACCTTTATTTTCCTGATTGTTCATAATCTGGAAAAGAAAAACAAGCTTTCCTGCTTTTCCAGGTCCCAAACAATTTCTCAATTTGGAATGAATTAGTCCAAAGGAAGAAAATATTCTTTCTACACTGGCAGAAGAAGTTACTGCTGTTTAAGTGAGATTATCACTTCAACAGTCTCTGAATCCAAGTGCTCAAGTGACTTCCACCAGTTCATTGGTGTGACTTACTTTAAAACCTAGGGAGGTGGTGGAATCTCCATCCTTAGCCGTTTTTAAGGCCTGGCTTCACAAAGCCCCCTCTGAGATGATTTAGTTGGGGTTGGTCCTGCTTTGAGCACGGGGTTGGACTGGATGACCTCCTGAGGTCTCTTCCAACCCTAATATTCTATGATTCTATGAAAACATCAGCAAACATATATTTCTTGAATGGTGCACCCTTAGCTCTGAAGTTAATTATAGTTGGCATTACGGAGGAATGATTGCTGGATGTCCATGTCATAGCCAACTCCTCTTCTTCAGCAGTTAAGGTTTGACCCTGGTACCGAGTATTGAGAATATTTGCAAGAAAATAAGCTAGAGATAGTGCTTGCCCCATTCATTTTTTTAATGCTTGTAATTTAATGCCGTCGTTTCTCTTTTTAAGATCTCACTCAGTTCCTTCCAAATTTCAACAGCATCGGCAATAAAACAGCTACTTCCCTGCATTTTGTTCAAGGCTACAGAAATAGGCTTCAAGGTACTCAGCATGTGTTCAACATTTCTCTTAAGCGCAATGTTGAGAACTGTGGCTGTGACAGTGCCATCTATTTTTTCACAATTTTGTTCATAAACTGTCATCAGATTAGACCAGTTCTTGAGATAGTGCTCAAAACAGTCCACTACTGAGTTCCATCATACATCTTGTGGGAGAGTTAGCTTGGTTCCTCCCACTTTTTTCAGAGCAGCTGCTGCAAAGTGGTTGTTACGGAAGTATTTTGCAATTTCTACAACATTAGCCTTTATTTCTAGAACACTGAAGTCTTTGGCTAGGAGGTGCATCAAATGAGCACTGCAACGTATTTTATAAGCTTGGGACTCTCTTCTAAATAATGTCTTCTCATCTTGGATACATTTGCAGCATTGTCTGTGACCAAGCTGCATACTAGACATTTGAATTTTTTTCACAGTTTGTTACAGCTTTTACTGCTACTTCTTGTAAGTATTCTGCTATGTGTGCATTTCCTGATGTATCAATTGTTTCTGTAAGGAACACATTCTCTTCTACTGTTGTCACACAAGCACATACAACAGGATCATTGTGGACATTGCTCCACCCATCAAGACTCAGGTTAACAATTTTACCCTCTAGACCTTTTGCACACTGCTCAATTTCTCTTTCATACACTTTATCCAATTTGCCTGTGACATCTGCTCTGTTGGGTGGACTGTATCCTGGTCTTAATGACTGAACCGTGTTAATGAAGTGTGGGTTCTCAATCATACGGAATGGAGAGTTTGTTGCATAAACTGGGCAATTTTTTCATCAATTACCTCTTTTTGTAATCTGCTAGCTCTTATCACAAACTTATCTATGGTGGTTTCTGGATGATAGAGATTGGAAAAAGGCAAATATAGTGCCCATATTTTAAAAAGGGAAGAAAGAGAACCCGGGGAACTACAGACGGGTCAGTCTCACTTCAGTCCCTGGCAAAATCATGGAGCTGGTCCTCAAGGAATCCATTTTGAAGCACTTGAAGAAGAGGAAGGTGATCAAGAACAGTCAGCATGGATTCACCAAGGGCAAGTCATGCCTGACCAACCTGATTGCCTTCTGTGATGAGATAACTGGCTCTGTGGATATAGGAAAAGTGGTGGATGTGGTATATCTTGACTTTAGCAAAGCTTTTGATGCGGTCTCCTACAGTATTCTTGCCAGCAAGTTAAAGTATGGATTGGATGAATGGACTATAAGGTGAATAGAAAGCTGGCTAGATTGTCGGTCTCAACGGGTAGTGATCAACGGCTCAATGTCTAGTTGGCAGCCATTATCAAGCGGAGCGTCTCGGGTTGGTTTTGTTCAACATCTTTATTAATGATCTGGATGATGTGATTAATTGCACCCTCAGCTAGTTTTCAGATGACACTAAGATGTGGGGAGAGGTAGATATGCTGGAGGGCAGGGATAGGGTCTAGAGTGACCTAGACAAATTGGAGGATTGGGCCAAAAGAAATCTGATGAGGTTCAACAAGGACAAGTGCAGAGTTCTGAACTTAGGACGGAAGAATCCCATGCACTGCTACAGGCTGAGGACCAAGTGGCTAAGCAGCAGTTCTTCAGAAAAGGACCTGGGGATTACAGTGGACGAGAAGCTGGATATGAGTCAGCAGTATGCCCTTGTTGCCAAGAAGGCCAACAGCATATTGGGCTGTATTAGTAGGAGCATTGCCAGCAGATCGAGGGAAGTGATTATTCCCCTCTGTTCGGCACTGGTGATGCCACATCTGGAGTATTGCGTCCAGTTTTAGTCCCCCCACTACAGAAGGCATGTGGACAAATTGGAGAGAGTCCAGTGGAGGGCAATGAAAATGATTAGGGGGCTGGGGCACATGACTTATGAGGAGAGGCTGAGGGAACTGGGGTTATTTAGTCTACAGAAGCGAAGAGTGAAGGGAGATTTGATAGCAGCCTTCAACTACCTGAACGGCGGTTCCAAAGAGGATGGAGCTTGGCTGTTCTCAGTGGTGGCAGATGACAGAACAAGGAGCAATGGTCTCAAGTTGCAGTGTGGGAGGTCTAGGTTGGATATTGGGAAACACTATTTCACTAGGAGGGTGGTGAAGCACTGGAATGGGTTACCTAGAGAGGTGGTGGAATCTCCATCCTTAGAGGATTTTAAGGCCTGGCTTGACAAAGCCCTGGCTAGGATGGTTTAGTGGGTGTTGGTCCTGCTTTGAGCAGGGGCTTGGACTAGATGACTTCCTGAGGTCTCTTCCAACACTAATATTCTATGATTCCCAAACTGGGTCTCTTTTATGGCCTGCTGCCTTTTTCCTTTCTAGTGATATGGTAGATCTCAGATCAATGAAGGCTACACTCAGAAAGACCTCAAGACTTCTGGAATATGCTGCTCAAACAGTTTCACTTTTGTTTCTATTGCCTGTCCCTCCCTTCTCACATTTATCTCTAGGCTTCTTCTCCTTGTCCAGATCTATTCTGCTCCCAACAATCTTCTGTTCGTTGAACTTTTTGAAATTTCGCACTTATAGAGAGAGGTAAGGCATTGACTCTGTGTACACAAATTTTGCAGAGGGACAATAGGGTTGAGGTCTGTTGTTTCTCACCTATACATATTTATTTATTTAAAAAACATTTTTGCTGTTAACAAGCATGTTATCTCTGTAGACACAAATCCACAGTTTGAGAACTGCAAAACTAAGCATCTCTGATGGTATCTTCTAGCCTGAGCACTGAGTCCCATTGGGTAGATAGAAAGATTAACCTAAATAATCCATACAGAAACCCCTGGAACCTCATAAAATTGGGTCCCTAATCCATGAACTATTGGAACTCATTTACAAAACTTTCTTAAACATTACATTAATATATTCTCTCATACTATAGAATTAGAATTTATAATCCCTGTTCCTTGATGAGATACATTATAACTCAAAGATATCTTCATTAAAACTATCTTTAGATAGGCTTTTTCCTCAAAAATCCGATTTAAATAAAAAAAATCCGATTTTATTTTTTAAAATCATTGATTTTTGTGCACCCTGGTTGTAACACTTTGTCCATATTTTATATTTGAGGATGCAGAGGAAGAGGCAAGTATAAGTTTAAATTTTGGAAAGAAATTTTTCTTGAAGCAGCTTTGCCTATGTCTTGATTTTTAAATTTAATAAAATGTGCCATTTTTCTATTTTTAGTATTTGCCATATAAAACTGTTTTTAAATGTGAAAACACCAATACGGTATTTTCTTCATGTTGCGTAATAGTCTTAATGATTTCTTTTTTCTTCTCTACAGGTAAAATAAAGTATTCAGAAAGAGTCTATGATGCTTGTATGGAAGCTTTTGATTGCCTCCCTCTTGCTGCACTTTTAAACCAACAGTTTCTTTGTGTTCATGGTGGACTTTCACCAGAAATAAACACACTAGATGACATTAAGAGAGTGAGTATGTTTGTGTATTTCTAAAAAACTGGGGATGGGGGATTTGTAAGACTCCTTTCAAATGTCACTCTTTGAAAATGTCAGTATATTAGTTTCTAGTTTTTACTGGCTCTTTGTAAGGACGAAACAGGATCCAGACACTTGGATTGAGGGGCAGGGTTTTTATTATTATTATTTTTTTTTTTTTGTTGCAAAGAAGATGAAGAGAGGCTGAGGGAACTGGGCTTATTTAGTCTTCAGAAGAGAAGAGTGAGAGGAGATTTGATAGCAGCCTTCAAATACCCGAAGGGGGGTTCCAAAGGGGATGGAGCTCGGCTGTTCTCAGTGGTGGCAGAAGACAGAACAAGAAGCAATGGTCTCAGGTTGCAGTGGGGGAGGTCTAGGTTGGATATTCTTCTAATCTTCTATGATTCTATGAGTAATCATGGATTTTATTATACCAAACACATACGCATAATTGCAGTTAAACAACTTAGTTTCTAGAGTAATGTAATTGAATCAAGACATTTAAAGTTTGGTCTTTAATTTATGCACACACTTTAAGTTCTTTACTGGAGAAGGGCTAGAGTTCTTAGCAGTTTGCAGGATTGAGCACCTAAAAGCTAAGTGTTGCCTTAAAAATCAATCAGTGTATTAAAGATCAAGTTTAATTTAGCCCTCTAAACTTAAATATGAAAAGTCTTTTGGTTCTTGTTAGCTATTAATAATATTGAAATAAACAAATTTGTGGTGTTAGTTTCACAGCTTGACATAGAATTATATTTTAAATTTAATTTTTGTATAAAGTTATATAATTTGGCATTTTCTAACATATTGCCTCTAACGTTCGGCAAAACTTTTATAATGGGTTTATATATGCTCTCACTAAATATAGCTATACTGTGTGAAGAATGTACAAAATGAATCAGACTCTATAGCTTGATTTGTTTTCTCATCATAAGAGGGTTTTTTTTAAATGTCCGTGTAATTTTAATTTGAAAACTTGTGTGTTTCTATCTTGATAGTGTGGATATTTTTTTTCTCAGAAAAACCTTGGACTTATAAAATTGCAATATAATGTAATAGTACAAGAATCCGAGTTACTCTTATGGAAAATTGTTAGATTACTTGTTTGCCTAGCAACCTCTCAAAGTGGTCCTGTTCATATGGAAAGAGCTGTAGTTATATCAGTAATTAAGGAGGATGAAAATACGTTTTAAAAAAATTATGTGCTATTAAATATTTAGTGTATCAGTTATTTCATTTTAATGGAATACAAGTGTTGTGATATCAAGCGTTCTGTCTGATAAAACCATTGACAAACAAGTAGGAGTTACCTCACATGAAATGTTGATGTCAGGTGGTGGTGGTCCTATCATATTAAAATTTTTAATCTTCTGTTGATTTCTCCTTGAATATTTCTCTTCAGTTTGCAGTTAACTGATCTTTTTTCATCTGACATCTTGACTGTAGCATTTGGTTCCTCCTTCACAAGAGTGGTATTTCAAGTTTTGGAACATTACAATAAAGTATCAGGTCAGAAGCATTTTATGCTTAGACTTAGACTTTCAAATCTCAAACTAGTCAATTTGGAATAAAAAAAAAAATCAGTTATGGGAAACTCGTAAGATGCCATTATCTGGTCGAGAATCCACCACTGCTTCTACCAGGTCATCAGCAAGTAATAAAGGGCCTGAAAGGAGGTCTTCCTTTACTCTGTGCTCGCAGGTCTTCTTTTAAAAGGTGGGGACGGTTGGGAAGGGAGGAAGAATCACGTGGCTGGTGACAAGCCAACTGCATGAAAAATGAAAAACCAAGTCAGTCATGGTTCCAAAAAAATTCTTGGTCTACTTTTTTGCCACCTATGAGTTGTCTGACGCCTTAGGAGAAATTGATAACATTTTGTTGGTTCTGTTGGGGAAACTGGACTTCGGAGGTCACAGCAAAGAAAACCAAAGATCAATCACTATTTAATTTCTGATGCAAGGGTCCCTGAATTTTACATTCTGTTTGTATTGAATGATTCTTACACCACAGGGAGATACTATCTTTCTATAAAGATCTGGCTCCTTTAATTTCTGCATTTCTTTACCACTTGGAAAACTTTTAAGGTTGACGGTCTGTACCGTCTTATGTCTTTGTACAAGCTTCTGTCTTGTTGTACAAAGGTGGTGGTAGCTATAATGGACAACACTCATTCAGATATCTTAGGAAATATTGAAAGTGAGGCAGGTTCTGTCTCTAGAAATTGGGTTGATTTTCAAAAAGGGATCCCATCAATTTATTTTTAAAAATAAAATTCTTGTTGGAGAAACAGCTTGCCTCTCCTGTCACCAAGAATGTTACCAGTCAGCCAATAAAACCCAACCAAGAATCCAGGTTCCAGACAACAGAAGGTAGGGGCAAAAACTTTTTTTTTTGCTGGGATCATCAATCACATTGTTCCAGGAAATGTAGTAGGAGCTGACAGTGACTCCTGTATTTGAGTTGCTCAACATCTTTCATTATAAAAGATTCTTAGAACCTTCTTTTGAGAAGCTCTCAGACCTCCATTGTGTGCAGCAGGTCTTTGATCACAGCAGGGTAATAGCCCTAGGTTTGGGGAAGTGCCTTTTGCATGTGCTAGGAAATTCCATTCACATTTGGCTGAGTTATAAATTCTTGAAAATCTTTATTTCCTGTCTCTGGCATGTTTTGTACAGATAACTTTTGGTAGCACACCAGACACCCTGAACCTTCTAAGACTGGGTGGCACTAGTGGCAACAATCACAGGAGCATAAGCTGCATTAGAAATCCCTGGGAACAGAAACTTAGCCCAGCTACTGCCAAAGCAGCAGTATTAACAATGGAGAAGTAAATGAGAGACCCCATCCGGGATGACCCCAACAACCCCTGCTGGACGCAACGTATGATCAAATAGTCGTCCACTCTTGGGGACACCACATGACACAGAAGCCCTTCCACTGCCCAGGAATGGAATGAGATCCTCTGCAACACCCTCCCGCCCAACAGCGGCAGTTCTGGGCTTCCCCCCAACAGCAGCAGTGGGAGTCCCTGTCTGCTCCCCTTTAGTTGCAGTCCTGGGCCGGCTGTCCCCTCCAGCTGCAGCGGCGGTTCCCAGCTGGACACCCCTACCCCCTGGTAGCGGTCACCAGCCGGCCCCCCAGCCCCAGCGGGCGTCCCAGAGGCCCTCTTCCAGAGCAGCCATCTGCACCCCCTGGAACCTCCCAGAACACCAAAGATTTAGTCAGGAGTGTATAGTACGAGTCATGGACAAATCACAGGGCTGTGAATTTTTGTTTATTGCCTGTGAGCTATTCATGACTTTTTTATTAAAAATGCCCATGACTAAATCTTAGTCTCATACATAACCATTGTTTCATTGTGTTGTGCATCCATCCTCCTTTAGTGTCTGGTTCACAGGGGATAATAGCCTTCTCTTCCTGATAGCTAATACAGTTAGTCTTGTAACTTTTCACTATGGTCACTTGAAATGTAACAGAGCCACTAAAGTAAGTGTTTCCAAATGGGTCAGAAAGGACATCTCTGAAGCCTCTTAAAGAAAAGGTAAGAAGCCTTCTCCAAAAATGGTCAAGGCCCATTCCACGAGGTCCACAGCAATGTTATGGCAGAGAGTATAAAGCTTTGTATGAAAAAATATCTGCAGAGACTCTAGGTCGTCATGTCTTCATTCTTTGATTAAATAGTCCAATGTGGATATGTTTTTTGGATGCTGCATTTGGTTGTCTGGTCGTGTTGGCTGGTAGTTCTTAGTTCCCTTTTATTCCACTTTTTCTGTGCTGTTGCTGCTTTCTAATTCCCAGTGGTGTCTTCAGATTGGTAGATGAAGTGTGCCTGAGAAAAGGACAATTTTGTTCCTTCTCTGTAAATTTACTTTCTCACAACATACACATCCATCAGTCTGGAGGATCTCTCACCTCTTTTGATAATTAATTATCTTCATTGTTCTCAGTTGTTGTATGTTCAAGTCATCCTCTTATTTTTTGGCATGCATCTGCCTTACACAGAAGAGGAAACACGTTTCTACAGATCCTACCTCTCTCATGTGGTGGGTGGCATTTGCTTTGTAATGCTTTGGCATTGGTGGATGTGTATACTCTACAGGTAAGAAGCAAAACTGACCTAATATAATATTTAAATCAACTTTGTGTTTGTTTTTTAAACAGCTAGATAGATTCAAAGAGCCTCCTGCATTTGGACCGATGTGTGACTTATTGTGGTCAGATCCCTCAGAAGATTTTGGAAATGAAAAATCACAGGAACACTTCAGTCATAATACAGTCAGGGGATGCTCCTATTTTTATAGGTAAAAAGAAATCTAGGATTTCATTGACATTTTAGTACTAAGAGTTACACTTTACTAAAAAAAAAAAAAAAAGATTTTACTCATAGTTATTTTCATTTCACAGCTATCCAGCAGTTTGTGAATTTTTGCAAAATAATAATTTGTTGTCGATAATTAGAGCTCATGAAGCACAAGATGCAGGGTAAGTGTTTTATGTCCTTACAGAAATTATTCAACAATACAAAATAATCACTTACTGCTTTATGATGCAAATTAAGCTGTTTGTTTTACAGCTATAGAATGTACAGAAAAAGCCAGACTACAGGGTTCCCATCATTAATAACAATTTTTTCGGCACCTAATTACTTGGATGTCTACAATAATAAAGGTAAGAATTTAGTGTTAAGGAGATTATATTAAATTAAAACTTCTTTCCAAAAAAAAACAGTAACACTATACAAAATCAACACTATTCTCTAGGTAGAACGACAAAAATCCAAGCCCCCAAGCCTTTTGAGTCAAACTAATACAATATGTAAAACACATATGGGCATAATTGTAATGTGTAAAATAAACTGTGTAAAATAAATGAGAATGTGTAAAATAAACTGTGGTGATCTCTCATAATGATGATATCCAGAAATGATAAAACCAAGTGTGCTTTTCATTTTTAGAAGTAGCCACTGCGACATTACTCAGGGTGCAATATGGACTGACAGACAGCTCCGTCCCCTCAATTCTCCAACCTGGGATGTCTTTTACACTGCTTTGCTGTGAGAGCAGCCACTCCTGTTCTGCCTACATCCACCCTCCAGCATGTAAATCTGCTATATTATATGAATGCTATAGCCAGCCACTCATGAATTACGCTACAGGGCAACACCAGCAAACTCCCAGTCCCAGATTTTTCCCCAGAAATGTGCGTCTTGTACTGCCCAGCCCCTCCTGGACAATACAAGGTCATATAAAGTCTGTCATTTCATTAATAGAAAATGATATGCACAAATGTTGTTATCCCAAATGAAGTTTCCCAAACACTTCAATCCAAACACACACTGGTTTAAATAAAACAATAAAACAAGTTTATTAACGACAGAAAGATAGGTTTTAAGTGACAACAAATAATGAGGCATAAAAGTCATAATTGGTTACAAGTAAATAAAAGGTAAAACGCAACTGATACCTAACTTAACAAGCTAAGTGAATTCAAAGCATAAGGGTCTCTCTCACTATATGTTCTAGCAGTTTTACTGGTTGAATCTTCCAGCCAGGATCCCTCGCAAGTCCGATGATGCTTCCTTTATTCTTCAAGTGTTGTTGATGCCGTGAGTAGAAATGGAGAGATGATTTGGGGCATCTGTTACCCATTTTATCTTTTCTTCCTCTTTGAAAATCATCTCCAGCTGGGATTCAGGAGACAGTCTGTGGGACGGGAACTTCCAACTGTTTCTTTGCCACCTTGTAAATTTCTCGCTCTTACCCTTTTTCCTGCCAAAGAATGGCTGTTTAACCAGGTTATAGTCCATTTGATCTTGTTGACACCTGGCTGAGGCATCAGTTTGCTTTTTGTTTTTGAGGAACTGGTTTGTACCTGCTTTTTAAACTTGGAATATGTCTCAGTAGCATCTCATAACTTTGTGTACAATGTTGCCCCACACATTTTACCAGGACAATAATGATCAGCAAATTGAATTTTCAAATGATACCTCATAAGGCATACTTTGTATAAAATCCATTATAGTTTTGTAAAAATGGTGAACATAGAGTGGTTCTTCGAGTGATGTCTTTGTGGCTGCTACTTCAGGTGTCGGTGCATCCTGGAGCCATCAATCAGAGATTTAAGATAGCAGTGTCCCAACTTATGCAGTAGATGTCTTGCAGTGCCGTGCATCTCATCTAGCATGCACATGACCCGATCCTTTCAGTTCCTGCTCAACCGTCCTCGGCCTGAGATGGAGCTCTGTGGCAGTGTTCACAGTTCTTCACAAAAAACGTAGAAATAGTATAATTTAGATAGTTAGACAGCAAGATTTTAATAGTAGTTAGTTTCACTTAGATAGCTAGAAGTAAAGGAGAAAAACTATTTTTTTTTTTTTTAGGTTTTCCCCTTCCCCATAGTTTCCTCACAGTGGGGAACATTCAACTGTTGAACGATGTCTGGCTCCCCAGGCTTCAAAAGATGCGGCTCATGTCGTGAAGCGATGCCAGTTTCTGATGGACACTTGTTATCTGTCCGATGTCTCGGTGAGGTGCACATCCCACAAAAGTGCACCCACTGTAGTAATTTAAAAGCAAGAGCCAGGCACAGCCGGGATCTCCGCTTGAAAATTATCTTAATGGTGAAATCTATCCAAATGGAGACAGAAGAATGGACCTCATCCTCTCCAGGCACCCCCACTTCAGGAAAAGAGGACATGCCATCCTCTAAAAGATTGAGGAAGAGAACACCAACTTCACCGCAGAGAGCACCGCAGAAAAAAAGGCAGTCTCCTGCCAGGTCGCTACTCTGATGCTGACAACTGCATGGGTGAGCACCTTTGATGCTTCGGGCACCTCTGGCACCATCCACACTGAGACCTCTGCCAAGCCCCACCACAAAGAGACTGAGTCGAGGCCTAAAAATAGACATGTCTCCTCCATGGCACCAACCTCACTGGTGAGGGACACTGTGCCGAGACTTCCCCAGGAACCATGCCTCCACTTCCGGCACCAACGGTGCAGTCAGCACCCCGATGGGAAAATCCAAAACGGCACCACCCATTTCACAGTGGGAAACTATCACTTCCAATACAGAGTACTACTGTTCGGCCCGTCCACCACACCAAGAGTTTTCTCCAAAACTCTTGCGGTAGCGGTAGCACATTTACACAAATGAGGGATAATGATTTTCCTATACTTAAATGATTGTCTCCTCAAGAGCTCGACTCAACAAGAAGCAATATAAATGGTCCAGAAGACAGTTGCATTCTTCAGGAATCTAGGGTTGCGGATAAATGAATAAAAATCAGCCTTAATTCTTGTACAACAACTGGTCTTCATTGGGGGCACACCTTGACACCATAGAGGCCAAAGCATCTTTGCTTCTGAGCAGATTCACAACAACAAACCTTATATCGGTAATCAGCAGCAGCCCCCAAAAACCTGCATGAATAGGACTACAACTAGTAGATCACATGGCAGCCACAACATTTGTGGTAGGACACGCAAGACTATATATACACTGCCTATAGGGCTGATTGAGCTCTATACGCTGTGTGTGTGTGTGTGTGTGTATATATGTATGTGTATACACTGCCTATAGGGCTGATACGTACCCAGCAAGCACAGCCTCCACAAACGACTAACAGTTCCGCCAAAAGTCTTGGACTCTCTACACTGGTGGACAAGACCAGAAAATGTATGCATGGGCATCCCCTTCCAGTAGGACCCTCCCCTGATGATGATCATGACAGATACATCCCTGATAGGTGGGGCTCCCACGTGAACCAACACACGGTTCAAAGCAAATGGTCTGACGAGAAGACCCACTTATACATCAGTCTACTCGAGCTGTGCATGGTACACAATGCCTGCAAACATTTCCTGTCACTGATAAAGAACAAATCAATTCGCATAATGACCGACAACATTACCTGCATGTTTTACATCAGTCGCCAAGGAGGAGCCCGATCACATTCACTATGCACTGAAGCCATGAAACTGTGGAACTGGTGCATTCACCACATAATAAACATCTTAACCTCCTACCTTCCCGGCTGCCAGAATTCGACAGCAGACACGTTAAGCAGACACTTTTCTTGGGAGCACGAATGGGAAATGAAGATGTAGTCCTCCAATCCATATTCCAACGATGGGGATCTCCCCCCTTCGACTTGTTCGTATCCCCAACAAACCACAAATGCCCACTATTCTGCTCGAGAGCAGAGATGGGATCCCGATCACGGGGAAATGCCTTCCTCATCCCATAGGATGCAACACTCATGTACGCATTCCTACTGATCCCTTTGATCCCCCAAGTAATACGCAAGATACGAATAGAAAAGGCTAAGGTCATCCGGATAGTCTTGATGTGGGCCAGACAGGCCATGTTCTTATCATTACCCGATACACATGGCGATATGCGCCCCACGAGTTCTCCCTCTTCGGGCAGACCTTCTGTCATGGAACAATAGTTGCACTCTACACCCAAATCTGGAGAAACTTCTACCTGAAAGCGTGGCTTCTGCATGATTCCATTATGGTGAGTTAGCCTGTTTGGAACAAGTCAAACACGTATTACTAAACGACAGGAAATCAGCCATGCATAAAACTTACCCTCAGAAATGGAAAAGATTCTCCTCATGGTGTCAAGAAAAACAGTTGACTGCCACTACAGCACCACTAGTGCTGGACTACAAATTGGAGTTAAAACGTTCGGGTCTTGCAACAAACTCGATCAAAGTGCATCTCGCGGCCATTACAGCATTCAGTCATGGGATCAAAGGGACCTTGATATTCGTGCATCCAATTACTAAACCCTTCCTCACCGCTCTACAGAACATTTACCCAGAGGTTCGCCAACCCACTCTGGCATGGGATCTAAACCTGGTATTGAAATGCATCACTGGACCGCCATTTGAACCTTTAGTCACCTATTGCTTACGCCAGACGAATAAGTGAGATAGGGGCCCTTTTGGCTGATCCTCCCTACACAATATTCTTAAAGGACAAGGTCACGTTACGACCCCACCCAAAGTTCCTACTGAAAATATCGTCACCCTTTCATATAAACCAACCAATTCACCTTCCCATGTTTTACCATAAACCACACGGGAATCCAAATGAAACCATTGTGCATATATTAGGTGTTAGACATGTGTTAGGCTTGGTTCTGTCTAACTAGAACACTTTCTGAAAGTCCCTGAGACTGTGTCCATGACCGAACGTTCAAAAGGCAGTGCTATATCCACTCAGACTATCTAAATGGATCTCCACCTGTATTCAACAATGTTACCCAAACACACAATACAGAACCTCCTGAGAACATCAGATCCCATTCTACATGCTCTGTATTGACCTCAATAGCATTTCTAAACAATGTACCTGTAAGAGAGACATGTAGAGCGACTACCTGAGCCTCTGTCCATATGTTTACTGATCGTTATGCAATCATTCAAGGCCTGATGCCATAATTGGCCTAACTGTACTTGCCTCTACAATACAAGCGAACCCAAAGTCCTTCCTAACCTCTGAGGGGCATTGCTCTACAGTCACCTGAAGTGGAGCACCCACAGGGACATCTCTCAAAGAAGGAGAGGGTTACTCACCTTGTGCAGTAACTGAGGTTCTTCAAGATGTGTTCCCCTGTGGCTGCTCCACTGCCCACCCTCGTCCCCCCTACTTTGGAGTTGGCAGAAAGGACTTCACAGTAGAGAAGGAACTGGAGGGATTGGGCTGCACGCACTCTAGATGAGGCAGCAACGGCACCATGAGACATCTACTGCGCACGCATGACCTGTGCAGATACTGCTCCTGTAAATCTCTAATACTTGAAGTGAAGCACCCACAGGGGGACACATCTCGAAGAACCTCATTTACTGCACAAAGTGAGGAACCCTCTCATACAGATTGTTACACCCACTGAGTGCTTTCCAAACTGGCTGGGATGCTCTGTGCTCTCAGGAGTTCACATTGTAAATACAAGCTGAGAAATAGAGGTTAGAGGCAGAGGAACCAGTAGTAGGCAATTTATATACGAGTCAGCTCAATTCGTGGCAAGCCACACTGTAAAAGTAAGCTTTCAAATGTGGACAGGGCAGGGACCATGCAGATGAGCTATGGGATGTAGTACCATACTGTGTGGAAGGAGGCATGGAAATAATTGTAAGAGAAGCTAAAACAGTGGGACAAAGTTGGAAGCAGGTGGAGGGCAGCCTGAGGCTTGACAAGGCATTGTAAGTAAGGAGGGTACAGAGGTAGGCAGAGCTTTGAAGGTGATGAAAAGAAACTGAAATTTGATTGTGAATGTTTAGCCAGTAGTCAGTTGATTTAAAATGTGGAATAATAAAAAATCTGGAGCCAGTTATACTGTTGTTTTTGAGTTGAATGTTTGTTTGTGACAATACCTGAAATGGCACTTTTAGTAGTTTTTCCTTTGTGTCCATTATTAAGTTAAGTATCAGTGGAATTTCGTATTCTCCTTAAAATGTACCTCTTCTAAATTGCAACATAAAGTGATTTTTCATATAACAAAGTTCTCTGTTAGAAATATGTTCCATTGTAATCATGAGTGAAGGATCATAGTGTCTTGCATATATTTTTACATAAGGTGTAATATAACCGTACATATGGGAAAAGATAATCGAATCTTCCTGATGATTTTGTTTTTATTATACTTAGTGTTAAGGATAAAAATTCTTGCCTTAATTTCTAAATGTTGTTTTGCAGCTGCTGTGTTAAAATATGAAAATAATGTGATGAATATTCGACAGTTCAATTGTTCTCCACATCCTTATTGGTTACCAAATTTTATGGATGTCTTTACGTGGTCATTGCCATTTGTTGGAGAAAAAGGTACAGAACTATGCTGTACAAGCAAACTCATAAAGTCTTTGTGTTTTGTATGGGTGTTGCAGGTTTATATTTACCTGAGAGAAATTAAGTGTATGACTTCTCTCAAGGAACTATGTTCATCATTGCCACCTACTCCTTTGTTTGTCTAAGTAGGGTGCAGACTTGTGAACGTTTGTCCCCAAAGACCTTTTGCAAGGTTTTGTAAGTCCCCATGTGAAAGTGCTGTAGCATGTCCATGAAGGATGGTGATCTGGGACATGAGGTAGTCTACAGCTGTTGGTTCTCTGCTCCCCCTGCTTTTGGCTGAGGTAGCTTGATTTTTGTCTGATGGAGCAGAGGAGGGAATGGAAACGTTTAGAAGAGATTAAGGCACTTGTCTGCATAGTTTAATGAAAACCGCCTTCCTTCTGAAGTATCTCTCTGAATCAACACACAATTTCAATAAACTGTTTCCACTCTACAGAATAATTTACTTTCCTAATCTTAATTGTGTAGAATTCTTAAATATTGTCTAGTTATGATGGATGTTCTTTTAACTTTCTGTAATGCTCAGAAGATTTACCTTTGATGAAGGGCAATTTACATATCATTGTTCTCCTAAAATACAATTTAATAGATATCCCCATTCACCTCCCTCCCTCCAGAGCTGGTAATTTTAAATTTAGGACAATTGGGCTCCAGGTAGGTTTAAGTAAAAATCAGAGCAGTCATGGTTGGACATTAAGTTGTCCTATTTAAATTCCCACCAATATATGCTATAGTACCTTGGTGAAGGGGTTGTAGAAACCTCTTCAAATGTATCTGAAAAGTACTCCTGAGACCAGTTGCATAAACGCAGGACTCTAGATTTGGGTTAATAATACCTTCTGAGGGAAATTGCAATCAGATGGTTTAGACTTTTTTTTAATATGCTCAGTGTATATTGCAAATTACTTTATGGATTTCAAATAAAAGAAAGAGTAAGAGTTGGAAGGAGTTTTCTGTTCATATGTAATTATGTGATGAAATCTAAATGTTAAGAATCGTCAGTTTATATAGTGACCTTTTGGACAATTGATTATTAAGTACAATAAATGTATAGTTCTTATTTATACAGTTTGTAGGACACTTAAGTGGTGGCTGCTGCTCATGAAAATGTGGATTATTTTTAACCTTTCAGTGTTTGGGAAATTACTTGATTTTGCTTACTTAGAATCATAGAATATAAGGGTTGGAAGGGACCCCAGAAGGTCATCTAGTCCAACCCCCTGCTCAAAGCAGGACCAATTCCCAGTTAAATCATCCCAGCCAGGGCTTTGTCAAGCCTGACCTTAAAAACCTCTAAGGAAGGAGATTCTACCACCTCCCTAGGTAACGCATTCCAGTGTTTCACCACCCTCATAGTGAAAAAGTTTTTCCTAATATCCAATCTAAACCTCCCCCACTGCAGCTTGAGACCATTACTCCTCGTTCTGTCATCTGATACCATTGAGAACAGTCTAGAGCCATCCTCTTTGGAACCCCCTTTCAGGTAGTTGAAAAGGATAAGAGATACTTGAGAGGCTGGTAGTTAGATAAGGTTGCTATTAAACCAGATTATTTTTGTTCAGCCAGCATATGCTCACTGCTGCAACCACAGTGCAGGTTAGTAAAGGCCCTTGTATTTTCTTTCTGTTGGCTTTCAGAAATGCACACACTTTGACATTTTAACCAAAGGTTAAATCTGACTTTGCCAATTGGAAGAAATTTATGGCAAAATCCATTTAAAATTATCATAGTGTTTGTGAGAAAACAAAGACCGTATGGTCCATTGCCTTTCTACTATTGTAGATAAATTTTGTGTACTTGTAAAATTGAGTTTCATTTGAGACCATAATTAAAGTTGAGAAAATGCCAAAATATAAATGATCTCCATTTTACTGTTGACCATTCTGAATTCTTGATATAGAAAAAAAAACTGTTTAAAGAAGATATTTAAAAAATATATTACATTTAAAAAGCCATGTACACGGGACCCTCGCTAGAACGCACGTCTGTATAGCGAGAATTCGCATATAATGCGGTCATGGCCATGGATCCCAAATTTAATTAATTGCAGTTCATTTTAATGTGGTCCGCGCTATAACGTGGTCCCCATGTTAATGCGGTACTGCGCATGGATCCCAAATCCCGCGTTCTAGCGGGGGTCCGGTGTACTTGGTTTTGGCTGGCTGATATTGCTTTTGGGGCTGTCCATTCTTCAATCAGGAGACCCGAATCAGGATCACTTTTGGGGTTCTTGCTCACAGGCTTTGTTACCCAGGGTTTTCAGAACCTGGAGCAGTGATATCTTACCTGTTTCAGGCAGTATAAGCAATAAATCCAAGTAGGGACACAGCTCCCCTTCTGATAAATGATTGATACAAACAAGAGTACTTTTATCTAAAACTGCTCTTTATTAGGTCTCAAGTGCATACACACACACATAAGCTGTAGCACAGGGGTTGGCAACCTTTGAGAAGTGACGTGCCAAGTCTTCATTAATTTACGGTTTTGCATGCCAGTAATAAATTTTACATTTACAGGGGGCCCCTGACAGAACCCCAGACCGGCAGCTGGCTGAGTGGTGCCGGCGCCCGGGACCCCAGCTGGGGCCAGATGGCTACAGGAGAGTGATAAAGGCAGATATATTAGCCCCAGGTTAAGCAGGTCCCTTTTCCCTGGGTAAGGTAATGGGCAATTCCAGAACAATCAGGAACTTGCTGGAACCAGTTAAGGCAGACAGGCTAATTAGGATATCTGGAGCAAATTAAGAAGCTGGTAGAATCAATTAAGGCAGGCTAATCAGGGCACCTGGTTTAAAAAGGACCTCACTTCAGTCAGTGAGGGGCATGCAAGAAGCTGAGAGTGAGAGGGTGTGCTGCTGGAGGACTGAGGAGTACAAACGCTATCTGGCATCAGGAGGAAGGTCCTGTGGTGAGGATACAGAAGGTGTTGGGAGGAGGCCATGGGGAAGTAGCCCAGGGAGTTGTAGCTGTCACACAGGTGTTACACACAACACTGTAGACCGCTGTGATCCACAGGGCCCTGGGCTGGAACCTGGAGTAGAGGGCGGGCCCGGGTTCCCTCCATCCGCCCCCCAACTCTCTATTGGATACAGGAGGAGTTGACCTGCACTGTGGGTCCCACCAGAGGGGAAGGTCCCTGGCCTGACCCACTAGGTGGACCAGCGGAGACTGTGGGGATTGTTCTCCTTCCTTTTCCCCATGCTGGTCAGTGGTGAGGTTAGCTGAGTGAACAGCAGGGTTGAGCCACTAGGAAAAGTGGCCAAACTGAGGGCTGCCGTGAATCTCTGAGGCAAGCAGATCCGCCAATAAGTGCAGGACCCACCAAGGCAGAGGAGGAACTTTGTCACACTAATTTAAATCACATAACTCATAGTGACTCCTAGTGGATCACCATAGTAAGCCCTGATGGATCACCAATTCTCCTAGTTTCAGCAACCTACTCATTTCTTATCAAAGCATTTCTAGTCATAACAATAATAAAATTTGTGTCAGGCACCTAAAACCAAGGTTGGCTGTCCAAACATTCTTTCCATTTTGATTAGCAGAACTGCAGACATGCAGCTGCCCGGCTATGCTCCTGGGCCTAAAATTATTCCTAGCTATGTGATGTTTGATTTTCAGCTAGCAGTAACTGAACACACAAAATAGCTGACTGCTGCAGTACTGTCACATTCTGGGGTAACATGCAAGAACGTCAGATTTTGGGTTACAGCTTTGTAGAGAAGGATGCTGTAATAGTTGTGCTATACTTGAGCCATGCTGCTCATTTGTTTTAATGTAACTGTTGGCATTTTTTTTAAAAAAAAGCTAAACTGTCCCCAACCTTGATATTTCAAAGTGTTTGTGTGGTTTCTAAATAATGCATAGAAAATGTCTCTCTCACCCTACCCGATACATGCACTCACTTATGCATACCTCACCATTGATATGTAAGGATATACAGAGAAGGGTATGAAAATTTAATGAGGTATATGGTAACTTTAAAAAAATTACATGAAGAGTGGTAGCACATCTTTGTGTTGAATTGTAGAGGATTTTTGGGTCAGGGAATGTCTTTTTATAAAATGTGTAAACATTGGGCTCTCTGAATATTTTAAAAATATAATAATGGGAAACCCTGATGCAGAAAATCAAACTTTCTTCGTCAGTTTTTAAGTCTGCCTCTTGCCTTAAATTATTAGCAGAGGATTTTGCATATTTAGTATGCCTAAAGTAGTGTAATGTTGTTTAAATTTACTTTTAAAATCTGTCAGAGGAGTTTACGTGTCTGTTGTCCCACAGGAACAAATGTGGAAATTCTGGACTTTGAGTCTTTGTGATTTAAAGGACTTCTGTTGTATGAGAGTATAATGTATCTTATCTTACACAGTGCCAAGCACATTGTAGGCACTTTGCAAATAACAGTAAATAATGCTGTAATTTCTCTAATACGTATTTGTTGATGTACAATTACATTGCACTCTATTTAGGAAATATATTACTTATTTTCCTTTTATGCTGCCTTCTACATTTATGTGGAAGTAATGGTTGACTGTGTGTAATTTCACATTTTACATACAATGGATATATTCAGAGCTTAAAATTTACTTTTTTAAACAGCAGTGAAACATATTTATAACTGTACATTAGGGGAATATTTGTAGAGCAATTGGTAAAACTATTCAGTTCTTAAAAGGATTTACAACTTTAGTTGGTATCAAAATATAGGTGTTTCATTATACTTCCACAACGTGTTTCCTTTTAAAACTACAGTATTTGCATTGGCAAAAGTTAAAAAATGAGACTTGTACATTTTTATATATTAAGCTATGTCCCCATACTCTTTCATAGTGCAGGTTCAAAGCTTTGTTGTAGTGAAGTTGTGTGTGTGATTATTGCCAGTTAAAAAAACAAAGTGACAGATTTAAAGAAAAAATAATTACTAAGACTCTAGTGAATTGTTAGTCACACTTTGGACCAGTCTCTCACTAAATGTCAGGGCCAGATCCTCTGTTGTGTAAATCAGCATAATGCCAGTTTGCCAGTAAACTGACTGGGCATCTGGACCTCTCTATCTTTGACCCTGATAATGTGTGTTTTCAGTTATACCACTAGTACAGTTTGAGGCATATGACGAGCATTTCTCAATTCCCCCAATCACTGACTCAAGAAAGTTGGGAGGTAAGGTGCGGGAGAATAATAATTCATTGCCCATTACTTTCATCTTAAATTTCTTGCAAACTGTCAAGCCATTCTGCTTACAAATATGTTTGGGGAGACAAGGTGGGTGAGGTAATATCTTTTATTGGACCAACTTCTGGTGGTGAGAGAGACAAGCTTTCGAGCTACACAGAGGTCTGAGTGCCTTTCCCGAGTGTCACAGCCAAGTACAAGATCGAGCTGATAGTTTAGCATAAATAGCACATATCTGTTTGATCTTGCACTCAGCTTTAATGCTCTGGGAAAGGCACTCAGACCTGAAGAAGAACTCTGTGTAGCTCGAAAGCTTGTGTGTGTGTGTGCGCGCGCGCTCTCTCTCTCTCCATTAAAAGTTGGTCCAGTAAAAGGCATTACTTCACCCACTTTCTGTCTCTCTAATATCTAGGGACTGATATGGCTACAACAACACTGCATACAAACATGTTTGACTTTTGACAAATGATCTTTCTTTACTCTTGAGATTCTTTTAATGAGAGTACCTACTACTTGGGTAAAGATTGTGGGGTTTTTTGTTGCTCATTAAGGTAGATTGTCTTGGTTGAGAAAATTAAGTTTGTTGTTGTAGAATTTGTGCAAGGGGATTTCTCTTTAGGTTAGTCTACACAGCACACTGCCTTTAAAGGAGTGTAGAGTCCATACATTACATGCAGAGCTAGATGGGTATAAATAGCAGTCTAGGCAGTGAGGCACTGCTTAGGCAAGTAGAGTAAGGACATACCTGAATCTTGTGAGTATGACTGTACCCAGACATGTACACTGTTCACCCAAACAGTGTGCCCTTGCTGCACCTCACACTGCTATTTTTAGCAGTGTAGTGCCTCTCTGCTAGGGTCTTTCCCCACTGCAGGGTAAGACTCAAGCAGTGGGGAAAGGCTCCCTGCTGCTGCTGCAGTAGCCTTTCCCCAATGCAGGGAAAGGCACCTGGAGTGGTGAGCTACCAGAGCTGTTGCTTACTGCAGGGAAAGGTTCCAGCAGTTCCCTGTGGTGGGGAAAGACTTTGGGAGCAAAGAGCTGCCAGAGATTTTCCCTGCTGCAGAGAAACATTCCAGCAGAGGGGAAAGGCTCTGGTAGATTTTCCCCGCTGCTGAGCCTTTCCCTGTTGCCTCCCTTCTGCCCTAGCACCTTTTACTAACATGTGTAGGTACACACTGCAGTGTGGGTGCAGCCTGATTTTTGCTGCTGAATGTAGTTACACATACCCTACGCACTGCTGCTAGCATTTTGCCATGTAGATTAGCCTTTGTTTGCTAAGTAGTCAGTGAAGCACCATCTGAAATGATTTGATTTAGCTTGGCTTCATTAGCTGATACAGTAATAAGTACTAGAGAGATCCCTAAAATGATTTGTCATTTTATTAATATAGGGTATTCCAAATTCATGTGAAGAGTTCCCCATACACTTTAAAGATTATTTGAAAATCTGCTTAATGCTTTTTTTCTCCTCTGTGTGCCTTCACTAAATACTTTGAAAGGTTCACAATTTTCTTTTTTTTTTCTTGTCATTTATACATTTGCATGGAATTGCAAGGTAACTTCCTAAAAGAGTAATTGTAGCAGATTCACAGCTTTTTACATTAAGGACACTCTTTTCAAGCACTTGAAAGGGGTGGTCCATCATGCTTTTTAACAGAGCAAGGTGTTTTTGCTTGTAGTGTCCATTAATTTTTCTATCAACTGAAAAATAATGTTGGCATTTATCCGTGTCACAAACATAAAAAATATTTTTAAATATTGGGTTCCATTTCCCCTACTGGTTTTCTCTCTCATCCCTTCTCCTGTTGCACCATGTTGTGGTTAATCGGGGAGACTGGAAATCTCATCCTCCAAAGGCTGCATTTAGAACCACTTTTTATTTTAATGATACTAGCTAACTGTTCAAAATTTAGTCTGAATTGATCAGCTTTTGTACAAACTACAGCTGAGAGTTTATTGGTTTCTCATCAGATTCAAGATTGCTTGAATGTAGAAATATCATTACTTATGAAAGGAGATCCTTTCTAAAAAGAACTAATTCTGGACCATGGGTGTGGGAAAAGAGGGAAGTCTGTGATGCTATTCCAGCACTCTGTCTTTGAACAGTGGTGTTACCTTAGCATCATATTTTATGTTACATTCCATGAATATACACATTAGGAAAAGTGTGTCTGTCTGGGAGAGCATATTGCTGAGCAGCTGAAAAAAATACATACTGGGGTGGGAAATTTTGTCAGCCATAAGTGCAGACAATTTGTTACACCTCACGTATGAATTAATATATATAGCAATGTACAGTCAGTTAATTCATTATTATTCTTTTCAACACAGTAACAGAAATGTTGGTGAATGTTCTGAGCATTTGCTCTGATGATGAATTAATGACTGAGGGAGAAGATCAATTTGACGGTAAGGTCACCTTTATATCTCAAGTACTATATTTTCATGGGAACGTTTCTAAAGTAGTGGTTGAGACTTTGACCAATTGTATTATATGTTGGAAAAAATTATATTGTCTTGGTTTTTTCTTTAGATAGTATTTTTATATTTGTAATATAATATAATCTTGTTAAATAATATTATTTACTGTACTGTTCAACAAAACATCTTCAAAAATTCCTAGAATTTACTTTACCTGAAGAATAGAGTTGATTTGATACTACACTTGGATAAACAGTAATTGTTATCTAAAAACCCTTCTTGATGCTGTCTCTGTTTTTGGGGCTTCAGAATTTAATCCTTACTTATTATATTAAAAACAGTAACAAATAAATTTGTACAGTAGATAAAAGCTGTATTTTCATGTCTTGAAGGTTTTGATTATCTGTATGAGCTACCTGAACTTTCCTGGCATTTATGTTGTTGCCAGAAACTTGAAAATTAAAAATACAGCCCTAGGTCCTGATCCTACAAACACTTCAACATGCAGTGTTACTCACATGAGTAATCCTGTTGCATTTGGGGTGGGGTGGGGGTGGAATACTCACATGCTTAAGTGATTTATTTCATTCTCTAAAATGGCAGGCTTTCATTTAGTTTCTCCAGCAGAGACTCACTCAGCATTTATTATGCTCCCTCTTCAGTCCAGTAGTTGAACTATTTCCTAATTTTGATTTTTTTTGTATTTTTTGCTTGATCTATTCTATCTTCTCTTCATAAATAGATTCTCCGAATACTTGACAAATTTTCCTTGTTTATCAGAATTGTAAAATGTATCCAACATTTTCCACTTTTTATTCAACTAATTTAAGTGTGGCAATTTTTAATTTCCTTCACTTTTCTTTTCCAAATTCATTCTTTATTAGCACTTCCAGGTAAAATACCTTTGGGTTTTTTTTTAATTTGTCTCACTCACTTTTTTCTCCATCGTTCACTTCTTTTTTTTTTTCTGCACTCTATCTGAAGTACAACTCTCATATGGCAATAAAAAAGGTACAGATCAGACAGAATAGTAATGTTTTGAAATATGACTTCATAGATGCATAGTATGAATGTTAGTAGTACAGAACACATTTATATACTGATATACAGATGTAGAGTTTTTGTTTTATTCTCAGTGTGTTAAAAATATTTATAAAGATTTGTATTCATGTAATCAGAAGTCCTATTCCAAGACATTTGTCTTTCTGTGCATGAAGATTTCTCCTTTCTTCCATTCCTCTTTTTTACTGAATTTCATTCTTTTATCTGTCTCTAATATTTTATCTTTGGACCTGCATGTGTAGGGAGCATTCAGTTTGCATTGTTCTTTACAATGATTTTTAGTGTGAACATTTTACTTCAAAATTGTGCATGAAATACGTTTAGAAAATGTTCCAAAATCTTGTTTGTATGGTACATTTAGCGTCTTCTAACTAGTTTTACATGGAAAAAAGTAATATGTATGCTGTGCAGTTTTACAGAGGTGTTGATATGATGGTTGAAAATGGATCTATTAACTTAAATCTATAGTAGCTAACAAACATTTTCCCAAATCCCAAACTGTAGACACTTTTGTTCAGAAATATTTTTGATTAGATTATATGATCATTTGTTCAACAAAATATTTGAGGTCTGTACCTGTCATTAGCAGGAAATATTTTAAGTAGTAATGAACACATCAGTTTCATGTGGTATTTATAATAGTTATGTGGATCTCTTGGAGAATAATAATATTGCTAAATGTGTTTCAGATTAATAATTGTATTGCACTTGGGTTGTGGAAGGTGTGGAATATATAATATAGCATTCCAAGTTCACCTTCCACCTTTTGGCCTGCCTTGCTTGAGTGCAACATATGGCTATGTCTCCATGTACCACAGTGTGGATGATTTCTTCCCCAGATGATTGAATATTCAGAGGAGACTTTGGAAGTGACCATAGCTTTAATGGTGTTGATCTCTCCATTTGAGGGTCAACAAGGGAAAGAAAAAACTAGCTGTGGGGCCTTCCTTCTGCCCACAATAAACTAAACCAAAATAAATGGTAGGGATGAGGAGGGAGCTCCTGCGCTGTAGCGGAGCAAAAGGAGGTAGTGATGGCCCTCCTTTTCCCACTCCAAAGCCTCCTTGGTAATTTTTGTTTGCATTTATATCTTTCCCAACCAATCTGTCACTCTCTTCTGTGGAACGTGCAGCATTTATTCCAGTCCTTTGGTAATGGTAATTCCTGCAAATGGTGCAAATTTACAAGCAAAAATAGATAGTCCCTAGAATTGGGAGGTAAAGGAATCCTCACCTATTCCAGCTGACTCTGCAGACCTCTGCCACTGAACTCTTTGGTTTTGTTTTGTTGTGTGTGTGTGTGTGTGTGTATGTGTATGTGTCTGTCTGTGTCTCTCTTTGTGTGTGTGTGTGTTGTTTCGGAAGCCTATGCAGAAAGGCTGTCTACCCTTGACTAGTTCAGTCTGGCAAAGAATCAGTACCAGAATGGTGACCTTTTGTGTCTTGTACATGTCAGCTGCCGCTATGTTGTGCTGGTAGGGCTTGTAATTGATTCAGGTATCAGTGAAGAATTTAGTAATCGAAAAGCCATGAGAATGAAACGTGATAGTTGTGAAAGCTACAGTATCAGTAGTTTTGATAACTAGATTTTGTGGATGAGGCATTGGTTTTACTGGCCTCTTAAGGTGAGCAAGGCCAGGTTTATAATCAGCAAAAAGAAAAGGAGTACTTGTGGCACCTTAGAGACTAACCAATTTATTTGAGCATAAACTTTCGTGAGCACGAATGCATCTGATGAAGTGAGCTGTAGCTCACGAAAGCTTATGCTCAAATAAATTGGTTAGGCTCTAAGGTGCCACAAGTACTCCTTTTCTTTTTGCGGATACAGACTAACATGGCTGCTACTCTGAAACCTTTTATAATCAGCGCACACTTAAATGTTTTGGGTGTTGGACTTCTCTTAGGAGAGTAGTTGAATTTACAAAGTTGTACTGAATTAATAGAATAGTATGTTGTATAGAATTGTGGCCCTCTCTTCATGAGCTTGAGACCTACTTTTATTCCATTGAAAGTAGGTACAGCTGCAGCACGAAAAGAAATAATCAGAAACAAAATACGTGCAATTGGCAAGATGGCAAGAGTCTTCTCTGTTCTGAGGTAATTACACATTCTGTCTCTCCCCAGTAACCCTGTTAAATTGGAAGAGAAAAATCTAATCCAGGCCCATGGGATGTGAAATGTTCTTTATGCAGACCCATAAGCAATAGCTTAGTTAAAATTCTGGCTTCACAGGTTATTTTAAAAGATTTAGTTTTGGGGTATTTGGAGAGAGAATGTTTTTATTTTGAAAGTTATCTTTGAGACCTAGAAAAAGTAGAGCATGTCTCTCTTTTTAATCAAACAGCTAATTACTGTGTCCTAATTACAGATGTCTGCCTGTCCGTACCTTATGAACAGATATCAAAATGACAGTTGTATAACAAAGGGAATTGGGGCTGGTTAGGAAAATGTCATGAAGCTCAGGATTGTTCTGTCACAGATTTTAACACAGTACACTTCTGTAGCTGCCTATGATTCGGGCATAATCAAATTTACTCCAAAGTGTGCTTTTGCCCAAAAAACAACATAGCTCAAATAGGTATTATTGTTCAAACTTGATTTCCTCCCCCCGAAGACTTACAGAATCTTTGGGCCAGACTGTGAGCCACTTGATCACACTGATGAGCTGTTACTCTTAGGGGTAGTTTAATTAAAGCAAATAAGACCACGCATGTAAAAAAGGGGCAAGCAGTCTGTCCGATAATTATTTTGCATATGTATTCAGTTCTAGACAGAGGAAAAGACAGACCCGCAAACTAGTATCTAGCAGATCATTTCTTCTCCAGGTTGGAAAGTTTGCCCATTGTTAATCCTTTGAAGTTTGAGCTGTGTTAAATCGTGACATGGAAGAAACAGCAAAATATATTTTTCCTTATTTTATTTAAATTCTTATTTAAGTGGCTTTATAGTAAAGAAACTCATTGCTTTTCTTCCACTATAGGGAGGAGAGTGAAAGTGTGCTGACACTCAAGGGTTTGACTCCCACTGGAATGTTACCTAGTGGAGTGTTGGCCGGAGGACGTCAGACGCTACAAAGTGGTAATGATGTTATGCAACTTGCTGTGCCTCAGATGGACTGGGCCACATCTCACTCTTTTGCTAACACTACACATAATGCATGCAGGGAATTTCTAATGCTTTTCAGTTCTTGTCTTAGCGGCTGAGATAAACATAGTGTTATATGTTAATCAGGCAATGTGAAATGGATACCTAACCAGGGTATAAAACTAAAAGCAAATATTTAGTAGTGTTAGACCAGTATTGTCAGTCTGAGCTTCCTTAATTTAAAAACTTTCAGGTGGCACAAGTGTCTCAGTTGTGGGGTGACTGTATAGAGCTGATAATGGAATCTAGAGTCATTTGGGCATTACATTACAGAAAGTGCAATGTAATTCTTCGTTTTTTACTTGTCCACTTTTCATTTAAATAGTTTTATTACAGAGATGTTACTAGTTTTAATTTTTAAATGTCAAATACTTCTTTGATGCTAGTATTAACAAACAGCTGCAGGCTGCTGAGCTTTGTTTTTCACTTCATTGACAGATTGACGTGTGCTGTGTTTTGTACCCTGGGAATTAATGCCAAAGTTTGTTCTCTGTGTTGTTTGTCAAATGTTCTATGTATAATTGACTTCCTTGAATTGTCCTTGTAACATGCTGTTTCCTTCCTCTGCAGATGTAGCTGCTTTCTTAAATCTGTCTGTCTCTCTCTAGGTATAGCTGTATGTCTGTATAAGTGTTAAAATTAAACCACTCTCCCAGCTACTTGTCTGTCTCTTGATGTAGAAGCAACGGTGTAGCACCTTGTTTTTGAGGCTTGCTGCATTTCCTGCTGCACATTGTCTGTGCATTTTGGAGATTAATGTAATTGAAAATATTCAGTAATTGTTATAAAATCAGTTGAGAATAAAGGGATTGAATTTAAATCTTGTAAGTAAGTCAAAATCAAAGGGTGTTAAGTGTGCATATATTTTTGCATGAAAATAAAAAGAACGCTACACGAAATATACCTGTAATCTGGCTCATTGAATATTTTTTTGTTTTTGTTTTTTTTTGTTTAAACATGGAATCAACTTTTCAGAAGACCATAACAGATTAACTAGGCATAGGAGAAATGTTATGAAACTCTTACAAAATATATCAAAAGGATGAAGTCCAAATTTATGTTCATTGTGGTGGATAATTAAAATATCAGGTTGGAAACTGGACTTCACACGTGCAGCACTCTTAAGCATAAATTACTTGAATGCATTCCAACTTTCTGTCTTGGGCATTTGTATAGTACCAAACACTATCTGGGCACTGATTTCTAGCAGTATTGAACAATTTTAATATATGAACAGAATCACATTTTTACACAATCTATTTTCCAAGAGTAGCTTCTTTTGTCATTTTGAAATTTAGATACTCATAAAGAAAAATTCAGAAATTTCAAATCAGGTTTTTTAAAAACCTTTTATTGAACTTTCAATTAATTTATCAGAGTTCTTTAATAGTTTTGAAATTTAAATGTCACATTTTTAAACTTTTTGATGGGTTCATGATTTCTACAGGTTAACTTTCTATGTTCTATTTATGTATGTTATTGTTTTGTGAATGTTGTCTATAACTAATGGTGTCTGTTCCTCAATCCATCCAGAGCATTCCAGAAGAATATATTATAGTTTTTGTATTTTTGTTGATTAGTGAGATACTTTGTTGTTGTTTTATTAAATTGTCTGTGCTCTAATTTCTTCTCCCTCATTTCCCAGTTTTTCTTCATATTGCATTATAAACACCAGAGAGAGGATCAAACTAACTAGAAAAAAATGTTCTGTTAACATAACGCATACAACATATTACCACTAGAGGAGAAAGCTGGACATTTGGAAAGTATGCAAAAGAGGGGGTTTTTTTTGTGGGGGAAGGAGTGTTTTTTTCACTGACATGAGAATGCTTTATTGTGGTATTCCTGATACACTGAATCAATCCATTAGCTATTTCATTCTTCTTTCACTGTTTCAAAATAATCCAATTATTAACTTTTTTTAATATAATATTTTAGTTTTTACTGATCAATATGCACCAATTTATTTAGATTTTTCTCTTTGTACTATGTATGCACCTTTTAAACAAAACCTATTAAAGGTTTTAAATATAAATACAACAGTTTCCAAGCTACAAAAGGAAAAGTTCTGAAGTAAAACAACTATAATAGAACCAAATATTTATTAGCCAATGGTATAGTGAGGTTTCACATTGAAAAGATTTTTTTTACAAAATACCATATATTTATCAGTATAGTATGAAATGTCATAAATAATTACAGCTAAACTACATTTGAGAAAATAAATGAACAAAGTATATTTTGTGATGTATAATCCTTGCTTTTCTATTGTTTTTGTTCACTTGCTAGTTCACAAAATTCAGTAATGATCAATTAATGTTAATTAGCGAAGTTCTCTTGTGTTGATGATTGGAAAAATCATCTGTTTGCATAGTCAAGGCTCAGTCTGCTTCCACTGTGTAGTTTTTATTTTAGTGGGGTGTATGTGTTTCAAATGATTTGGGCTGAAACTTCTTTTATCAGAATAGGTAGTATATCCAGATATATTTGTAAAATTAATATTTACTTTAAGTACAAACACAGATATAAATAAACCAAATTAAGCAGTTTTGAATTGGAGCTTCAGAAATGTAATTTGGACCCAACTTCAGATTTTTGGCAAGAAATACCTTCAGTCAGAACTCTTTCATTTTGAGATCAAACAAAAAGTGGGCACAACAGTCCTTAAAGGGACAATAAACTCTGTAGTAAGTTATTAGAAGAGAGTATGATGGTAAAAAACCCAGATGATATTAGTACCCTGTCAATGTACCTGAAATAATTTGTTCAGGTTTGTCCCCTGGGGAAAGAGCTGATTGTCTGGGATAGAATGCAGAATAGGGCACCTAAAATGATACCCAGTCTGAAGTATCTAAATTGTGAGGAAGGATTAAACAAACTGATTCTCTTTGCAAAACAGAAGAGACCGAGGTGTAACCACATAAATTCTAAGCATCATGTAAGGGGTATAGTCAATAGACATATATTTATTGCTGAGAAGAGCAGAGGAAACAACCTGAAAATTAGAGTAAATTGGGAATACCAGCATAACTATATCATGCAAAAGGAAGTGAGCATATTAACCACTTGAGAAACACCTGGATTCATTTCTGGAGGAGGGGATTGAGTGGAATCCAAGGTTGTTAGTACTGAGATAAATTTTTAAAGGGGAAGGTATTTTGGGTAACATTGCCTTTGTCTGTTCGTAACATTTTTTATGTGAAGTGTAGTTAAGCATTTAATAGTGTACTGCTTACATGAGCAAATTCAGGCAACTTTATTTCACTCGTGCTTCATTATTTTAATGATGCTGTAAGATATAACTTTTCTAGTGCCATTTATTCAGTGGAATGAAGTTGTCACCATTTATTTGAATTAGGGCTGTCAATTAACTGCTGTTAACACCTGCGATTAACGCATGTTAATATTTTTAACACGCATTAATCGCAGACCCTGTGAGCGAGAGGGCAGCATGAGCTGCTCTGAGAAACCTGTTTGGTCAAGCGCAGTAACACAAGCCGTCACCAGAGGGCGGGAAGAGAAGAGGCTTCAGAAAGTAAGGTAGTTCTCATTCCTACGTTTTAAAGTAAAAACAGGACAGGCAGGGACTCGCCGGAGCGCCCCCTCTCCTTTTCAGGGCTCGCTGGAACCACCCTCCCCATGCCTCCTGACCCCCCAAGCACCCCGTGCTACCTGCAGCTGGGGCTGCCTCCTGATTTTTGCACTGCCCACTTTGGGGTCTCCCCTCCTGGCCCTGTGTCATCCACAGCTGGTGCTGACCCCTCCCCCTGTGCTGCCCAAGGCTGGGACTGACCCTGATCCTGAGCTCAGGGGCACCCCACCACCCCCAAGCCCCACGCAGCCCATGGCTGGGGCTGACCCCTCCCCCCTGGTGCTACCCAGGGCTGGGGCTGACCCCTCTGCCCAAGACCTATGCCGTCTGCCCCCTCCTCCCCCGTGCTGCTTGCCCACCCAAAGCTCCATGCCTCCCCCAGCTGAGGCTGATTTCCTCCCTCCCTTCCCCTGGCTGAGGCTGACCCCCTAACCCTCCTTTCCCCCGAGCTCTGCACCTTCCCCAGCTGAGGCTGATTTCCCGCCCCCACTCCCCCCAGCTCTGCACCATCCAGGGGTCAGCTCTGAAGCCAGCACTGGCTGCCAGCAGCAAATTTCTCCAATTTCCTGCAGGCGGGCTCTGCCACCTTCAGCTGATCCCCAGACAGCAGTTGCCTCTCTCTACTCTGCCTTGCAGATGGGACAAATACCCAGTTTGGCGGAAGAAGTAGGGACGGCCAGGACAGAGCTGAAAAAGGGGACTGTCCTGGCCAAAATGGGACGTATCGTCACCCTAGCCAGCCTGGGGTTGTTCCTGGCCCGCCCCTCACTCCCAGGACCACCCCCCTGCGTCGTGCCCCATTGTCCCTAGCTGGCTGCTCACTCCAAGGGTACCCCATAGAGAACATGGCCTGGTGAGCTCAGCTTCCCTGCACCAGTTTCTCCTCCCTTGCAGTATGAGCAGTCCCTGAGGTAAAATCCACCCTTCCTTGCAAGCAAGGGCTTGCTCAGCTGAAGGGAGCCCACCTAGCTCAGTAAAAGGAAGTGAGCCTGTTGAGACCAATACCAGAAACCACCCTTCCAGAAGCAGCAGCAAGACCGCTTCGTCGTCATCCTCCTGCGCAGGTTATTGCTTACTTCCTCCCTCCCCTGTCCTCCCCCAACACTGAGTGCTTGTTTGTCTGAGTGATTGGCTGAACAAGAAGTAGGACTGAGTGGACTTGTAGGCACTAAAGTTTTACGTTGTTTTATTGTTAAGTGCAGTTATTTTTTTACATAATTCTACATTTGTAAGTTCAACTTTCGTGATAGAGATTGCACTACAATACTTCAATGAGGTGAATTGAAGTTTCTTTTTTACAGTGCAAATGTTTGTAATAAAAAATAAATATAAAGTGAGCACTGTACACTTTGTATTCTGCGTTGTAATTGAAATCAATATATTTGAAAATGTAGAAAACATCCAAAAATATTTAAATCAATAGTATTCTATTATTATTTAACAGCGTGATTAATCATGATTAATTTTTTAATCGCTTGATGGCCCTAATTTGAACGGGAGTTAGCATTCTGATTAACCGAGGTCCTGATTCAGCAAGAAACGTAAGCACATGCTTAACTTTAAGCTTGTGAGTAGTCCCAGTGAAATCAGTTGGACTGATCAAGTACTTTGCTGATCTTAGCCCTTGGATACCAATCTGATCATTACTCAGCAGACTGGGAAGATACTTTTTTATTGGCCTAGATGTTGCATCAGCTCTGACTTTTTATCAAGAGGGGAGTCTTAGAACTGCAGAAGATCTAAAATATCATGCCACCTGTCCTTGAATGTCCTTACTTAGACAGTTAAGCTAACTGAGAATTTTGCTTCAGTAAGGATTTCAGAGTTGGACCTATTAATATGCTGTGGTTCTGTTGTTAGGTGTATCAGGGTTTATTAAGGATTTCACTTGTAACTTAGAGAATCTGAGTTAAAATGTTATAAATTGTTTTTTATTGTGTTATATTTTAAAAGCAGTTGTATTTTCCAATTGGTTTGTTCCTTTATGCTTAGTGTAACAAACTGCCTTTCTTATTTCAAATCAATTATATATATCCTGAGATCTCTCTGAAATAACGGGGAAAGTAGAATTAATTAGGTAATAGGTTTTGAAATTTGTATGTATGACAAAACTATATAATTTACAGAGGCGAAGCAGTATCCGTGATCTTTTAAGAAAAAGATTGAAAAAAAAAGGCCTCATGGGTAACAAGAAATGATGGAGAGAGGTTTAGTGCTGTATTTGTGACAAACTGGAAGAATAAAAAGATAAAAAGGAATTTATATGTTTGGTTAGCTTTTAAGATATTCCTAAAAGTAATTTAATTTTTGCTGTTTGGGAACGTTTTTTTTCCCCCCATAAACATGGAAAATAACCATTCACACAAGTGGCTATTTGACTTAATCCTGAGATATCTTCTCTTTGCATATGAGGACAAGAAGCTTTTGGTAACTCTAAATATAAAGGTTGTAAAAGTACTGTATTATGCATACAAGGTATTAATACAGATGACTATTTTATAAGACACATTTTCCAAAGCAACACTGTAAAAATTGTAATTATTTGTAAAACACAGTGATTTTAAATCATAATGTAGGTAATGTGTATATATTTGTTTTCTATTTATTTTCTTACTCAAATTATACTTCTCTAATTTAAAGAATTCTGAAATCTGTTCTGATCGAATCACAAATTAATCATTTCTATCTTGCTTCCCCAAGATTTACTTTTATACCTATTCCATTCCAATTCCTTTTTTCTTAAGAATCAGTTTAGCAAACACGTTGTTAGCACTGTGTAAACTATCTATTGAATGGAGAAACTTCTTAAACTTCTGAGTGCCACATTTCAGGAAAGATGTGGACAAATTGAAGAAAGTCCAGAGAAGAGCAACAAAAATGATTAAAGGTCTAGAAAACATGACCTATGAGGGAAGATTGAAAAAATTAGTTTGTTTAGTCTGGAGAAGAGAAGACTGAGGTGGGACATAACAGTTTTCAAGTACATAAAAGGTTGTTACAAGGCAGAGGGAGAAAAATTGTTCTTCTTAACCTCTGAGGAAAGGACAAGAAGCAATGGGCTTAAATTGCAGCAAGGGCGGTTTAGGTTGGACATTAGGAAAAACTTCCTAACTGTCAGAGTGGTTAAGCACTGAAATAAGTTGCCTAGGGAGGTTGTGGAATCTCCATCATTGGGCATTTTTTATAGCAGTTTGGACAAACACCTGTCAGGGATGGTCTAGATCAGGGGTGGGCAAACTTTTTGGCCCAAGGGCCACATCTGGGAATAGAAATTGTATGGCGGGCCATGAATGCTCACAAAATTGGGGTTGGGGTGCAGGAGGGGGTGAGGGCTCTGGTTGTGGGTGCGGGCTCTGGGGTGGGGCCAGAAATGAGGAGTTCAGGATGTGAGAGGGGTCTCTGGGCTGAGGCGGGGGAGTGGAGTGTGTGTGTGGGGGGGGCGTGAGGGCTCTGGCTGGGGGTGGGGGCTCTGGGATGGGGTTGGGGATAAGGAGTTTGGGGTGTAGGAGGGTGGTGCTCCGAGTGGTGCTTACCTCAAGCAGCTCCTGGAAGCAACGGCATATCCCCACTCTGGCTCCTACACGGAGGCACAGCTGGGCAGCGTGCAGGCACTGCCCCTGTGGGGCTGGTGCTTGGGGCAGGGGCAGTGTGCATATTGGAGCCCCCTGGCCGCCTCTATGGGTAGGAGCTGCAGGAGGGCCATGCCACTGCTTCCGGGAGCCATGTGGAGTGGCCCCTGACCCCAAGCCTTCTGGGGGCTTGAGGGCCAGATTAAAACGGCTGGCAGGCTGGATGCAGTCCGCCAGTCATAGTTTGCCCACCCCGGTCTAGATAATACTTAGTCGTGTCTTGAGTCCAGGGGACTGGACTAGATGACCTCTCGAGGTCCCTTCCAGTTCTATAATTCTGTGATTCTAAATGTCTGTTTTGGAGGTAGGATTGATGGAAGGGAGATGAACAGAATTACTTATCATTAGTGAAATGTACTCAATTTTTCACTGAAAAGATTTAGTAATAAATGGTTTATGCAGCAAGGCTGTACTAGAAAAAGATGGCTAAGGTCTTGGTAGTCTAATTAGACCTAATAATTTTACATTAAGTTAGACAACTTTGTAGATTGTATAGTCATATTTTGTACAAAATATGAACTTGGAGAATCCTTAAATATAAAAAGTTACAGCTGTTTACACAGCTACTTAACTTTAGAAACACTAACTCCTAACTGGTCAATTAGGGCTATGTCTACACTACAGACCTTACAGCGGCACCACTGCAGCTATGCCCCTGTATGGTCTCCCATGTAGCTGCTCTATGCTGATGGGAGAGAGCTCTCCTATTGGCATAATTAAACCACCCCTCATTGAGCTATGTTGGTGGGAGGGCATCTCCCGCCAACATAGCACTGTCCATACCAGCACTTCTGTTGGTGAAACTCAGTCGGTCGGGAGGTGTTTTTTTCATACCCTTTTCTGACAAAAGTGCTAGGGTAGACATGGCATGGATCTTTGAAATGTTTACATTGTAAATTCATCCATCCACCAAAGTATATGAGTGTGTTTGTCCAGAGCTCCTCCAGCTATAAAGATCTTGGTTTACTTCCCTAAATGCGAGTTGCTGTTTGGCATTTGTAAACGTGACTTGTTAGATTTTTTGTTTGTATGCTCTAATACCTGAATTTCATTTAATGAATTCAGTTTGAATCACAGCATCACTTTTTTGCTTAGAATTCAGTGCTAAAATCCAAGTACTGAATTCAGCTTCTGAGTGCAAAAGATGTGTGCAAGGACCATTGTGTCAAACATTAAATAAAAAGATAAAATCCATTTGTACTAAATTAGTATTTTGTCTTACTAATAAAACACTGATAGTCTTAACTTCGCTCCTTTATAACATCTTTCTTGGTAACATAGAGTCCAGTAACGTGCTATGGACCTTCAAAGAATTTGTAGAACCTAGTTGAAACCAAAATATGCCCCTAACCTTAACAGTATTTAGGGTTGTATGTTAGTTTTACGTAAAGAAATAATCAACCAGTTACATACAATAGGTAGATTAAGTTGCATTATATGAGTGTTGCATTTGATAAACTGTCACTTGAGATGTAGGAGTCACTTCACTTCAGTTTATGAAATAGTCTTAATTTTCACTGAAAAATATTTGCAATCAGATCTGGGCTAGGGTGATATATTAAATTGATCATTGCCTTTTCTGCTATGCGATATTACACTCTTCATCTTTCTCATTCATTTTGCATGCATCTGCTCACTTCTGTACAGCCACAGTAGAGGCAATTGAGGCTGAAAAAGGTATGATCAGAGTCTTTGCCAGTGGCAGAGATCTGTGGCGTCTGGGCGGGAATTTGAAACTATTCTGTGTGCGTGTGTCTTACATTCAACTTGCACAACCAGAGATGAATCAACTGCATTGATTCATCCATTTTATATGTAACATTCATTTCTTGCCTTAGGATAATAACTTCCTTTAATAATGTTTCAGAGAAATCATTTTGTTTTTCCCCCAGTTTCTTTACAAAATGTGCAATAGTTTTTTGCTTTTTATTTGTGTAAAGCATGTTGTGATACGTGGTTTGTGTCTTGACGACTTTAAAAAGTGGTCGTGTTGAATTTTGTTTTTTCTGAATTCAACTGCAAATATGTTTTGAGTTGGGGGTGGGGGTTCTTTATGCATGTTTCTTTTGATAAAATTTATTCTTAGTGGCTTGAAATCTAATCTTTTCATCACTTTCCATAACACATCTGGTAGTGCAAGACCTATCATTACAGTGTTCCTATTTTTACTATGTGATTTTGAGGGTAGTTTGCTGACCAAATTTGTTTATAGTATGTACACACACCTGACAATGAAAGGCATAACAAAATACAGGGGTTGCCAATGTTGCTGTACCAAATATGTTGCTGTTCAGGCATCCTTTGTTAATATTAATATCGTTAAAACTCCATACAATTTTAGGGTCTGTAAATAAGAGCCTTTTATATACGCATTTTGATTTCCTATATCACAATGTTAAATTAAGTGAATGACAAACAGTATAGCAATTAGTTTGTTTCAAATTTGGTCGCAAAACACCATTTAATGACTACTTTTTTTACATTGTGGAAGTCAGCTATCCAAAAATATTATCAAGAGCCAAATTCTGTTCCATTGTAATCAGTGGATACTGCGCACACACATACAACAGAAAATTTTGTTGCTAAGACTTCAGGCTTTTCATATGGTCAGCCATTTTTACATCTAAATGCAGCTTAGTAAGAAGGCATTTCCTATTTCATTTAAAATGATGTGTAGAAGAGTAATATCTAGTTTCCTGTTTAAAGTCATGCCCAACTGATGACTCTAAGACTGTGGTTGTGTCCATTTCAACTATCCACATGATTAGAACAGAGTTAGAGCCATATTCTGCAGTTTTGCCTCCATGAAAACTGCAGGATCAGGACTTTGATTTGTATGCAAAATCTGAAGGCTTTTTTTTTTTTAAACACTTGTGCTGCTTTGCCTTCACTGCACTTACTGAGCTGCTTATTGACATTCCATTGAAGTGAACGGGATGTTAAGATGAGCCTGATACACGCAGCAGCAAAGCAGTTGTTAGCACTGATCACACCAGGAGTGCTCAGCAGCAAAGTAGGTTTAAGCCACCTTGATTCTTACGGAAATATATTTGACATATACTATTTTGATTGTCAGTTGAAATCATGATTGCCATTGAACATTCTAGGAAAGCACATTATATAAGCGTTACTAATTCAGTTGTAGAGCCATAAAAGTTTCTTTGGCTAATTTCTTAGATGTCTTTTTAAATCATTTTATTAGAAAAAGTATATACTTTCAACTTATTTTTCTGTTACTGACCTATGAAATTTGCATTTTGTTAAGCAATACGAGGATTTTCTCCGCAACATAAAATCTGCAGTTTTGAAGAGGCAAAAGGTTTGGATAGGATCAATGAGAGAATGCCACCAAGAAAAGATGCTCTTCAGCAAGATGGTATTAATTCTGTAAACACAACAAATGCCAATGGAAACAATGGGACTGGCAACAACAATGCACAGTGACCACACCAACTTCTGGTTTACTCATATGTCTTGCCTGAGAATTCCTAGAGTACTGCTTTTTGACATGACAACAGATGAAATAGCCAGGGGGAATCAGTCAAACTGACTTCTTAATATAATGTGGAAAACATAACTTGATCCCGCTGAAGACAAACCATCGTGCTTTTGAGGCAACAGCCCCTCTCTATAAGTGATGACGGAACATCTGTGAGCATGCTTCATATATTTACAGAAATTCCAACATTGCTGGCTGAATCTTGAGGAGAGCTATGGGGAAATGGTTGGGCTGTTATCACTAAAGCACATCTAGACTAGCATTTTACGCTTATCATAGTCAACACTTTAAGTTTACAAAATGGGATTTTCTTTTCAGCAGAGCTAGGGGTTTTTTTGTTTTTTTTTTTTCAATCAGACTTTCAAATACAACCCTAAGAGCTACTATTTATTAATGGACATTGGTTTCATGAAGTGTCTTTAAAAACATATATTAGAATAGTCTTAAAAAAAATCTGAGGCTGCAAAAAGTGTATGTTAAATAAATGAAAAAAATGCCAAAAATCGCAGTTGGTTATTCTGTAAAATGCTGACCTCAGGTGTACTCCTTAGATGTTGCTAATTCTGTATTATATTCACTGTATTTTTTAGTTAAAGCTTATCAGAAGATTTCTATGTAGGAATGTTTATTACTTGAACACAGATTTTAAAATATTTAATGTAGAAACTTTTATGCCCAACTTTTGAGATTCTCCCCCCACCGTGAATTTAAAAATATATTTAAAATTTTAAAAGTTTGAAAAATAATGCAATTGTTAATTTTAAGGTACTTTTAATTGAACTTTGTACATTATGTTAAAGTACATTTTGATTCATATCAAGTCTGTAAAGCGTGGCATTGTATTTTGTGTATGCATGTTTTCATTTTGCAAATATTTAATATATAGATCTCTGATGTACAGGAACAACGTCTATAGGTTATATAGATGTTATGGGTACTTTTACTGTATTGTGAGTGTTAAAGTTGCTTAAATAGTTAATAATCACTGGCCAGGCTGAATAGCTGCAAGCTTTTTATTATTTTTCGTAATTCTATAAAGGAAACTGAAAATGTTATGGAAATATTTTTATTTAGGCAATGCAGCGCATAAGCAATTGTTCTGTTCAGTTGTTAAGGCATTAGTGAAAGTGTAAAATTGAGACTGCATGTTTTTTAGCTACAGGACTGCTTGGTTAAACTAAAAATTGAAACCATATGCTGATTTGTTCACAAATAATGAACTGTACTGATTGTCACTGTACTTTGTTATATATTTTGACATTTGCTACCTACCTTTCTCATCCCCTGGAACACAACTTGAAACTTAAGTCACTAGAGTTCATCTCCCTTTTGGTTTGCCATAAAGTACAATCTGTAGAAACCCCTGTCTAAGTTGAAAATTTTATGCATGTTCCGAACTATTCAAGTATTTTATAAACAGTAGCACACAATAAATTTTGTGCATGGGCTGCTGCTTCTAGCATTGTGTTTTTGTTTTGTTATTTTGAACAGTATTTTCTAAATCATTTTTAATTGGCAGAAAAATGGGAATAGTGTAAATGGTCACTTAGTTAAGCTTTAAAGCAATACTTTAAAGCAATATAATTGAAGCTTAAATTGTCATCTTGAATTTCTGCTTCCATTTATTTTGCTAATTTTCGTTTAGTGAGTTCTTGCAAATAGAATACTTCAGAATTTTTCTCTATATTAAATTTGACATCCAATGATGATTTGTACAAACCTACAAGGAAGGTCAATATGAGGGTTCACTCAAGTTTTTTTTTTTAAAGCTGTTCATTATTGATGCCTTTTGTATTTGTTCAGTGGTTGTGATGACCATTTATGATGTCAAGTAAGGTGGCTTATTTGAGAGTCAGTAGCTGATAATGTTGAATCTTGCTAGTCTGTTTTGGTTGAAGGTAAATGAGAAAATCTACTAAAAAGAACTATGGTATATTCTGAACTGAACCTATTCTGGTTTTACTTTATTTTAGATGCAGTTTAATTGGAAATAGTGATGAACAATCTGAACACAGAAGACCAAGTGACAAACAAAGGTAAGTGTTATCAGTAGACATAATTCATGGGCTATGTAGTCTCTGATAGATGACATTGAGACAGAGCAAAATTTGCACCAGTATCCTAAGTGTATAAATAGGGCCTACCAAATTCACGGTCCATTTTGATCAATTTCACAGTCATAGGATTTTTTAAATAATAAATTTCATGATTTCAGCTATTTAAATCTGAAATTTCATGATGTAATTGTATGGATCCTGACCAAAAAAGGAGTGGGGAGGGGAGGGGGGTCACAAGGTTATTGTAGGGGGTTTGCAGTACTGCTACCCTTCTGCACTGCTGCTGGCAGCAGTGCTGTCTTCAGAGCTGGGCAGCTGGAGAGCAGTGGTTGCTGGCTGGGAGACCAGCTCTGAAGGCAGAGCCACCGCCACCAGCAGCAGTGCACAAGTAAGAGTGGCATGATATGGTATTGCCAACTTTACTTCTGCGCTACTGCCTGCAGAGCTGTGACTTCAGTCAGCAGCTGCCACTCTGGCCATCCAGCTCTGAAGGAAGCAACGCAGCATGGTATGGTATTGCCACCCTTACTTCTGTGCTGCTGCTGGCAGGACGCTGCCTTCAGAGCTGGGCACCTGGCCAATAGCTGCTGTTCTCTGGTCGCCAAGTCCTGAAGGCAGAGTAGAAGTAAGGGTGGCAATACCATGACCCCTCTAAAATAACCTTGCGACCCCCCTACAGCTCCCTTTTGGGTCAAGACCCCCAATTTGAGAAATGCTGGGGTCCTGCCATGAAATCTGTATAGTATAGGGTAAAAGCACAAGACACACAAGACTAGATTTCATGGCGGGAGGGACACCAGATTTCATGGTCTATGATGCGTTTTTCCTGGCCGCGAATTTGGTAGGGGCCTAGATATAAAAATTTAACCTAGACAATGGTCTGCCAGTGCTGCCTTTTTGATGGTGTGAATTGAAAAAATCCACTAGTCCTCAGCCAATTGTCTTTAACTGATTGATTGTCTGTGACCAGTTTTGATAAGGTAATATTCTACACACATGTGCCCGTGTGTGACACACACACCTATGAAATACAATCCAATTAAAACCGCATACTCTCTGTGAATACAATCCCAAGTTTTAGGATTAACCCAGCATGTGTGGAGAGCAACACCAAAGCCTAAAGTAATTTGAAAATATTAAAAGCCTGTTAAAAGTTGCCTGAATCTCAACTTGCTCTGTGTCAGAGTAGCAGCCGTGTTAGTCTGTATCTGCAAAAAGAAAAGGAGTACTTGTGGCACCTTAGAGACTAACAAATTTATTTGAGCATAAGCTTTCGTGAGCTACAGCTCACTTCATCGGATGCATTCAGTGGAAAATACAATGGAAGATTTATATACACAGAGAACATGAAACAATGGGTGTTACCATACACACTGTAACAAGAGTGATCGGGTAAGGTGCGCTATTACCAGCAGGAGAGCAGGGAACTTTTGTAGTGATAATCAAGGTAGGCCATTTCCAGCAGTTGACAAGAACGTCTGGGAGGTAGGGGGGAGAATAAACATGGGAAATAATTTTACTTTGTGTAATGACACATCCACTCCCAGTCTTTATTGAAGCCTAAGTTAATAGTATCTGTATTCGCAAAAAGAAAAGGAGTACTTGTGGCACCTTAGAGACTAACCAATTTATTTGAGCATAAGCTTTTGTGAGCTAGAGCTCACTTCATCAGATGCATAAAGTGGAAAATACAGTGAGGAGATTTATATACACGCAGACCATGAAAAAATGGGTGTTTATCATACACACTGTAAGGAGAGTGATCACTTAAGATGAGCTGTTACCAGCAGGAGAGTGGGGTGGGGGGAGAGAAAAACTTTTGAAGTGATAGTCAAGGTGGGCCATTTCCAGGAGTTAACAAGAATGTCTGGGGAACAGTGGGGGTGGAGGGTGGGGGAATAAACACGGGGAAATAGTTTTACTTTTTGTAATGACCCATCCACTCCCAGTCTCTATTCAAGCCTAAGTTAATTGTATCCACTTTGCAAATTAATTCCAATTCAGCAGTCTCTCGTTGGAGTCTGTTTTTGAAGTTTTTTTGTTGAAGAATTGCCACTTTTAGGTCTGTAATCGAGTGACCAGAGAGATTGAAGTGTTTTCCGACTGGTTTCTGAATATTATAATTCTTGACGTCTGATTTGTGTCCATTTATTCTTTTACGTAGAGACTGCCCGGTTTGGCCAATGTATATGGCAGAGGGGCATTGCTGGCACATGATGGCATATATCACATTGTTAGATGTGCAGATGAATCACTAGACCACCTTTAGGCAGAGAAATCTGCCTCTGGGTGGGTAACTGTGGTTTTAAGCAGGCAATCCTTTCACATAAATGAAGATGTCCTCCATCTTATCTCTGAAAAACATTCTTCCAGTAAAAGGCAGATAAAGGAGCAACTGAATATGCCTGAGACTGAATACTCTGACCTATGCATACTTCCCAACAGCAATCCCAATAGTGTCCCAGTCAAATGCATTAAACATCTCTCAGTGGATGCATTGTCATCTCCATTGTTGTATGCAGTGTTGTTTTAGCCATGTTGGTCCCAGGATATTAGAGAGACAAGGTGGGTGAGTGTCACAGAGTCACTGGGGCAGTCATAGAATATTAGGGTTGGAAGAGACCTCAGGAGGTCATCTAGTCCAATCCACTGCTCAAAGCAGGACCAACATCAACTAAATCATCCCAGCTAAGGCTTTGTCAAGCTAGGCCTTAAAAACATCTAAGGATGGAGATTCCACCACCTCTCTAGGTAACCCATTTGGGTGCTTCACCACCCTCCTAGTGAAATAGTGTTTCCTAATATCCAAACTAAACCTCCTCCACTGCAACCTGAGACCATTGCTCCTTGTTCTGTCATCTGCCACCACTGAGAACAAGTGAGCTCCATCCTCTTTGGAACCCCCTTCAGGTAATTGAAGGCTGCTATCAAATTCCCCCCTCACTCTTCTCTTCTGCGGACTAAATAACCCCAGTTCCCTCGTACCCTCAGCCTCTCCTCGAACCCTAGTTCCCTCAGCCTCTCCTCGTGAGTCATGTGCCCCAGCCCCCTAATCATTTTCGTTGCCCTCTGCTGGACTCTGTCCAATTTGTTCGCATCCGTTCTGTAGTGGGGGGGACAGACCAAAACTGGACACAATACTCAAGGTATGGTCTTACCAGTGCTGAATAGAGGGGAATAATCAGCCCAATATGCCATTGGCCTTCTTGGCAACAAGGGCACACTGCTGACTCATATCCAGCTTCTTGTCCACTGTAATCTCCAGGTCCTTTTCTGAAGAACTGCTGCTTAGCCACTTGGTCCCCAGCCTATACAGTGCATGGGATTCTTCCGTCCTAAGTTCAGAACTCTGCACTTCTCCTTGTTGAACCTCATCAGATTTCTTTTGGCCCAATCCTCCAATTTGTCTAGGTCACTCTGGACCCTACCCTCCACCGTATCTACCTCCCCCCCCCCCCCAGCTTAGCGTCATCTGCGAACTTGCTGAGAATGCAATTAATCGCATCATCCAGATCATTAATAAAGATGTTGAACACAACTGACCCCTGGGGCGCTCCACTTGATACCGGATGCCAACTACACATCGAGCCGTTGATCACTACCTGTTGAGCCCGACAATCTAGCCAGCTTTCTATCCACCTTCTAGTCCATTCATCCAGCCCATACTTCCTTAACTTGCTGGCAAGAATACTGTGGGAGACTGTATCAAAAGCTTTGCTAAAATCAAGATATATCACATCCACCGCCTTCCCTATATCCACTGAGCCAGTCATCTCATCATAGGAGGCAGTCAGGTTGGTCAGGCATGACTTGCCCTTGGTAAATCCATGTTGAATGTTCCTGATAACCTTCCTCTCCTCCAAGTGCTTCAAAATGGATTCCTTGTGGACCTGCTCCATGATTTTGCCAGGGACTGAAATGAGGCTGACTGGTCTGTAGTTCCCCGGATTCTATTCCCCCCCCCCTTTTTTTTTTTAAATATGGGCACTATATTTGCCTTTTTCCACTCAGTAATTGCCTCCCCCATTCAGTAAGGGTCCCACACTTTCCCTGACCATCTTCTTGGTGCTAACGTATCTGTAGAAACCCCTCTTGTTACCTTTCATGTAAGTTGCTAGCTGCAACTCCAGTTGTGCCTTGGCCTTCCTGATTACACCTCTGCATGCTCTAGCAATATTTGTATACTCCTCTCTAGTCATCTGTCCAAATTTCACTTCTTGTAAGCTTCCTTTTGTAATCTAAGCTCACTGAAGATTCCACTGTTAAGCCAAGCTGGTCGCCTGCCATATTTGCTATTCTTTCTGCACTTTGGGATGGTTTGTTCCTTCACCCTCAAATGAGGCTTTTTAAAAATGCTTTGTAACTACTCCATATGAAGCCAGTCAGGACTCTGGGGGAGCATGCCTCCTCTCTCTGAGCATACCGTCGCCATGGCAAGAAGCTTATACAGCATCGACCTTCCTGGATCTGACCTCGGAGCATTCAGCATCCTCTTCCACAACATTTGCTTCCAGCAGCGAGTCCACCCAGGCAAGGCTCCTGGGGAAGCCAGAGGGCCCTGCACCCCAACTCCACAGGCAGACATGAGTCTGACTGCCAGTAAAACAGAAGTTTATTATTCAAAAGGAACATAGCATAGAACACATCTTGTTAGCACAGAAATCAGTGACTTTCAGCCAAGTCCATCTTGGGGATTCCTGGGCCAGAAGCCCTGGACTCCCCCTCTTCCAGTCCCTACAAGCAGACTGCCAGTTTCCAGCAACCCGACTTCCGACACCCCTGTTGCTCCTCCTTGTCTTTGTCTCGCTTCACCTGGTCATCACCTGGTTGCATCCCCCTCCTGGGTCTCAGGTTATGAAGGGCACTGGTCATAGCATATGTGCAGGCAGCTGGAGCAGCCTCACCAGCCCCACAGGTCTCAGCCAAACTCTCACACCCCTATTCTCACCATCGAGGTATTGATGCAGCCTCCAGGGAAACTGAGGCACACAGTATTCGTGCAAAACAGTAAAACTCACATACAGTAACTCCTCGCTTAATGTTGTAGTTATGGTCCTGAAAAATGTGACTTAAAGCGGAACGATGTTAAGCGAATCCAATTTCCCCATAAGAATTAATGTAAATAAGGGGGGGGTTAGGTTCCAGGGAAATTTTTTTCACCAGACAAAAAACGTTTTGTGTGTGACACACACACACAGAGTATAACTTTTAAACAGTTTAATACTGTACACAGCAATGATGATTGTGAAGCTTGGTTGAGGTGGTGGAGTCAGAGGGTAGGATATTTCCCAGGGAATGCCTTACTGCTAAATGATCTAGCATTCGGTTGAGCCCTCAAGGGCAACAACTAACGATGTAGTTAATGTAGCCTCACACTCTACAAGGCAGCATGAATGGAGGGAGGGGAGATAGCATGGCAGACAGAGACACACACCCTGTGCGTGGGAGAGAGAGAGAGAGATATGCATTGCCCCTTTAAGTATGGTGACCCCATTCTAAGTATGTTGCCTTTAAAAAAATCAGGAAGTTGAGACAGCAGCTGCAGCCAGCAAGCTCTCTGTCCTGAGCCCTGTCCTGTCCCCACCCTGCTCTATATGGAGAAGGGGTAAGCAGGGGGCAGGAGTAAGGGGGAGGGGGCCACCCTGACATTAGCCCCCTTCTTCCCCCCTCCTGTGAACAGCAAGCAGCAGGCTCCCGGGAGCAGCTCCAAGGCAGAGGGCAGGAGCAGCACATGGCAGTCGGGGGAGGGACAGCTGAACTGCGGGTGGCTGCTGCACTGGGAACTTGGAGCTTAGGGGAGCTGATAGGGGGGTTGCCTGGTTCCAAGCCCCCACCAGCTAGCTGCAACGGGCTGCTCTTCCTGCAAGCAGCCAAACGAGGTTATAAGGGAGCATTGCACAACTTTAAATGAGCATGTTCCCTAATTGATCAGCAACGAAACAACATTAACCGGGATGACTTTAAGTGAGGAGTTACTGTACAACATAAAAAGGGAAACTCCCCACTTCCTCACAGTGAGATAATATCTTTTATTGGACCAACTTCTGTTGGTGAGAGAGACAAGCTTTTGAGTTTACAGAGAGCTCTTCTTCAGGTCTAGAAACATACTCAGAGTGTCACAGCTAAATAGAAGATGGAACAGATTGTTTAGCATAAGTAGTTAACACATTTCATAACTGAAATTCATAACTTCACTAGACACTAAAAACCATGGACTGAATAGAGAGACTGGATTTATGGCTTATTACAACAATCTGTAATCCACTAACAAGTCCCCCCAGCACGAGCCCGAACGTCTACACAGCTATTTATCAGTGTTGTGGCCTGAGAGTCAGCTGATTCAGACCATCCACATCTTTTTTATGCCTGTGTAGAAATACTCTTGAGTACATTCTCCAGGCCTGAAGAAGAGCTCTGTGTGGGCTCAAAAGCTTGTCTCTGTCACCGACAGAAGCTGGTCCAGTGAAAGATATTAGCACACTCACCTTGTCTCTCTTGTCATCTCCACACACTTGATCTTCAGGATGAGGTTTTTTTGTTTGTTTTTGAAGCCCTCCTGCTTATGTTGGGGGTGAAAATATGAACTCTAGCACCATCCAGTCACATTTCAGCAGGAAATCCTTCTGATTTGTCAATGTCAGTGTTCAGCTTTGTTAGTTTCTAAATGTGTTTATCTGCATTACTGCCCCTGCTTCCAGAAAGCATTCAGATTTGGCCCTGTCTGAGTGCTATCTATTGCCAGACTGCTGTAGGACAGGTGTGCTTGATCTTAGTGTTGGGGCTTCAAGATCTGTGGCTTTTTAAATTTAATTGGCATTGATGTGTATGTCCTCTCTTGAAGTATGGGCATCATGCATGTTTTTACTGGATGAGGGTTAACTCTTCTACCTTCTCCTTTTGCATTATTAGAGAAGTTTGCAGTACAGTGGGATAAGACTGAGTTGAAATCTGATTCCTTAGAAAAGATTTCACATACCCTCTATACATTTAGTGGAATGAGCTGAAGGGACAGTTCCTACCCTCTGGAAACTTATTTTCCCTAATTTGTTAGGTTCCGGCTATGTATTTACTTTGGAGAACTGCTCTAAGACACAAGGACAGAGTTAGGTGTGTTCCTAGAACTAGATGTTTCTCAGTAATAGACAGTAACATTCAGCCTCTCTCTACTTAATTGAACAGGTTTCAGAGTAGCAGCTGTGTTAGTCTGTATTCGCAAAAAGAAAAGGAGTACTTGTGGCACCTTAGAGACTAACCAATTTATTTGAGCATAAGCTTTTGTGAGCTACAGCTCACTTCATCAGATGCATAAAGTGGAAAATACAGTGAGGAGATTTATATACACGCAGACCATGAAAAAATGGGTGTTTATTATACACACTGTAAGGAGAGTGATCACTTAAGATGAGCTGTTACCAGCAGGAGAGTGGGGTGGGGGGAGAGAAAAACTTTTGAAGTGATAGTCAAGGTGGGCCATTTCCAGGAGTTAACAAGAATGTCTGGGGAACAGTGGGGGTGGAGGGTGGAGGGGGGGGAATAAACATGGGGAAATAGTTTTACTTTTTGTAATGACTCATCCACTCCCAGTCTCTATTCAAGCCTAAGTTAATTGTATCCACTTTGCAAATTAATTCCAATTCAGCAGTCTCTCGTTGGAGTCTGTTTTTGAAGTTTTTTTGTTGAAGAATTGCCACTTTTAGGTCTGTAATCGAGTGACCAGAGAGATTGAAGTGTTTTCCGACTGGTTTCTGAATGTTATAATTCTTGACGTCTGATTTGTGTCCATTTATTCTTTTACGTAGAGACTGCCCGGTTTGGCCAATGTATATGGCAGAGGGGCATTGCTGGGACATGATGGCATATATCACATTGGTAGATGTGCAGGTGAACGAGCCTCCGATAGTGTGGCTGGTGTAGATTAGGCCCTATGATGGTGTCCCCTGAATAGATATGTGGACACAGTTGGCAACGGGCTTCGTTGAAAGGATAGGTTCCTGAGTTAGTGGTTCTGTTGTGTGGTGTGTGGTTGCTGGTGAGTATTTGCTTCAGGTTGGGGGCTGTCTGTAGGCAAGGACTGGCCTGTCTCCCAAGATCTGTGAGAGTGATGGGTCGTCCTTCAAGATAGGTTGTAGATCCTTGATGATGCGTTGGAGAGGTTTTAGTTGGGGGCTGAAGGTGATGGCTAGTGGTGTTCTGTTATTATCTTTGTTGGGCTTGTCCTGTAGTAGGTGACTTCTGGGTACTCTTCTGGCTCTGTCAATCTGTTTCTTCACTTCAGCAGGTGGGTATTGTAGTTGTAAGAATGCTTGATAGAACTCTTGTAGGTGTTTGTCTCTGTCTGAGAAATTGGAGCAAATGCGGTTGCATCTTAGAGCTTCGCAGTAGACAATGGATCATGTGATGTGGTCTGGATGAAAGCTGGAGGCATGTAGGTAGGCATATAGCGGTCAGTCGGTCAGTCAGGGGGTGTTTATGTGACCATCGCTTATTAGCACTGTAGTGTCCAGAAAGTGGATCTCTTGTGTGGACTGGTCCAGGCTGAGGTTGATAGTGGGATGGAAATTGTTGAAATCGTGGTGGAATTCCTCAAGGAATTCTTTTCCATGGGTCTAGATGATGAAGATGGCATCAATGAAGTGCAAGTAGAGTAGGGGCGTTAGGGAATGAGAACTGAGGAAGCGTTGTTCTAAGTCAGCCATAAAAATGTTGGCATACTGTGGGGCCATGCGGGTACCCATAGCAGTCCTGCTGACTTGAAGGTATACATTGTCCCCAAATAGTTGTGGGTGAGGACAAAGTCACAAAGGTCAGCCACCAGGTTTGCCATGACATTATCGGGGATACTGTTCCTGATGGCTTGTAGTCCATCTTTGTGTGGAATGTTGGTGTAGAGGGTTTCTACATCCATAGTGGCCAGGAGGGTGTTTTCAGGAAGATCACCGATGGATTGTAGTTTCCTCAGAAAGTCAGTGGTGTCTCGAAGATAGCTGGGAGTGCTGGTAGCATAGGGCCTAAGGAGAGAGTCTACATAGCCAGACAATGCTGCTGTCAGGGTGCCAATGCCTGAGATGATGGGGTGCCCAGGATTTCCAGGTTTATGGATCTTGGGTAGCAGATAGAATACCCCAGGTCGGGGTTACAGGGATGTGTCTGTGCGGATTTGTTCTTGTGCTTTTTCAGGGAGTTTCTTGAGGAAATGGTGTAGTTTCTTTTGGTAACCCTCAGTGGGATCGGAGGGCAATGACTTGTAAAAAGTGGTGTTGGAGCCACACACAATTCCAGTTAAGGAAATAATTGCAAATGACGTTTTGATGAAAATCTTATCTTCCCTTTGCAGAGTTTAATTGATCATAGGACTCTGAATCCACAACATGGAAATCCTGAAAGTGGATTGCCAGCTCCTCTCTGATTGTGCATCCAAAATGCTGATGTAGAAAAATGTAGATGTCATGTGTATGATCGATACGGGGTTATGCCTTGGCTGCTAGAATCTATCTGTGCCTTGGCCTGCTAGAATCTAACCCACAAAACAGGAGAGTGCGGCATAGTAGTCAGAATCGTTTTGGCTACTCTTGCTCGCAGGGCAACATGACCTAATAGTCAGAGCAGATTGGGCTACTAATCAGGGCGGAGCACCAAATGGTCTGAGGTTCAGACTCTCCAGCAGGGTGGAGAACCAAACAGTCTGGGGAGCTCAGGCCTCTTGGCCTAAGGTAGGGAGGCTGGCCTCCCCACAGGGGTGGGGTGGCACCTGGGGATAGGGGGACCCAGGCCCGCCCTACTCCACCGGGTCCCAGCCCAGGGCCCTAACGGTGGGTGGTTCCGCCAAGGGGTCAATGAAGATCCAGCCAAAACACACTGATGGGTTTCCTGGTCCTATGACCAGACCAGTGTCTGTTTCCCCTGAGTCACTTCCTACCCTGTCTTCCAGTGCGGCAGTCCGCAGGTCCTCTGGGTCCCTGGGGTTGTTGGCTGGCGAGATCTCGGACAGCTCAGTTTCCTCCCACATCTCCACAGGCAGTCCGGAGTCTGCCTGGGGTTCGGCATTCCTGGCCTCTGGGGAGTGGGGCTCCCATAGCTCTCTGGAGGAAGCTTGCAGTACACATCCTTTGTCCTCTGCAGTCCAGCCCAAGTGAGCTCGGCTGCTTCCCTTTACACCCTGTCTCCAGGCTGAACGTGCCCAGCAGGGGTGGAGGGGTGGGGCTTCCTCAGCCTGCAAGGCACCGTTAACCACTATGGAGCCAGTGCAGGATAGATACACCCTGTCACAAGCTCCTTCCGAATTGCAGTGCTTCCTGAATACTTAAATTTACAAGCCCTTTTCTCCCATCAGAAACAAAGAATCAAAACCGAACTATTACTGTCCAGTAAATCTCTCACATGCACTCCACTGGGAATACTTAACTAATCAAACCCAATAATCAAGAATCAGTTAAAAAGACAATTTTCTGAAAATTGTTGGATTTTAACACCATCACAAAGGAAAGCACTGACAAACTCTTCATGTAAAAGGTTTATACGTTTGCTAGCTAATTCTGCTTCTCTTTGGTCTCCCTCTCTGCTCCTCCTCCCCTAAAGACAGGGCAGTTATTTGACATTCCACTGAGTTTACTCTAGAGATTTGGAGTTTTATGTTAACAAGTCCTTTACTAGTGTGTCCTGACCTCCGATGGTTGCCGCAGAGAAACTCTTTCTCACTGGACATGAGATGAGTTCTGAAGATCTCACTCAGTTTTAGAAAAGTTACCAATTTGTTTTGAAGGTTGTAATTATGAACAGAAAATCAACACGACCTCTGTTGCTTAGTGTTGCTTAAATATTACATCTCATTAATCTAGAACCAGCTAAAATGGCTAGGGCCAAAATTGTTAAATGCTGTTCTGTAAGAGGCATAGCAGTGCCCTAAATTTGCTGAGCCTTCTGGTCACTGATTCATCAAATATTACTAGTTGGATTTGTCCTAGTTGCTGATAGTTATTGGTTATTGGTAATAATCTCTACCTCTTATACAGTGCCTTTTAATCAGTGGATCTTAAAGCCCTTTACAAAGATGCTAAGTATCAGTAGGGGCATAGCGAGCAGATCGAGGGACGTGATCATCCCCCTCTATTTGACATTGGTGAGGCCTCATCTGGAGTACTGTGTCCAGTTTTGGGCCCCACACTACAAGAAGGATGTGGATAAATTGGAAAGAGTCCAGCGAAGGGCAACAAAAATGATTAGGGGTCTGGAACACATGACTTATGAGGAGAGGCTGAGGGAACTGGGATTGTTTAGTCTGCAGAAGAGAAGAATGAGGGGGGATTTGATAGCTGCTTTCAACTACCTGAGAGGTGGTTCCAGAGAGGATGGTTCTAGACTATTCTCAGTGGTAGAAGAGGACAGGACAAGGAGTAATGGTCTCAAGTTGCAGTGGGGGAGGTTAGGTTGGATATTAGGAAAAACTTTTTCACTAGGAGGGTGGTGAAACACTGGAATGCGTTGCCTAGGGAGGTGGTGGAATCTCCTTCCTTAGAAGTTTTTAAGGTCAGGCTTGACAAAGCCCTGGCTGGGATGATTTAATTGGGGATTGGTCCTGCTTTTGAGCAGGGGGTTGGACTAGATGACCTCCTGAGGTCCCTTCCAACCCTGATATTCTATGATTCTATGATCATCCCTGTTTCACATAAAGGGAAGTGACTTGCCCAATGTCACCCAGCAGGCTTGTGGCAGAGCCAGTAATTAAACCCAGGTTTCCATGCCAAATCTAGTGCTCTATCCAGTAGTCCTCACCACTGTAATGTAAGCTCTCATCTCCTTTAGCTTACTTGTTGTCTGTCCCGTTTCTGTGCTAAGAGCGGGGAGCAGAGATGGCTGTCACTTTTATGTTCCCTGTACTTGGCTGTATAGGGACCTGCCTGGACCTTAGTGTAAGTTAGAGCAGTCTCAGGGCTGCTCTACCTTACACTTTGCTGTTCAGAGTCTAGTTACAGGCCTGGGAAATGAAAAATAGCTGTAGTGTAGTACACTCTGGTCACATGCCCAATCCTTCTACACTGGAGGGGGTTAATGCAGGGTCCTCATGCCAGTTTTACACTGACTGGGGATGGGTTGTATTCTCAGAAGCTATTGCTGCCCATTACTGTACTGTAAGAGGGCTTTAGTGTAACTGACAATAAGGCCCAAAATGTTTAGCATGAGTTATGGTAATGGGCCATCTTCTACCACTCTATGGCAGACTTCTAAGCAGTTGTTTTTTCAGATCTGTGAAAAGACTTGCTGTCACTGAGTGACCTGAACTGGGAACTGAATGCTCATTTATGCTACACTGTGAATTCTAGTGGTGTGTGTATGTAACCAGTGGTGAGCTGGAGCCGGTTTTCACCTTTTCGCTGGAACCAGTTAAATTTAGAAGCCCTTTTAGAACCGGTTGTCCCACGGGACAACTGGTTCTAAAAGGGCTTCTAAATTTAACAACCAGCCAAAAGTGGCACCTTAGGCGCCGACTCCATGGGTGCTCCGGGGCTGGAGCACCCATGGGGAAAATTTGGTGGGTGCAAAGCACCCACTGGCAGCTCCTTGCCTGGCCCCATCTCACCTCATCTCCGCTCCACTTCCTCCCCTGAACGCGCCGCCCCACTCTGCTTCTCCACCCCCCGGTTTCCCACGAATCAGCTGTTCGCCTGGGAGGGCTGAGAAGCAAGTGGCGGCTTTGCATTCAGGCCCGTAGAGGCCGAGGTGAGCTGGGGTGGGGGGGCACGAGGAGGGCTGCCTGCGCCACAGCAGGTAACCCGGGGGGGCGTGCAGGGGAACCGCTCCCCGCCCTAGCTCGCCTCCGCCTCCCTGGGCCTGAGCGCTACACCGCCGCTTGCTTCTCAGCCCTCCCAGGCTTCCTGCGCGAACAGCTGATTCACAGGAAGCCGGAGGGGGCGGTGAAGCAGAGCAGGGCGATGCGTTCAGGGGAAGAAGTGGAGGCAAGCTGGGGCCAGGCGTGGGGCGGGGAGCTGCCAGTGGGTGCTCTGCACCCACCAAATTTTCCCCATGGGTGCTCCAGCCCTGGAGCACCCACAGAGTCGGTGCCTAAGGCGCCACTTTTGATGTGATCAGTGGGTAGAGTGGCCACTCTCCCGCTCCCCTCCCCCCAAGCTACTCTACCCTGCCCGTAGGAGCCAGAGGAACCTGCCGGATGCTTCCTGGAAGCTGCCCCAGGTATGCACTGCCGGAACTCCCCACCTCGCCCCCTGGCAGGTCCCTCTATTTCTTAGGGTTGGGTGGGCACCCACTACGGTGGCCCACGAGTCCCTCCTGTCCGGTTCTGGGGGCAGTCAGGGAACAGGGGAGGGGGGTGGATGGGGCAGGGGTCTTGGGGGTGGGGGCGTCAAGGAATGCAGGGGGTTGGATGGGGCAGGAATCCTGGGGGGCGGGGCACAACCCCCTTGTGGGGTGAGGAGGGAACTGGTTGTTAAGATTTTGACAACTCATCATTGTATGTAACCCCATCATCCAAAATTACTGTGTTTACTCATTTATATTATTTTCATAAACAAAAGTCCATTTCAAGGCTTCTCTGTAAAAGTTGCTGTTGCCTTGTAAGTATACTGAGTCATGAAAATGTCTCCCTTAACCAGTTCTCTAGTGGAATGTCTCCAGCCAGGTGTGGCTATTTTTCTTTTAATTGGAGGTCTTTCAGTGCTGGAAGTGCAATGAGTACTCCTGTCGCAACTGGCCCCACATGTGGCGTTGGAACTGGCTAAGGCTCCCCATGAGGACAAGCCTGCCGGAAAGGCCTTGCATATGTCAAGAGAGCGCTGCCAATATTCAGAACCAAGGCAGAGCCCTAGATCGCCATGTCCTTGGTCTTCGTGATACAGGTCGCTGGCACTGCGCTTCCATTCTCTGCCTTCGAGCTGGAGCTTGCCCTTCGCAGACATGAGAGGAAGAAGACTGTCGCCCCACAGTCAGCAATGGTCATTGTCTCATGGTCAGTCGCTGTTCCCAAGACCTTGGGACGCTCTCCAACATGGCACCGCTCTCCATGCTCCTGGCACTGGTCGGACTGTTCCTGGCACTGGTCACCTGCGGAGATGGTTAGCTGCCAGACCCAGGCTTCGGTGGCCCCACCCTAGTCACTGGAGGTTGAGGACTTCTCTAGTTTGGAGAAGTTGTTCAGTCCCTCGCCTAGACAGCGGCGCAATTGGGCTCCGGAGGGTGCATCCGCTGCGGCGATGCCAACCTGGCAGCAAGGCTAGCGGGTGATACAATGGCCTCATTGGAATACCTCGGGCATATCTACTAGCCTATGCTCCAATCTCACCAACCCCTCTCTCGCTGCGTTGGACAAACCCAGGAAAGCACTGATGGCACCACGATTGGTGCAGGACATGCCAGTAGGTGCTGCGGGCAAAGAATTGGTGCCAACTCCAAGACCTCCCTCCCTGGGAGGTGATGACACCTCAGGACCTGACCCAGTTGTCCAGTCGTCCTTCTTTTCCCCATACAAGGTGTTGGCAGGACGCTCCCGGACTAGTCCACCTGATGACTTCAGGGAACATCAGGCACTGCTCTGCAGGGTGGCTGTGAACTTGGGCCTCCAGGTGGAAGAAATGGCAGAGCAAGCGGACACATTGTTCAATGTACTTTCCGTGTCCACCCCTGCTCTCCTGGTACACAAGGGGGGCCTGAATATTTCCAAGACCATCTGGCAAATCCCGTTCTCCATTCCGCCCATGTCCAAGAGGGCTGAGAAAAAGTATTTCATCCCCATTAAGGGTTTCAAATACCTGTCTGCTCACCTGCGCCTGGGGTTGTTGGTCATGTTGGCAGCCAATGAAAAGGACAAGCCGGGACCTGCCTGTTCAACCCCCAAGAATAAAGAGGCCAAGAAACTTTATTCCATGGACAGCCTCCGGTTTTGGGTGGCAAAATTGTAATTGTGGGAATCCTCAAGTTCAAGGACTCCATTTCCCAGGAGGCGGCCTAAGAGTTCAGGACTCTGGTGGAGGAAGGTACCATGGTGGTCCAGTGCTCCCTCCAGATGGCCTGGATTGCAGCCGACTCAGTTGCATGGGTGGTGGGCAGTGGTCATGAGGCGCAATTCCTGGCTCCAGACCACTGGCCTGTCCCAGGAGATGCAGGCCTCAATTCAGGACCTCATATTTGATGGTGTCAGGCTAGTCTCCAACTAGATGGATGCGAGGCTGCACGGCCTGAAGGACACTCAGGCTACCTTCTGCTCACTGGGGATGCATACTCCTCAGGCTACAAGGCAGCTATGTTCCTCCACCGCCAAGGCAGTGGCGGTCTTGGCAGGGCCAGCGAGGAGAAAGGACACAGGCTTTAGCTGCCACCGCCCTTCATCCTCCCACTCTCCTGCGCAACCTGGCCCAGTGTCACTTAGCTACACCCTCCAGTTTACGGCCGCCCCTTCCCCCCCTTCCTCTTCTATGTCTCTCTTCAGAGACCCTTCTCATGAGCAATTCCTCATTCAGAAGGAAAACAACATACTGGGGGCAGTGGAGGAGGTCTCTCAGGAAATGAGGGGGTATGGTTTCTACTCCCACTATTTCCTGAGCCAGAGGGAAAAAGGGGGCCTACATCCCATGACTCAACAAGTGCCTCAAAAGGTTGAAATTTCACATGGTGTCCCTGGCCTTCATTATTCCCTCCCTAGATCTGGGCCACTGGTATGTCCTTCTCAATTTGAAAGACAGTTATTTCCATATCTCTATCTTCCCGGGACACAGACGGTTCATTGGTTTCATGGTGGGCCAGCACCATTTCCGGTTTACAGCGCTACCCTTTGGCCTCTCCTTGGTCCCACGGGTCTTTACAAAATGCACGGCCCCCATAGCTGGTTACCTTAGATGCTGGGGGGTCCCTTATCTTGACGATTGGCTCATCGGGGCAGATCGTGAGATCAAGTGCAGCACAGCCTCAATCTGGTGCGAGCCACATGCCACAACCTGGGCCTGTTAGTAAATGTAAGTCAACCCTTTTACCAGTGCAATGAATAGAATTAATCGCGGCGGTTCTCGACTCCACATGGGCAAGGACATTCCTCCCAGAGTCCTGCTTCCAAGGCATATTGGCGATAATATCCTGTGTGAGGGATCATCACTCACTACTGCCCATACCTGTCTATGGTTATTAGGTCATATGGCTGCCTGCACTTACATGGTTTGACATGCCCGGCTCCATCTTCGTCCATTGCAGGCATGGTTAGTGTCAGTCTACGTCTCCAACAGACACGACCTAGACTTGGTAGTCAAGTGCTGGACCACGTTCGGGCATCTCTGGCGTGGTGGCTGGACCCTGTGTCAGTCCCGCAGGGAGTTCCCTTAGCAGCCCCATCCCTGTCACTGACTCTGGTGCCTGATGCTTCAGACCTCGGATGGGGAGCTCACCTGGGGAAGCTCAGTACTCAAGGCTGCTGGTCGGGGGTCAACTGCTCCCTCCACATAAACGTCAGGGAGCTCAGGGTGGTTTGCCTGGTCTGCCAAGCTTTTCGGTCCCACTTGCAGGGCATGGTGGTTCAAGTCGTAATGGACAACACTGCCATGATGTTTTATATCAACAAGCAAGGCGGAACCAGATCCTCAGCTCTTTGTCAGGAAGCTCTCAGTCTCTGAGACTTCTGTGTTCAGCATGCCATTCATCTTGTGGTAGCACACCTTCCTGGAGCCAGGAATGTCCTGGCAGATCACCTCAGCAGAACCTTCTTGTCTCGCCACGAGTGGTCTCTTCACCCTGAGGTGGTGGACAGGATCTTCCAGAAGAGGGGATCTCCCCAGGTGGATCTGTTTGCGACTCACCAGAACAGGAAGTGCCACTGTTTCTGCTCATTCTGGGGGACCGACGGGTTTCCTGTCAGACACCTTTTTGCTACCATGGGCGGGGGCTCTGATGTACACTTTCCTGCCAGTCCCGTTGCTCCAAAAGGTCCTCATGAAGGTCAAGCGAAACAGGGCCAAACACATACTCATTGCCCCGGCTTGGCCGTGCCAACACTGGTTTCAGCACACTCCTGGACCTGGTAGTGTTGGCCCCGATGCTGCTGCCCCACTGGCCAGATCTCCTGTCACAGAATCAGGGCCAGCTTTTGCACCTGAACCTACAGGTGCTGCACCTGACATCTTTGTTGCTCCATGGCTGAATATTGAGCAGGAGTGTTCAGCATGAGTCCAGCAGGTCCTGTAGGAAGCAGGAAGCCTTCCACTAGGGTCACCTAGCTGGCCAAATTTATGTGCTCGCTTTGACCCAACGGGTTAGGCCTGTGGCAGCTGATCCTAGACAACCTCATGCATGTTAAACTTCAGGGACTGTCCCTTTCATCTATTAAGGTCCAGTTGGCTGCTATCTCGGCCTTTCACCCTCCGTTCTAGGGCAGGTAAGTCTTTGCGCATGGCATGACGATCCGGTTTCTGAAGGGTCTGGAGCGACTCTACCCTCAAGTCTGGGATCCTGTCCCTCCATGGGACCTTAACCTGGTGCTCACACAGCTCATGCAAGCCCCCTTTGAGCTCTTAGCATCCTGTTCTGTTGTTCTTCTGCTTTCCTGGAAGGTGTCGTTCTTGGTGACGACAACCCCTGCAAGGAGGGTTTCCAAGATTAGGGCACTCACCTCGGAACCACCGTGTTCTTGAAGGACAAGGTCCAGCTGTGGCCACACCTGGTTTTCCTGCCCAAGGTAGTTCCCCAATTTTACATGAGCCAGGACATATTTTTCCAGTCTTCTGTTCAAAACCTCATGAGGAGGAGCGTAGGTTGCACTCCCTTGATGTCAGGGGGGCGCTAGCCTTCTACATCGAGAGGACCAAGCCATTTCGCAAGTCGAAGCAGTTATTTGTCGTGGTGGCAGGTTGTCTGCTGTCCGCCCAGAGAATTTCATCTTGGATCGCCTTCTGCATCCGTTTCTGCTATGATCAGGCAAAGGTTCCTGCACTGGCGTTTGTCACCACTCACTCAACTAGAGCGCAAGCCTCATTGGTGGCCTTCCTGGCCCAAGTGCCCAGTCCTGATATCTGTAAAGCTACTACCTGGTCATACATTCACATTTCACTAAGCGCTTATTCAACGAGCTTGAGATGATGCTGGCTTCAGTAGAGCAGTATTGCAAGCTGCACGACCATGAACTCTGAGCCCACTTCCAGGGATACCACTTGCGAGTCACCAAGAATGGAATCGACACGAGCAAGCCCTCGAAGAAAAAACGGTTACCCACCTTTCTGTAAGTGTTGTTCTTTGAGATGGGTTGCTCATATCCATTCCATTACCTGCCCTCCTACCACTCTGTTAGAGTTGTCGGCAAGAAGGAACTGAGAGGGCGTAGGAGAGGGCGGTGTCTGATATGAGCGTGGGCATTCTTGAGAGTGCCACAGCTGACCCTAGGGATACTGCTAAGGCAAAAGTCTCAGATGACTCTGCACATGAGCACCCACCTAGAATGGAATGGACATGAGCAACACATGTCAAAGAACAACAGTTATGAAAAGGTGGTTAACTGTTTTTTCTGTCATCTAATGTATTGACTTCTTGTGCCAGAGGAGAGCACCCACACTCCCCAGCAGAACCAGCTGATCTTAGGAGGAAATGCCATTCAACTTTGCGTGGGGCCTAGTCACTACAGCATGGAGTGTACCACAGCCTCACTACCAGCCTCACTACCAGCCTCAGCCACCATAAGAGGAGTGAATGGCTGCATGTTACTCCTGGGGAAATTCTGCACCACTGTGCAGAATTCATGTCAGTTGCAGATTTTTTTTTTTTCTCTGCAGAAAATACATTCTGCTGGAGAGGCACTGCATTTATGCCTTTTGCCCACCAGGGGCTGCTGTGGCAGCAGAACAGAGGGCAGCTGTCCCAAGGGCTGGAGCAGCCAGCAGCAGATAGGGTGGAGGAGAGGCTGTGTTCCTCACAGTGGAACAGACAGAGCAGGCCCATGGGGCTGCTGGGGGGTAGACTTGGGCAGGGGCTGAATGGACAGGGAGGCCCAGGGAGTAGAGCGGTGCAGTTGTGTTGACTGATGGGAGACACTAGGGGTCAGCCAGAGTCTGCATGGGGGAGGCTTCCTAACAATCCCTCTCCTTCTCCCCCCCCCCTCCCCCCAAAAAAAATCTTATTCCCTAATTCTCCCACCCATACCCAACAACCTCCAGGTTCACTCCCAGGCTACTTCCCTCTACTTCAGTTCCTCTCTTACCCCGACTCCCCAAACCTTTGCACTGCTTCTGAGGGATGTATTGTAGTTTAAATGAATTATTACTTAAAGTTCTGTATCAACATGCCTACTAAGAAATCTAGTTGTCAAAAAACCTTTCCTGAATCTTTTTTTGTTTTCTGTACTGTTAAACATACTTGCTGACAAGTATTTTGAAATATATTACCAAAATAATTGAAACTGGTGTGATACATTGACAAAATATGCAGATTTTTTTGGCACAGAATGCCCCCCAGAGTAGCATCTCTACCCTATGAAGGCCAGATAAGGGAACTTTGATAAGCCCTCAGAATTTGATCCTCTCTTCAGTACCCACAAAATCTGCTGCCTTCCCTTTGATAGGTTAGTGTAAAGATAAAATCATCTTAGGTGGAGGTAGCACATGGAATGGTCTGGTTCATGAAGTGTTTCTTACCACTAGCACTAATGTAAAAGTTGTGTTAATTTGAGATATTAGTGGGGCTGTCATCACATCTCACTTTTTTTTGTGTTGGTTTCCATTTTATGTGATCCTTACTCAATTTTAAAGTTCAATATAGAAATATTAGCTGCTAGTGAACGCAAAGTTCCAGACAATGACTTCTTCCAAGCACCCATAGCTGTTGCAAAGACACGAGCCTGCTGAGCACTGTTGGCCTCCACTGAACTCAGAGAGAGTTGAGTTCTGTATGTTGTACAGGAGCAGGTTATTCATCAGCAACAGGTGGCTGTAATTGACCCCTTCTAAACTAGGGGTATGTCTACAATCGAAACCTAAGTCAACATACTGCAGTGGTGCACACTTTCACCAACCTAAGAGAGGCAGTGTGGGGAGTTGAGAGCCTGGTCTCTCTGCCAGGATAGGGGGGGAAGCTGGCCTGGACTTCTCGTGCCCCCCTCCGCTCCCCACGCCATGAAATTGTCAAGGCTGCCTGGCTCCTGGCTGACTGAAGGCCCCTCAGGCTTCTCAGCTGAGATTGGGGTCCAAAGCTCCCTGGACTTCTTGCCCCAGCTTGGGGGGGTTGCTTTCTTGTCAATTTTGTGTTTTCTGCGGTGAAATTGACAAGACAGCCACTGTAAGGAACACAGTGTCTACAAAAACATTGCCCTGCCCACAACTACACTGACACAAGCCTTACGTCTCTTGTGGTGGTGCAGTTAGGCACTTATATCAGTGGGAAGATGGCTGTAGTGTAGACCAGCCCTAGGTTTCCCGGAAATTTTTTCCTCCAGTTGGTGTCTACACGTTTTTAAGGGGAACTGTCAAGTTAAATCACTTAACATTTTTCCATGTTACTAAGAACTTCAGATTTTCTTCCTACCATTTATGCTAATGCTTCTACTTTGAGCATTCCATGTGTCTGTCCATACAAAAGGAAGTATAGTTTGCCTTTTAGCACACAGCTTTGGGTTTAAACATTTCCATGCAGTGTTTTACATTTGTTTAAGACAACCCAATAATGGCTTTTTTTTAAAATAGCCTGTCCAGTCATTCATCTGAGTAAACATGATCTTCCCAAATCTAATCAGTAAGTCCCTTTATCTATTTTTCATTTGGCACCATAAAATTAGTTTAGAGTGCACTTGTCATTCCAGGCGAAACAATATCAAATCATGACTCATTCAGGCAGGCCAGCAATATTAGCCCATTTCTGATGACTTCCACTCTACAATATTTGCCATGCACACACTTAAACCATTAATACTTGGACTCAGTCATGTCATATTTTTTACCATTATCGTGGAAACTGATTCTGTAACAAATAACCTGAAGTAGCCCACCTCTCCTAGCCTTATTTTAATTTGTAGAGGCTTCATCTGTTGGTTTTAGGTGGGGTTATTGTGCTTTGTCACCCTAAAATGTCAAGGTGGTGGTAAGATCAGCTATGTTGCTCTTTTGAATAATTGGCTAAGCAATTTAGTATTGAAGATTCTGTTGCTATAAGTGTCCCAGGACTGTTTTAGTGAAAGGGTCTAATCCCTACCAACCTTTCAAGAAGTGGAACTACTCAGGGCTGCAGAATCTTTGCAGATAAATTACTTGTACTATAATGGCTGTTTGAAGGAAGTAATTTAATGTGGTATCTCAGCTGTATTTTCTGTGGGTCAAAATGACACTGATACTTCAGGTAAATGACAGATACATATTATTTTTATACAGTAAAGTATAAATGTGCTCTAAATTAAGGCAAAATACAAACTCTTAAATCATTCATAATTAGGAAGGCATATTTGGTTATGCAATATTGAAAATCGTTTTTTGTTACATGCCCTTCACTTTGTTAAAATGTAAATCTTTTCTATTGACCAACAATTGCTACCAGCAACTTCCTGTAGTCACCACTTGTGTCACTTGATATCATTGTAGCCAAAGTCTTCTGGTACATCTGCATGAAGAGCTGTTTGATCTGTACAAGATCAATCTGTGTCAAAAGAAAAAGATAAGCATAAAACACTCAACAAGCAATCAGTGTACAATATGGGATCATTCGGTAGTAGAGTAAGAGTCTACTTGCAGTGAACCCAGACAAAACATCAATTCATTCCCTGTACCCTACAGCAGCCCAGACAATGCAGGCAAAAAGGAAAGAGATGCTCTCTCTGCATGATACCCTCTCAGGATCTCTGAGCTCTAAGAGGTTCTGAAGCTAGACGACACTTCTGTAAATGGTGAAGAAGGCTGCTTCAGCCTCTGGGAGCAGACAGACTGAAAGGCCGTCTCCCCAAATTCTCCAGTCCACTTCAACAGGAAAAGCACACCAGGGTCCCTTCCCACTGCTTCTATATGGGTAAGTCACTTTGAAAAAGCAAGAGGCAGCTGTCATACAGTGAAATACTCCTGCATTTCCTCTCCAATTACGTATCAATGGATGAGACATGCAGGGTTAACCCACCACGTCTCAAGAGCCAGCCTGGGGCTCCTGATAGGGAGACTCCTTCCCAAAAGACAAAAAATAACAAGAATAAAAAATGACAGGTTTCAGAGTAACAGCCGTGTTAGTCTGTATTCGCAAAAAGAAAAGGAGTACTCGTGGCACCTTAGAGACTAACCAATTTATTTGAGCATAAGCTTTCGTGAGCTACAGCTCACTGCATCCGATGAAGTGAGCTGTAGCTCACAAAAGCTTATGCTCAGATAAATTGGTTAGTCTCTAAGGTGCCCCGAGTACTCCTTTTCTTTTTAAGGATCAAAAAGCATCTCATCTCACATGAGTGCTAGCTCCACCCCCACAAGTAGGGAAGCCTCTTCTTCGGAACATAAAATTCAGAAACAGTGAGGTAAGCTGCTTAACCAGTCCATTTTTGAAACCATGAGGAGGAAGGAGGCAGCCATCGACAAAAGAAACTGAGCAAGCTCAATCATTTCCTCCAACAAAACTTTGAAGAACTTACATAGAAGTGGTAAATTGATGATAAATGGAAAAGTAATAGGGGAATTCTGCACCAGTGCGCAATGCAGAATTTTGCAGAAATGAATGTTGTGCACACAGAATTTCCTTTCTTCCACAGAAATAAGCTGCAGTGCTGCTGGCCACAAGTCACAAATAGAAGACAAGGCGAGGGGGAGGTTCCCAGCATGCCCTGAAGGAAGGAGGCAGCGAAGCGTAGGAAACTCCATGGAAGCCCAGATCCCAACATCATGCAGTTTCTCCCTCTGGATCCCTGGGGGTCTGGAGGGCAGGGAGAGGAGTGTCTGGGCTCTGTTGGGGGAGGTGGTTTGGGTGTATTGGCGGGGTGGGGGGTTGGGCATAGTGGCTGGGCTCTGGGGAGAGGGGTTGTGGGTGTCTGGCCCCCCAGCTGGGCTGTGTGGGTGGGGCAGAGAAACAGGAACTGGGTTGTCATAGGGGTTTCTTTAACTTTCTACTCCTGGGGGAAATTTTGTATTGTATTGTCTGTATTATTACTGACAAAACAGGTATTCTGAAATAAATTACCAAAATAATTGAAACTGGTGTGATTAGGTAGTGTTATTTTGACAAAGAAATTTTAATATTCTCTGTGCAGAATTTTTAATATTTTGGCACAGAATGCACCCCCAAGAGTAGGAGGCTCAGCCCTGCAGTTCTATAGGGTCCTAGAACTCAAATATTCTCCCTTCCCTGAATGAAGCAGCAATTCCGTGGCAAAGGATATGGTAATTGCTAGCTGGAGTGGTTCCTTCCCAAATATTCAGACCATTCTCTCATCCCCTTTCACTGTTAATGAAGACTAATTCAAGAAAACAGCTCCCTGGCTGCTAACTTTATAGCAAACAGACCCATGAATTCCAGGAGATTAACAGCACCTAGGCTGGATGAATTTCTTGTGAACGGGCTGAAATCTAGACTGCTTTGTGAATATTTGCAAGTGAATTTGTTCAGCTGATTCTCAGAGTAAGAACTACATTTGCATAGACTAATTCTGACAGCTCCATATAGGTGACAAGGAGCGCAAAACGGGTTAGGATACATTGATTTTTCACTACATGTGCAGTATATATCCAAAATTTTTAAACTCCTGCTCATTTTTTGGAAAGGAAGAGGAAGATTCTTACCTCACTGCGAGTGACTACAATTCTGACAAGTGTAGAATCATCTGTGCCAGCTCCTTTCATGGAATGGTGAAGTCTCTCAGCAAAAAAGGCTGGGCAATTTAGAGCACATTGCACTACAAGAAAGTGTAGTTACAAGGTTATTTCAAACAATGTATACTGCAGTCACTATTCACATGGTTGTATTTGGTAGAATTAAATAGTTGATCTAGCAGATAGTATACATGGTATTTTGAAACAGTTCCTCTTATTGCTTTGTGATTCTTCCTCATGCAAGACCCATGCTGGTCACAGTTCAGCAATTTTTTTGTTGGCTAAATTCTATTCTGTGCATCTCATCACATTTCTTTGAGGTTTGGAAACATAGCTGTTTTGTTACTGAATCTTTCAACTTAGGCCTTATTGTCACTGGTAAAATAATTTCATAGCCACAAGAAGTGTTTAAGCTTCACTAAACATGGGTACCTTTTTACACAGGTTAGTAGCCCCAGCATTGCTAGTTGGCCAAATCATTTTATAACTCATTTCAGCCATGAAGACAGCACTTTTGACAAGTAAAGAAGCCTTAATTCAATAACAAAAATCATGTAAGGGGACACGTAATTTTAAAAAACAAATCTTTCCAGTGGGTGATTGGTACTGGAATTCAAAGATTTTTACCTCTAGCTTCTTAGCTAGAACTCCAACAGCATAAGTACCAATAGAAAATGATCACCATTCACTGGCTGGTCTCTGCTCAGTTCCTATTGGACAGGTTTCCACATCACATTATATGAATGCCAATTAATAGGTCACAATTAGTTTCAAGAAAAAAAGTGCTCTCAACAAGTATTGATCTTTTTACAGTGCTTCAGATGGGGCATAGCTTAGAAGGGCTCTGCATAGCAATCTTGTGGCACCAACATCAAGGCTAGCTGACGAAAGGACACCACCCTACATAGGTGGCTGATAAAGAGTAAGAATGGATTCTACAATATACTGTTAAGAGGTAGAGTCAGGACATTAACTACAACAGCTTAATAATAAAAACAGTTTGGGGTTTTCTAAACTTCAGGAATCCCTTTATTATAAATTATGCTAATGGTTACTCTTTCAAATCGACCATGATTACGGCCCTACCAAATTCACAGCCGAGAAAAATGTGTGTCAGACCATGAAATCTTGCTATTGTAGAGGAGAGGCAGGGCTGGGGGCACCGCATGCAGGGACTCTTACCATGGGCTGGGGTCCCATTGCTAGTCCCTGCCCAGGCTAGGGAGGAACAGGACATCCTCTTCCTCTGCAGGGGCTACTCCTAGAGCAGGGTCAGACCCACCTCTTGGAACCTCCCCGGCTGCAGGAAGCTCTGTGGCTGGGACAACTCTTGACCTGGGTGGGAGACTGCTGGGAAAACCCAGATGTATAGTAACCCACACCCCTATGCCCTGTGACCCTCACTTCTGTACTGCTGCTGGCAGGGCGCTGGCTTTAGAGTTGGGGCCTGGTCAGCCGCCACTGCTCTCCAGCTGCCCAACTCTGAAGGTAGTGCCCCTGCCAGCAGCAGCACAGAATTAAGGGTGGCAATCCCACAACACTCCTACAATACCCATGTGGACCCCCCCCCCCCACACACACAACCCCTTTGGGGTTGGGACCCCCATAGTTACCTTAAAATTTCAGATGTAAACATCTGAAACCTTGAAATTAACTAATTTTAAAATCCTATTACCGTGAATTTGGTAGAGCCCTTATCATGGTCCATTAGCTTTATGAACAGTGAGAATAAGAAATTAATCAGATGATGACAGGAAACCTTTAGAAAAGCTTTTGCTCCAATTTTCTATAGAACTTGTGATGTTTAAATTAAGATTTTTATTGTAGGTCAAGTAGCTTCTAAATGAAAAATATAGGAATTCCAGCCCGACTTGTATAGTATGTCAGAAAGGACCTCTTGTGAGTCATCTGGGTCAGAGGGGCCCACACTCCTGTCTTTCCTTAGTGTTTCTGAAAACAAATTTAGCTGTAAGCACTCTATTTAAAAGTGACACCTGCTCTTAAACTCTTTACTCTTCTGTTTAGAGTAGATCTGAGCATTGTGATACAAATTAACATTAAGTACAATGTTCAGTAAATCTGTTCTATGAAGTTAATTCAGAATGAGGGGAACTGAAAAGAGTTAAATATGCCTTACTTGGATTTAGTTTGGAGAAAGCCAGCTTGTTTCAAATTGAGCTCACTGTACTTGAATTATAATCAAAATAAAAGTTCAACTTTTAGTCAGGACTTAGAATACTTCTATTTTGGCAAGTTCTGGGGGTGGTAATATAAAAGGTGAATACATCAAGTAGTTTCAAAACACTTATGACAATTCATAGATTGCTGAGTTGGATTGTGTCTTACCTAGCTTTTAAGGCTGTCAATCATGACTATTTTTTTACTCTCACAATTATTTTAATTGTTTAAGTGCAGTTTTAATCCCACTGTTAAATAATAATAAAATACCAATTTAAATTTATTATAGATATTTTAAAATTTTTCTACATTTTCAAATATATTTATTTCGATTACAACAGAATACAAAGAGTACAGTGCTCACTTTATTTTGATTACAAATAATTGCACTGTAAAAAAACAATATTTTTCAATTCACCTCATACAAGTACTGTAGTGCATTCTTTTTATCGTGAAAGTTCAACTTACAAATGTAGAATTATTATTTTTATTTCTTTTTACATAACTCCACTCAAAAACAAAACAATGTAAAACTTTAGTGCCTACAAGTCAAAACATGGAGGGGCATACAAATGTTTAGCATATCTGGCATGTAAATATCTTGCAAAGCCGGCTACAACAGTGCCATGTGAGTGCCTGTTCTCACTTTCAGGTGACACTGTAAATAAAAAGCAGGCAGCAGGATCTCCCATAAATGTAAACAAACATATTTGCCTTAGCAATTGGTTGAACAAGAAGAAATATAAAGTGAGCACTGCACAGTTCATATTCTGTATTGTAATTGAAATCAATATATTTGAAAATGTTGAAAAACATCCAAAAATATTTATAATACATTAAAACTGGTATTCTATTATTGTGTGATTAATCATGACTTTTTAAATCTAGTTAATTTGTTTGCATGTACAGTAACTCCTCGCTTAACGATGTAGTTATGTTCCTGAAAAATGCGACTTTAAGCGAAATGATGTTAAGCGAATCCAATTTCCCCCATAAGAATTAATGTAAATAGGGGGCGGTTAGGTTCCAGGGAAATTTTTTTCACCAGAAACACACAGAGACAGTATAAGTTATAAACAAACAATTTAATACTGGTATACAACAATGATGATTGTGAAGCTTGGTTGAGGTGGTGAAGTCAGAGGGTGGGATATTTCCCAGGGAATGCCTTATTGCTAAATGATGAACTAGCAATTGGCTGAGCCCTCAAGGGTTAACTCGTTGTTAATGTAGCCTCACACTCTACAAGGCAGCACAAATGGAGGGAGGGGAGACAGCATGGCAGACAGAAACACACACCCTGTGTGTGAGAGAGAGATGCGCACTGCTCCTTTAACAGGTTTCAGAGTAGCAGCCGTGTTAGTCTGTATCCGCAAAAAGAAAGGGAGGACTTGTGGCACCTTAAAGACTAACAAATTTATTAGAGCATAAGCTTTCGTGAGCTACAGCTTATGCTCTAATAAATTTGTTAGTCTTTAAGGTGTCACAAGTACTCCTTTTCTTTTTATTGCTCCTTTAAGTATGCTGACCCCACTCTAAGTACACTGCCTTTTTAAGTTAATCAAGCTGAGACAGCAACTGCTGCCAGGAAACTCCCTCTGTCCTGAGCCCTGTCATGTGTCCCCCTGCTCTATGGAAGATAGGGTAAGCAGGGTGCAGGAGTGGGAAACCCTGACATTAGCCCCCTTCTTCCCACCTCCCCGCCCCCCGCACAGCAAGCAGGAGGCTCCAGTGAGCAGCTCCAAAGCAGAGGGCAGGAGCAGCATTAGTGGGGGGAGCGACAGCTGACCTGCCGGCAATTGATAGCCTGCTGGGTGCCTGCCGCACAGCGAACTTAGAGGAGCGGGGAGCTGATAGGGAGCTGCCGATCCACCCTGGTTCCAAGCCCCCACCAGCTCGCTGCAACGGCCTGCTCTTCCTGGAAGTAGTGGACAAAGCAGGCGGCTGCCAAACAAGGTTATAAGGGAGCATCGCACAACTTTAAACAAGCATGTTCCCTAATTGATCAGCAACGAAACAACGTTAACCAGGACGATTTTAAGTGAGTTAATGTATTAACTGCGATTAATTGACAGCCCTCCTAGCTTTACCTCTCCAATTAGTCATAAATATCCTCTTTAAAAAAAAGAAATGTCTCTTACCAATAGTCTTCAAGCCATCTTCTACATTTCCAGAAAACTCCCGGCCAATGCTGCTTAACAGATCACGATTGGCAATCTGCACATAAAAATTAAAGGGATTGGGGGAGTTGTTTTTTTTAACGTGGGAATGGATCCAAATTCAATCCTGGCATAGGCAGACCAACTCATCTGAAGTTAATGGAGTTTCACCTGTTTTTACCCCAGGGCTGAACTTAGTTCATAATCTTTAACAGAAAAAATTCTACCTTAGAATATGTTTCAACTGTAGCTTTCAGCTGGGGGAAACTTCTAGTTGCCAGAATCATGTTAAAGCAAGACTCATCAGTTCCAAGTTTTCCTTCACCAGCTTGGTAGAGGCGCTGAGCATCTTCCTGAGCTTTTTGGTAGTTCACTGATTGATTCTCATCCCGATTGCCCTGCAAGTGAAGACATTAGCTGCTCAATCAGTAACACAACATTTTCTGTTCCTCACCACATCTTATAGCCTTGCCAAACGGTTCTCATTCTTCAGCCTGGAAAATTAAACCATAAACTAGACTTGGTAAAGGACCCTTTTATGACAGCTGTTTCCCAATAAGCCTCACTTGTTTTTGGAGGCAGCACTGGAGTGTGCATCAGTTAAATGAGGGTACTAGGAGTCAGAACTCCAAGCCTATCCCCCAGCTCTTCCACTGACACGCTGTGTGACCGTCGAATCTTTTTTGTACTCCTTTGTAAAATGAGAATTAGTCACCTTTGCTGCTCAGGTGAGAGCCTTAATTATTTTTAAAGTGCTTTGAGATCCTCAGATGAAAAGTCCTATAGAAGTACCAAGTATTATGCATATTGTGATGCATGGAAAGTGCTACATATCTCTGTCCACTTGGATAGCGAGCTCATGACTGTTCTAAAATAGTTCTTTGAAAAGAGGCAAGGCTACGGCATATTGGAATTCTGAATTCAAGAGTACTTCAGGCTCTTCAGTTATTAGAAATGGAAGACAAGATATACTCACTATATCCTGAAAGGAAGTAGGTATTAAATTCCTTCTAGCTGCTGCTTATGGACAGGCATACATAGTCTTTTGTCAGTTTCCTGCCTCATCAACTAACACCTGTGCTTTTAAGTAGCAGTTTGAAAACCTGCCTTTCCATTTATAGTGATTTCTTGTAAGCTGACCATAGAAAAATGGCCTGAAACTCTTACTCTGCAGAGCACAACTTAAAAACCTTAGATCATCTGGGTCAGCAACTCTGTAACTTGAAATTATCTCATGTTTTTAGCCCCTGCGACTTCTTGATACTTAAATTAAGCAGAAAACAAGGGCTAAGTTTTCACTTAATTTTTCTGTTTCTAGCTCTACTGGTTGCAAAGAACCTTCCAAACATGAACTAATGCATTGTTTTCTACTGAGTATGCACGCAGCCTGAAATAATAGCAATAAAAGGCACAATCTGATCCCATTCTTTGAAGTATGGCGTTGTCTCTGAAGCATAATGACTGACTGAGAAAAGATCTGAGGGTAGATTTTCTACAGAAGATGCTTACTTTAGCACCAACAGGACATGCATTAATATCTAATTTCAGACTGTGTGGTGGTGGTACCAGGGAAAGGTAATTTCTGAAGATAACGTTTCCAAACTACTTAAATGAACTAACATCTATATAAGGTTTCAGAGTAGCAGCCGTGTTAGTCTGTATCTGCAAAAAAAAAAAAAGGAGTACTTGTGGCACCTTAGAGACTAACAATTTTATTTGAGCATAAGCTTTCGTGAGCTACAGCTCACTTCATCGGATGCCACAAGTACTCCTTTTCTTTCAACATCTATATAAGTTATATAATGTGCAGATGACCACTAGCTATCATAACGTGTTGGATATATCAAAATAATAAAAAGTCACCAGTGCAAGCTTCTCTGGAATTTGCCTTTTTGACTTTACAGAGGCAGGCAATAAAAATCCCCAGAAAATATTTGTGGTAATTAATGCCACAGCTCTCACAAGGGTTGATACACTCAAGAGAACATCAAAGTAGAAATGTCATGGAAGTTTAATTAACTGTAAAATAGCTAGGTTCAAAAAAAAAAAAAAAAGGCAATTACAGTCAGAAGAGGTGGGGAAGAATATCAGAGTATCTAAGACTTTATGGAACTGCAAATGAAACAAGGGAAACATCACTTTCATCAACGAAATGGGGGAATGCATTCCCCACATTTTCAGGTCCCACAAAATGCAGCTCTGCTCAAAGTACAAGCTACCACAGAACATGGCTGCTGGTTTACAGCCAATTCGGGGGTTAGATACATGCCAGGTATTATAACATGTAGTGTTTCACCATGTTTAAAATCTGTTTTTATAGGATATTGAGGCTAACAACACTGAAAAACTGCATGGTATAACAGTCCCATACATGATCCAGCTGAGTTCATGTACTATCTGCACAGAACGGTTTGATCTGAGAACGGAAGGATGAGCAGGAAACTAAAAGAGGGGAAGTGAGTTTTGAGCTGAATGTCCTGCTTAGAATACTCCCATGGATTCTCTCAAGTCTTCTATATATTATGACCTCTATTGTGTTAGGAGGCAGGTTTCTGGGACTCAGGTTGCATTACTTGAGTCCCACTACGTGTTAAACCCTGGTTTGGTCTGACAACGTAAGAAGGACTGCACACTTCTGGAATCATGTTCTTGAATGATGGTAAAAGTCCCCCGGCTCCAGAATAATTCTGAAGCACTGTTACACCATGATTTGTTCCCATCTAGACTGCAAGGCCAAACTGTGATTAAATGCATTTTTTCGGGTTGCTACAGTGCTGTAACTGGGTAACTCAACTCAGTAGGGATTCCTGGGTAGACAGGACTTTTCAATCTGTCCCCAGGGAGACTGTATGTTGTCATTCTGCTATAAAGACATAGTCCAGTGCCACATAACTTCTTACAGAAGCTGGCTCTGATTAGGCATACACAGACAGTTCATTTTGATGATCTCTCAATCATACTCTTCGTCAAGCTATAACAGGGGTTGCCAACCTGTGGCTCCCCTGAGGTTGCTATGCCATCGCTCCTCCCTCCCCCCGAGCCTCCTGCATGCCACAAAACAGCTGATCAGGTAGGGAGGGGGAGATGCTGATGGGCGGGGCTGCTGGTGGGCTGGGAGCGGGGGTGGGGAGCTGATGGGGGGCTGCTGACGTATTACTGTGGCTCTTTGGCAATGTACACTGGTAAATTCTGGCTCATTCCAGGCTCAGATTGGCCACTCCTGAGCTATAAAAACAGGTGAACTTTTTTTAAAAACCGGTGTTTGTTTACTGTAAGCATCTGATACGGAGCTATAACTCCGCTCACCAGTCTATTCTGTAATAAATGCATGAAAAGTATGCAGCAAGGGTTATACCTTTGATTTACCAACAAACTCACCATTGTCAAAAAAATGCCCTTTGGCTCACCTGGCACATAGATACAAGTAATCGTTCAAAGTGTCCTGAGGTATCTGCTCTGATATCCTGTTCAATGTCTCTTCCAAATTCTGTTTTGTAAGTCCTGACTATGTCTCGAATTTCCTGGTTCGTCCTTGTGCAAAGAATCTCAATCAACACTCTCTCCTGAGTGCCGGCTCCCTATAGGCAGAGAAAGAGAAAGAATTGCTGCAACAAAGCACACTTACCCTTCTTCCTTACAATTTTCTGTGACACTATAAAACCAACTGTTACAATCAGACATTTATTACATTTTGAAACTGTTTTAATATTTAAATTGTAAGAGCAGCATCTGTCCATCCTTTCTGAAAATTCTAAATCCTCTCTGATCTCATTACTCAAAATGTAAGATATGGGTCTGGATTTGTTTTGTTTTTTAAACAACTGTTGAGTTAGGAGTTTTGAGAAACTACTAACAGAGGGCATGAACAATGAGCCGAGCACAGCCAGTTAGAGAAAAGGAAAATTTTAGAAAGGAAATAACGATAATTAAACAGAGAAATGTAGGGCTGCAAGGGACCTCAAGAAGTAATCTAGTCCCATGCCTCTGTGCTGACGTAGGACCACCCTGAAATACCACCTATACCACCCTGACAATCGTTTGTCTAATTGGTTCTTAAAACCCTCCAATGACTGGGATTCCACATCCTCCCTTAGAAGCCTATTCCAGTGCTTACCTGTCCTTAAAGTTGGAAGGTTTTTCTTAATATCTAACCTAAACTTCCCTTGCTGCAGATTAAGCCCGTTACTTTTGTCCTGCAGTTTGACTACCTTATTTTATACTGCAAACTAACAATTACCTTCTAATACGCAGTTTGAAACAAAGTAATGTCTTATCAAAGCAGCATTCGAAACAGAACATGTGTATCTGGATCCTATTTTGCTGAGTTTACAAGTAGTTCTCTGTTCCAAATTTAGCCTCTCCTCCTATATCTGGCATAAGTGGGAGCTTCATTAATATGCCCCTTTTTAATACCTACCAAAAAAAATCATACAGCAAATTTTGCTGCACCAGGCCTTCCTGTCACGGTTACCCTTATCATCCCTCTGCCTTTAGAAAAAATAAATAAATAAAGACTCTTCAGGGCAGGAGCCATCTCCTATTGTTTTTAGGGAGCTTACCACAATGGTTGGTGTCAGTGGTGTCTCAACTGAAATGTGTGCAGGCTCTGCTGTAGTATAAATAAGAGTAAGTCAAGGATGTCTCCTACACCTGCCCTAAAGGAGGTCTTACTGAATCGTACTCCATGTTCTGTAGAAATGTGTAGCTTTTGAAACCTCATCTGTATAAAAACATTTTATATATACACAACTGACATTTTTACCATTCATTCTTAGACAGGATGTACTTAATTATTTCTGCCAGCCCACTGTCCACTCATTGCTGGGCTATGTGGGTTATGATACTAGTTTCCAGTACTGCCCACAAAGTGCTAGCCAATGAAGTGGAGCTAGAGGGGAAACAGCATTAACATATTAACTTTTATTATTATTACTACTATTACTACCAGCTCACTTGAGTTAAAAATGGAATTTCTCAAATACTTGAACAATTATATGAAATTCACTGACCCCAACACGACAAAGCATTTTAACATTCTTTGGGACGCAGTGGCCAACCTGTGGCTCCGGAGCCACATGCAGCTCTTCAGAAGTTAATATGCGGCTCCTTGTATGGGCACCGACTCTGGGGCTGGAGCTGCAGGTGCCAACTTTCCAGTGTGCTGGGGGGTGCTCGCTGCTCAAGCCCTGGCTCCGCCCACCCCCACTCCACCCCTTCCCGCCCCCTCCCCTGAGCCTGCTATGCGGGGAGGAAGGGGAAGTCGCTGATCGACAGGGCTACTGGTGGGCAGGAGGTGCTGGGAGTGGGGAGCTGATGGGGGGGTGCTGATGTATTACTGTGGCTCTTTGGCAATGTACATTGGTAAATTCTGGCTCCTTCTCAGGCTCAGGTTGGCCACCCCTGCTTTGGGAAGTCACTTGGAGAAAGATACTCTGTTACCCTTAATGCAGTTTTATTTTGTTCTCTGTGTGTATGTAAAATGTGCTGACTCACAGCTACTCTGTATCTTTGCATGCATATAGGAAAATAATGGATTTGCATGGAAATTCACTCATGACTCTAAAAATAATAATACAATGGTGCTAGTGTTGCCAGATGGTCAGTACCTGAAACAGGCTTAAAAATACCAACTGCAAATTAACGAGAATAGTTTTAATTGCTCTTTATTTACAGCGAGAAGAGTTTTGGACTTTTTCAAATTTCAGAATGGTGGGCTGATCAAAAGACCTGGAGTTTTAATTGTAGCCTGACTTACCGACTATGTGAACTGATGTTCTAGCAAACAGTGCAGCCAGGAGAAGTGATCTAACGGCAGTGAAAGTTAAGAGTTGATTCCCCACCTTAAATTTTAATTGGTCTTGGCTCTTTAATATGACCTCTTGGAAGTTTCCTGTTCTGCAGCTGAGGCTAACTGGTAATCTGTTTAGAAGGCTAGAAACTATCAATACAGGAACTTGGATGCTTATAGAAAAGTTATTTAAATCTCCTCCAAAACCCATAGGCTCAAAATGTTTCCACCACGATGATTTTCTACTGGCCTTGTTTATAAGACTTATAAAAAGGACTCTAAACTCTGAAAGAGTTGGGACTAGTCAGGAATTACTAAAACTGCAAAACTGTTGTGTCCTATAACATAGGAGATGTCTAATTCAGTGTTTTAGTCATGATAAAATTATACCTTCATTGCATGACGTAAACTCCAGGCATCATAATAGGTAGGTGGCATGAACAAGGCTAGTATCAGTTCTTCCATGTTTCCACTTAGTTCAGACTTCAGATCTTTAATTAAATCCTGTCCAATTACAAAAATAAGTATGAGGTTACAATACAAATATGTAGTACACGAACAGTGTGGTAATTAGGAAGGAGTTGAAGAGGCAGTATTCAGATGTTCAGATTTGCTGGAGGTTATAGGCTGGGGTTATGGTTCAGATGATCACTCTAGGCATTAATATTGTTTATTACACTGCTGTAAACTACTGAGCAGTCTATGCAAGATTTCAGACCAAAAAGGCAGAAGTCTCACAGGATTAGTTGATTTTTCAAGATTTCCATTATTTTAGCTAATGAAAAGGTTGTGGCATCTACTGTTTCTGAGAGAAGCAGAAAATAGACCTATCTGAAATTTGGATCCAGAATTCAAACATAAACCCTCCTCCCACAAAATTCAAAAGGGGTTTGGATTAGAGGTTTTGGTTTTGGCCAACTAACTATAACTATATTTTGATTATGTACAAAAAATAGCGAGTCAAGTTATATCACATCCACCGCTTTCCCCATATCCACAGAGCCAGTTATCTCATCACAGAAGGCAGTCAGGTTGGTCAGGCATGACTTGCCCTTGGTGAATTCATATTGACTGTTCTGATCACCTTCCTCTCCTCTAAGTGCTTCAAAATGGATTCCTTGAGGACCTGCTCCATGATTTTTCAGGGACTGAGTGAGGCTGTAGTTCCCTGGATTCTCTCCTTCTTCCCTTTTTTAAAGATAGACACTATATTTGCCTTTTTCCAATCGTCCAGGAACTCCCCCGATCGACATGAGTTTTCAAAGATAATGGCCAATGGCTCTGCAATCACATCAGCCAACTGCCTCAGCACCCTCAGATGCATTGCATCCGGCCCCATGGACTTGTGCATCTCCAGCTTTTCTAAATAATCCTTAACCTGTTCTTTCACCACTGAGGGCTGCTCACCTCCTCCACATACTGTGCTGCCCAGTGCAGCAGTCTGGGAGCTGACCTTGTCTGTGAAGACCAAGGCAAAAAAAGCATTGAGTACTTCAGCTTTTTCCACATCATCTGTCACTAGGTTGTCTCTCTCATTCAGTAAGGGTCCCACACTTTCCCCGACCTCCTTCTTGTTGCTAACATACCTGTAGAAACCCTTCTTGTTACCCTTCACATCCCTTGCTAGCGGCAACTCCAATTGCGCTTTGGCCTTCCTGATTACATCCCTGCATGCTCAAGCAATATTTTTATACTCCTCTCTAGTCATCTGTCCAAGTTTCCACTTCTTGGAAGCTTTGTTTTTGTGTTTAAACTCACCGAAGATTTCTCTGTTGAGCCAAGCTGGTCACCTGCCATATTTGCTATTCTTTCTGCACATCGGGATGGTTTGTTCCTGCACCCTCAATAAGGCTTCTTTAAAATATAGCCAGCTCTCCAGAACAGTTTATACACATCCGTGACAGTGCTCCAGTCATGTGAGTTACCCCAACAAGTCTCTGTTATTCCAGTCACATCATAGTTCCTTGACTGTCCAAGGACTTCCAATTCTTCCTGTTTGTTTCCCAGGCTTCTTGCGTTCGTGTACAAGCACCTAAGATAACAAGCCGATTGCCCTACTTTCTCAGTATGAATCAGGAGGCCTCCCCTGGTGCACCCTCCTCCTTGTGTTTTCTCCCAGTATCCCACTGCCCCACTTACCTCACGGCTTAGGTCTCCTAATTTTAGATTTCAACCACTACATGGTTTTTACCCTTTGGGACACAGTATTGTAGCGAAGGAACATTAATAAAATATACTAACTGCTCTCTCCCAGCTGGAAAGCACCATGGTCATTCTAGTTTTCTGGTGTGGCAGGACGAATGGGTTAACTACTATAGCAAAAGGGAAGTTCAAGAGCATGTTAGCTTCCTGGCAAATGAGTGAAACATCCTTGATACACATTAAAACATTCACCTTTCCTCTGGTATTTCAATAAAAACAAAAAAGCTGCTTTCTGTAGCTATTCAGGTTCCATCTACAGCACCCATCCTCAGCAATTCACTTAATGACTGGTAAGTTATTGAAATATGCACGGTCATCTATCTTCCTTCTGTATATATCTGAACGAGTGCTGCTTTTCCATTTAGAGAAGACAGACAATAAGCTATTCTACAGACTGCCAGGTAGGTCAGTCTGTAGAATTCCTGTCACTGCTGAATCAGTGCTGTCTCCTTGTATCTGAAGGTGAAGGCTGTGTTGAAGATTGCATAGTCCATCCCACTAATTAATAGAGACAGACAAGCACATTGCACTGATACTCTATCTTAGCCCACTATCAGAACTGTTTCAAGGTCTTGGTGCTAATCTTTAACTATGAGACCTACAAATGGGGCGTAGAAGTAGATGGGGAATTGGTTTGCACACTTTTGGGCTTCTTTTTGGTGTATAAAGAAATCTTGAAGTCCTGTATCTGAACATCATTTTTGTTTTGACTCCTTGATTGCCTTATCTTTAGAAATGTCATGTCTGACCTTCCCTGATTCTAACTGTATCTCCAGGGAGGGTTATAAGAGCTAGCTCAGTTGTTTGAGCCTTGGCCTGCTAAACCCAGGGTTGTGAGTTCAATCCTTGAGGGAGCCATTTAGGGATCTGGGGCAAAAACGGGGGATTGGTCCTGCTTTGAGCAGGGGGTTGGACTAGATGACCTCCTGAGGTCCCTTCCAACCCTGATATTCTATAATTCTATGAAATCCTTAACTGAAGGGTGCTTTATCTTTAACAAAGATACTTTCTTCTATTTCTAATAGAGCACAAAGTTTTAAACACACTGAATACAACTTATGCTTATGCTCACATAAATTGGTTAGTCTCTAAGGTGCCACAAGTACTCCTTTTCTTTTTGTGAATACAACTACTTTCCTGTCCTGAATTAATTAGTATCAGAGGGGGTAGCCGTGTTTGTCTGTATGCACAAAAACAACGAGGAGTCAGGTGGCACCTTAAAGACTAACAGTTGCATCTGAAGAAGTGGGATTTTTAGCTTATGAAAGCTTATGCCCAAATAAATCTGTTAGTCTTTAAGGTGCCACCGGACTCCTAGCTGAATTAATTAGGTTTCATGCATTGATAGCTATAGGGTCATAATTGTTCTAATTCTCCAACTGCCCCTAGAATTTTTTTTAGGAAAAACAGAGTAGATAAAATCTTAATCTCAACCATAAGACATGTAGAAAACATATTTGATTTTAAGGAAAAACAAATTTGGGCCTTCTTTATCTATCGAAGGACAAAAAAGGGGCACTGACCCAATTTTCTTTTCCTGGGCATGTTGTCTTTTAAAGTTTTCTATGCACGAAGGCCTAGCTGTTTCAGACTACTCTGCTGCAACACCTGCCTCCAAATTGTGATCAACAGGGATGCTGTTGCTGACAAAGCATGATACCTAGCAGTCATGTGACAAACCCATACCTAAGGAACTCCCCAACACCACACTTGAGGGCAAGTAACAAAAATGAAGACAGATCTCCTTCCTTTCTCTCAGAGTGGCACAGCAACGTGCACCAGGAGAGCTAATCTTTTCAAAGTCCTCTCCATACTGCTAGCTTCTCCCCCACTTTTTTTAGAGTCTCAACTCTGGGGGGCAAGTTTCTCACTTGGTTTCTCACTCACAGCACCTAGGCACAACAGGGTTTCAGTCTTGGTTGTGGTTTCTAGGCACTGCCAGAGCACAGAAGTAATTTAAAAGGAACATTTTTACAGATATAATATGGATATTCTTTCCCTATTTGTAAATTATAAATATTTCAATCAATAATATTTCTGGCTACATTTTCCTGAGAGAAAGGTAATATTTTAGCAGTTACAATGCTTGCCCATTTTTAGGATCTAAACTCTTTTCAAGATTTCCAGGGTGGTTTCTTTTTCCCCGCCATCCCCCAAAGCTTTTGTTCTCATCTTCCCCGAGACACTATCACTAAAATAATATTATGGAGTTAAATGTCATGTGATGCAGCACAGTAGCTAAGTGAGTTCTCGGCAGACTCCTGAAAAATTCCTCATTTAAAGCCCTACACTCCCTTTTTGGGGGGCAAAAATCAGAGAAAGTGGCAAGAAATGTCTAAACTTTTTTGATCACCAGAGAAGGCCAACTCCACCAAAGCAGATATGAAAACTTTGCAGCCTGTTTCCTAGAACTCAAAGATGATGGGTCATGACAAACAAATTAGCTGCCAGGAGTGTGCAAAATGGAGAGAGCAGAGTTTACTATATATAATGCATATTTACCACTTGTTCAGTGACAAGGTACACTACGACAATAGTATCAGACTGGTCTTATAATCAGGACCCAGTGCAAAGGTTAGTCACAAACTAAATGTTTTATTATTTTATTTCCTGTCCTCAGAGCTCAAATTTTCTTTTAAAATATGTTATCTAAATCTAACCATAGTTGTCCAATGAGGCTTACTCAGTGGTGCTTAGAGTGTTAGACTGTGTTTGTTTTAACTTTAATATGAGTAAACCAAGTGAAGTTGAATTACTTCACTTGGTTTACTCATATTAAAGTTGAAACAATCATAGTCTAACACTGGTTTGAGTGTAACAGTTTTACAGAGTTTGCTTATACCATAAATTACCCCGTATAACTCAGATCCTGCTCCATGTTACCACCACCTATAGTAGGCTATCCTCCACGGTCAATTCTTGAAGTTTGTACTTAAGTAGCAGTTTTGCCTGAGTAAGGACTTTAGGGTTTAGACCCCAGTCTCTCTAACTGCATGTAAATAGTTTGTCTTTCATGGAACACTTTACACTGATTCTTGCTGAATTTTGTTCCATTAGTTTCAGAGTGTCTTTCCAATTAATCAAGATCACATTCCATACGTTAATATTACCTGCTAAAGTATTTCTGATGTCTTCCACATAGGTATAGTTTGAATTTCATTATGTTCTGCCCTTCAAATAATTAATACAAATAAAGGAAACGTATTGTTTGGTCATGGAAAGACAGTGCTTGAAGAAATCCCACCCATTATCGGGGCTGCGCTGAAGTCCCTGGAGTTACTGGTAGAACAAGGAGTGTAGCTAAGCGTACACAGAAATTTTAAAAACAAAAATTGGGTGCACTCTACCTGGGACTAAAATACCATTACAGACAACCAGGTTTGCTGTCTCACTGCCAATGTGTTTATTGGTTAGAAGAGTAACCAATGAACATACCTTGCCATACATCGTCTTGAAAGCTGCCTTGATTTTTTGCCTTTGATCGTTGGAGCGATTGGACACAACATTAATGATAGCCTGCTCATCCGTTCCTAGGAAATAAAAAGGCAATTTCTTACAAGAAATTAAACATAATCCTCCAAAACTGTTCATTTTTACAATTTTTAGAGTTTTGACAAATACAGTGCAAATTTTTATACACATATATATAAAAATTAAAAAAAAATGTTGGCCAATATATATGCTTAAAGGGTACAGTTTTCAAAAGCACCAACTGAGAATTAGGAGTCTGAAATTTTTTTACCCAAGATCTATACAATTAGAAGAAAAGAAAAATGCCTTTAACTTTTTGGCTAATAAACATAAACTCTGTAGTAATCACTAAATACAGATCTTCTCTTACCAAATCCCTTCATAGCCTTGCGCAGTATTTCTGCATCCCTCCCAGCATCGAAGTTGGGCGCAGCTTGAATTGTGCCCTGAGTACTTTGAGTCATTGCTGCAGGCTAAGAGTGAACGAGTTATGCATTACCAGCCAATTTACATAATGTGAAGTACTAACTGAATGTAGTGTTAAACTTTACAGTTAATATTTCAGAGAGACATGCAAGGAACTTGTCTAAGTTTTACCACACACTCCTGGGGAGAGGAACAACCTCTTAACAGTTAGGAAGGCATTTTATCGCAATTAACAGTCTTGATCCACTAGTGCTATATTAACACTGTTTTGCACAGTTGCATTGCTGAGGATGTATTCTGGATGCAAACTCAGTGACCATTTAGGACAGAACTGTTCTTTCCAATACATGTTGCTGATCTCTAGGGAGTATTCTGGATGTAGAACTTTCACTGAAATCAGTGGGCTTTCCAAACAGACCACATGCAGAATACTGAAGAAAGCTGCTGTGTGGGTTAAAGAAGACTGTGACTCTTTTTGCATAGACAGAGTTTCCAAAAGCAAGCTACTAGAGGGTAGATCCTTTCAGCCTAAGTAGCTGACCTGTGCACTGGGGATTCTGCAGGGGCTTAATAGAAAGGAATCCTCCTCTCAGAGCACACTGAATCATAGAATATCAGGGTTGGAAGGGACCTCAGGAGGTCATCTAGTCCAACCCCCTGCTCAAAGCAGGACCAATCCCCAGCCAGGGCTTTGTCATCCCAGCCAGGGCTTTGTCAAGCCTGACCTTAAAAACTTCTAAGGAAGGAGATTCTACCACCTCCCTAGGTAACGCATTCCAGTGTTTCACCACCCTCCTAGTGAAAAAGTTTTTCCTAATATCCAACCTAAACCTCCCCCACTGCAACTTGAGACCATTACTCCTTGTCCTGTCCTCTTCTACCACTGAGAATAGTCTAGAACCATCCTCTCTGGAACCACCTCTCAGGTAGTTGAAAGCAGCTATCAAATCCCCCCTCATTCTTCTCTTCTGCAGACTAAACAATCCCAGTTCCCTCAGCCTCTTCTCATAAGTCATGTGTCCCAGACCCCTAATCATTTTTCTTGCCCTTCGCTGGACTCTCTCCAATTTATCCACATCCTTCTTGTAGTGTGGGGCCCAAAACTGGACACAGTACTCCAGATGAGGCCTGGTGTGTCTGCTGCAGCTACTGATTCCCTTCTCTGGCCACATTAACCACCATTCAATCCACAAAATGGTGGATCCACTACCCCGTTCCAGTCCGTCCCTGGCCCACACTAATCTGTCCCAAATTACACTGGTAGTCCAAACAGAGCTGTGCTCCATGCTGTGCAGTCCCCACACGTGACAAATGATTGCACCAATTCCACTGCATCTTTGCACCACTATGCTCATACGGGTGGGGAATGCACAGGTATTTGCCCCCCTCAAAGGAAGATCATGGCTTCTTGCAGACTACTAGCAAGAGAAAAAATGTAAATGTTTTCTCATCCCCTTAGATTACAGGTGGAAAATCTCACATATAAACTACTTCTCATAATTCCCTGAATGAAAATGGGCAGAGCCTGATCTAAGTCATGGAGAGTAGGCAAGACTACATCATAGGCTAATTTTATCCTAAAGTTATATATATAATTCAGTACAGAAGAAAAAGTGCTGGATTACAATTTAATGTAAAAGTGTGAAGCTTTCTGACAAAATGTCCAACTCCTTTCAAAAATACTGACTATAAAATACACTAACTTTGTATTCTTTGAAAGAGAGGCTAATTGTGGTAAATGGTGCTGGGTAACAATCTAAGACACCTAGTGATCCATGCTAGTAAAGAACCCAAGCCCACCTATAGGATTGATTTGCTCTTTACATTTTGCATGCAGTACTAAGGAAACTGCAAGGGTTTCTATGGCATTACTGCCAATGTACCTTAGCTGTTATAAAGGAATAACCTCAGCATATATAGCCCTGCATGCACACTACCTAAAAATATACATGGGCATTTGTTTTGGTTACATGGAAGAGTGCCCTACTATAAAACAGTATCTGTTTGTGGGATTTCCTAAGCAATGTGCTTATATGGCACTTGTAATAAAAACAATCCAAAGGAGACCAGCTTAGTTGTTACTGTCTCTAGTGCACAACTACCATACACAGATCTCTTAAATAAGCAAGCAGTTTTTAATGTATACAGTAGTCAACTGAGCATCCTTAGAAACTTATGTAGTAAAGCAGCTAAAACAAAATGGGTGAACTTCACTTGCTGGCAAAGGCCCTCTTTGCCCCCACAATACCCCTAAATGGGCGTTTGAGTGTGGAAAAACACACATGTGACATGACTGCATAGTGGAGAGGGGAAGAGAGATGGCATCTCCATATCCTATGCCTGCCAAGAGAGAACACTCCACACCTGCTTTGATTTTGGTGATATGGATAGTGTCCACTGGATCTATACTTACATGGATCCAGTGACTAGGAACCCCTGCACAGGGTGCAGTGATCCTTCCTCCAGGCCATAGGCCTAATATTGGCCCCAAGACAGCAGTGCTACAGCCCTGCAGCTAGCCTCTGGCTTGGGGGCAGTAATTGTCACACCCCTATCCCAGACTTGATGCAAGATAATCTCTTTACAGAGGAATCAAGAATTGCATTCTCTGTGCTTGCTTTGATGTACTTCTGGCCTTAATCTTTCTTTCTCCCAAAATACCAGCAGTGATTAGATCCACATTAAGGTTTCATTGCTCAATAACCGTTTCTTAAAAACTGATTTTATTGTTAACTCAATAACAAAAAAACCTTCTTGAGCCTGTTTGTTTTGTTCCTTCTTCCAAGTTTCAGTCTACAGTGACATTTTATTCCTGAAAATAGAATGGTTGACAAACTGCTGGGCAGAGCTTTCAATAGAACTATATAAACAGTGTACTGGAAAATCTGCAGTTAGAATAGTATGTTGCCAGTTTGCATGTGTAAGGAACATGTCATCTAAACAAACATCTGTGGCCTTAAAAATAAAATCAGAGAGCCTATAACCCGCAAACTATAAACACATATATAAAAATGATCTACACATCTGGTTGAGTCTAATATTGAAGTGTGGGTGTATCCAAAGTAAACCATCATTTTGCAGCATCTTTAAAAAGTTTCCAAACTGAAAGTAAGAGTTATATGGTAAGTGAAAAATCAAAGGGAAACGATTGTGAAGCAATACCTTTCGTGGCATAACTATATTCCACTGTCCTCCCTATTCTAGTGTGGGTGTATTTTCAATTAGTGTGTTCCATGTTATTTTCCATACTCCCTTGGGGCACAGATTAATGAAGAAATATTTTATGTATTATTCTCATGCTGCTAGAAAGTATGTTTTGAGACACCATGCTGCTTACATCATTTACTTTGCATTATGCTCCAATCTACCTGTGATTAACATACATCTAAGGAGAGCATAAAATCCCTCCTTTACCTGTAAAGGGTTAAGAAGCTCAAATAACGTGGTTGGTACCTGACCAAAAGGACCAATAAGGGAAGAAGAAACTTTCACATCTGTGGGGGAAGGTTTTTGTTTGTGCTCTCTTTGTGTTCTCTCCGGGACAGGGATGGACCAGGGCAGGAAAAACACATCTCCTAAAGCCATATCTGAAATAAGCATCTAGGATTACAAACTGTAAGTAATCACAAGGAAATGCGTTAGGTTATCTTCTATTTTAGCTTGAGAATTTTCTCTGTGCTAAGAGGGAGGTTTATTCCTGTTTTTTGTAACTTTAAAGTTTTGCCTAGAGGGGAATCCTCTGTATTTTAAATCTTATTACCCTGTAAAATTACCTTCCATCCTGATTTTACAAAGGTGCTTCTTTTAATTTTTTTTTATAATAAAGTTTTGTTTTTAAGAATCTGATTGGGTTTTTAGTGTCCTAAAAACCCAAGGGTCTGGTCTGTGCTCACCATGATTACTCTCAAGCCTCCCCAGGAAAGGGGGTGAAGGGGTTGGGGGGATATTTTGGGGAAACAGGAACTCCAAGTGGTCCTTTTCCTAAATCTTTGTCTAACTCACTTGGTGGTGGCAGTGATACCATCCAAGGACAAGGAAGAATTTGTGCCTTGGGGAAGTTTTTAACCTAAGCTGGTAGAAATAAGCTTAGGGGGTCTTTCATGCAGGTCCCCACATCGGTACCCTAGAGTTCAGAGTGGGGAGGGAACCCTGACTCTACCTATTAACAAAATGATGATCTAGATGTTTCAGTACAAAAATGTGCAGACTTGGGAATAAATACTTATTGTGTCAAAAGGCAGCTACCAGTCTTATGGTGTTTTTTTTTCATGCACACAAGTTCAATTAATCAGATTTTTAAAGAATGTTGTTTTCCAAATAATTCTTTAAAATTCTGTTCTTGTCAGTATGATTTGATAGTTTACTCTAAATTCTCAGTGAAAGCCTCACATACAGTTAAAAATTCATTATGATGTAACTCCTATACTTTTGTTTGATTTATTTTCAAAGGCTGTTGAAAACCTGGAAAGGATTCAGAAAAGAGCGACGAGAATTAGAGGTCTGGATAATGTGCCTTACAATAAAAGACATATGAAGCTCCATCTATTTAGCTTCTCAAAGAGAAAGTTATGAGGTGACTCAATCACCGTCTATAAGTACCTATATGGGGAAAAGATTCTGATAGAAGAAGACTCTACTCTAGTAAAGGCATAACAAGAACCAATGACGGGAAACTGAAACTAGATAAATTAAAGAGAGACAAAAGTGCAAATTTCTAAATTAAGGTACTTAATCACTGGAACAACTTACCAAGGGATGTAGTGGCATTCCATAACTTGAAATCTTTAAATCTATATTGGATGTCTTTCTAATTATATTCTAGCTCTACCACAAGCTATTGGCTTGATGCATGAATTAATGGATGAAATTCTGTATCCAGTGTTACACACGTCAAACTAGATGTCCATAAGGGTTTCTTCTTCTGGCCTTAAATCTATGAACGGTTATAATCTTATTGTTCAGAGCTTCATTAAATATTAGCATAGTGCAGAATTTACAATCAGATTATAAATCTGGTCATTAAATTGCCAATGCTTTGTTTTTCTGTTTTAAATATTACCATATAACCTAAGAGCCCAGTTGTCTGAATAATCTTATGTATGTAACCATGTCCAACCATGCTGCCCCATTATCCTCATTCTCATTTGTTGTGTCATGTTTATAATCTAGTTCGTAAATTCTTCGAGGCGGGTACTTTATCTAACAATCTGTTCTGCGAGACACCATGCACACCTTTGGTCTTGGTACAAATGCATAAGAAGAACTAGAAAAGAGGTTTTTAAAATTGCGTTAAAGCATGGGTTTGATTGTGGTCACTTGCTAAAGGCAAAAAGCCACTTCTGGTTTCAAGGTCAGGCATCTCTCCGGGATGGCAGATATGGCTTGCTCACTAATCAATGACAAAAAGTACCACTGCAAAAAGCCAGCTACTGTCAAAATCTGGCTTGAAGAGTTCATTTGGGTGCCTATTTCAGACTTGTGCGCTAAAAGACAACAAGGTTTAAGAGATGAATACTACCCTTCATGCTCATCTTTTCAAGTTGCACCCAAATTGCTGGGATGATAAAGAGACTGTGAAATTTTATCTGAATTCCCAGACTAGAGCCCTGCATAGGACTATTATTTTTAATCCCACTCCCGTCCCATCCCACAATATCCACTCACACCCACTCCCGCATTGTTTCTTGCATTTTTATCCTGCTCCCACCCACAAATCCTGCAAGAGAGACCAATTCCCCCATGCTACTAAAACAAACATATGGTCGGTTAATATACTATCTATCTATATAGAGAGAGTATTTTTTTATATGGTTTAAGAAAGATTTGTTTAACTCCTGTTATAATAGGCATCAAATCTCTTTCCTCACGTAAATTTAAGTATTAAAACCTTTATTTTTTTAAAAAGAAAAGCTTGCTTTACATTGCTGAAATTCTATTTATGACAAACTACTGTTGTGCTTATCATACAGAACATCAAAGCAAATTGCACCACAGTTTTACCTTAAAAGGTGTAGATTTTTTTAAATTACTATAAAAAGTAAGTTAAAATAAACACTGAAATTTTTTTAAACTGCTTAAGTACCGTTTTTAGAACTTTGAAACATACCATTCCAATTATTTATATGTCAGGATTATTATTGCTTTTTGAAAAATACTTAATGGAAAAACTGCTCACAGCACTTGGTTTTTGATAGAAATAAATTTTAAGAAGAGGCTCAAACTAAGTGATCGACAATAAGGTCAACTTAAACAGCAGATGTAGCTAAACTTGCATTTTGTTTTCCCACAAATTACCACAATCGTTTTTTTTTGCCCACCCAATCCTGCCTGCAACAAAATACATTTTACCCGCCCCTGGTATTATGGCAGTGGATGCTGTAGGACTCTATCTCAGACTGTCTTTTGAACAAGGTTTTTTCCTTCGCTGCATTGTGTATAATAGTAACACTATACATTATTTCAATTGCCCAGCTGTGCTATATTGTATTATTGGCAGTGCAAAATAATAAAACCATGAACAAAGAAGTGTTTTTCCATTGAAGGGAAGTTAGCCTTTTTCCAAGACTGTTTGACATAGTAGAACAAATGTATACCTCTCATACCAGCCAAACTTTCCCCAAAAGGTGTATTAGTTAAACTGATTACAAGTAACTGATGTGATAACTTATTTTGACACAGTCTATAACTGGAAATGAAAAGAAGCCATTCATTTTGAAAACTTTCATTCAAATGCTCATTGCAGTGAAGTCAGTGGCAACACTGACCAAGATTGGACCTTTATACCCAAGTCAAAGGGAAGGTCAAGCATGTGCTATTCAAAAATAGAATTAGACACATATTGCAGTATTTGGTAACATAGTAATACTCAGGATTGCAAAGAGAATCTGCTTTACATGGTTCCTATCCACTCAATGCCTTTGACTATACAGGACTGTATCCTCCCATAGCTGTTCTTCTGATATCATGTTGTGCATAACACATAAAGGGCTATTACCGAACAGACTATAACATTGTCTGCAGAATTACTGCCAACATCTCCCCTTCTCTGCCCACCACCCATCCACCCAGAACTATTGTAAAGAGGCAGTATTTTACATTACTATCCCCAAAACACAACTGTCATTTTCCCCATGAAAACTGTAATGTACTGCTCAGTTTTATTATGAAAGTAGTACAATACATACCTGACTAGGCATTGGGGAAGGTACTTGTCCACCAGGGTATCCCACTTAAAGGAAAATTTTAAAACAAAGAAAAAGAAAAAAAGATTATTTCTTAATACAGAGTTAATATAGTACAATATATCATCTTATTGCATAATGCATCACTTTACATATCTATCAACTTTGCATACATAATCTTCGTTTTCACATATGAAGTTGCCTATGATACTCAGCAAACTGCAGCTCTTGTGGAACCCACGAGAATGACTAGCAATAGCCAATTGTGAAGGGTTCGGTCACAGAGACCCCCTTGGGACTGTCACCTGATGTGCTGAGACTACCTCTGAGTCAGTTTTCTCTGACAGTTTGGGCCTCCAGAACCCTGCCTTGTTGAGCCAGATACGCCAGTCTGCTCCAACACAGACCCAGGGTCTGAACCACAGGCCCCAAAGCTGCAGACTTAACTGAAGACAGCTTAAGAAGTGCTCCTGTCTCCAGCACCCAGACATCCAGTTCCCAATGGGATCCAAACCCCAAATAAATCTGTTTTACTCTGTATAAAGCTTATACAGGGTAAACTCATAAATTGTCCACCCTCTATAACACTTCTGTGAAAGAAGCTTATTGGAACATCTCTGAGGGTGAGAATTTATAAATAATCAGTTTCTTACTGTATTAGGCGTAGACTTGTTTTGTTTTATTTTGCTTGATAACTTACTTTGCTCTGGCTGTTATTACTTGGAACCACTTAAATCCTACTTTTTATACTAAATAAAATCACTTTTTGCTTATTAATTAACCCAGAGTAAGTAATTAATACCTGGGGAGTAAACAGCTGTGCTTATCTCTCTATCAGTGTTATAGAGGGTGGACAATTTGAGTTTACCCTGTATAAGCTTTATACAGAGTAAAACAGACTTATTTGGGGTTTGAATCCCATTGGGAGCTGGGTGTCTGGGTGCTAGAGACAGGAGCACCTCTTAAGCATTTTCAGTTAAGTCTGCAGCTTTGGGGGTGTGGGTAAGACCCCGGGTCTGTGTTGCAGCAGACTAGCGTATCTGGCTCAACAAAGCAGGGTTCTGAAGTCCCAAGCTGGGAGGGAAAACAGGCTCAGAGGTAGTTTCAGCACATCAGGTGGCAGTCCCCAGGGGGTCTCTGTGATGCACCCCTTCATACCAATAAGCCACAGGAGTGCTCCAGTACACATGCTGGTAAGAAAGCATCAAGAGTGCTAAGCAATTTTACTAGTGCTGTGGGAGCTAGTGAACTCTCTCCCTTCTAACCCTTGCTCCCTATGACAAAAGCCAGGAAACTCAGAGCTAAGGAACAACCTGTGTTCAAAAGGAGCTCAACAGTTCAGTATAAAAGATATTCTAATCACTAAACTGACTAGAGTGAAGAGTAAATCACTTACAAATGTCTTAAATATAAATAGTGATACACTGACAATTGTTAAAGCAAAATACAACCAAAGTAGTCTGGTTTTCCATTAGAAAGCATTGGAAACCCAAACACTACATGTGTATTTTATTTTTCATATGTAGGCAGGCGTACATTCTCGTGTTGTGTTAACAGTGGCTTAACCACTATTAAAGTTAGTGAAGCAATTCTTAAAGGAACTAAGATGCCCTCGTAGCTGTCCCCATTCTCAGTCTCTTCTAAGTGCTGCTCTTAAGCGCATTTAAGGAGATAGTTGCCTAGCTGGCAACTGAAAATCCTTAAAATGTCCTTGACGCACATCATTTGCATTCACTGGGTTGCCTTTAAGTACCAGCCTACCTTCCTTTATACTTCCCCCTACTCCCAAGTGCTTAATTCAGTGTGGGTATAGAGATTTACTCTCACTGCTGAGCTCTGCACATATTTCTCTTGGCTATGCAGAAGCCTCTCCATAGAGGCACTGATCACTAGTGCATTCTGGTTTTCACAATTCATCAATGGCCTTGAGGATCAAGACACAACAGCATCCCAAACACTCTATGAAAATAAACAGCAACAGGAAGTGTGCCTTTTCTGATATATGTAGTATTTATTTAGATTTGAGTTCTCCTGTCAGTCATTCATTGATCTTAGAAATCATCAGGAATTGTCTGTCCTTCATAAGGACCGACACAGCATCCAACTGCAATAGCTAGGAACAAAAGAGGGAGCTGTGGGCATAATTGCAGTTTCTTAACATGGAATTCCTTGGTGCAACTCTTAGGTATATGACTTTTTTGGTATCTGACTAGGATGCGCACACACAGGCACACGCAAAGCCCCATTACCTACCTGGTATTTGTGCTGGTCCACCTCCCACATAGCTTTGAGATGGAGGTTGAGGATAACCACCAAAGCCAGATCCATTAGGGGGGACACCAAACCCAGGACCTGTAGGAGCTAGAGGGGAAAAAAGAAGTCAAAAATAGAAGTTTTTTGGTCATCTAATTTTAGTTGATTTATAATAAAAACAGAGTAGGATGCTGTGCAATGCAACTGAAACTAAAAATCTTTGGACACAAACAACAATATCCTAATAATTTATACAAAGATTTGAAAAGCTACTACCATGCCTCATAAGTTCAGATACCGGGTTGGAATAAAAGTGGTATATAATCATAACAGTTCTGATTTACCTTCATCTCCTTCAGAAATAAGTCTGTGAACCTTTCAGGTTGGATTTATTTAGGTGAAGTGTATTGAGAAACACATTTGTTTTTTTCCATTGGAATAATGTTAGACTTGGGAAAACACATGTATGTTTACTTCATAAAGCTTGCAGTTTGACCTCTGGTAATTGTCAGACAGAAGCAATAACACTAGTGGGGGGAGGGGGGACAGAGGGCTTTCCTGAGAAGCCTGTTATTCAAAAACTGATATGTCAGAGTTTGGCTCTGGGGCGAGGCAGAACAGGAAACAAGAAATGATAAATGTTTACCCAGACCACATGTGCTAGGAATACAATGCAAGTTGACAGCGAGTGCAGATGAGAATTATTTTTTTTAAATGGGGTTGAAGTAGAAAAGAGGCGTGAATAATAACGTACATTCAGTGTTTAGAGCCTTGCCATCAAAATTAACAAAACTTCTGAATCCACAGCAACAACCCTAAAATCCTTTCCCTAATGAAAGTTGTGAAAAAATGTATTCTAATATTATACATATATATATACTCCCTTTGATTAGAGCATAAAGCATTTGATAGCTATTAATTAAATAAGACTCAATAGCAAGAGAATAATTACTTACCCATTATCTGAAACTGAGGCACAAAGAGATTAAGCAATTTGACCATGGTCACACAACACGTCAGTGACATAAATGGAAATACTGGAGCTACTATGTAGGCTGCATTTCAGAGTCAGTTCCAGGGACAGACCACCGGAACCGACAGCTGAAAGACCTTCATGTGCTTCCGGTACTTTGGTTTTCTATTGTACCTGGTTTCTATCAGGAACTGGCTTCAATTAATTTTCTGATTTTTCCCCTTTGAATGTTCTCACCTAACCATGCTCTCTAATAGTTGCTCTTTGGCTCCCTCCACAGCTCTCCTCTGCCTTTTCTCTTTGAGCACAAACACTCACACTCACTCTCTCCCTCTCCCCCTCCCCACACCTGCCCTGGCTCCCTCCACAGCTCTCCTCTGCCTTTTCTCTTTGAGCACAAACACTCACACTCACTCTCTCCCTCTCCCCCTCCCCACACCTGCCCTGGCTCCCTCCACAGCTCTCCTCTGCCTTTTCTCTTTGAGCACAAACACTCACACTCACTCTCTCCCTCTCCCCCTCCCCACACCTGCCCTGGCTCCCTCCACAGCTCTCCTCTGCCTTTTCTCTTTGAGCACAAACACTCACACTCACTCTCTCCCTCTCCCCCTCCCCACACCTGCCCTCCCTATTCTCCTGTTCCCACAAAGTTCCACCTCTGCCCTGCTGCCAACAAAAACCAGCTTGCTGATCGTGACTGGACTGGTGACAAACTCTATTCCTCTTCTTTCCTCTTCCTACTCCCTTCCTCTAACCCCACTTAAAAACAAACCAAACCTACTCATTTGTTTGTATTCCCATCCCCTACCCTTTTGTCCATTTGTATCATTAAACTGTAAACCCTTCAGGACACTGGTCACTTCTTTCCATGCCTGTATAGTGCCCAGCACCTGGGCCCTTGGGTGCTATTGTAATATTAATATTGCCTACTCCACAGAACCAAGCTCTGAGTGCCAGTCCCCTGCAATAACCACTACACAAAGCTTACTTTTTTGTATTTTCTGAACCAAATACAGGGACTGATTATGATGGAATTAACCTGTGAACAGTGTTCTTGAATATTACCTCCGGGATAAGATGGCATCCCCCCAGGTTGGGGAGCTCCAGGGTAGCCCCCCCCAGGTTGGGGAGCTCCAGGGTAGCCTCCAGACACAGGGTATCCTGCAGCTCCTGGGAACCCACCACTTGGTGGCGCTGCAGAATATGCACCACCTCCCACAGGAGGGAAGCCTCCAGGCACAGCAGGATAGGGGTATTGACCAGCAGGTGGATAAACAGACTCTTGTCCTGTAGGCTGAAAACAGATAATGGAGAGAATATTTGTGTATTTGCTAGAGGCAGACAAGGGAATAAAGACTCTTTCTCTAGGTACCAAAGTATGCACAACTTAATTAACAATAAAGTCTGACTTAACCCTTAACAAAGAAGAGAAATTAAAAAATCTGCACCGATGAACTTGCTTTAACTATTGTTACTGGGTTAAAAAAAACAGTACTGATATGGAGACATCAAAATGTATTTGCCTTGTCAAGTGTGAGCCTGACCGTTAACACTCTAATAGCAAGACGAGCAATAAATGAAATACAGGTCTTGAAATAAGCACATTCAAAATTGACTAGGGTCTCTGAGGGAAAAGTTCCTATGGATTAATAGCCATACATGAGATCTCAGAAATATGCAATCCAAGAGCTCCTGAAACTATAGTTCATGACTATATAAATCAAATTGGTTCACTGTAAATCAGTTCTGGGCAGGTGCCACTCCCAAACAGCTCTGCAAACACAGCCCACACATTGTGTACAATTCATACTCACCCACTTCCTGGGATTTGGTTTTATTAACAGAAATTAACAGTACAACAAAACTCTATTCAAACCTTCTCAGGCTTGGCTGCTCCCAAGATTCCTATCTCTGGACGGCTCAGCTCACACATTAGATTCTACCTGCCCAGAAGGCCATTCCCACCTGCCTTATATTTACTTCAGAGAGTCAGCAAAACCCACTTCATTGATGAAGTGAGCTGTAGCTCACGAAAGCTTATGCTCAAATAAATTGGTTAGTCTCTAAGGTGCCACAAGTACTCCTTTTCTTTTTAGGAAAACACTGTCAGTATGACTTCCTGACTTCAGGGCCTGTTGGGACAATACAGAGGCCACACACCTCACCTAGGAGTAATTGTAATGTAAATTTCTAGCCAAAAAACACTAACAGTACAACTCATTTTAGGCAGAATAGCAATCATTTCACATTTTAAAATATTTTAAACCTAGCAAAGCAATAAATCCCCAACGAATAAGCTGCAATATTTCATTAAAACTCTAATTAAGATATTCCAATTATTCACGTAATGAAATCAAGTATGTTTCTGGGATGAAACTTTAGCATTTCGGAATCCAGTGCAGCACTTTTGCTCATGAAAATAGAGGTTTCTAACAGACAAGGCTAATAAAGCCCTTAACTATAGCTGCACAAAGGGTGCCACTAGAATTGTTAGGACACATTCTGAATATATTAGCAGATCCCTGAAAAAATTATAAATGCAGCCGTGTTGTATGCATAGTACTTGAGTTTGTTGCATATGAATCATTTTCATCATGTTACAGTTCTCAAACTAGCTTAAATTTTCCAGTGCAGCTCATCCATCCACAGGATTCTAGATTAGTTTTTGATCCTCTTCTGCTGTATTGAAGTTTGTTTTGAAGCTTTTTGGAAATGAAGACCATATAACACTCAAGGCTGCACTAATAATCTCCATATCCTAGGCTGTCATGGGCTATGCTTTAAAGAATGGTGACAAAACTTTTGAAATCAGTGTAATGATTAATGATACTTAAATTCAAAATTTATCTGAAAATCTTTATTGATCAAAATACATGTTACAAACTAAGTGTTTTCACAATCTAAATTTGACTTATAGTATGCACTTGTAGAGTAAATGTGATGTGTCTAGCAATAATGCTAGGTAAAAACTCTTCAGTAAAGTTGGGAATGCTACTGCAAACATTCTCTTACCCTCTTTTTTTTTTTTTGTTATTGATGTCCAACTTCTTATATGCCATATATAAGTCATCAGGAATTTCCCATTTCCCATTTATTATTATTTTAAAGGGACAAAATCCACTTTAAAAAAAATCACACTTCTGTCTGAAAACTTTTTGTGTTATAATATAATAAACTGTTATAGTAAATGCCTAACATTACTATAACTGAAAGAGTAGAGAAAAGGTATTTCACTTCTTTCAGATTTGTTAGAATCATAGAATCATAGAATATCAGGGTTGGAAGGGACCCCAGAAGGTCATCTAGTCCAACCCCCTGCTCGAAGCAGGACCAATTCCCAGTTAAATCATCCCAGCCAGGGCTTTGTCAAGCCTGACCTTAAAAACCTCTAAGGAAGGAGATTCTACCACCTCCCTAGGTAACGCATTCCAGTGTTTCACCACCCTCTTAGTGAAAAAGTTTTTCCTAATATCCAATCTAAATCTCCCCCACTGCAACTTGAGACCATTACTCCTCGTTCTGTCATCTGCTACCATTGAGAACAGTCTAGAGCCATCCTCTTTGGAACCCCCTTTCAGGTAATTGAAAGCAGCTATCAAATCCCCCCTCATTCTTCTCTTCTGCAGGCTAAACAATCCCAGCTCCCTCAGCCTCTCCTCATAACTCATGTGTTCCAGTCCCCTAATCATTTTTGTTGCCCTTCGCTGGACTCTCTCCAATTTATCCACATCCTTCTTGAAGTGTGGGGCCCAAAACTGGACACAGTACTCCAGATGAGGCCTCACCAATGTCGAATAGAGGGGAGCGATCACGTCCCTCGATCTGCTCGCTATGCCCCTACTTATACATCCCAAAATGCCATTGGCCTTCTTGGCAACAAGGGCACACTGCTGACTCATATCCAGCTTCTCGTCCACTGTCACCCCTAGGTCCTTTTCCGCAGAACTGCTGCCTAGCCATTCGGTCCCTAGTCTGTAGCTGTGCATTGGGTTCTTCCGTCCTAAGTGCAGGACCCTGCACTTATCCTTATTGAACCTCATCAGATTTCTTTTGGCCCAATCCTCCAATTTGTCTAGGTCTTTCTGTATCCTATCCCTCCCCTCCAGCGTATCTACCACTCCTCCCAGTTTAGTATCATCCGCAAATTTGCTGAGAGTGCAATCCACACCATCCTCCAGATCATTTATGAAGATATTGAACAAAACCGGCCCCAGGACCGACCCCTGGGGCACTCCACTTGATACCGGCTGCCAACTAGATATGGAGCCATTGATCACTACCCGTTGAGCCCGACAATCTAGCCAGCTTTCTACCCACCTTGTAGTGCATTCATCCAGCCCATACTTCCTTAACTTGCTGACAAGAATACTGTGGGAGACCGTGTCAAAAGCTTTGCTAAAGTCAAGATACAATACATCCACTGCTTTCCCTTCATCCACAGAACCAGTAATCTCATCATAAAAGGCGATTAGATTAGTCAGGCATGACCTTCCCTTGGTGAATCCATGCTGGCTGTTCCTGATCACTTTCCTCTCATGCAAGTGCTTCAGGATTGATTCTTTGAGGACCTGCTCCATGATTTTTCCAGGGACTGAAGTGAGGCTGACTGGCCTGTAGTTCCCAGGATCCTCCTTCTTCCCTTTTTTAAAGATTGGCACTACATTAGCCTTTTTCCAGTCATCCGGGACTTCCCCGGTTCGCCACGAGTTTTCAAAGATAATGGCCAATGGCTCTGCAATCACAGCCGCCAATTCCTTCAGCACTCTTGGATGCAACTCGTCCGGCCCCATGGACTTGTGCACGTCCAGCTTTTCTAAATAGTCCCTAACCACCTCTATCTCCACAGAGGGCTGGCCATCTCTTCCCCATTTTGTGATGCCCAGCGTAGCAGTCTGGGAGCTGACCTTGTTAGTGAAAAGAGGCAAAAAAAGCATTGAGTACATTAGCTTTTTCCACATCCTCTGTCACTAGTTTGCCTCCCTCATTCAGTAAGGGGCCCACACTTTCCTTGGCTCCTGTTGTATTTGTCCATCTTGACAGCACTTTGGATATAGTCAGTTTCACGGTTTCCCCTGTTCGTATGAATCTTTCACACTTCAAGTGGGTAAAGAAAACACACTTTAAAATATATATATATATTATATATATGTAATGTGATTGACAAGACAAGGCAGAAAGCTTAATGGCAGGTGTAGTATCTGAAAATACTTTTAATTCATTTTTTGAATTTGACGAGATTTCAAGCTGTGTACTTTTAAAGGGTAGTTCTCACCAACATAACTTTTCAAACTATGAATGTTTACCTACAATAAACCCTCAGTTAGAGATTTTTCCTTAAAAAAGCAGGGCCTGATTTTTTAAGCATATGTTGGTGCTCAGCACCTCCGGGAAAAAAGTTTGGTTCTGTTTGTTAAATGCAGATTTGATCTAAAAGCATTCAGCTACTCTTCCACTTCTTAACTCGAGACAGAGGCTGATGGTAGTACTAATGACTGGGGACCCCGCAGCTGGGCTCAGGGGGGAGAGGGTGCGGGTATCTAAGCTGCGGGGGGGAGAGTGGGCCACAGCTGGGCTCAGCGGGGAGAAGGTGCAGGTATCTGGGCCGGGGGGTGGGGAAGCTGTGGCAGAGCTGTGGGAAGGAGGGGGTTTGGGTGTATTGGCTGGGGGGGGGGAGGGTGCAGAGAAACAGGAAGTGGGTTGTCATAGTGGTTTCTTTAACTCTCTACTCCTGGGGGAATTTTTGTGTGTGTCTGTATTGTTACAGACATACTTGCTGACAGGTATTTTGAAATAAATTACCAAATAATTGAAACTGGTGTGATTATGTAGTGTTATTTTGACAAATAAAATTTACAGAATTTTGCAGAATTTTAAAATATTGTGGCAGAATTTTTAATATCTTGGCGCAGAATGCCCCCGGGAGTATTCAGTGGAATCTTAGATCTTCTGAGGGAGGGGAGGGATAGCTCAGTGGTTTGAGCATTGGCCTGCTAAACCCAGGGTTGTGAGTTCAATCCTTGAGGAGGCCGTTCGGGATCTGGAGCAGAAATTGGGGATTGGTCCTGCTTTGAGCAGGGGGTTGGACTAGAGGATCTCTTGAGGTCCCTTCCAACCCTGATATTCTATGATTCTACTCATGAGTTGCAAGGAGAATGATAGTTCCACAGCCAAAAGACAAGACAAATCAGCTAAACTGCTCTGCAGCAAAAGACAAGTCCTCACGGTGTAGAAGCAAGAAGCTAGATTTTCAAAGATGCTCATTACCCACGGCTCTCACTGAAATTAATGGGAGCTACAGTTTACTCAGCAACTCTGAAAAATCAGGCCACAGATCTACAGGGTATTACAGCTGAACCTGAAGCATGACCAGATGTGTGAACTCCAGCAAAGACTGATCTAGATTCAAACATCTTCTGTATAATAGGCTGAAGCGAAACCGCAGATCAGAAGATCCTTGAACTTCTACATACATGGGGAGTGAGTCACAAAGTTTGGATTCAAATGTAGATCCAAACTACTGAATAAACACTGTTCTCATGACAAGAGGCACAGGACTATCCAGGAAAACAAAGAAAATCAAGAGAATCAACAAGTTACAAAACAAAACAAAAAAAAAATCACCAAAACTGAGCCAAGCTTCTCTCAGCCTACCAAATAACAAAAGAACTGTCTCTTAGGAGACCATGAAATGCCCTGAATGCCCATTACAGGAGCATGCTTTTTTTCCTCACGTGGAGAGGAAATAATTCTTTACTGCATTAGATTATCTGGACCCAAGCTCATGAACATCTTGAGGGATGATGCCAGAGACTGTAAATCTAAAAATATCCTGCATGAAAGTAATGACTAATATTCCCCCAGCACATGACATGACATGACAGAAGAGAAAGTCACAAGGGTGTGGCCTATACTGCAAGTACAAGGCATTTAAAAAACAGGCCATACTTACGGGATATCCAGGGAAAGCAGAATAGCCTGAAGGGGGATAGCCTGGGTATGACATTCTGAAAAAGAACAATATTTTCAGTGACCAACTTTTGGATTTAAAGTACAGTGACATGAGTTAGTTGTTTGTGTGCTGAGTACGCATTATCTTGCTTAGCTGTGGAGGTCAGTACATGTTACTGATATGTATGAATTTTACTTGTCAGCTACTTTAAAAAAATATAAGTTTTCATTTCAGAACTTTTCAGACACACAAACCTAATGAGGCAGATACAAAAGGAAAACCACATATCAATCATGCCACTCAGTGCCACTTTTGTTTAACCAGACAAATACAGGAAGAGAATTGTCTCCAGGAAAGCGTTCTGTAAGGGTCTGGTCCAGTAAAGCTAAGGGCATTCTGCACCTTCCAAGATCAGGAGCTAGAAGAGGAGCATCGTATTTTATTTATGGGAGTTAAAAATGGTTTCTGAAGCTATCATTTTCATAACTAAATAAAAATATGTTTTAATATAATCTTCTTCTAGCACAAAAATAAGCATCTATTTCACACACCAAACTCAGGGTATGTCTAAACTACAAAACTAGGTCCAATTTATAGAAGTCGATTTTTTAGAAATCAATTTTATACAGTCGACTGTGTGTTTCCCCACTTAAGACCATTAAGTCGGCGGAGTGCATCCACAGTACCGAGGCTAGTGTCGACTTCCAGAGCATTGCACTGTGGATAGCTATCCCACAGTTCCCACAGTCTCCGCCACCCATTGGAATTCTGGGTTGAGATCCCAATGCCTGCTAGGGCAAAAACATTGTCGAGGGTGGTTCTGGGTATATGTTGTCAGGCCCCGCCCCCCCGTGAAAGCAACGGCAGACAATCGTTTCCCACCTTTTTTCCTGGGTTATACCACAGCAAGCATGGAACCGGCTCAGCACACCGTCACCATACGTGTCCTGGGTGCTGGCAGACGTGGTAGAATCATAGAATACCAGGATTGGAAGGGACCTCAGGAGGTCATCTAGTCCAACCCCCTGCTCAAAGCAGGACGAATCCCCAATTTTTGCCCCAGATCCCAAATAGCCCCCTCAAGGATTGAACTCACAACCCTGGGTTTAGCAGGCCAATGCTCAAACCACTGAGCTATCCCTCCCCCCATTGCATTGCTACACAGCAGCAGCTCATTGCCTTGTGGCAGCAGACAGTGCAGTACGACTGGTAGCCATCGTCGTCGTCTCCTGGGTGCTCTTGGCTGACCTCAGTGAGGTCGGTCGGGGCACCTAGGCAGACATCTGTGCTCCTGGCAGACCTCAGTGAGGTCTGTCAGGGGCACCTGGACATAAATGGGAGTGACTCCAGTTCATTCTCTTCTTAAGTTTCGTCTCATGGAGATTCAGTCTGCCTGGAAACGATGACGGCTACAGTTGTACTGCACCGTAAGCTGGTGAGCACCCAGGAGACAACTATGGCTAGCAGTCATACTGCACCATCTGCTGCCAGCCTACGCCCTGCTCCCCCCTCCCACCCTCCCGTGAAAGCAACAGCCGACAATAGTTTCGCGCCTTTTTCCGTACGGGCACCATATTGCTGTCAGCATAGTCATCCACCTGCCACTTCCACTGCCACTCTGCTCTCCTGCAGATGCCATACCATGGCAAGCATGGAGCCCGCTCAGATCACCGTGGCAGTTATGAATGTTGTAAAACACCACGCACGTTATCCAGCAGCATATGCTGGACCAGAACCTGCAAAAGCAGGTGAGGAGGCGACAGCAGCACGGTGATGAGAGCAATGAGGACATGGACACAGACTTCTCTCAAAGTACGGGCCCCGGCAATTGGACATCATGGTGGTAACGGGGCAGGTCAATGCGCGGAACGCCGATTCTGGGCCTGGGAAACAAGTACAGACTGGTGGAACTGCATAGTGCTGCGGGTCTGGGACAATTCCCAGTGGCTGCGAAACTTTCGCATGCGTAAGGGCACTTTCATGGAACTTTGTGACTTGCTTTCCCCTGCCCTGAAGCACAAGAATACCAAGATGAGAGCACAGTTCACAAGTGAGTGGCGATAGCCCTCTGGAAGCTTGCAATGCCAGACAGCTACCAGTCAGTCGGGAACCAATTTGGAGTGGGCAAATCTACTGTGGGGGCTGCTGTGATCCAAGTAGCCAATGCCATCACTGAGCTGCTGCTATCAAGGGTAGTGACTCTGTCAAATGTGCAGGTTATAGTGGATGGCTTTGCTGCAATGGGATTCCCTAACTGTGGTGGGGCCATAGACGGAACCCATATCTCCATCTTGGCACCGGACCACCAAGGCAGCGAGTACATAAACCAAAAGGGGTACTTTTCAATGGTGCTGCAAGCACTGGTGGATCACAAGGGATGTTTCACCAACATCAACGGGGGATGGCCGGGAAAAGTACATGACGCTCACATCTTCAGGAACTCTGGTCTGTTTCAAAAGCTGCAGGAAGGGACTTTATTCCCAGACCAGAAAATAACTGTTGGGGACGTTGAAATGCCTATAGTTATCCTTGGAGACCCAGCGTACCCCTTAATGCCATGGCTCATGAAGCCATACACTGGCAGCCTGGACAGTAGTCAGGAGCTGTTCAACTACAGGCTGAGCAAGTGCAGAATGGTGGTAGAATGTGCATTTGGACGTTTAAAGGCGCGCTGGCGCAGTTTACTGACTCGCTTAGACCTCAGCGAAACCAATATTCCCACTGTTATTACTGCTTGCTGTGTGCTCCACAATATCTGTGAGAGTAAGGGGGAGACGTTTATAGCGGGGTGGGAGGTTGAGGCAAATCGCCTGGCCGCTGATTATGAGCAGCCAGACACCAGGGCGGTTAGAAGAGTACAGGAGGGCGTGGTGCCCATCAGAGAAGCTTTGAAAACCAGTTTCATGACTGGCCAGGCTACGGTGTGAAAGTTCTGTTTGTTTCTCCTTGATGAACCCTCCCCCCCCCTTGGTTCACTCTACTTCTCTGTAAGCCAACCACCCTCCCCTCCTGCCTTCGATCACTGCTTGCAGAGGCAATAAAGTCATTGTTGTTTCAAATTCATGCATTCTTTATTAATTAATCACACAAATAGGGGGATAACTGCCAAAGTAGCCCAGGAGGGGTGGGGGAGGAGGGAAGCACTGGGTGGGGTTGGGGAGGAGGGAAGGACAATGCCACACTGCACTTTAAAACTTATTGAATGCCAGCTTTCTGTTGCTTGGGCAGTCCTCTGGGGTGGAGTGCTTGGGTGCCCGGAGGCCCCCCCACTGTGTTCTTGGGCGTCTGGGTAAGGAGGCTATGGAACTTGAGGAGGAGGGCAGTTGGTTACACAGGGGCTGTAGTGGCAGTCTGTGCTCCTGCCTTTCCTGCAGCTCAAACCATACGCCGGAGCATATCAGTTTGATCCTCCAGCAGCCTGAGCACTGACTCCTGCCTTCTGTCAGCAAGCTGATGCCACCTATCATCACGTTCATATTGTGCTTTCCTGGACTGTGCCATTGCTTCCCTCCACGCATTCTCCTGGTATCTTTCAGTGTGGGAGGACTGCATGAGCTCAGAGAACATTTCAGCGCAAGTGCGGGTTTTTTTGCCTTCTAATGTTCCCTATTCTCTGGGAAGGAGATGATAGTGTGAGTGTTGACACATTTGCAGCTGCGGGAGGGAAAAAAAGGGAGAGTAGTAGTTAAAAAGACACATTTTAGAGAACAATGGGTAGACTCTTTCAGGGTGAACCTTGCTGTTAACATTACATAGCACATGTTCTTTCGGTACAAGGTCGCATTTTGCCTCTTATATTGAGGGTCTGCCAGTTTGGCGTGAGAGATCACACATGCAGGGCTGGGCAACAGAATTCGGCTTGCAGGCAGCCATGGTAAGCCACAATCTTTTGGCTTCTTTAACCTTCATAACATGTGGGAATGATTTCAAACAGCAGCACCCTCATTTCCCATACCAAGCAGCCATTGGGTTGGCCATTTAAAATGGGTTGGCAATTTAAAAGGAGGGGCTGCAGTTTTTGGGTTAACGTGCAGCACAAACCCAACTAACCCCCACACACCCTCCCAATTCTCTGGGATGATCACTTCACTCCTCCCCCACCACGTGGCTAAGAGCGGGGAAGATTTCTGTTCAGCCACAGGCACGCAGCCCAGCAGGAACGGCCACCTCTGACTGTGCCCTTAATAAAATTAACCTATTTCAAACAGGTGACCATGAGGAGTGACCATCCAGGAGAGCTTTATAGAGATGTCCCTGGAGGATTTCCGCTCCATCCCCAGACACATTAACAGACTTTTCCAGTACTTGTACTGGCCGCAAACGCATCCCAAGTCTTCAGGGCAAATTAATCATTAAACATGCTTGCTTTTAAACCATGTAATATATATACAAAGGTACACTCACCAGAGGTCCCTTCTCTGCCTGACGGGTTCAGGAGCTCCTTGGGTGGGTTTGGGGGGGTACTGGCTCAAGGTGCAGGGTGATAAACAGTTCCTGGCTCTCAGGGAAAACGGTTTCTCCACTTGCTTGCTGTGCGCTATCGTCCTCCTCCTCATCCCCAAAATGTGCACCCCTGTTGCATGATAATCCATTGACGGAGTTAAAGCACAGGGGAGGGGTAGTGGTGGCTGCACCCCTAGAATGGCATGCAGCTCATCATAGAAGTGGCATGTCTTGGGCTATGACTCCGAGCAGCCGTTTGCCTTTCTGGTTTTTTGGTAGGCTTGCCTGAGTTCCTTAAGTTTCACGTGGCACTGCTGTGGGTCCATATTATAGCCTCTGTCCTTCATGCCCTTGGAGATTTTTTTCAAATGTTTGGGCATTTCACCTTCTGGAACTGCGTTCTGATAGCATGGATTCGTCTCCCCATACAGCGATCAGATCCCGTACCTCCCATTCGGTCCATGCTGGAGCGCTTTTGCGATTCTGGGACTCCATCATGGTCACCTGTGCTGATGAGATCTGCACTCACCTGCAGCTTGCCACGCTGGCCAAACAGGAAATGAGATTCAAAAGTTTGCGGGCCTTTTCCTGTCTACCTCACCAGTGCATCTAAGTTGAGAGCGCTGTCCAGAGCGGTCTCAATGAAGCACTCTGGGATAGCTCCCAGAAGCCAATACCGTCAAATCGCGACCACACTACCCCAAATTCGACCCTGCAAGATCGATTTCAGTGCTAATTCCCTCGTCGGGAGAGCAGTATAGAAATCGATTTTAAGAGCCCTTTAAGTCAAAAAAAATGGCTTCGTCGTGTGGACAGGTGCAGGGTTAAATTGATCTAACGCTGCTAAATTCGACCTAAACTCATAGTGTAGACCAGGGCTCAGTGAGCAAAAATAATGGAGATCAAGTAGCAGAATTCAATTTTTTAAAACCCCCAGCATCACCATTTTGCATTGTTTCTAACAAATGATAAATCTTTACTACTGCAACTGAAAGGGCAACAGGGAAAGCGCCATACCAAAACACAAAGAGATTGATTCCTTATACCCAAGATGATAAAATATGTTTTTTGTTTAAAAAAAATAGTCAGGATAGTTGCCTAACCTGCCAGCAAATCAGAACTGTATGTTTATTCAGCTCTCATGTGTGGTATTGTTTCAATGTTCATTAACCACCTCTCAGCTACCTGCAATCTTTAAAATAATTTACAAAACCTTATCCTCACCAGACTCCCACTGAAGTAAACATTGTCATTCATAAGAAATATCATGGCCTTTAAAACTTCTACTATGATGAACATGACCCACAGCACATAATTACATTGCTCTCTTAAGCCATTAACAAACAAACCAAAACAGCTAAGTGCTGCATGAAAAAGTTTTGCAGAGATCTAAGTTTCAACCTGAAAGCAAATATTTATTAATGAGTAGAAAACACTGAAAATGGATGTTTATAGCAAATGTTTCCAGACTCATTAATTATTGCAATGCAAACATTACCCAGAAGTCAGGCAAAAACAGGGAGGAAACATTCAGGTAAAGGAAAAGCCTCACAAAGGCCTGGTTTCAATATGCATTATCTCCCTTAAGCAAGTACAACTGCCAGACAGCTATAGATCTGCACTAGGGATGAAGTAACATTCATTCCTGGTGTGAAAGTCTGATGATAGTCTTCCACACTACTACTTACACCCTGCAGTTAGCCAGGGGAGTGTTTGCAGATCCAGCGGACACAGTATCCTGCGCAATCAATGTGGAGGGGCTGGAGCTACTATTTCAGCCCAGAATCCAGAGTAGCAGCAGCCCCTGACCCTGGATTGAAGGAATTAATGTAACCTCTGCACTTATCTGAATAGAAACTGAATACTTAGGTTTATGAAGTTGGGGTGAATTTCACCCCTACATTCTCAATATAGACTATTCTATGTCTACAGAATTCTCTAATAGAATATTAAGAAAATAAGAACATAAGAATGGCCATACTGGGTCAGACCAAAGGTCCATCTAGCCCAGTATACTGTCTTCCGACAGTGGCCAATGCCAGATGCCCCAGAGGGAATGAACAGAACAGGTAAATCATCAAGTGATCCATCCAGTCGCCCATTCCTAACTTCTGGCAAACTGAGGCTAGGGACACCATCCCTATCCATCCTGACTAATAGCCACTGATGAACCCACATGAATCTATCTAGCTCTTTTTTGAACCCTGTTATAGTCTTGGCCTTCACAACATCCTCTGGCAAGGAGTTCCACAGGTTGACAGTGCGTTGCATGAAAAAATATTTCCGTTTGTTTGTTTTAAACCTGCTGCCTATTAATTTAATTTGGTAACCCCTAGTTCTTGTGTTATGAGAAGAACTAAATAACACTTCCTTATTTACTTTCTCCACACCAGTCATGATTTTATAGACCTCTATTATATCCCCCCTTAGTCATCTCTCTTCCAAGCTGAAGAGTCCCAGTCTTTCTAATGTCTCTTCATACAGAAGCCGTTCCATATCCCTAATAATTTTTGTTGTCCTTTTCTGAACCTTTTCCCATTCCAATATATCTTTTTTGAAATGGGGGAGACCACATCTGCACACAGTATTCAAGATGCAGGTGTACCATGGATTTCTTCAGAGGCAATATGATATTTTCTGTTTTATTATGCAGCCCTTTCCTAATGGTTCCCAACATTCTGTTCACTTTTTTGACTGCCGCTGCGCATTGAGTGGACGTTTTCAGAGAACTAGACATAATGACTCCAAGTTCTCTCTCAAGTTGTAACAGCTAATTTAGATCCCATCATTTTATATGTATAGTTGGGATTATGCTTTCCAATGTGCATTTCTTTGCATTTATCAACATTGAATTTCATCTCCCATTTTCTTGCCCAGTCACCTCAAAAAGCCCCATCCATATGCCCCACTGGCTGTCATCTTTTGACTCTCTCCCCACTCAGCACCCATCTCCTCCACTATTTTCTCCTTAGTTCCCCTTCCAAAAAATAATTTCCTTCTTACTTAAATTATAAATGGTATCTGGGCTAGTGAAGGGGATTAGTAGGAGTGGGACAGGATCAGCCAACTGTTTTTGGGCAGTTAGACAGGGAGTTCTAAGGATAGTTCCAATCAAAGTGGAGGGATATTCATAAACCCTAGTTACTGAAAGACCATCCGAGCACTCTGACTGGGGACTACCTACTGTACAGTTTTTAGTAAAATGGTAGTCTCATCCACTCACGCACAGTGGAGGAAATTGCATAAGTGAGAAAAAAGTGCAATTATGGTCAATAACTGCCCAGCATTCCTATGTATCCACTGACCAGGACAACTTACTTCTGGGGAAATTCTGCACCACTGCACACATGCAGAATTCATATCTGGCACACAATTTTTTTCCCTGCAGAAAATACATTCTACCCAAGAAGTGCTGCAGTTCCGCCTTTCACCCACCAGAGACCACTGTGGTGCCAGAACAGCCAGCAGCTAGCTGCATTCATCACAGTACCCTGACCACAGAGCCAAGTTAGGACAGACAGTGTGGGGCACACAGGGCTGCTGAAGGGTCATAGACTGGGGTTCAGAAGGGCTAGTGAGGGGGACAGACTGTATTAATATGCTTAGTAGGGAATCTATTTGCCCCCCCCCCAAAATTTCCTGAAACTGTATTGTTACAGACATACTTGCTGACAGGTATTTTGAAATAAATTACCAAAATAATTGAAATGAGCATGATTATATTGTGCTATTTTGACAAATAAAATATGCAGAATTTTACATAAGAATGGCCATACTGGGTCAGATCAATGGTCCATCTAGACCTAGTATCCGGTCTTCTGACAGTGGCCAATGCCAGGTGTTTCAGAGGGAATGTACAGAAGGGGTAGTCATCAAGTGATCCATCCTCTGTCGCCCCTTCCCAGCCTCTGACAACACAGGCTAGGGATGCTTCAGAGCATGGTTTTGCATCCATGCCCATCCTGGCTAATAGCCATTGGTGGACCCAGCCTCCATTAACTTATCTAATTCTTATTTTACCAGAATTTTAAAATATTGTGTACAGAATTTTTAATGTTTTGGCGCAGAATTCCCCCAGGACTAAAAACTCCATTTCAGCATAACATACCAGATAGTAAAACTTAATGTTTAACAGGAATCTTTCATTTTTACTGACCATCATCTACACAGAAAGTAGCAAGCATTTACAAAGTTAACTTGCTGAGAATTAAAGCAGAAACATTAAAAAAATCAAAGTGTATCAGACCAAATTTAAGTGCTGAAACAAAAATAGTATAGGATTACATGTAGTCAGTCTCTCACTCTAAGTCATACTGTTAACACTATGATGTGACAACTATAGAAGTAAAGCAACCTTAGCATCCATGCCAAAGACAAGCAACAGAAGGCTTTGGGAGATGGATCAAGTTGATCAAAGTAAATATGATAAATTAAGGGGAAGCATCCCTAATGCAGCATGAGTATTTTAGGTTTTCAGATTTGTGTTTTAATGTTTAACCACACATATTACAAATTACTACTTATTTCTACCAAAGAAACAGTGGATTTTTCTCCCCTCCCCCCTTTTTTGGCTGAATATAGTAACTTTAGTCAAATTTCAATTAAAAAGGAACTTATTGTGATGTTATAGGATTAACGTATGACCATGTACATCATTGTTGCTATCACTGCTACACAACTGCAAAAATCTTGTACAAATTATCTCATGTAAGGTGTCAATGGAAAAGTTATGATTTTCTGAATATGATTATCCTGTTTGTATGCGTATATCATTTTTGTATCTGAAGTTATGAATATTGACTACATACCTGTATTTCAAATGTGTTTGCTCCTGGCGTAACACCCACAAGATAGTTTGCATCTAGTTTAGCCTGCACATTGTGAATGGACCATTCAAGTTGATGGCCCATTAACAAACACAAATGGCCAAGGAAGAAGATTATCCCTGCAAGGTGGGCCATCCTGTGGATGCCTTAGCCAAAATATGGGTAATGGCTCTGGCTATAATTCATCAAAGCATTCAAGGGCATGTGACTGGCTCATATGACCCTGGACTCCATGATGCACCTGTAGTTTTCCACAAACTAAGACTGAGAGCATCCCCTCCACATGGGAGAAAGTATAAAAGACCCTGGAAGCATCTCCATTTTGCTTCTTTCCTGATCTGATCTCTGGACTTACCCTAACAGGAGCATTACAACCAATAGACTCAGGACCTTCCAATCTTTTGGAAGTTACCAGAGACATTACAAGCCAGCAGTTTATTCCATCTAGGGTTGCTAGGTGTCCTGTTTTCGACCGGAACACCTGGCTGAAAAGGGACCCTGGTGGCTCCGGTCAGCACTGCTAACCGGGCTGTTAAAAGTCTGGTTGGCAGCGCAGTAGGGTTGGCAGGCTCCCTGCCCGGCTCCACGCAGCTCCCAGGAAGTAGCCGGCATGTCTGGCTCCTAGGTAGAGGAGTGTCCAGGGAGGATCTGCAGAGCACCCTGTACACGTCTCCGCCTAGGAGCCAGAGGGACATGTCCCCACTTCCTGAGAGCTGCCTGAGCTCAGCACTGCCCAGAGCCTGTACCCCAAACCCCCTCCCACAGCCCAACCTCCTGCCCCAGCTCGGAACCCCCTCCTGAACCCCAAAACTCTCATCCCGAGCCCCACCCCAGAGCCTGCACCCCCTCCTGCACCCCTACCCCAGCTCAGTGAAAATGAGTGAGTAAGGGTGGGGGAGAGCAAGCAATGGAGGGAGGGGGAGTTGAGTGAGCGGGGGCGGGGTCTTAGAGAAGGGACAGGGCAGGGGCAGTGCAAGGGTGTTCGGTTTTCTGCACTTAGAAAGTTGGCAACCCTAATTCCATCACTGCTACAAACCTGTTCCAAGAACTTTGCAATGACTGTACGTATTTGATTCCTTTGACCATTTTAATTATCTTCTCTTTCTTTTCTCTTATAAATAAACCTTTAGATATTAGATAATAAAAGGACTGGCAATAGCATGATTATTGGGTAAGATCTGAGTTATATATTGGCCTGGCTACATGGTTCATCTCTTAGGATTAGAAGAACCCTTTGATGAAATTGGTTTTAAATAGCCACTCACAGAATCATAGAATATCAGGGTTGGAAGGGACCTCAGGAGGTCATCTAGTCCAACCTCCTGCTCAAAGCAGGACCAATCCCCAACTAAATCATCCCAGCCAGGGCTTTGTCAAGCCTGACCTTAAAAATATCTAAGGAAAGAGATTCCACCACCTCCCTAGGTAACGCATTCCAGTGTTTCACCACCCACATAGTGACAAAGTTTTTCCTAATATCCAACCTAAACCTCCCCCACTGCAACTTGAGACCATTACTCCTTGTTCTGTCATCTGCTACCACTGAGAACAGTCTAGAGCCATCCTCTTTCGAACCCCCTTTCAGATAGTTGAAAGCAGCTATCAAATCCCCCCTCATTCTTCTCTTCCGCAGACTAAACAATCCCAGTTCCCTCAGCCTCTCCTCATAAGTCATGCGTTCCAGTCCCCTCATCATTTTTGTTGCCCTCCGCTTGACTCTTTCCAATTTTTCCACATCCTTCTTGTAGTGTGGGGCCCAAAACTGGACACAGTACTCCAGATGAGGCCTCACCAATGTCAAATAGAGGGGAACGATCACGTCCCTCGATCTGCTGGCAATGCCCCTACCTATACATCCCAAAATGCCATTGGCATTCTTGGCAACAAGGGCACACTGTTGACTCATATTCAGCTTCTCATCCACTGTAATCCCTAGGTCCTTTTCTGCAGAACTGCTGCCTAGCCATTCGGTCCCTAGTCTGTAGTTGTGCATGGAATTCTTCCGTCCTAAGTGCAGGACTCTGCACTTGTCCTTGTTGAACCTCATCAGATTTCTTTTGGCCCAATCCTCTAATTTGTCTAGGGCCCTCTGTATCCTATCCCTACCCTCCAGCACATCTACCTCTCCTCCCAGTTTAGTGTCATCTGCAAACTTGCTGAGGGTGCAATCCACACCATCGTCCAGATCATTTATGAAGATACTGAACAAAACCGGCCCCAGGACTGACCCTTGGGGCACTCCACTTGATACCGGCTGCCAACTAGACATGGAGCCATTGATCACTACCCGTTGAGCCCGACAATCTAGCCAACTTTCTATCCACCTTATAGTCCATTCATTCAGCCCATACTTCTTTAACTTGCTGGCAAGAATACTGTGGGAGACCGTGTCAAAAGCTTTGCTAAAGTCAAGGAACAACATGTCCACTGCTTTCCCCTCATCCACAGAGCCAGTTATCTCGTCATAGAAGGCAATTAGATTAATCAGGCATGACTTGCCCTTGGTGAATCCATGCTGACTGTTCCTGATCACTTTCCTGTCATGTAAGTGTTTCAGGATTGATTCTTTGAGGACCTGCTCCATGATTTTTCCGGGGACTGAAGTGAGGCTGACTGGCCTGTAGTTCCCAGGATCCTCCTTCTTCCCTTTTTTAAAGATGGGCACTACAGTAGCCTTTTTCCAGTCGTCCGGGACTTCCCCTGATCGCCATGAGTTTTCAAAGATAATGGCCAATGGCTCTGCAATCACATCCGCCAACTCTTTTAGCACTCTCGGATGCAGCACATCCAGCCCCATGGACTTGTGCTCGTCCAGCTTTTCTAAATAAAGTCCCATATTATGCAAGTGATTCCCATATTATGGGAATAAAGTCCCATAGTATGCAAGTGGGACTCATCATTAAGTCTAGTGTCTGGGTGGTGAAACAAGGGCTGGGAAACTGTATTTCTGACTTCTTGCTAACCAGTGTGGTGAGACAGAAGTTTAGTTACTGGAGTGGTACATCGTATGGAAGAATAACAATCAGTTGGCCCTTATTTCTCAGCAGTTTGTCCTGAATCTGGCATGCTCAGCTGTAACCCATTGAGGCACGGTGACACTTGTTAAACTCAAGTTTCCTCTATTAAGTACAATTTAGATTTGAATGTTAAAATTTTGGGTTTGAATCATGTATGTCTTCAGATATTTATGCCATTTACACTTTGCATATAGCTCCATTTTGACAGTAACAAGACCAGTCAGTTTCACAGTTATTGCTTAAAGGGGCCCCTAGTGTCTGAAAGTGGTTTACTTATCATTACCCAACAAAAATTACTAAAACTGAAAGAAAAAAAATATATAATTTTCAGCTTGTCTACTTTGTTGAATTCCATTAATAAATTATAGCCCTAACTGGGCCACTCTAAGGGGACAGGAGGAGGTTTATGAAACCAAGGACCCTGTTTGTATAGTTTCCATAACAAAATTTAAAAGATATCAGATTTAAAATGTATTATATAATTTGAGTCATACCATAGTCCTGTCTGTACTGCAAAATGCAACACTGTTGTTTCCCCAACAGTTAAAACAGTTTCAGTTTGTAGAGCAAATGAGATCCAACAATCCTTTAACTATGTCTTGAAACATGCTAAAAACATTAACATAAAATTTCATTTTTCATAATTTAAGATTTTAGTACCAGACAAGAAAACTAAACAAATGTTTTAACCTACATTTTTCCCTTTGATTTATTAGCGAAGCAAAAGAGTGAAAATAGATACCTTCACATGAGGGTGGGCGGGAACAGGAAGGAATTTCAAACTTCTAATTTTCAAATAAAACAGACCAGTTGTTCAAGTTGTCTAAGATTTTGATTAGCAAGTTAACTGCCAGTTTACGCTTGTGACCACCTGTGACACTGCTAACATATGGAATTAGAGCCATCTCTACTGGTACCTTTTTTAAAACTTTCCTCCCTCCCCTTTGTCTATTTATTCGCCTGTTTTGTATTTTCTAAATCACAGACTGTGCGCTGTCTGAGGCAGGGACTGTATCTGTGGCATGGAATATATTTGTGTTGTAAAAATTTTCATGAGGCTCTAATCCCTATTTGGAGTCCTTGGGCACCATCACCATAGAAACATTGTTTGTATTTTCTTCGTCTGTTAAAATAAAAAAATTCATTTTATTCAATTTGAAAATAAAGAATGGATGACTTAAAAATTATGTAAATGGCTTGTACAGAGGCCACAGTTTCAATAGCACCGCCCATATTACAACTACAGTACATTGAACTGGATTGGAGACTAATCCTCAGCTGTGGTTCAAACACTGTAGTAATCAGTTTTCAAAAGTTAATGTAACCAGGCAGTAACATTTACTGAAATAGCTTTCAGTATGTGCAGATGCTTTTCAGGAGAGAAATTAAATCACTTGCATAATATGGGACTAAGTACTTGTTAAACATTAGCCAGCTGCGTGTCCACAGCACATGAACTCACTTACCTCTGAATGCCTTAGAGCAGCTTGCTGCCTTCCTAAACTGTGTCAGTGAGATCTCACAGACTGGTCCTTGAGAATGTATATTTTTTCATGGTCTATGTGTATATATAAAATCTGCTCACTGTACTTTCCACTTTATGCATCCGATGAAGTGAGCTGTAGCTCAGAAAAGCTTATGCTCAAATAAATTGGTTAGTCTCTAAGGTGCCACAAGTACTCCTTTTCTTTTTGCGAATACAGACTAACATGGCTGCTACTCTGAAACCTGTCATTATGCAAGGCACTGCATTTAGCCATATGCGGTGGAAATCTATCAACTTCATGAAAAAGCTTGTACAGATACAGACAGACATCATCTTCCTTTCCAAATGCAAACAGATGGACATCATACCAAAAGGACTGAAGGTAAAAAATCCATTAGAATCTACATACCACACAGACTACGCTGACAGCTTGTGTCACACGCTCTCAAAGAAACTTCGAAACAACCAGATCAACATCCTCTAGAGCAAACAGGGAAAGATTAACTATGAGCTCTCAAAACTGGATACTCTCATAAACTTCCTCATGGCTGGACTTTACTAAAACTAGACAAGCCATTTACAACACACACTTTGCTTCTCTATAAAAGGAAAAGGACACTAAATTATCTAAACTACTACTTGCCACAAGAGGTCACAGCAATGGTTCCCTTAACCCACCCAGCAATATTGTTAATTTATCCAACTATACTCTTAACCCAGCAGAAGAATCTGTCCTATCTTGGGGCCTCTCCTTCTGCCCCTCCACCCCCACGAACATGACACAGTTCTGTGGTGACCTAGAATCCTATTTTTGACGTCTCCGACGCAAGGAATATTTCCAACACACCTCTGAACAACATACTAATCCACAGAGACCTTCCTACCAACACTACAAAAAAAAGGATTCTAGGTGGACTCCTCCTGAAGGTCGAAACAGCAGACTTTGGACTTCTACATAGAGTGCTTCTGCCGACGTGCACAGGCTGAAATTGTGGAAAAGCAGCATCACTTGCCCCATAACCTCAGCCGTGCAGAACATAATGCCATCCACAGCCTCAGAAACAACTCTGACATCATAATCAAAAAGGCTGACAAAGGAGGTGCTGTTGTCATCATGAATAGGTCGGAATATGAACAAGAGGCTGCTCGGCAGCTCTCCAACACCACTTTCTACAGGCTATTACCCTCTGGTCTCACTGAGGGTTACCAAAAGAAACTACAGCATTTCCTCAAGAAACTCCCTGAAAAAGCATAAGAACAAATCTGCACAGACACACCCCTGGAATCCCAACTTGGGGTATTCTATCTGCTACCCAAGATCCATAAACCTGGAAATCCTGGGCACCCCATCATCTCAGGCATTGGCACCCTGACAGCAGCATTGTCTGGCTATGTAGACTCTCTCCTCAGGCCCTATGCTACCAACACTCCCAGCTATCTTTGAGACACCACTGACTTCCTGAGGAAACTACAATCCATCGGTGATCTTCCTGAAAACACCCTCCTGGCCGCTATGGATGTAGAAGCCCTCTACACCAACATTCCACACAAAGATGGTCTACAAGCCATCAGGAACAGTATCCCCGATAATGTCATGGCAAACCTGGTGGCTGAACTTTGTGACTTTGTCCTCACCCATAACTATTTCACATTTGGGGACAATGTATACCTTCGAATCAGCGGCACTGCTATGGGTACCCGCATGGCCCCACAGTATGCCAACATTTTTATGGCTGACTTACAACGCTTCCTCAGCTCTCGTCCCTTAATGCTCCTACTCTACTTGCGCTACATTGATGACATCTTCATCATCTGGACCCATGGAAAAGAAGCCCTTGAGGAACTCCACCACGATTTCAACAATTTCCATCCCACCATCAACCTCAGCCTGGACCAGTCCACACAAAGAGATCCACTTCCTGGACCCTACAGTGCTAATAAGCGATAGTCACATAAACACCACCCTATACCGGAAACCTACTGACCACTATTCCTACCTACATGCCTCCAGCTTTTACCCAGACCACACCACAAGATCCATCGTCTACAGCCAAGCTCTACGATACAACCGCATTTGCTCCAACCCCTCAGACAGAGACAAACACCTATAAGATCTCTATCAAGCATTCTTACAACTACAATACCCACCTGCTGAAGTGAAGAAACAGATTGACAAAGCCAGAAGAGTACCCAGAAGTCACCTACTACAGGACAGGCCCAACGAAGAAAATAGCAGAACGCCACTAGCCGCCACCTTCAGCCCCCAACTAAAACCTCTCCAACGCATTATCAAGGATCTACAACCTATCCTGAAGGACGACCCATCACTCTCACAAAACTTGGGAGACAGGCCAGTCCTTGCCTACAGACAGCCCCCCAACCTGAAGCAAATACTCATCAGCAACCACACACCAAACAACAGAACCACTAACCCAGGAACCTATCCTTGCAACAAAGCCCGTTGCCAACTGTGCCCACATATCTATTCAGGGGACACCATCATAGGGCCTAATCACTATCAGAGGCTCGTTCACCTGCACATCTACCGATGTGATATATGCCATCATGTGCCGGCGATGCCCCTCTGCCATGTACATTGGGCAAACTGGACAGTCTCTACGCAAAAGAATAAATGGACACAAATCAGATGTCAAGAATTATAACATTCATAAACCAGTCGGAGAACACTTCAATCTCTCTGGTCTCAAAGTGAGTATCCTTCAACAAAAAAACTTCGAAAAAAAACTCCAAAAGCCACTCACAAACTTAATGCATTAACAGCCCTTTGTCTGCACTTCCTGCAGCCTCCAAAGATCCCCTCCTTAGCAAAAGTGGCAGAAAAGGGGTGTAGACAGCAAAGCAAAAACATATTAAAAAACTAGTAGAAAGAGCATGTACAAAGTCATAGGTGATTCCTTTTACTGTGTTAACTTGAAAATAAAAGAGCAAACTTTAAAGACTCCCACAGTCTTCATCTGGCCACAGGAAAGCACAGAAAGGATTAAGAGGTACATATAAGAGCATCAACAAATCATTTCAGTTCATAATTATGCTAGGAGATAGACAATTCCAAGAAGAGCTGTGTGGACAGAAGCAGAAATTAAAATCAAGTGTGAACAGCAGTTTACAGAATAAGGCAAGAAGAAACATTCTCTTTTGGCTTCTACAAAACTAATTTCAGGAAAGGGAAAAGCATTTACACATTTCTGATTTCTCATCCCTCTCCAAGGGTCACTACAAGGACAGCCAGTAAATGGAGTGCATGTGGCTCAAGGGCAGAGAGCACCTGTAATCACCTCATTATATTGTCCTTCCCACATTTTAATTACACTTTTCAGTATTTTTAAACAAAATGGAGAGCCCTCATTTTCTAGATAGGTATTAGAAAAAGGATAGGACAAGCTGAGGAAAATCAGAAACAGTTTTTCACATACAGGGGCCCCAAATACTGTGTCTACATTGCAATTAGGCAACCATGGCCTGATGGTGGGCCCATGCCACCTGACTCCAATTTGTGTGGGGCTCAGGTTGCTTCCTTGTTTCCTTCAGGTTGTTGTCCCACCTCGCAGGGTCCTAGAGCCTGTCCCCCATACCCAGCCAAATGTCTACATTGCAATTAAACAGCCCCGCCGCAGCCAGAGACAGCTGGCATGGGTCAGCTGCAGATGCAGTTGCAGTGTAGACATACTCAAACAAGACTTTGTCTCCATTAGAAAGTTGTACCACTTTAACTATATTGGCATACAAGTGGTACAAGCTCCTAGTGTGGACTAAAGTGTATCAGTATAAGGGCCTGGCTGCACTTGCGAGTTACAGCACAATAAAGGAGCCCCAGGCACCCTAGCTCACTACCCGTCCACACTGGCAAGGCACGTAGAACTCTCTGAGTCCACGGCTAGAGCACTCCTGGTACTCCACCTCGCTGAGTGGAATAACGTTTGCTGTGCCCCCGCTGGAGCGCTGCGGCGCCAGTGTGGACGCCCTGGTCTATTATTGCACTCTGATCGGCCTCCAGAAGTATCCCACAATGCCTGTTCTAGCCACTCTGGTCATCACTTTGAACTCTACTGCCCTGCCCTCAGGTGACCAACAGTAAGACCCTCCCTTTAAATTCTCTGGGAATTTTGAAAATCCCCTTCCTGTTTGCTCAGCCAGGCGTGGAGTGCTCTCAGTGAATCTTTCCAGGTCACGATGCCTCCATGCGCCAGGCGATCCCCAGTATGGAGCAATGGCGAAGTGCTGGACCTCATCAGTGTTTGGGTGGAGGAAGCTGTCTAGTCCCAGCTGCACTCCAGCCACAGGAATTTCAATATCTTCGGGCAGATATCAAGGGCCATGCTGGAAAGGGGTCATGACCGGGGAGCACTGCAGTGAAGGAGCTGCGGAATGCCTACCACAAAGCCAGAGAGGCAAACAGCTGCTCCGGTGCTGCCCCCACGATCTGCTGTTTTTACAAAGAGCTGGACGCAATACTTGGGGGCAACCCCACCTCCATACCGAGTACCACCATGGACATCTCAGAGGCCAGTGCAACAAGGCAGGAGGAGGAGGAGCCAGCAAAGCGGAAACGAGGGTGCTCCGGTGGAGGAAGACACCCCAGAATCCATAGGTGCATGAAGCCAGGAGCTGTTCTCAAGCCAGGACGAGGGTAGCCAGTCGCGGTGGCCGGTGCTTGGGGAAGAACAAACACCAGAGGAGGTTCCTGGTAAGCGGCTTTTATTTTGGGAAGGAAGTTATTCAGTGCGGGCTCTTGGCGTGAGGAGGGTTAGGGCTGCATGCATGCCTAGATGCGGAATAGGGCGTTGATGTGCTCTCTCTCATCACGGTAATCGGCCTCAGTGATCTCTTAAAACTTGGGCAATATGCTTGCGCAGGTTTTTTGGGAGAGCCACTATTGTCCTCGTCCCAGTAAGGCTAACTTGTCTACACCACTGTGCCATGAGGGGCGGGGGGACCATTGTTGCATACAGGCAAGCTGCACGTGAGCCAAGGTGGAAGCCGCATTGCAGTAGAAGACCCTCCCTTGCTTCCCAGGTCACCCTCTGCAGCGAGATATCTTCCAGGTCAAAATCCTGTGGAAAATGTGGGTACAATGTTCACCATAGCGGTCCCCTGCTACTGTTGACTCTTCCCAAGGCACAGAAACCCAGAGGACAGTACAGCCGTGAAACCATCAGTCACGCTTCACCCTGTGCTTACTCACCATTTTGGGGCTCCCATGGGTTGTGTGCACTCGCTTTGGGACAGGCAAATTATGCTATTGTGTAGACTGTGCTTTCCCTAGAGTATGGGGCAATCATTGCTCTGTCTGGTGTGAACAATGCTGCCTCTGTTAAGTGTTGCATTTTGCCTTTACAGTTGCAACCTTGAGATCTCAGCCGTCCATATTATCAACAGCCAAGAGGCTGCAAAGAATCAGAAAGAGGCCACGTAGAAGCAAAGAGGACATGCTGCATGAAGTCATGCAGCATTCAACTAATGAAAATAAAAAAGTGCAGGAGTGGCGGGAGAGTGAAAGGAGGGTCCGCCAGCAGAATACGGATCGCCGGCACCAAAGCACAGAGTGGCTGATAAGCATCATGGAGCGCCAAGTGGACTCGATCCAGGCGCTCGTAGCCATGCAGGCAGAGCACTACTGCACCCCCCTGCCCCGCCAGCTCTTGTCCCAAAACTCTTTCCCTTGTGCCACCATGTTACCTCCAAACCACTTTCCCCAACATCCAGGTTCTTACTGCCACCCGCTGCCTCCAACACTTGTAGCTTCACCACCCAGCCCCGAAAACTATGACCCTTACCCACTGCACTCAACCCCCATCACCATGTAGTTTAGCCATCCTGAAGTGCAGCACGCATTGCACAGCACTCCAGACGGGACATACACAAATCTGTGATTGTACCGTTCCCCACCCCACCCCCTTGCCCTTTGTGTTTCCCAAGCAGTTGTGTTGTGTTTCTTTTCAATAAATTGATTTTTTGGCTTTGAAAACATTCTTTATTATTGCATAACATAAAAGAAACCTTAGCCCAGGAAAGCAACAGGCACTGCAAGTCAGTGTATCATACGTAGCAAACACAGATTCCTACCGCACTTCACTCCCGTGCAGGGCACCCCACCAGACATTACTGTTGGCTTTCAGCCTCAAATTGCTCCCTCAAGGCATCCCTAATCCTTGCAGCCTCACGCTGGGCCCCTCGAATAGCCCTGCTCTCTGGCTGTTCAAATTCAGCCTCCAGGTGTTGAACTTCCAAGTTCCATGCCTGAGTGAATCTTTCACCCTTCCCCTCACAAACGTTATGGAGGGTACAGCACGCGGATATAACCACGGGGATGCTGTTATTGGCCAGGTCCAGCTTCCCATACAGAGCGCACCAGCAACCCTTTAAACGGCCAAAAACATACTCCACAGTCATTCTGCACCTGCTCAGCCTGTCGTTGAACCGCTCCTTGCTGCTGTCAAGGCTCCCTATGTAGGATTTCATGAGCCACGGCATCAAAGGGTAAGCGGGGTCTCCAAGGATCACAACGGGCATTTCAACTTCCCCTACGGTGATCTTCTGGTCTGGGAAAAAAGTCCCGGCTTGCAGCTTCCTGAACAGGCCAGTGTTCCGAAAGATGTGTGTGTCATGCACCTTTCTGGGCCAGCCTGCGTTAATGTCAATGAAACGCCCACGGTGATCCACAAGTGCCTGGAGAACCATAGAGAAATAGCCCTTCCAATTAACGTACTTGGAAGCTAGGTGGGCTGGTGCCAGAATTGGAATGTGTGTGCCATCTATCGCCCCTCCACAGTTAGGGAAACCCATTTGTGCAAAGCCAGCCACAATGTCATGCACGTTACCTGGAGTCACGTTTCTTCTGAGCAGGATGTGATTAATGGCCCTGCAAACTTGCATCAACACGATTCCAACAGTCGACTTCCCCACTCCAAACTGGTTAGCGACCATTCAGTAGCTGTCTGGAGTTGCCTGCTTCCAGATTGCAATAGCCACCCGCTTCTTCACCGTCAGGGCAGCTCTCAATCTCATGTCCTTGCGCCACAGGGTGGGGGTGAGCTCTTCAGATAGTCCCACGAAAGTGGCTTTTCTCATCTGAAAGTTCTGCAGCCACTGCTCGTCATCCCAGACTTGCATGACGATGTGATCCCACCACTCAGTGCTCGTTTCCCGAGCCCAAAAGTGCCGTTCCATGGTGGTGAGCATGTCCGTGAATGCTACAAGCAAACTCATGTCGTTTGCATTACTCGAGTCAATATCATCGTTGGAGTCCTCACTGTCACTTTGGATCTTCAGGAATATCTTGACTGCCAAATGTGATGTGTTGGTGAGACTCGTCAGCATATTCCTCAGCAGTTCAGGCTCCACTGCCGCCAACCGAAAGGGAAGACAGAGTGCGCAGTACAAAAACCGTTGAAAGATGGCACCAAATGTGGATGGAAGCAAAGGAAATGCTGGGATGCAAACCGATGCATCACCGGGCGTTGGGACAGGACCTAGAATGCCCTGCACACCCCCACCCCCTTCCCACAAGCCACAGCACCAGAATGGGAAGAGGCTCTCTGTGGGATAGCTTCCCCCAATGCACCTCTCCCAATGCCGCTGCAAATGTGGCCATGGCAGTGCGCTTGCAGCCGTCAGTGTGGACAGACTGCAGCGCTTTCCCTACTGTGCTGTACGAAGTTTAACTCACAGCGCTCTACATCTGCAAGTGTAGCCATGCCCTAAAGGTGCTATGGGAAGGGAAATAAACTATACCAATGCAACTGCATCCACAGCAGGGGTGTAACTGGTATAATTAGGCTTGGAAGGATTACATTTTTATTGGTAAATATCAATAAATGTGGATTTCACTGTATGCATGCAAGCTAAAGGAAACAATTTCCATCAATAATCATTTTACAAATAGGCAACATAAGAAAAATGCTGCTTTAGATATTGATTTAAGGATATTTACTTTATGTATTTTCACATGTGATGTTATCACAGAATAGCAGGGTTGGAAGGGACCTCAGGAGGTCATCTAGTCCAACCCCCTACTCAAAGCAGGACCAATCCCCAATTTTTGCCCCAGATTTTTGGCACAGATTGAACTCACAACCCTGGGTTTAGGAGGCCGATGCTCAAACCACTGCGCTATCCCTCCCCCCCAAATGTTGACAAATTGTGATTTAACAGTTATAGAGCTTTCACTTTTGGAAATCAACACGTAGGTCAATCAATAATTACTGTCTGCTCCTTTTTAAATGTTTATAAAAAGCTTAAAAATAAACATCCCTTAAAATTATTTTGAAAATTAATTATGGACTCCAGCCTGAGCCCAGGCGCAACTCTAGCCGCCTGGGGAGCCCAGGGCCGCGCTCCCAGGCTGTGCGGGGCTGCACTCTGGCCTGCACGGCTCAGGGCAGGCGGGCCAGGGAGCCTCTCCCCCGCGGAGGGCAGGCAGGAGGCGGGCGGGACCGAGCTGCCCGCCCCGCCTCGCCTCCGGGTGGAAAGGGAAAGGGGCCCGGGCTGGCGACCCTACAACGTCCCAGGCCCCGCCGGGCTGGCCTGGCGCCAAACCCCTCGCGTTTCAAGGGGGCTCCTCGGGGCGGCCTGGGCCACGGGGTTACACGCCGGGGACTGCCCACGCCGGGGAGCCGCTGTGGCGTCCCTGCCCGGGGAACGCAAAGCCCCGAAGCGCTGCCGGGGAGGGAGGCGCCGGGCCGGCGCTGCCCCCGCGCCCCCACTCACCTGAGCCGTCAACTCGCCGCCACCGCGCCCGCAAAATGGAGCCTGTAGGGCTGGGCCGCCTCCGCCCCTTCCCCGGGACCCGCCCCGAGGGCAGCGCAAGCTCCTGGCCGCGCCGCTGGAGGAGGAGGCGGAAGGCGAAGGCGGAGGCGGGCCTCTCTCTGCGGGGAATCCGGTCAGCCCCGCCCCGGCGGGGGTCTGGTTCTGGCTGTTGACATGGGTAGAGCCGCGAAACAGGGTGACGGGGTTAATGGAGTTCGTCCCGCCGCGTCCCCAGGTCCCTCGGGCCGGGCCGCTGCGGCCCCAGAGCCCCCCCTCCATGGCAGCATGGGGTCGTGCCCGGGGTGCTAGTGCAGCTGGTACCCGGCAGGAGAGGCCTCCCAGCTCTGGCTAATCCCTTCCAGGGCAGGTAGGGAGCTTGTCAACGAGAGAAAGAAGAGGTGGGCACCTCTACCCGCCTTTGTCCTTTGGGACATGGGAGCTACTCTGGGCTTGGCACGGCCATGTGTATGGGGGCTGTAGCATGTGACATCCTTCCCCTAGGAAATACAGACCGAGAGAACCGCCCCCAAAGCAGCGCCGGTGTGAGCCGGATACACGCTAGTTAGCGAACAGGGAGCGCGGCATTAGCTTGGAGTCTCAGCTGCAGAGGCGCTTCTTAGGGGATTAGTTAGCTGAGCTGACTAGGTTTCTTTAAAAGGAGTACTTGGGGCACCTTAGAGACTAACAAATTTATTTGAGGTTTCGTTAGCAGCTCAACGAGCAGAGTATGCCCCAGCTCACAGGGGGGAGAACTAGGACTGCCTACGGAAAAGAAAGGCGGAGTCTCGTCTTACAAGAATGTCGATTGAAGTTTATTCCAAAGCCTAGGGCACCGAGCAACCCTGCTTTAAAGGGTGATCATGTCCCAACAAGTAGTGTAGCTGAACCAACCCAGCTTGTGACATTTAGTTACATCAGCCTAAATCAAGGGAAAGTCCATTGAAGCTAAGGGAGTTACTCCAACTTTATATCGGTATAGCTAAATCAAAATCTTGCCCTGGTTTACACGAGGACTTTTGGTCGAATTTAGCAGCGTTAAATCGATGTAAACCTGCATCCGTCCACACAATGAAGCCCTTTATTTCGATTCAAAGGGCTCTTAAAATCGATTTCCATACTCCACCCCTGACAAGTGGATTAGCGCTTAAATCGCCCTTGCCGGGTCGAATTTGGGGTACTGTGGACACAATTCGATGATATTGGCCTCCGGGAGCTATCCCAGAGTGCTCCATTGTGACCGCTCTGGACAGCACTCTCAACTCAGATGCACTGGCCAGGTAGACAGGAAAACAACTGCGAACTTTTGAATCTCATTTCCTGTTTGGGCAGCGTGGCAAGCTGCAGGTGACCATGATGGAGTCCCAGAATCGCAAAAGAGCTCCAGCATGGACTGAACAGGAGGTACCGGATCTGATCGCTGTATGGGGAGAGGAATCCGTGCTATCAGAACTCCGTTCCAGTTTTCGAAATGCCAAAACCTTTGTCAAAATCTCCCAGGGCATGAAGGACAGAGGCCATAACAGGGATCCGAAACAGTGCCGCGTGAAATTTAAGGAGCTGAGGCAAGCCTGCCAGAAAACCAGAGGGGCAAACGGCCGCTCCGGGTCAGAGCCCCAAACATGCCGCTTCTATGATGAGCTGCATGCCATTTTAGGGGGTTCAGCCACCACCCAGCCGTGTTGTTTGACTCCTTCAATGGAGATGGAGGCAACACGGAAGCAGGTTTTGGGGACGAAGAAGATGATGATGATGAGGAGGAGGTTGTAGATAGCTCACAGCAAGCAAGCGGAGAAACCGGTTTTCCCGACAGCCAGGAACTGTTTCTCACCCTGGACCTGGAGCCAGTACCTCCCGAATCCACCCAAGGCTGCCTCCTGGACCCAGCAGACGGAGAAGAGACCTCCGGTGAGTGTACCTTTTAAAATATTATACATGGTTTAAAAGCAAGCATGTGAAAGGATTAATTTGCCCTGGCATTCACGGCTCTCCTGGATGTACTCCCAAAGCCTTTGCAAAAGGTTTCTGGGGAGGGCAGCCTTATGGTAGGACACTTTACCACTCCAGGCCAGTAACACGTACTCGGGAATCATTGTACAACAAAGCATTGCAGTGTATGTTTGCTGGTGTTCAAACAACATCTGTTCTTTATCTCTCTGTGTTATCCTCAGGAGAGTGATATATCATTCTTGGTCTTCTGGTTGAAATAGGGTGCTTTTCTTCAGAGGACATTCAGAGGAGCCCATTCCTGCTGAGCTGTTTGCCTGCGGCTGAACAGAAATGTTCCCCGCTGTTAGCCACGGGGATGGGGGAGGGTTGAGGGGGTAAGCCACGCGGTGGGGGGAGGCAAAATGCGACCTTGTAACGAAAGCACATGTGCTATGTATATAATGTTAACAGCAAGGTTTACCCTGAAAGAGTGTAGCCACTGTTTTATAAAATGTGTCTTTTTAAAATACCGCTGTCCCTTTTTTTTTCTCCACCAGCTGCATGTGTTTCAATGATCACAGGATCTTCTCCTTCCCAGAGGCTAGTGAAGATTAGAAAGAAAAAAAAGAAAAGGAGTACTTGTGGCACCTTAGAGACTAACCAATTTATTTGAGCATGAGCTTTCGTGAGCTACAGCTCACTTCATCAGATGTGATGAAGATCTGATGAAGTGAGCTGTAGCTCACGAAAGCTCATGCTCAAATAAATTGGTTAGTCTCTAAGGTGCCACAAGTACTCCTTTTCTTTTTGCAAATACAGACTAACACGGCTGTTCCTCTGAAAGAAAAAAAAACGCACTCATGATGAAATGTTCTCTGAGCTCATGCAGTCCTCCCACACTGACAGAGCACAGACGAATGCGTGGAGGCAAATAATGTCAGAGTGCAGGAAAGCACAAAATGACCAGGAGGAGAGGTGGCGGGCTGAAGAGAGTAAGTGGCGGGCTGAAGACAGGGCTGAAGCTCAAATGTGGTGGCAGCGTGATGAGAGGAGGCAGGATTCAATGCTGAGGCTGCTGGAGGACCAAACCAGTATGCTCCAGTGTATGGTTGAGCTGCAGCAAAGGCAGCTGGAGCACAGACTGCCACTACAGCCCCAGTGTAACCAACCGCCCTCCTCCCCAAGTTCCATAGCCTCCACACCCAGACGCCCAAGAACGCGGTGGGGGGGCCACCGGCCAACCAGCCACTCCGCCACAGAGGATTGCCCAAAAAAAAGAAGGCTGGCAATCCAATAAATTTTAAAGTTGTAAACTTTTAAAGTGCTGTGTGGCATTTTCCTTCCCTCCTCCACCACCCCTCCTGGGCTACCTTGCTGGTCGTCCCCCTGTTTGTGTGATGAATGAATAAAGAATGCATGAATGTGAAGCAACAATGACTTTATTGCCTCTGCAAGCAATGATTAAAGGGAGGAGGGGAGGGTGGTTAGCTTGCGGGGAAGTAGAGTGAACCAAGGGGCGGGAGGTTTCATCAAGGAGAAACAAAGAGAACTTTCACACCATAACCTGGCCAGTCATGAAACTGGTTTTCAAAGCTTCTCTGATGCGTACCGCGCCCTCCTGTGCTCTTCTAACCGCCCTGGTGTCCGGCTGTGCGTAACCAGCAGCCAGGCGATTTGCCTCAACCTCCCACCCCGCCATAAACGTCTCCCCCTTACTCTCACAGATATTGTGGAGCACACAGCAAGCAGTAATAACAGTGGGAATACTGGTTTCGCTGAGGTCTAAGCGAGTCAGTAAACTGCGCCAGCGCGCCTTTAAACGTCCAAATGCACATTCTACCACCATTCTGCACTTGCTCAGCCTGTAGTTGAACAGCTCCTGACTACTGACCAGGCTGCCTGTGTACGGCTTCATGAGCCATGGCATTAAGGGGTAGGCTGGGTCCCCAAGGATAACTATAGGCATTTCAACATCCCCAACAGTTATTTTCTGGTCTGGGAATAAAGTCCCTTCCTGCAGCTTTTGAAACAGACCAGAGTTCCTGAAGATGCCAGCGTCATGTACCTTTCCTGGCCATCCCACGTTGATGTTGGTGAAACGTCCGTTGTGATCCACCAGAGCTTGCAGCACTATTGAAAAGTACCCCTTGCGGTTTATGTACTCGGCGGCTTGGTGCTCCGCTGCCAAGATAGGGATATGGGTTCCGTCTATGGCCCCACCACAGTTAGGGAATCCCATTGCAGCAAAGCCATCCACTATGACCTGCACATTTCCCAGGGTCACTACCCTTGATATCAGCAGATCTTTGTTTGCGTGGGCTACTTGCATCACAGAATCATAGAATCATAGAATATCAGGGTTGGAAGGGACCCCAGAAGGTCATCTAGTCCAACCCCCTGCTCGAAGCAGGACCAATTCCCAGTTAAATCATCCCAGCCAGGGCTTTGTCAAGCATGACCTTAAAAACCTCTAAGGAAGGAGATTCTACCACCTCCCTAGGTAACGCATTCCAGTGTTTCACCACCCTCTTAGTGAAAAAGTTTTTCCTAATATCCAATCTAAACCTCCCCCACTGCAACTTGAGACCATTACTCCTCGTTCTGTCATCTGCTACCATTGAGAACAGTCTAGAGCCATCCTCTTTGGAACCCCCTTTCAGGTAGTTGAAAGCAGCTATCAAATCCCCCCTCATTCTTCTCTTCTGCAGGCTAAACAATCCCAGCTCCCTCAGCCTCTCCTCATAAGTCATGTGTTCTAGACCCCTAATCATTTTTGTTGCCCTTCGCTGGACTCTCTCCAATTTATCCACATCCTTCTTGTAGTGTGGGGCCCAAAACTGGACACAGTACTCCAGATGAGGCCTCACCAATGTCGAATAGAGGGGAACGATCACATCCCTCGATCTGCTCGCTATGCCCCTACTTATACATCCCAAAATGCCATTGGCCTTCTTGGCAACAAGGGCACACTGCTGACTCATATCCAGCTTCTCGTCCACTGTCACCCCTAGGTCCTTTTCCGCAGAACTGCTGCCTAGCCATTCGGTCCCTAGTCTGTAGCAGTGCATTGGATTCTTCCATCCTAAGTGCAGGACCCTGCACTTATCCTTACTGAACCTCATCAGATTTCTTTTGGCCCAATCCTCCAATTTGTCTATGTCCTTCTGTATCCTATCCCTCCCCTCCAGCGTATCTACCACTCCTCCCAGTTTAGTATCATCTGCAAATTTGCTGAGAGTTCAATCCACACCATCCTCCAGATCATTTATGAAGATATTGAACAAAACCGGCCCCAGGACCGACCCTTGGGGCACTCCACTTGATACCGGCTGCCAACTAGACATGGAGCCATTGATCACTACCCGTTGAGCCTGACAATCTAGCCAGCTTTCTACCCACCTTATAGTGCATTCATCCAGCCCATACTTCCTTAACTTGCTGACAAGAATAGTGAGGGAGACCGTGTCAAAAGCTTTGCTAAAGTCAAGAAACAAGTCAAGAAGCCCCAACAGTAGATTTGCCCACTCCAAATTGATTCCCAACTGACCGGTAGCTGTCTGGCGTTGCAAGCTTCCACAGGGCTATCGCCACTCGCTTCTCAACTGTGAGGGCTGCTCTCGTCTTGGTATTCATGCGCTTCAGGGCAGGAGAAAGCAAGTCACAATGTTCCATGAAAGTGCCCTTACGCATGCAAAAGTTTCGCAGCCACCGGGAATCGTCCCAGACCTGCAACACTATGTGGTCCCACCAGTCTGTGCTTGTTTCCCGAGCTCAGAATCAGCGTTCCACAGCATGAACCTGCCCCATTAGCACCATGATGCATGCATTGGCAGGGCCCATGCTTTCAGAGAAATCTGTGTCCATGTCCTGATCACTCACGTGACCGCGCTGACGTCGCCTCCTCACCCGGTATCGCTCTGCCAGGTTCTGGTGCTGCATATACTGCTGGATAATGCGTGTGGTGTTTAATGTGCTCCTAATTGCCAAAGTGAGCTGAGCGGCCTCCATGCTTGCTTTGGTATGGTGTCCACACAGAAAAAAGGTGCGGAACGATTGTCTGCCGTTGTTCTGACGGAGGGAGGGGCGACTGACGACATGGCTTAGAGGGTTGGCTTCAGGGAGCTAAAATCAACAAAGGGGGTGGCTTTACATCAAGGAGTATTTCAGGCAGGACTTCACGGAGGGTTCCAATAAGAAATGGTGCACCTAAGTTATTGTTCTTATTGGAAAAAGGAGGTTAGTCTGGCCTCTGATTGATACATGGCTAGATTTACCTCGCTGCACCTTCTCTGTGAGTGACTGCAGTGTGACCTAGAGGAATGAGTCCCCTAGACGGGTGGGGGGGGAAGCAAATGAGTACAAAACAAATCTGGTCTATTTCTTGTTTTGATCCACTCCATCTATCTTTTACATCTTTCGCTGGCAGCAGACGGTGCAGAAGGACTGCATACCATCCACATCTCATGGCTGCCCGGCAGAAGATGATGCAATAGGACTGCTAGCAATCCGTATCGCCTGCCTACTCACCATAAGACGGTTCAATAGGACTGACTGCAGGACTAAAGAGAATGACCTGGTCAAGTCACTCCAAATTTAGTCCCTGCGCCCATGTCTGCCCAGGCGCTCCTGGCTGATGTGGCCAGGAGCACCTCGGACATGACGATGATGGCTACCAGTTGTACTGTACCGTCTGCTGCCACAAGGCAAGGGGTTGATGCTGCTGTATAGCAATGCAGTACCACGTCTGCCAGCACCCAGGAGACATAGGGTGACGGTTACCTGAGCGGGCTCCATGCTTGCCATGGTATGGCGTCTGCACAGGTAACTCAGGAAAAAAGGCACGAAACGATTGTCTGCCCTTGCTTTCACGGAGGGAGAGAGGGAATAGGGGCCTGACGATATGTACCCAGAACCACCCGCGACAATGTTTTAGCCCCATCAGAGTGCTCCATTGTGACTGCTCTGGACAGCACTCTCAACTCAGATGCACGATTGTTTGCCGTTGCTCTGATGCAGGGAGGGGCGACTGGGGACACGGCTTACAGGGTTGGTTTCAGGGAGCTAAAATCAACAAAGGGGGTGGCTTTACATCAAGGAGTATTTCAGGCAGGACTTCACGGAGGGTTCCAATAAGAAATGGTGCACTTAAGTTATTGTTCTTATTGGAACAAGGAGGTTAGTCTGGCCTCTGATTGATACATGGCTAGATTTACTCGCTGCACCTTCTCTGTGAGTGACTGCAGTGTGACCTAGAGGGATGAGTCCCCTAGACAGGGGAGGGGGGGGAATCAAATGAGTACAAAACAAATCTGGTCTATTTCTTGTTTTGATCCACTCCATCTATCTTTTACATCTTTGGCTGGCAGCAGACGGTGCAGAAGGACTGCATGCCATCCTCATCTCTTGCCTGCCCGGCAGAAGATGGTGCAATACAACTGCTATCCATCCTTATCTCTTGCCTGCCCAGCAGAAGATGGTACAGTATGACTGCTAGCAATCCGTATTGTCTGCCTGCTCACCATAAGACGGTTCAATAGGACTGACTGCAGGACTAAAGAGAATGACCTGGTCAAGTCACTCCAAATTTAGTCTCTGCGCCCATGTGTGCCCAGGCGCTCCTGGCCGATGTGGCCAGGAGCACTTCGGACATGACGATGATGGCTACCAGTCGTATTGCACCGTCTGCTGCCAGAAGGCAATGGGTTGCTGCTACTGTGTAGCAATGCAGTACCGCATCTGCCAGCACCCAGGAGACATACGGTGACGGTGTTAGCCGACGGCCAAGGATGTTTGGTGAGGTGCCAGCTATGCCCATTTATACCATCCGTGACTTTAACCGCTAGGACGCACTGTCCCTTCGCGGCGGGCAGCCCGGGCTAGGCTGACGGATGCCCCAAGGTCCTAACCACCCGTGACTTTAACTGCTAGAGCTCAGAGCTCCTTCGCAGCGGGCAGTCAATACTGACTGACAGGTGCCCCAATGGCAGCACTAAGAGCCTCTCCACACCCATGACTTTAACTGCTAGAGCTCAGAGCTCCTTCGCAGCGGGCAGCCAGGATTGACTGACAGGTGCCCCAAGAGTTTGCCCCGTGGAGGCGGCACAACTCAACGCTAGGCTCTTAGTACTCTCACCTAATGGCCAGGCTTTAGAGCCAAAACGGCTGAGGTTCTTTAATTGTGTTGGCTGCTTTACAGTAAACCAGAGAAAACAAGTCAGGCTTATGCATAAATGGTTACCAAAATTTATTAAGCTAGATTCTAATCATGTGGTTACAAAATTGCTAGTGCCTACTTATTTAAATGTAGAGATGTTACACACACAAACAAGTTACAAAACTGAAGCCACAATCCCAAAGAAAGAAAACAAAGTATAGAGCTCTATTTCAAAATATGTGTACACTAAAGATAGGAGATCAGGTGTGGGTGCTTCTTACCCTCCTTGCATCTCTCGATTCCAGCGGTGCCAAGCCAGGATCGGTCACTCAATTCCACGGAAAGACGAATAAGGGACAAGGCTTAGGGTCCCTCTTAGCTGCAGAAGCCTTGGGAGGCTGTCACTTATCTGACCAGCAGATAGATAGTGAAAAGCACTCAAAAATCATGGTGCTGTAGGTCCCCTACTTATACCTCTGTACTCCTTTATTCTCTTTCTCCTTTCTTATGCCAAATTGAGGCTGGTCTGTCTGGGTGACGCCAGCTTTCGCAAGAGTAGTTTACACTTGCAAGGGAGAGAAACAGTAAGTTTCGACTACTGGACATTTCTTTTATCAGGGTAAATATTTTCCCACCTAGGATGTTGGTGTGTGTGCATCACGCTATTTAGTAGGGGCTAAGAGCCATGTCTGTCACAGGGCCTCTGCCTGCTGTGAGCTTAATCGTTGTATCTGCTCCCAGAGGCACATTGTAGCAGCACACCTGTGCTTTTCACAGCTTCAAAGGCTGTGCTGGAATATATGTTAAGTGCCCTGTTCCGGCTTCCTCCTGTGTTTCCAGCAATGCTGGTCTGAGGGGGGGGCTGGCTGTCTGGCTACAGACGGTTACCTGAGCGGGCTCCATTCTTGCCGTGGTATGGAGTCTGCACAGGTAACTCAGGAAAAAAGGCGCGAAACAATTGTCTGCCCTTGCTTTCACGGAGGGAGGGAGGGAGGGAATGGGGGCCTGACGATATGTACCCAGAACCACCCACGACAATGTTTTAGCCCCATCAGGCATTGGGATCTCAACCCAGAATTCCAATGGGCAGCGGAGACTGCGGGAACTGTGGGATAGCTACCCACAGTGCAACACTCCGGAAGTCGACGCTTGCCTCGGTACTGTGGAAGCACTCCGCCGAGTTAATACACTTAATGCACTTAGAGCATTTTTTGTGGGGACACACACACTCGAATATATAAAACCGATTTCTAAAAAACCGACTTCTATAAATTCGAACTAATTCCGTAGTGTAGACATACCCCTTGTCTGGCCCACGATGTGGTTAAACATAAAATTTATTCAGGATAGTAATCAAAGAGAAAACATTCCTACTATCAGTTATTGATGAGCTATTTTTCATAATCTACAAGTGCTTGCCTTCTGTACAAAGTGTACATAGTGGTTTTTTTACTTCTATTTTTAATCCTTCTTTTGGAGTGTTTACTGAACCTGTAGCAAAGATTTCAAGGCCAGAAGAGACCACTGTGATCATTTGGTTTGACCTCCCGTATAACACAGGCCAGAAAACTTACAAAAAATAATTCCTTTTGAACTAGAGCATATCTTGAAAAAAATATCCAATCTTGATCTTAAGAATTACCAGTGATAGATACATGCCACAAGAAGCCATAGCAATGGTTCCCTTAACCCACCCAGCAATATTGTCAATCTATCCAACTATACTTTTAGCCCAGCAGAAGAATCTGTCCTATCTCGGGGCCTCTCCTTCTGCCCCTCCACCCCCACGAACATGATACAGTTCTGTGGTGACCTAGAATCCTAATATTCCGACTCAAGGAATATTTCCAACACACCTCTGAACAACATACTAATCCACAGAGACCTTCCTACCAACAGTACAAAAAAAAAGGATTCTAGGTGGACTCCTCCTGAAGGTCGAAACAACAGACTTTGGACTTCTACATAGAGTGCTTCTGCCGACGTGCACAGGCTGAAATTGTGGAAAAGCAGCATCACTTGCCCCATACCCTCAGCCGTGCAGAACACAATGCCATCCACAGCCTCAGAAACAACTCTGACATCATAATCAAAAAGGCTGACAAAGGAGGTGCTGTTGTCATCATGAATAGGTCAGAATGTGAACAAGAGGCTGCTCGGCAGCTCTCCAACACCACATTCTACAAGCCATTCCCTCTGATCCCACTGAGGGTTACCAAAAGAAACTACAGCATTTGCTCAAGAAACTCCCTGAAAAAGCATAAGGACAAATCTGCACAGACACACCTCTGGAACCCCCAGCTGGGGCATTCTATCTGCTACCCAAGATCCATAAACCTGGAAATCCTGGACGCCCCATCTTCTCAGGCATTGGCACCTTGACAGCAGTATTGTCTGGCTATGTAGACTCCTTCCTCAGGCCCTATGCTACCAGCACTCCCAGTTATCTTCGAGACACCACTGACTTCCTGAGGAAACTACAATCCATCGGTAATCTTCCTGAAAACACCATCCTGGCCACTATGGATGTAGAAGCCCTCTACACCAACATTCCACACAAAGATGGACTACAAGCCGTCAGGAACAGTATCCCCGATAATGTCTCGGCAAACCTGGTGGCTGAACTTTGTGACTTTGTCCTCACCCATAACTATTTCACATTTGGGGACAATGTATACCTTCAAATCAGCGGCACTGCTATGGGTACCCGCATGGCCCCACAGTATGCCAACATTTTTATGGCTGACTTAGAACAACGCTTCCTCAGCTCTCGTCCCCTAATGCTCCCACTCTACTTGCGCTACATTGATGACATCTTCATCATCTGGACCCATGGAAAAGAAGCCCTTGAGGAATTCCACCATGATTTCAATAGTTTCCATCCCACCATCAACCTCAGCCTGGACCAGTCCACACAAGAGATCCACTTCCTGGACACTACGGTGCTAATAAGCGATGGTCACATAAACATCACCCTATACCGGAAACCTACTGACCGCTATTCCTACCTACATGCCTCCAGCTTTTACCCAGACCACACCACACGATCCATCATCTACAGCCAAGCTCTACGATACAACCGCATTTGCTCCAACCCCTCAGACAGAGACAAACACCTATAAGATCTCTATCAAGCATTCTTACAACTACAATACCCACCTGTTGAAGTGAAGAAACAGATTGACAGAGCCAGAAGTGTACCCAGAAGTCACCTACTACAGGACAGGTCCAAGATAATAACAGAACACCACTAGCCATCACCTTCAGCCCCCAAATAAAACCTCTCCAATGCATCATCAAGAATCTACAACCTATCCTGAAGGACGACCCATCAGTCTCACAGATTTTGGGAGACAGGCCAGTCCTTGCCTACAGACAGCCCCCCAACCTGAAGCAAATACTCACCAGCAACCACACACCACACAACAGAACCACTAACCCAGGAACCTATCCTTGCAACAAAGCCCATTGCCAGCTGTGTCCACATATCTATTCAGGGGACACCATCATAGGGCCTAATCACATCAGCCACACTATCAGAGGCTCATTCACCTGCACATCTACCAATGTGATATGTGCCAGCAATGCCCCTCTGCCATGTACATTGGTCAAACTGGACAGTCTCTACGTAAAAGAATAAATGGACACAAATCAGATGTCAAGAATTATAACATTCATAAACCAGTCAGAGAACACTTCAATCTCTCTGGTCACTCAATTTCTGACCTAAAAGTCTCTATATTACAACAAAAAGACTTCAGAAACAGACTCCAACGAGAGACTGCTGAATTGGAATTAATTTGCAAACTGGATACAATTAACTTAGGCTTGAATAGAGACTGGGAGTGGATGTGTCATTACACAATGTAAAACTATTTCCCTCCCCGCCCCCGCTCCTCGGACGTTCCTGTTAACTGCTGGAAATGGCCCACCTTGATTATAACTACAAAAGGTTTTCTCCCCCCCCCCCGCCCTCCTGCTGGTAATAGCTCATCTTAAGTGATCACTCTCCTTACAGTGTGTATGATAACACCCATTTTTTCATGGTCTGTGTGTATGTAAATCTCCTCACTGTATTTTCCACTGAATGCATCCAGTGAAGTGAGCTATAGCTCACGAAAGCTTATGGTCAAATAAATTGGTTAGTCTCTAAAGTGCCACTAGTACTCCTTTACTTTCAGTAATAGAGAATCTACCACAGTCCTCAGGACATTTTTCCAATGCTAATTACCTTCACTTTTAAAGTCATGCTAGGAACAGTTTGATTACTATATTTTTATTAAAAAGAAAAGGAGTACTTGTGGCACCTTAGCGACTAACCAATTTATTTGAGCATAAGCTTTCGTGAACTACAGCTCACTTCATCGGATGCATACTGTGGAAAGTGTAGAAGATCTTTTTAGACACACAAAGCATGAAAAAATACCTCTCCCCACCCGACTCTCCTGCTGGTAATAGCTTATCTAAAGTGACCACTCTCCTTACAATGTGTATGATAATCAAGGTGGGCCATTTCCAGCACAAATCCAGGGTTTAACAAGAATGTCTGAGGGGGGGGGGGTAGGAAAAAACAAGGGGAAATAGGTTACCTTGCATAATGACTTAGCCACTCCCAGTCTCTCATTATGCAAGGTAGCCTATTTCCCCTTGTTTTTTCCTACCCCCCCCCACCCCTCAGACGTTCTTGTTAAACCCTGGATTTGTGCTGGAAATGGCCCACCTTGATTATCATACACATTGTAAGGAGAGTGGTCACTTTAGATAAGCTATTACCAGCAGGAGAGTGGGGTGGGGGGAGGTATTTTTTCATGCTTTGTGTGTATAAAAAGATCTTCTACACTTTCCACAGTATGCATCCGATGAAGTGAGCTATAGTTCACGAAAGCTTATGCTCAAATAAATTGGTTAGTCTCTAAGGTGCCACAAGTACTCCTTTTCTTTTTGCAAATACAGACTAACACGGCTGTTACTCTGAAACCTATATTTTTATTCTACCCCATTTACCTTGCAACTGATTATACATAGTTAAAGGACAGTAACTAGCAAAGTTTTGTCTAGTAGGGATCCACCCTTGATAACATACTAGCTACTCTGTTACATTAAATAAAGAGGAATCATTAAATAAAGAGGAATACAAACAACCTAGCTGTTTGGCAGCCATGTAAATACATTTAAGTCACCTGTTGAGAAAAACAAACACACTACAATCCATCTGAGTGGGAAGCCAAATGCAGCCACAGCCACTACGCTATTTCTCTCTTAGCAGTACCTAGTACAGGCAGCAAAAAGTCTGGCTTCTGCCTATTTTCAGCTCACATGCATGGTAAATTACCAGAGCAAGTTTCTGGCAGCAGGTAAAGTATCAAAACACTAATTCAAGCCTTCCCTGGTGGTAGCGGTGGCAATCTCTTCTCCCACCTGCACAGACTTAGGAATGGCTTGTACATATGTATCAGGTTTGCCTCTGTGCCTCCTTCCTGTGAGTCCATATGCCTGGAAACACCTTCCTGAATAGGTCTGTACCTACTTCCACAGCCTTCAAACTCACTTCTTCCAAGAGGATTATCAGCTCCAAATCCTGCTCCTAAAGTAGTATGAAGGAAACAAACATCTTTAAATCTTTCTCCACAAAAATAAACTAATACTACCTCAAACTTAACAGATCACTTTGTTGTTTTGTTGCATTCCATCCTTCATCTATTTGTTGTCTATGTAGACTGTAAACTCCACAGGACAGAGACCTGGCGCTTTACAGACATGTAAAAAGGATAAAAAGGAAGTATTTTTCCACACCACGTAACTAGACTACCTGCACATCATCACAGGATGTCTTTGAGTACAGATTCAAAAAAGAATTGACTCCTATATGGATAACTATCTAGAATTATGGATTTTAAGAAGGAATCATTGTGATCCAGTCTGTCCTCCTGCATAAACACAGGTCATAATACTTCCATGAATTAGTAGTTAATGCTAACAAAAATCTGGAAAGGATATTAAGCCTCATGCTCCCGGGCTTCAAGTCAGTCTCTAGTTATTAGAGATTAGGAGAAGACAATGAAAGAGAGGCAAACAATCCCACGGCAGGGTTCTTACACCTTCCTCTGGATCACATGGAACTGGACACTATCGGAGACAGGATACTGGACTGGATAGGAATTCCACCGAGATGAGTTTACATAGCAAACAGAGGGTGCTTTGTAGAAAACAATAGCCAGAGCAAGATGGAAAGTGCCATGGGTACATATTGTATAAAGAAAACTGAAGATTTGGCAGATGCTAACAAGACCGTAGAACAAGTTTACCTTCATTGGAGGGTCTATTTACTCACCGTATCTTTTTGACTTCCTGCTTCTGAAAGAAGAAAAGGAGTACTTGTAGCACCTTAGAGACTAACAAATTTATTTGAGCATAAGCTTTCGTGAGCTACAGCTCACTTAGCTGTAGCTCACAAAAGCTTTTGCTCAAATAAATCTGATAGTCTCTAAGGTGCCACAAGTACTCCTTTTCTTTTTGCGGATACAGACTAACACGGCTGCTACTCTGCTTCTGAGAGAGAACCCTTCTCCCAACATTACTATCATCAACAGCACACTGAAAGCAAAATTACATTGTTTCAATAGCATATCACTCTCTCTCCTTCCCTCCCCCCACCCCCTTGAGTAGTGTAATTTCCCCTGATGTCAACAGGAGTTGTAACAGGATTGAGGGCTGTATATATATGGACCTAAATAACTTGTGCTTTTTGTAGTGCTCTTCACCTGAAGTTCTGAAAGTATTTTACAAAAGGTGATTATCCCAATTTATCAGAGGGGGGAAAACTAAAAGCACAGAGCTTACATGAAGGCCATCCAGCAAGTCAATAGCAAAGCTAAGAACAGATGCTAGGACTCCTGACTGCCAGTCCTGTGCACTAGCTCCTACACCTCATTGACTTCCCTTGTGTAATATAAAGTGTCTTCCCAAAGTGTAGTACAAAATGTAAGTGATGAGGCAGCAATCGTGCTTGGTTTTAATATGTTAAGTTTCAGTGTACAACTGCTGTCAACCACTCTCCCCCCCTTTGTAACAGCAACAATTCTGGTCATCTTTGCACCATCAGATCAAAGTACAAAAAACCAGCAGCATGTATCACTGAACTAAGTCTAAAATATCTACTATAAAAAAACGCCTTGCTGCACCACCTTGTGACCACAATAATTAAAATGCAGGTAGTCAAGCTTAGCTAAAATCAAGTTAACCATCCATGTGTGTAAGGAGAAGCCAGTTCAGTTCAGCTGATAAGTAGAAAGGACACAGTGTGTTTGTTAGCAGCAGAGTGAGAGCCACTACCCACTGAGTCATGTTCTTAGGAATCCTCCCACAACACCAGTGGACAGCGAACTTCAGCTAGAGGATTTGTAGGTGGATTGCATCCATTATTTCTCTGGCTCTGCTAGGTGGAGCCACACTAAAAATTAAAGCCTCACCCTTTCTTTGAACACAATACATGGGACAGGTCTGGTTCTGCTGTACTATTTAGCCACAAGCATGTCAAGACACAGCTCAAGCTTACATTAAATACAACGGTTCATATTTTTATTGTTTTTTTTTCAGTTGTCAAGTTTGTTTTCACACACGCAATGTTCAGCACTAACAATGATTGTCTAATCACAAACACACTAGTTTTTTCAGACAGCTCATTGAGATATGTGGCTTGTGCACGTGGCCCATTGCACATTTGTAGGTCAAAGTTATTCCACATCTCCCCTGCTTTATAGCTGCAACATGACTGCTCTGCACAGGAGCTAGCTGCAAGGAGCAGAAGAAAGCCAGACATGAGGCTACTTTGCTTTAAACAAACAAAAAATCCAGCAACACAGCACTCTTCCCTTTCTTTAAAAAGGTCCTTATTGACCTGATTTTCAGAGGTGACAAGCCATTTCAATGGCAAATGTTTAGAAACTAGGGCTATCAATTAATTGCAGTTGACTCACACGATTAATTAAAAAGATTAATCATGGTTTAAAATGTTAATCACAATTAATCACAGTTTTAATTGCATTGTTAAACAATAATAGAATACCAATTTAAATGTATTAAATATTTTTGGATGTTTTTCTACATTTTCAAATATATTGACTTCAATTACAACACAGAATACAAAGTATACAGTGTTTACTTTGCATCATTCTTTATTACAAATATTTTCACTGTAAAAATGATAAACAAAACAAAGTATTTTTCAATCACCTCATGCAAGTACTGTTGTGCAATCTCTTTATTGTGAAGGTGCAATTTACAATGTAGAATTTTTTTGTTATGTAACTGTCCTCTGGAATGGTGGCCAAAGCACAAGAGGCATACAAACGTTTGGCATATCTGGCACATAAATACCTTGCAATGCCAGCTACAAAAGTGCCATGCAAATGCCTGTTCTCACTTTCAGGTGACATTGTAAACAAGAAGCAGGCAGCATTATCTCCTGCAAATGTAAACAAACTTGTTTGTTTTAGCTATTGGTTGAACAAGAAGTAGGACTGAGTGGACTTGTAGGCTCTAAAGTTTTACTTTTGAGTAGTTTTTTTGTACATAATTCTACATTTGTAAGTTCAACTTTCATGATAAAGAGATTGCACTACAGTACTTGTATTAGGTGAATTGAAATACTATTTCTTTATTACAGTGCAAATATTTGTAATTAAAAATATAAAGTAAGCACTGTACAACACTGTTACACTGTGATGTAATTGAAATCAATATATGTAGAAAACATCCAAAATATTTAAATAGTATTTATTATTGTTTAAATAAGCAATTAATCTTTTCAATTGCACAATTAACCATGATTTTTTTTAAATCACTTGACAGCCCTATTAGAAACTGAAGAATTTGATCAGACTAAGATTAATCAACAGGGTTTCCAAAAGAGCCCTGCTGGGACTAGTGTTTAATGTGTTAATGATTGAAAAAAGAAATAAAGGTAGCAAGATCAGACAGGATTTAGGGGAATTGTGAAAGAAGTGTATGGGGAAAACTGTACTAGGCCTCTAAGGCACAGGCCAGAGCCTACAGCCTGGGGATAATCAAGGAAGTTCAGTCCCACCTAGGGGCTGAGCCCTGTAAACAGAAACAGGCCAGGGCCCATGGAGCAAGTGGAGTAGAGGCCAGGCAGGCTGCAGAGGTGGAGTTCTCTCTCTCAAGCATCAGGAGACAAGCCAAACCTGACTCTCAGACATGGGTTTTTGGACATTGTTTAGGAACTCTGTACCAGGTCCTGATAAACTATTTTGTTGTAATGTTTCCTGCCCTGAAATTTTATTAAAAGGGGGACATGCTATTTGGCTAATATGCATTGGTGTCTCCTTGCCCTGGTCAGCTAAAGTGAATTTATGGTTCACTTGGGGAAATTAAGGTGGAGCACACCTGCAGTGCCATACTGGGCTGCAATGGGGCACACAGGGACTGCCCCCATCTTTACATGAATCAATACGGGGGGGGAGAAGAGAGAGAGAACTTCGCGCCAGAGCTTCGCGAACCAGCTGAGCGGCAGCAAACCAGCTGAGCAGCGGGGGACAGCAGAGCAGCACACAGCAGGAGTTTGCCTGGGATTGGTGAGTATCCGAGTGCGTGTTTGCTGAGTAAGTATCCGAGCGTGTGTTTGCTGGGAGGGCAGTGTGAGAGCCTGAGCGAGTGTCTGATTGGCTGGTAGCCTGCAGGGGGCGGGCAGTGGGGCTGTCTGTTTGTTTGTTTCAGGGGAGCCTGGCTGTTTAAAAATAGCCAGAGCGTCGCGAACCAGCTGAGCAGCAGGGGACAGCAGAGCAGCACACAGCAGGAGTTTGCCTGGGAGTTCGCCTGGAGTGAGCCCAGTGAGGCTTACATCTTGCCAACTTCTCTGAGGAAGCTCATAGTAAGAAGGTGGTATGGAAGGGAGGGTTTCAGCTATTGTGACCTGCACGGGATGTGCCATGTTTGTCTTTCTTCCACAGGACAGAAGCGACTTTGTGTGTACAAAGTGCAAGCTGGTCTCCATACTGGAAGAGAAGATTGAAGGTCTGGAGCAACAGATAACGACCCTGCGTTGCATACGAGAAATGGAGAATTTTCTGGACAAAAGTCAGGATATGCTTCTATGGGCACAAAGCTCTAAAGATTTAGAGCAGGTTGCACAGCGGAGCCAAGAGGCCAGTGATGAAGCTTGGCAACATGTGACCTCCAGAAGAAGAAAGGGGAATGTCCGGGTTCCAGCAACGCGGACACAGGTAACTAACCACTTTCATGTTCTCTCCACAGGTACCGTTGCGGAGAGTGGACCAGATGATACGTCTGGGGGGAGAAAGCAGAAGGAGACTCCGCTGGTTGGAAGGCATGAGATGCGCTGTCCTGAGATGGGGGGTTCCACGACCACCACTCCCAAGAGAAGGAGGCGGGTGGTGGTGGTCGGGGACTCTCTCCTCCGGGGGACTGAGTCATCTATCTGCCGCCCTGACCGGGAAAACCGAGAAGTCTGCTGCTTGCCGGGGGCTAAGATTCGCGATGTGACGGAGAGACTGCCGAGACTCATCAAGCCCTCTGATCGCTACCCCTTCCTGCTTCTCCACGTGGGCACCAATGATACTGCCAAGAATGACCTTGAGCAGATCACTGCAGACTACGTGGCTCTGGGAAGAAGGATAAAGGAGTTTGAGGCGCAGGTGGTGTTCTTGTCCATCCTCCCCGTGGAAGGAAAAGGCCTGGGTAGGGACCGCCGAATAGTGGAAGTCAACGAATGGCTACGCAGGTGGTGTCGGAGAGAAGGCTTTGGATTCTTTGACCATGGGATGGTGTTCCATGAAGGAGGAGTGCTGGGCAGAGACAGGCTCCACCTTACGAAGAGAGGGAAGAGCATATTTGCGAGCAGGCTAGCTAACCTAGTGAGGAGGGCTTTAAACTAGGTTCACCGGGGGAAGGAGACCAAAGCCCTGAGGTAAGTGGGAAAGCGGGATACCGGGAGGAAGCACAGGCAGGAAGGTCTGTGAGGGGAGGGCTCCTGCCTCATACTGAGAATGAGGGGCGATCAGCAGATTATCTCAAGTGCTTATATACGAATGCACAAAGCCTTGGAAACAAGCAGGGAGAACTGGAGGTCCTGGTGATGTCAAGGAATTATGACGTGATTGGAATAACAGAGACTTGGTGGGATAACTCACATGACTGGAGTACTGTCATGGATGGTTATAAACTGTTCAGGAAGGACAGGCAGGGCAGAAAAGGTGGGGGAGTAGCACTGTATGTAACGGAGCAGTATGACTGCTCAGAGCTCCAGTACGATACTGCAGAAAAACCTGAGTGTCTCTGGGTTAAGTTTAGAAGTGTGAGCAACAAGGGTGATGTCGTGGTGGGAGTCTCCTATAGACCACCGGACCAGGGGGATGAGGTGGATGAGGCTTTCTTCTGGCAGCTCGCAGAAGCTACTAGATCGCATGCCCTGGTTCTCATGGGTGACTTCAATTTTCCTGATATCTGCTGGGAGAGCAGTACAGCGGTGCATAGACAATCCAGGAAGTTTTTGGAAAGCGTAGGGGACAATTTCCTGGTGCAAGTGCTAGAGGAGCCAACTAGGGGGGGAGCTTTTCTTGACCTGCTGCTCACAAACTGGGAAGAATTAGTAGGGGAAGCAAAAGTGGATGGGAATCTGGGAGGCAGTGACCATGAGTTGGTTGAGTTCAGGATCCTGACACAGGGAAGAAAGGTAAGCAGCAGGATACGGACCCTGGACTTCAGGAAAGCAGACTTCGACTCCCTCAGGGAACGGATGGGTAGGATCCCCTGGGGGACTAACATGAAGGGGAAAGGAGTCCAGGAGAGCTGGCTGTATTTCAAGGAATCCCTGTTGAGGTTACAGGGACAAACCATCCCGATGAGTCGAAAGAATAGTAAATATGGCAGGCGACCAGCTTGGCTTAACGGTGAAATCCTAGCGGATCTTAAGCATAAAAAAGAAGCTTACAGGAAGTGGAAGGTTGGACATATGACCAGGGAAGAGTATAAAAATATTGCTCGGGCATGTAGGAATGAAATTAGGAGGGCCAAATCGCACCTGGAGCTGCAGCTAGTGAGAGATGTTAAGAGTAACAAGAAGGGTTTCTTCAGGTATGTTGGCAACAAAAAGAAAGCCAAGGAAAGTGTGGGCCCCTTAATGAATGAGGGAGGCAACCTAGTGACGGAGGATGTAGAAAAAGCTAATGTACTCAATGATTTTTTTGCCTCTGTCTTCACGAACAAGGTCAGCTCCCAGACTGCTGTGCTGGGCATCACGACATGGGGAATAGATGGCCAGCCCTCTGTGGAGAAAGAGGTGGTTAGGGACTATTTAGAAAAACTGGACGTGCACAAGTCCATGGGGCCAGATGAGTTGCATCCGAGAGTGCTAAAGGAACTGGCAGCTGTGATTGCAGAGCCATTGGCCATTATCTTTGAAAACTCGTGGCGAACAGGGGAAGTCCCGGATGACTGGAAAAAGGCTAATGTAGTGCCAATCTTTAAAAAAGGGAAGAAGGAGGATCCTGGGAACTACAGGCCAGTCAGCCTCACTTCAGTCCCCGGAAAAATCATGGAGCAGGTCCTCAAAGAATCAATCCTGAAGCACTTACATGAGAGAAAAGTGATCAGGAACAGTCAGCATGGATTCACCAAGGGAAGGTCATGCCTGACTAATCTAATCGCCTTCTATGATGAGATTACTGGTTCTGTGGATGAAGGGAAAGCAGTGTATATATTGTTTCTTGACTTTAGCAAAGCTTTTGACACGGTCTCCCACAGTATTCTTGTCAGCAAGTTAAGGAAGTATGGGCTGGATGAATGCACCATAAGGTGGGTAGAAAGTTGGCTAGATTGTCGGGCTCAACGGGTAGTGATCAATGGTTCCATGTCTAGTTGGCAGCCGGTGTCAAGTGGAGTGCCCCAGGGGTCGGTTTTGTTCAATATCTTCATAAATGATCTGGAGGATGGTGTGGATTGCACTCTCAGCAAATTTGCGGACGATACTAAACTGGGAGGAGTGGTAGGTACACTGGAGGGCAGAGATAGGATACAGAGGGACCTAGACAAATTGGAGGATTGGGCCAAAAGAAATCTGATGAGGTTCAATAAGGATAAGTGCAGGATCCTGCACTTAGGACGGAAGAACCCAATGCACAGCTACAGACTAGGGACCGAATGGCTAGGCAGCAGTTCTGCGGAAAAGGACCTAGGGGTGACAGTGGACGAGAAGCTGGATATGAGCCAGCAGTGCGCCCTTGTTGCCAAGAAGGCCAATGGCATTTTGGGATGTATAAGTAGGGGCATAGCGAGCAGATCGAAGGATGTGATCGTCCCCCTCTATTTGACATTGGTGAGGCCTCATCTGGAGTACTGTGTCCAGTTTTGGGCCCCACACTACAAGAAGGATGTGGATAAATTGGAGAGAGTCCAGCGAAGGGCAACAAAAATGATTAGGGGTCTGGAACACATGAGTTATGAGGAGAGGCTGAGGGACCTGGGATTGTTTAGTCTGCAGAAAAGAAGAATGAGGGGGGATTTGATAGCTGCTTTCAACTACCTGAGAGGTAGTTCCAGAGAGGATGGTTCTAGACTATTCTCAGTGGTGGAAGAGGACAGGACAAGGAGTAATGGTCTCAAGTTGCAGTGGGGAAGGTTCAGGTTGGATATTAGGAAAAACTTTTTCACTAGGAGGGTGGTGAAACACTGGAATGCGTTGCCTAGGGAGGTGGTGGAATCTCCTTCCTTAGAAGTTTTTAAGGTCAGGCTTGACAAAGCCCTGGCTGGGATGATTTAATTGGGTATGGGTCCTGCTTTTGAGCAGGGGGTTGGACTAGATGACCTCCTGAGGTCCCTTCCAACCCTAATATTCTATGAGAGTGTGAAACTCTGAAGACACCTATCACCACAATGGCAGATTAAGTTCAGTGTTGATGAATACAATGTAATGTATGTTGACAGGAATAAGATGACCTGCTCGGATATATTGCTAGAATTTGAACTGTGACATTTAGCTGCAGTTTTTGATAGATACCAAATACAAATTTAGTTGGTAAAACTCTCACTTCAGAATTTGAGGAAAATATTTTTTTTATTCAAACCCATATTAGCTTATGCTCAATATGTGAGCAACATTTTATAATTTGTAAAACTTTTAATAGAAATAATGCTTGTCTTAATAGTGCCAACAGATTAGGCACCTCTGTTAAGCAAGTTAGATGGCAGCTAAGAATGTGACATGTCATTTCAGCTAGTTGCCTGATTTTATAATTGGTCTCACCCTTTGAAGTACAGCCATATAGACAGGCAAGTATTAACATGAGCCTCTATTTTTACTTTGCTTATGCACACACATCTAGAAGTAGCACAGTCTGCAAATTTTTCCTCAATTTTTGATTCTAATCCCACACGAGCAGTCATAGAATCATAGAATATCAGGGTTGGAAGGGACCCCTAAAGGTCATCTAGTCCAACCCCCTGCTCAAAGCAGGACCAATCCCCAATTAAATCATCCCAGCCAGGGCTTTGTCATCAGCACTACAGTTGCTTTGAGCTATGTAGTATAAGGCCACTCCACAGCAGTCATGCAAAAATCTGATAAGCAATATACTAAGCAAATAGTCAGGGAGCACCTTCTGATTAGAATAACCAACTGTGTCAAGCACCACTAAAAACTACAGTAGAACAGAGTACAGAAAAGTAATCAGCATCAGTTCTCGAGACAGAATTTGCATGGCCCTATTATGCACATTGCAGCACATTTCTGCTGTAGAAGCTTTGAGTGTCTAGAAAGTGCTGGAGTTTCATTAACACCTCCCCACCTGCAATTAAAACACACACACACAGAGTCCTTGTTATATATTAAAGATCCCCAGCAATTGCTAATTCTGATAAATCAGTACAGACCACCTTTAGTGTGAACACAAAGCAATGCCAGAGTCTTTTTTCAGTTTCCCAGTGCACAGGCTCTAAAAGATGTTCACAATCAGTCTTGTATTTCAAGGATTTAAAACAGCAGACAGTAGCACCTGCACCCTTGCTGAATGGCAGATTGCCAAGAGTTATGCACAGACTCTGCAGAGACAATAGGCTAAGAAATGCTTTTAATATCGGTTTGTACAGAAGGGGTTGCTTCAATCACAAGCTGTCGCTCTGGCAAAGGTTGACTTAGTGGAATATATGCCTGGGAGGAACCTGGTCACAGGCAGCCAGCAAGGGGATTATTTTACACACACCATGAACTCTGCTAAGCACACAGGGGGAATAGATCGTTACATACAGCTGATACTAGATATGACAATGAGTTCTCATTTCAGCATGGTTAAATACCTGCAGGGGAACAGGTGCTCACTGTCATGTGCTCAGAGAATATTCATGTCAACACAGTAGCTGGAAAGATCAGCTCTGTTCAAGCCAGAATTTATGAGAATAGCAGTTCAAATATTGACTACAAAAAGACTACAAAAAAAGTGGCAGAGAGTCTCAGGGTATGTGTACACTGCAGTTATAAACAGGAAACGGGCTTGTGCCTGCTGTCTCAGGCTAGAGGGGCTGTTTAATTGCAGTGTAGATGTTCGGGCTTGGGCTGCAGACTGAGCTCTGGCACCCTCCCACTATGCAGGGTCTTAAACCCTGGGCTCCCGCCCAAGCCCAAATGTCTACACCGGGGTGGGCAAACTTTTTGGCCTGAGGGCCACATAGGGGTTCCAAAAAAATGTATGGAGGGCTGGGTAGGAAAGGCTGTGCCTCCCCAAACAGCCTGGCCCCTATCTTCCCCCTCCCACTGCCTGACTACCCCCCTCAGAACTCCCGACCCCCCGAACCCTCCCTGCTCCTTGTCCCCTGACCCCCATCCCCGGTCCCCACCCCATATCCAACCCCCCCCCCAGCTCCCTGTCTGCCCCTATCCACCCCAACAGGCTCTCCAGGACTCCCATGCCTATCCAACCCCCCGTTCCCTGTCCCAACTGCCCCCCCCGAACCTCTGTCCCCTGATGCTCCCCGCCCCCTTACCATGCCACTCAGAGCAGGAGGACTGGCAGCCATGCCACCACACTGCCCAGCAGGAGCTCGCAGCCCCACCACCACAGCAAGCTGAGGCTGCCAGGGTGGGGAAGAGAGAGAGCAGGGAAGGGGCTGGGGGCTAGCCTCCCTGGCCAGGAGCTCAAGGGCCGGGCAGGACGATCTCGCCGGTCAGATGTGGCCCACGGGCCATAGTTTGCCCACCTCTACCACAGGGACTCTATAGAACTTTGCGTGCTCCTATGTGCTCTATAACTGATCTCAGGAGAGGAAACTTTTTTTAAAAAGACAGTATTACCACATATTGAGGAAGAGGACACACCTATGGATGCAAAGTCACTCTTATCAGTGGAATGGAACTTTATTTAGAAACAATAATCCTCACAATACAATGGAGTTGTGTTTGTTATATAAATGGCTAACCTAGGACAGCAGCTCATGAGCACTAAAGAGTAGCCATCAATTAATTCCATTTTCAATAATAAAACTGGCTCACACCCAGTTTTGATTCAATATCTGAACCACAGTGGAAGGATTTTTTGGGGCAGAGGTGGGAATCAAGAGGGATATGGGGGAATACTGAATCATTTAGGCAATTACATTAATGTCCAACTAAATTCAGTAGCAGAACAGATTGTAGGAAGAGTAGCTCTGCTGTATCTTCAGGCTCTCAAGTGACAGAAGGCAGGGAGTCCATCATAAGCTCAGAAGTTTTTCATTGAGAGCAATCTGCGACTGAGTGAGATTTGCCAAGTAGGTCACCATCAGCAGGTCCTGAGAAAGAGAAATGGACAGCAATTAGACTGATTCAGAGAATCAAAGAGATGCGAATTTGTGTCATTAAAGCAATTTACAAACAGTGCAGTTGCCAATCACCATTCTTCAGAGTGACACTGATGGCTCCACAACTTTGTTTCCACTTCATTCACCAGTTTGGAATACCTTGCATTCATATAATACTCGGAACTTTCAGTGCTTTTTATCTATAGTCCTCAGAGCATTGCAAGCATTATCCCCATTTCACAGATGGAGAAGAGAAGGCATATAGTGGTTAAGTGACTTCGACAAAGTCACACAAGTCACTGAGAATCAGGAATATAAATCCATATATCCTGATTCCCAATCCAAGTCAGAAGTAGAAACTTTCATCTTTAGAAATCCCAAACCACTTTACACAGGAGTGATTCTCTTTATCCAGCAATGAATTGAAGCAGTTGTTCAAACAGCACACACCACCACTACGCTAGGACATGAGGACAGGAAGTGAATGCTCCACTCAATCAAAACTGCAGGGAGAAATGAAGGGAGACCATGTAGTTACCAGTATTTGATTTTAGCTAGAACACGGGGGTCGACAACCCTATCCTTAGGGAAAGTGATATGGGCCTTTGTTGGTATGGCACATTCAGCAGCCCAAGGCAATGCTTGGGGGATACTGGGTCAAAACCAACTCTGAGGAAATGCTCCTACTGAATCAACACCACCCCTTCTGCAGTAACTAGCTGATCCCTGGATGTCTCCCATCCAACTACTGAACTAGCCTGATCCTGCTTATAAAACTTGCCACTTTTACACAGGGTCTCAAAGTGCCTTACAAACATTACACTTAAGAGTTGTTCTAATTTATAGCTGGGCAAACTGAGGAATAGAAATTGTGATTCTCTCCACTTATCACAGGAAGATGAGCTGGGAACAGAAGTGGGCTCAGTCCCGTGCTCTAAGCAACGGATACACTCGGCGTAGCTTGTTAGAGCTGCTGGGCTCACAGCATGAAGTGGTACTGATGCAGGTTTGTCATGGGCAACGTACACATCACAGAAATAGCTCCTTAAAAAATGTGAAGCCTAAAGTTACCAGACAAAAATATTAGGTGCATCACCTTTTATTCCAGTTGCCAGTTATCTTTCAAGTCCAGATTGCAGTAAGATCTGGCTATTTACACAGTTGTCCTAAAAGTTTCATGTTTCAAGACAATCTCAGCGCTTTCAGGTTATGCACACAATTCCTAGCAAGTGTAAGAAGGAATCCTTTGCCTTTAATTACTGAAAAGGCTGCCTTGAGACGTTCCCTCATCTCTCCCAGATAGCTTTGCCCGCCTATTTCCAATTTTTGGTTACTAGTTAAAAACAGTTTCTCTAGTCACCAGCCTGGTTTTGCCTATTTTGGCCCTCTCTCTTTACGAGGCTCATTCCCTCAGCCTAACCTGACAAGTTACTAAGAATCCTTGTTCACATCAGATACTCAACCATGAAGAATGTGACGGTTGCAGACTGGGAAAGGACCACATTTCCCACAATGTGGATAGAAATGCCATTCTCTCTAGAGGGCTAGAAATTCCATGCTTGAATAATAAAGAGTACAGTAGCAGGAATATATTACCAACCACCTGAGCAGAAAGGTGTAGGTGACTGAAATGCTCAGGGAGATTAGAGACACTATGAAGATAGAAATAATGGGGGATTTCAACTCTCCCCACATTGACTGCATATGTCATCTCAGGATGGGATGTAAAGATAAATTTCTAGACACCATTAGTGATTGCTTCTTGGAGAAGCTAGTCCTGGAACCCACAAGGGGAGAGGCAATTCTTGATTTAGTCCTAAGTGGAGAACAGGGTCTGGTCCAGGAGTTGAACACAAATGAACCTTTCAGCAATAGCAACCATAATGCAATTAAATTTAACATCCCTGTAGGGGAAAAAAATTCCAAAGAAACCCACTGTGGTAGCATTTAACTTCAAAGAGAGGAACTAAACAAAAATGATAAAGCTAGTTAAACAGAAATCCAAAGGAACAGTCACAAGACTGAAATGCCTGCAAGTTGCATAGAAACTATTTAAGAATATAACTAGATGTTCAAACTAAATGTATACCCCAAATAAACACAGTAAGAGGACCAAAAAATGCCACAATGGCTTAACAAGAGAGCAAAAGAGGCTGTTAGAGACCAAAAGACATCCTTTAAAAATGAAAGTCAGATATTACTGAGGAAAATAGGAAGGGGGCATAAACTCTGGCAAGGGTAAAAGGATAATATGGCAGACCAAAAAAGAATTTGAAAAGCAACTAGCGAAAGGCAAACAGAAAAAAAGAATTGCAAGTACATCAGAAATAGGAAGCCTGGCAAACAATCAGTGGGGCTACTGGACAATTGAGGAGCTAAAGAATCAAGGGTATGTGAGGGAGATTCCCGCACGAGCCATTCTTTTTAGGGAACAAATCTGATGAACTGTCCCAGATGGATGTGTCAAAGGTGGTTTTGGAACAAAGTAATACATTAAACAGTGATATGTCACCAGGACCAGATGGCATTCACCCAAGAATTCTGAAGGAACTCAAATAGGATATTGGAGAATTACTAACTGTGGTATGTAACCTATTGCTTCAATCAGCCTCTGTACCAGATGAGTGGAGGACAACTAATGTAACACTGATTTTTAGAAAAGGCTCCATAGGGGATCCTGACAGTTACAGGCCGGTAAGCCTAACTTTAATACCAGGCAAATTGGTTGAAAATTATAGTAAAGAACAGAATTATGAGAGAGACACCACCACAATATGTTGGGGAAAAGAGTCAACACTGCTTTTGTAAAGGGAAACCATGCCTCACCAATTTATTAGAATTCATTGAGGGTGTCAACAAAATGCTGACATAGGTGATCCAGTTGATATAGTGTACTTGTACTGTCAGAAAGCCTTTGACACAGTTCCTCACCAAAGGCTGTTAAGTAAGGAATTATGGGATACGAGATAGTTCTCTCGGATCAGTAACTCATTAAAAGACAAAACAAAGTGTAGGAATAAATAGTCAGTTTTCACAATGAAAATAGGTGACTAACAGGGTCCCTGAATGTTCTGTACTGGGACAAGTGCTATTCAATGTATTCGTAAGTGTTCTGGAAAAGGGGCTAAACAGTGAGGTGGCAAACTTTGCTAACAATACAAAATGACTCAAGATAGTTAAGTCCAAAGCTGATTGTAAAGAGTTACAAAGAGATCTCAAAAAACTGGGTGACTGGGCAACAAAATGGCAGATGAAATTCAATGTTGATAAGTGCAAAGTAATGCACATTAGAAAACATAATCCCAACTGTACATACACAATGATGGGGGTCTAAATTAGCTGTTATCACTCAAGAAAGATCTTGGAGTCATCATGGGTAGTTCTCTGAAAACATCCACTCAATGTGCAGCAGCAGTCAAAAAAGCTAACAATGTTAGGAATCATTAGGAAAGGGAGAAATAATGAGACAGAAAATATTTTAACACTACTATATAAATCTATGGTATGCCCATACCTTTGAATACTGCATGCAGTTCAGGCCACCCCATCTCAAAAAAGATACATTAGAACTGGACAATGTACAGAGAAGGGTAACAAAAATGATTGGGGTATGCAACAGCTTCCATATGAGGAAAGATTAAAAGAGATCACTAAGGGGGCGGGAGGGGGGAAGAGGGAGATCTGATACAGGGCTATAAAATTGTGACTGGTATGGAGAAAGTGAACAAGCAAGTGTTATTTACCCCTTCACACAACACAAGAACAATGAAAATTAATAAGTAGCAGATTTAAAAACAAACATAAGGAAGTACTTCACACAATGCAGTCAGCCGGCCTGTGGAACTCATTGCCAGATGTTGTGAAGGCCAAAAGTTATTACCGTGTTCAAAAAAGGATAAGCTATGCTCAAGGAGGATAGGTCCATCAACGGCTATTGGCCAAGATGGCCAGCGATATGCAACCCCATGCTCTGGGTGTCCCTAAACATCCAACTGCCAAAAGCTGGGACTGGACTACAGGGGATGGATGATTCAATAACTGCCTTTTTCTGTTCATTCCCTCTGAACCTCAGACAGTGGCAGGTACCAGATGACTGGATACCAGGCTAGATGGACCATTGGTCTGACCCAGTATGGCTATTCTCATTCTTATGAAGAGAGTGGGTAGAAAGGGTGGGGTTTTGTTTTGGTCATTGACATATCATGCCTAGAAGATAATTTTCAGGACTGTGTTGCAACCTGGTCTCCATTTTACACCTATGGACAATGTCCTGAATGCAAGGCGGGGTGGGGGAAATCATTACTCTCTTTGGGAAACCACTTATGCTAAGGTTTCTGTACAGAACTATTACTTACATGATCCTATGAACAGTGACTCGGTTCCTTATGAAGTTCAAGATTGGGTAACATTACAACACTTTTCAGGCACCTTCTCTTTTCTGGATTTCCTTTTCATTTCTATATAGTTCTATCATTTGTAGTGTGTTAACTGAATGTTAAGGTTTAAGATTAAAACTAGAAAATTTTGAGTGAGTCAACAAGCATGTGGACAAGGGGGATCCAGTGGATATAGTGTACTTCAATTTTCAGAACGCCTTTGACAAAGTCTCTCACCAAAGGCTCTTAAACTAAGCTGTCATGGGATAAGAGGGAAGGTTCTCTCATGGATTGGAAACTGATTAAAAGATAGGAAACAAAGGGTAGGAATAAATTATCAGTTTTCAGAATGGAGAGAGGTAAATAGTGGGGTCCCCCAAGGGTCTCAGCTGCAACCAGTTCTATTCAACATATTCATAAATGGTATCGAAAAAGGGGAAAACAGTGAGGTGGCAAAATTTGCAGATGATACAAAATTACTCAAGATAGTTAAGTCCCAAGACTGTGAAGAGCTACAAAAGGATCTCACAAAACTAGGTGACTGGGCAACAAAATGGCAGATTAAATTCAATGTTGATAAATGCAAAGTAATGCACACTGGAAAACAATCCCAACTATGCATATAAAATGATGGGGTCTAAATTAGCTGTAACCACTCAAAGATTTTGGAGTTATTGTGGATAGTTCTCTGAAAACGTCCACTCAATGTGCAATGGCAGTCACAAAAGTACACAGAATGCTAGGAATCATTAAGAAAGGGATAGATAACAAGACAGAATATATAATAAATCACCTCTATATAAATCCATGATACGCCCACATCTTGAATACTGTGTGCAGGTCTGGTTGCCCCATCTCAAAAAAGATTTATTGGAATTGGAAAAGGTTCAGAAAAGGGCAACAAAAATTATTAGGGTTATGGAACGGCTGCCATATGAGGAGAGATTAATAAAACGGGGACTTTTCATCTTGGAAAAGAGACAACAAAGGGGGATATGATAGAGATCTATAAAATCATGACTGGTGTGAAGAAAGTAAATAAGGAAGTGTTATTTACTCCTTCTCATAACACAAGAACTAGGGGTCATCAAATGAAATAAGAAGGTTTAAAACAAACAAAAGGAAGGATTTTTTCCACACAACGCACAGTCAACCTGTGGAACTCCTTGCCAGAGGATGTTGTGAAGGCCAAGACTATAACAGGGTTCAAAAAAGAAAAAAAGTTCATGGAGGATAGGTCCACCAATGGCTTTAGCCAGGATGGGCAGGGATGGTGTCCCTAGCCTCTGTTTGCCAGAAGCTGGGAATGGGTGAGAGGGGATGGATCACTTGATGATTACCTGTTCTGTTCATTCCCTCTGGGGTACCTGGCATTGGCCACTGTTGGAGGACAGGATACTGGGCTAGATGGACTTTTGGTCTGACCCAGTACGACTGTTCTTATGAAAGCTTGGTTAATGCTTCCTACTGTTATTCAGCTTTTGGGGGGTACTGGCAGATCTGAATAGCTCCCTTCATACTTTTTTTTTTATTTCAGTAACATTTGTTAATTGTGAAGCCAGGCTGATAGATGGGAAAAAAGGGCAGACACCTCTCTTGTCTTCCACAACCCAGAAACAGGTAAGCAATAGATTTGCTGCGGATCCCCAGTGGATCCCAGATAGATTCCTCATGAAGAACACCCAGAAGAACTGAGTAACAGGACTCACGTTGATATTGCTGTTCAGCATTGTCTCAAAGTCCTCCGGTGAAATCTTTGGCACCTGGTTAATAAGATCCATCAGGAAGCGCCCAACAGTGTTGTCAGCAGCCACTTTACCTGACTAACCATAAAAATAAAGACATTTTACAATGAGCAAGATACAACAAATTTACTGCACAGAACAGGAAGAGCTGACACAAATGCAGGGAAAGCTCTCACCCTCTCCTGTATGAGCTGAAATAGATTCAGATTCTTTGTGATCATCTGGTCTGATCTCTTGTGTAACACAGGCCATAGAACTTCCCCCAAATAATTCCTAGAGTAGATCTTTTATACAAACATCCAAACTTGATTTAAAAATTGTCAGTGATGGAGAATCCATTATGACCCTTGGTAAACTGTTCCAGTGGTTGCTCACTGTTAAAATGTATGCCTTATTTCTGGTCTGAATTTATCTAGCTTCAACTTCCAGCTGTTGGATTGTGTTACAACTTTCTTGGCTAAGGCCGATTATTAAATGTTTTTCTAATGTAGGTATTTATAGATTAATCAAATCATCCCTTAGACTGAAGCAGCTCAATATATTTAGCTTAACAAAGGGAAGGTTATCACTACAGGGCATGTTTTCTAATCCTTTAATCATTCTCTGGGCTCTTCTCTAAAGATTCCCCAATTTATCAACATCCTTCTTGAATTGTAGGCACCAGAACTAGACATAGTATTCCAACAGCCATCGCATCAGTGCTAAATACAGAGGTAAAATAACTGTCTACTCCTACTCAAGATTCACATTTATGCATCCCAGAATCATATTAGCTCTTTTGGCCACAGAATCGCACAGACATTAGCCTTACCAGCACATCCTCTGCATACTGCAGCACTGTGCTCAGGGTATCCTGGATCCGGGCTGACGCTGCCCCCACCTGCTGCAAGTCACTGGACAAGCCAATCACTCGACTGGGACTCAAACAGGTTTTCATGATGAGATCAACTGCGAGAAGAGAGATGCTGAGAAACTGGCTGTCACAAGGTCAGCTTCAACCACCAACCACTCCCCAGAGATTTTTAGGATGACATCTGCTGCAGCAAAACAGGAAATGCTTTTCCAGTGCTGCCTTCACTACCAATGTAATGCTGGCATTTCCACAGGGTATATAGTACTCCTGCGCCACTGTGCAAAGCAGATTTTTGCAGAAATTAGTGCTTTGTGTAGAATTTCCTTTCCCCCCCCAACAGAGATGGACTGCAGTGCTGCTGGCTGCCACTAGTGGCTGCTGGACATGGCAGAGCCCAGCTCGCACATAGAAGATACTGCCAGGGGAATGGGGAGAGAACTACAGGGATCCAGGCAACTGCAGCTCCCAGCATGCTCTGACGAAAGGTGGCTGCAGTGCACAGGAAACTCCACACAAACCTGGCACTGAGCATCAAGCTCTTTCCCTGGGCTCTGACGGGTAGGTGTCTGGGCTGGGGGGGGGGGTGGGGGAGGGGCACAGCCACAGGAGATTCAGATGTATTGGCTTGTGTGGGGCACATGGCTGGGTTCTGGGAGGTAAAGGCTGCAGGTGTCCATCCCCCAACTGGGCTGTGGGGAGGAGGGGGCAGGGAAACAGGAACTGGATTGTCTTTTTTTTTTTTTTTTTAAACTCTCTACCACCACATAGGGAATTTGTGTGTCTGTATTCTCAGACATACTTGCTGACAGGTATTTTTAAATAAATCACCAAAATAATTAAAACTGGCGTGATTACGTAATGTTTTTTGACAAATAAAAGCTGCAGAATTTTAAAATATTGTGCGCAGAATTTTTTTTTGGCGCAGAATTCCCCCAGTAGTAATTTATTAGCTACATGGGGGAGCAACGGAGGACACAGGCACACGTTCCATTGATCTTAATGGAGAATGCAGGTGCTCAGAACATCTAAGAATCAGAGCACTTTAACGCCTAAACATGAAACTGTAGGCACCCAAGCTTGAAAGTTTTGGCCTCCATCTTGAGAAGCATCAGATTAGTATTTGGTCTGAAAAAGAATGAGGGATTCCAGCCATTTCGCTCAGCCTTCTTTCCCCAGGTCTAAGCAATGACAATGCTGCCTGCCTGGCACCTAGTACAGTTACAACTTATACACTCCAAGAAGTCCCAAAGACATCTTCAACTTGTCCCTGACGCATTTTCACATCCAGTAATCAGAAATTTGTAAGTTAGCCTCATGATATATACAGTCTCACTTTAGTAGGGGGAGTTTAAGGGATGCTAATAATTTGAAATAGAGTTCTTAAGAGTTAATAGCAATGCCCCTTTTTAATGGTTTTACAATCACGTTTTCTGGTTCTGTATGTTTCTCTCTCCCAAGTTGCTGGGAGACACTCTCAAATTGGAAACTGATTACATCAGTGGTCCCCAAACTTTTTATGTTGCACACCCCCTTACCTCTGTCCATGCCCCCGTTCCCCCATCGCCGGGCTGCGGTGACACAGCCAGGGCTGGCAGCCAGGGTCCCAGGGGTGGCAACGGAGCTGGGTGGTGCTCCATCCCCACCCACCATGGGAGCTGGCTTGGTCCCCAGCCAGGCCCCCACAAACGTTCCTCTGCATCCCACAGTTTGCAGACCTCTGGACTACACAGAGTGCTGTCAAATAGATGAAATAGTTCTCCAAACTCTGATATACAATCTAAGGAGTTCCCTGTTGTCTCATGTCAATTCTGATTAAAAAAAATCAGATGAAACATGCCAAGTACTAGGCATGTGTGTTATCAAAGTTGACGGCCTTCTGAAAGAAAAGGCCACTACTGACCCGAGGACGAGCGCTCCCAATGTCTTTAAGGTTAGGAACAGACACCTTTTCCCTTTGTCTCTCCAGTTTTATCTATAATCTCTTTGCTTCTTTCCACTGGTTTTGTGGCCTGACTTGGTTGTTTCTCTTCTCCACCCTCCCAGATTCCACTTTCTAATCCAGTCACAATCCTCCATTTTACCCCACAGCTCATTGCTCTGCATTCACTTCACAACTCCTACATCTGTGCCACTCTGCCCCAAAATGCTGGGCCACTTCGACTTTCACCAATGCCCAGCACCCTGTCTGATAGCACCATTTCATCAGCACTGAACAGCAACAAGAAATCCCCTAATATGGGGGGCAGGGAAACAAAGAAGAAGATGAGGCACTGAGCACTAAGGCAATGACTTCTGTAAGCAGCACTCAGGTACACAAGCTAGGGATGCAGATCCCTGTGATCCCCAGACACAAATCAAGCACCCAAATACTCTGGGTAGAACCAACAAGAACAACAAGCCGGCTTACCTCCTATCCGCTCAGTGTCATAGTAAACATACTTCACTGTCAGAGGTGTGAACATCACCCCCATGGTCTTACCAGGGACCCCCATCGGAGCACTAGAAAAGACAAGATTTACATAACATAGCATAAGTAATGGCCTACACGGATGTGTCAACAACAAGTAATACCTAACCTATTTCACTTCCCTCTTTGACAGGGTTACTGGTCTACTGGATTAGGTAGCAGCAGTAGACATGATATGACATTCCCACAATGAATAGAGGGAAATGTGGTCTAGATGAAATGACTATCAAATGGGTACACAACTGGTTGAAAAACCATATTCAAACGAGTAATTATCAACGATTCACTGTCAAACTGGAAGTGCATGTCTAGCGGGGTTCTGCAGGGGTCAGTCCTGGCCTAGTACTACATAATATTTTCATTCCTGACTTGGATAACGAATTGGAGAATTTATGTATAAAATTTGCAAATGACATCAAACCAGGAGGGACTGCAAAAACTTTGGAAGACCGAATTAGAATTCAAGAGGATCTTGATAAACTGGACCATAATGAAAATCAATAAAGACAAGTGCAAAGTACTTCACTTAGGAAGGAAAGATCAAAAGCACAAATACAAAATGGGAAACAACTGGCTAGACTGTACTGCAGAAAAGGATAGTGAAGCATAAACTGAGTATGAGCCACCTATGTGATACAGTTGTGAAAAAGGCTAATATTCTGGGGTGTATTAACAGGAGTGTCTTATGCAAGACATGGCAGATAACTGTTCTGCCATACCCTGCCTCAGTAGGAGTACTGCAGCCAGTTTTGGGTTCCACACTTTAAGATATGGATAAACTGGAAAGTCCAGAGAAGAGCAACTAAAAATGATCAAAGGTTTAGAAATCTTGACCTATGAGGAAAGGTTAAAAAACTGGGCATGATTAGTCCTGAGAAAAGACAACTGGGGGGGGGGATGGGGGAGGAGAAGAACCTGATAAGTCTTCAGATACATTAAAGGCTGTGATCATTCTTCATGTCCACTGAAGGTAGGACAAGTAGTAATGCGCTTAATCTGCAGCAAGGGAGAGTTAGATTAGAGATTAGGAAAACATTTCTAAGTATTGGGATAGTTAAGTATTGGAATAGTCTTCCAAGGGAGGCTATGGAATCCTCATAATTGGATGATCTAGGTCAAGGATTCTTAAACTTCATTGCACCATGACCCCCTTCTGACAATAAAAAACCCCCACGACCCTAGGAAGGGGGACTGAAGCCTGAGCCCCACTGCCCTGACTAGGGGATGGGCAAAGTCCAAGTCCCACCATCCCAGGCTCAGGTGGGGGGTGGGAGAGAAAGAGCCTAAAAGCCCAAGGGCTTCAGCCCTTGGCGGGGGCCTATAACCTGAGCCCTGCCATCCAGGGCTGAAGTCTTTGGGCTTTGGCCCTGGCAGCATGTGGTGACTCGGGCTTCAGCTTCAGCACCAGGTGTCCGGGCTTGGGCAAGTCTGACCAAGTCTAAACACCAGCTCTGGCGACCCCATTAAAATGGGGTCGCAACCCACTTTGGGGTCCTGACTCACAGTTTGAGAACCACAGATCTAGGTATATGTGGTCCTGCCTCAGCACAAGGGGATGGACTAGAGGACATTTCTCTACTCTGCATACAAACCTATTCTTAGAAAGAAAAGGAGTACTTATGGCACTATTTGAGCATAAGCTTTCGTGAGTTACAGCTCACTTTATTGGATGCATGCAGTGGAAAATACAGTGGGAAGATTTTATATACACAGAGAACATGAAACAATGGGTGTTTCCATACACACTGTAATGAGAGTGATGGTAACACCCATTGTTTCATGTTCTCTGTGTATATAAAATCTCCGCACTGTATTTTCCACTGCATGCATCCGATGAAGTGAGCTGTAGCTCACGAAAGCTTATGCTCAAATAAATTTGTTAGCCTCTAAGGTGCCACAAGTACTCCTTTTCTTTTTGCAGATACAGACTAACACGGCTGCTATTCTGAAACCTATTCAAAGGAGGAGACAGTAACCCTTTATCTGGTTTGCCTCAACCCTTTATCTGGTTTGCCTCCCCTACACTGAAGCAGAAGAGACTGAGCAGGTTACTCATTCTCACCAAGAACCGCATTCACACTTGTGGGGAACTGTAACAGTTGTTACACAGTTGTTGGTCCGGAGGAATTCTAGAGATTCCCAGGGGTTCTTTGTCGCTAAAAACTTAGAATCATAGAATATCAGGGTTGGAAGGGACCTCAGGAGGTCATCTAGTCCAACCCCCTGCTCAAAGCAGGACCAATCCCCAATTAAATCATCCCAGCCAGGGCTTTGTCAAGCCTGACCTTAAAAACTTCTAAGGAAGGAGATTCTACCACCTCCCTAGGTAACGCATTCCAGTGTTTCACCACCCTCCTAGTGAAAAAGTTTTTCCTAATATCCAACCTAAACCTTCCCCACTGCAACTTGAGACCATCACTCCTTGTCCTGTCCTCTTCTACCACTGAGAACAGTCTAGAACCATCCTCTCTGGAACCACCTCTCAGGTAGTTGAAAGCAGCTATCAAATCCCCCCTCATTCTTCTCTTCTGCAGACTAAACAATCCCAGTCCCCTCAGCCTCTCCTCATAAGTCATGTGTTCCAGACCCCTAATCATTTTTATTGCCCTTCGCTGGACTCTCTCCAATTTATCCACATCCTTCTTGTAGTGTGGGGCCCAAAACTGGACACAGTACTCCAGATGAGGCCTCACCAATGCCGAATAGAGGGGGACGATCACGTCCCTCGATCTGCTTGCTATGCCCCTACTTATACAGCCCAAAATGCCATTGGCCTTCTTGGCAATAAGGGCACACTGCTGACTCATATCCAGCTTCTCATCCACTGTCACCCCTAGGTCCTTTTCCGCAGAACTGCTGCCTAGCCATTCGGTCCCTAGTCTGTAGCGGTGCATTGGGTTCTTCCGTCCTAAGTGCAGGACCCTGCACTTATCCTTATTGAACCTCATCAGATTTCTTTTGGCCCAATCCTCTAATTTGTCTAGGTCCCTTATTATACTTGTCCCCCTAGTTTATATATATAGTTTTCAATGGGGAAAGTCAAGCATTCAGTTAATCAAAAGGAAATTACAGAAGTGACATTCATACTAACCATTCATCTGTGGAGATCAAGCCATTCTCAAAACTTTATTAAGTCACAACACCCCTGTTAAGTGTGGCAAGTACTAATTCAATTGTATAGACGGGAAAACAGAATCTCAGAGATTAAGTCACTTGAGCACAGCACCACAATCAAAGACTCAGCTGGGAATAGAATCAAGAGACCTGGTTCACAGCCTCTGTTCTAGCCAGGAGACAAGATTGATTGTCCTAATTAGGACAATCAATTAAATCCCTCCCTACCCTATTGTGTCCCTTTTTGATAAGCCCACTGGCGATCCCCTTTCCAAAGTGTGATCTATCTCCCCAAAATACCTGATATAGGCTTTAATGCTCATGCGCCCATTCTGGAGACTGGTGTCCACAGTGAGGTGGATTGGATTGTGTGCTTCCCGACTATAATACTCATGGATCAGGACAGAGTGCTCTGTAATGTCATGGCCCGTAGCATACCTTAGAAAACACAACATAAGAACATGAGACCTGGGCATCCAACACTTCATATTTCAGACATACTGGGATATTTGCCATTAAGCAATGATGTGCACACAACTCTGCTCTGAACACATGATCAATTTGTAGCAGGATGTGAAGGAAAAAAGTTTGAGTACCATCTGCTCAGGACATCACTGCACTTTGCAAATCAGACACATGATTTTTGATGCACTTATTAGGCTTTGAATTGCTCTCTGATTAAAAGTAATTCAAAGCACATTATAGGAAAATAAGCTCTTAGGTAAAGAGCTACAACCCAATTCCTCCATGAACTGACCATCAGAGTTAAAAATACAGGACTATATTAATCCAGCTGCTTTAACTGTCCTGCAGTTAATATCTTCGAAACATAATTAACTTAAATTCATTACAGCTCGGACCTCACTGAAGTATATAAACTGTTGGCCTCCACAACAACCTTCTGAAGAGAAAGAGGAGTCAGGGTTTGCATTTATTTCTTCAGGAACAAAACAAAGCTGGTTCACAGAACCTCAAGAGACTTAATGAGGTTCTCCGCACTCCACCCCAAGAGGTCTATGAAGTGCAGTTCCCTACATCACTTCACCTGATTTTCCAACAATCTCTTGGGAGAAGACTACAGTATCAGAAAATATTGCCCCACTACATACACTTTATTCCCTTCCCATGATACCTAGTCTCACGTTAAAAAATATATCCCATTTCTTGAGATTTATATTCTATATCCCCAGCTGTTATTTCAGCAAACTATGCTGCTTATTCAAAATCTATAATGCAGTGTACAATATTTCAAGGTGCATAATGGGGCCACATAACTGCTAAGCACAGGTCACATGTTTGCAGTGGAGAAGATGACTTACCACCCCAAAATGATTTCACTAGGGGAAACCTTCTTGTGCAGCTCATACATATTCTTAGCAAATTCCATATCAACAGCCACCTGAAAACCACAACAAAGCAGCATGAGGCAATCAACTGCAGGAGTGCTTAAAATTTAAATTCTAGCAGCGGGCAGTGAAATGGAAGGTTCTTGTGGTCAATTAGAATTCAGAGAAGAACTTTCCCTTAGTAGTTACCAGCCCACTGCAAGCAGAACTAGCACTTCATTGCCCTCCATACACTAGGACAACATGGTAGGATTTCACCAAAAGACCCTGCCAACATACATCACGTGTAGACTCTTCTAATCACACCTCACTCAAAGGGTAGTGAATTCTAGAGCCACATGTGCTAACAGAGACTCAGACAGAGCCAGGACTTCCGGAATACCAAAGGCAAAAGGTGAAACATGCAGGAAAGGAGTACAAACATTAGCATGATGAGATTGTTCTCACTCCTACAGCGATCCTGATAGCCAAGTGAGCTAGCCCACTAATACTCAGCATCTTCCATCTGAGTACTTCAGAGTGCTTCACTGTCATGCCATTTAGTCTCCCAACTCTCCTCTGTGGTAGGATGGACACACTCAGGGAGCACAGGCCATCACCCACCTCATCTTCGGACTCGTTGTGTGGGACCGAGAAGCAATTGGTGACTTCCACTGAGAGCTTGTCCACAGTGCCTGCAGAGCAGAGAGAGAGACTGAGAGGAGGTGCTGGGCGGGCTCAAGCACCCCAGGCTCTTCCCTGAGACGCCGCACAGCTGTGAAGCTCAGGCTCCCCTTACAGCGAGGGCCAAGGTGGAACCCAGGTGAGGGAAGGGGCCTGGACCAGCCAGGGGCAGCCTGGTCCAGGCTCCGCTAGCCCCGGGGGAACGGAGGCGGGGAGAGAGAGCCGGGCCCTGCTCACCCCGGGGGCTCTTACCCAGCAGGGTCCCAATGACCCGGGCCGCGCCCTCGTTCCGCCGCTCGAAGCTGTCCACGATGGAGGCCAGGATGACCGGGTGCAGCCGGACCACGCGGCCGCCGGGGAAGGGGCCAGGCAGCGCTGCCGGGCCTGCTGGACCCGGGGCTGCTGTAGTGGGAGGCACAGGCGGCGCTGCACCTCCCGCTGGGGTGGCCGCAACTGGCGGTGCGGCTGCTGGACTTGGGGCTGCCGGGACGGGAGCAGGGGACGGGGACGGGGACGGGACCTGAGCTACCGCCGCCATTTTGCAAAGAAAGGAGCGAGACTACCCACGCCAGCAATAATAGGCTGAACCAGGCAGCTGTTACAAACCCTGCCTTCTCATTGGATGGAAGATGAGTACAGCCCGCCTCCTTCGCCTATTAACCAACCGGGAGAGCGCAGGGGAAGACCGAGCTCGCGGAGTGGGTGAGAACGAAAGTAGGTCACTTCATCATTGGCTGATATTGACTATAGTTGCCGCCCCGTGAGTGTCCACAAGCTTTCCCATTGGCTAGAGGTGACCCACCCATTCAGCATCCAGAAGCTCCTCTATTGGCTTGGCGATGGCTATAAAACCTGATGCTGGCCTGGGAGGGCATAGGGCCTTTCCAGTGGGGAGGGGGGAGCCTCTAGAGGCAGCCTCCCTTGGGGACCCCACCCCACTGCTGTCACTGGCATGGTACAGCGATCACACAATGTGTTCAAATGGGGTCATGACCATGGTAACAAGTGCCTGACCATCTTCTTGACTGAATCTCCCCTGTGAGGGGGGGATGGCCGTCTGGCTGTCCTCCCCATGTCGCCATCCTGCAGCCAAGGGCAGAGAGAAGGAGGCGCAGACCTTCAACCGTTGCTCATGTCAATGGACATTTGGAGGCTAAAGGCCTGTGAGGAGTGGGGCCTAGGTGACTTGCCCCAGCTCATCTGAAGTGTGTTGTGGAGCAGGAAATTGGACCCGGGTCACTCTGTATCCCAGGCTCGTGCCCCAGCTATTAGACATCTCTTCCTTGCTGGCTGGCCAGATGGAAATACAGAACAGCTAATGATCAGTGTTGTGCCACAAGGCCTTCTAATATCATAGAATATAGAATATAAGGGGTATAAGTAGGGGCATAGCGAGCAGATCGAGGGACGTGATCGTTCCCCTCTATTCGACATTGGTGAGGCCTCATCTGGAGTACTGTGTCCAGTTTTGGGCCCCACACTTCAAGAAGGATGTGGATAAATTGGAGAGAGTCCAGCGAAGGGCAACAAAAATGATTAGGGGTCTGGAACACATGAGTTATGAGGAGAGGCTGAGGGAGCTGGGATTGTTTAGCCTGCAGAAGAGAAGAATGAGGGGGGATTTGATAGCTGCTTTCAACTACCTGAAAGGGGGTTCCAAAGAGGATGGCTCTAGATTGTTCTCAATGGTAGCAGATGACAGAACGAGGAGTAATGGTCTCAAGTTGCAGTGGGGGAGGTTTAGATTGGATATTAGGAAAAACTTTTTCACTAAGAGGGTGGTGAAACACTGGAATGCGTTACCTAGGGAGGTGGTAGAATCTCCTTCCTTAGAGGTTTTTAAGGTCAGGCTTGACAAAGCCCTGGCTGGGATGATTTAACTGGGAATTGGTCCTGCTTCGAGCAGGGGGTTGGACTAGATGACCTTCTGGGGTCCCTTCCAACCCTTATATTCTATGATTCTATGATCATCACTTTCAGTTCTTGCTTTTCCTTCTCTGGATTTGGCAGTGAAGCCATTCACCCTTCTAGCCCTGTTTCGCTTGATTTTTCTTTATAATCCCCTTTCATGATCGAGTCATTACTGCCTATGTCATGCAAATTTGAGTTCTGTAATGATGGGGTATCTTCCCAATTTGCAGAGTGATCCTCTCCCCCTGCTTGTTACTGGGAGCAGTGTCTCTAGTTGCCCCGTGGCCTATGGTAAAAATGTACCCTCTATTGCAAGTGAAATAAATATTACATTTTTTTATTTATCCTGTCTGGGAGTAATTTTTATCTGGTTAGTTGTATGGGACTGTGTCTGACAGTGTTATTCCATTATTAGAACATTAACTGATTGTTGCCATTTGTGGCCTGAATGCTTAGCAAATATTTGGGGCCTTACAGGTGGTTCCCATTAGGGGGAGAAATTGATGAAAGAGTCAGATATTTCTTTGATGCAATCCTGTTTCACTGCAGAGAATGTACACAAAGTCCTTTTTCCCTAAACCACAGAGATAGTTTCCTTGCTCACAGTTTCAAGTCTGCCTTCCCAGCATGCCCTCTTCCCAGAAAGGTTTCTCTTGGCTCTATCAGGGCTCTGCTTGTGCTGTCACACACAAAATCAAAGCAATCGCTAGCCCCTGTGTTTGTCCCCAGAGAAACCCCCTGGCCTGCATGGCCCAATTTCTGCCCAGACCTTGTATGTGGTCTAGTCCTTGGATGGTGGCTTCCAAAGTTACAGTTATCACTAAAGAATGGGCCATTTAATTGTTCCTTCATTTAGCCCCAATGGAAGGTGGCTAACGTACATCAGCTTCAGTTAAGTTTGTAATTGCCCCTGGGAGCCACTCACCATCTAGTATAACATGCCCATTGACTCACCCCAATGTTAAAAAGAATTCAAGCACTTTCCTGCTTTTGCATCACATTAAAATGGCTTTCTTTAATTACCAGAGTAATATAGCATTAACACTCCCCATGGGGAAGCAGAGGTAATGCTGCAGTGAAAATCCAGATGTTGTCTAAAAAGTTAATTCCATGCCAATTTGATAACAAAATGTATCTTCCCTAAAGTTAGAGTAGTGATGAGTCTCATCACCAGGTGCTCAAAAAACAAAAAGCACACAGGAGTCACTATGTAGAAATATATAAACCCAAGCTAAAATGAAAAGGAGGACTTGTGGCACCTCAGAGACTAACCAATTTATTTGAGCATAAGCTTTTGTGCATCCGATGAAGTGAGCTGTAGCTCACGAAAGCTTATGCTCAAATAAATGTTAGTCTCTAAGGTACCACAAGTACTCCTTTTCTTTTTGCGAATACAGACTAAGACGGCTGCTACTCTGAAAGCTAAAATGAGTGACTTCAGAGATGAACTTTTAGTGAGGAAAACAAAGAAACATCCATATGCTATCACACATTTTCACAGAGAGAACAGGCTGAGTTTTCCATTCTCAGAAATGTTTGAAGTGGGGAAAGGATGGGGGAAAACAGAACGGATTTTGAAAATTAAAAAAAAACAGAAAGAAAAACAAGGTAGTAATTAGCTTCCAGCTCACTAAGTGTTATGGTACAGCTACCCTTACTTCTGTGCTGCTGCTTGTGTTGGTGCTGCCTTCAGAGCTGAGCAGCTGGAAAGTGGCGGCTGCTGGCCAGGAGCCCAGCTCTGAAGGCAGAGCTGCCACCACCAGCAGCACAGAAGTAAGGATTGCATGGCATGGTATTGCCAACCTTACTTCTGTGCTGCTGCCAGCAGAGCTGGGCCCTCAATTAGCAACCGCCACTGTTTGGCCGCCCAGCTCTGCAAGTAGCAGCGCAGAAGTAAGAGTGGCATGGTGTGGTATCGCCACCCTTACTTCTGCGCTGCTGCTGGTGGGGCACTGCCTTCAGAGCTGGGTGCCCAGCCAACAGCTGCTGCTCTCTGGCTGCTCAGCTCTGAAGGCAGCACAGAAGTAAGGGTGGCAATACCATGAGCTCCCTAAAATAAACTTATGACCCCCCTGCAACTCCCTTTTGGGTCAGGACCCCCAATTTGAGAAACTCTGGTCTCCCCTGTGAAATCTGTTTAGGGTAAAACCACACAAAAGATCAGATTTCACAGTGGGAGACCAGATTTCACAGTCCGTGACGTGTTTTTCATGGCCATGAATTTGTTAGCACCCTAATCATTGCCATCAAGTGTGGCATATCCTACAGGGGCATTTGTGGTAGAAGAATAATCAAATAGGTGAGAGGTGTTTGCAACCTGGCTCACCCTACTAACTCTTCAGGCTGAAGAAACAAGAGAGATATAGGGTCAGAAAATAATAAAATAAGATTCAACTTGGAAAAATGCAAGCATCTGGGGGGACATATATCATCTGGGGGAATATATCAATTATATTCAGCACAAGGGAGAAAAGTGGGAAGTCTGAAAGAGACTTAATGTAAGGGGACTGTTGCTCCCTTACTAACATTCAGTGTGGGTGTTTTGGTTGGCTAGCTCCCAGTACTAAAAGGGGAAGGGTCTATGGGAAACCAGGACCCTGAAACTGATAGTCCCCAGGAACAATGGGAAGAGGCCAGTGCTCCAGGTCAGCCTGAATGACAGGGCGAGCAGGCTAATAAGGGAGTCAGGAGGCCCTGTCCTCTGTGTGAGCTGGATTTGCCTGGGTCAGACAGAGTGCGGCTGAGCTAAGGAGAAAGCAGGGGCCCAAGCTAAGCTGCGGAGCAGAGCTGTGCCAGATCCAGAGGGACCAGAAAAGCAGCCCAGAGAGAGCAGACTTGCCCTGGGAAGAGAGCTGCAGCAACCAGAGCCAGAGGGGCCAGAAAAGCAACCCACGAAGCAGGTCCATGCTGGGAGCAGAGTCACAGAAGCAGCTTGCAGAGCGCACCTGTCCTGGGAGCAGAGCTGCAGCAACCAGAGCCAGAGGGGCCAAAGAAGCAGCCCAGGGAGCTGGAGGCAGAGCAGCAGCAGCAGTGCTGAGACAGAGTGCTGGAGCTGGGGCTGGAGCAGTCCAGAGCTGGGTGCGGTGAACAGCTAGGGAGACCGAGGGGGACCCTGGGCAGCAGGCCCAGCACAGGGAGACGCCTCAGCCAAGAGGCTCTGCAGGCCAGGCTTGGATCATAACCCCGACAGGGCAGGGGCGACACTGGGAAGAAGGGTCTTACCACTTAGAGCCTGAGAGTGTGTGGCCACCACCAGAGCACGTGTCCAACCCACAGCATCCCTGCAGCAAAGCCAGGGCCTGAGAAAAAGGCCTGGGACTTACAAGGAACAGACTGTGAACTGCCCTGACATTCCAGAGACACTGTTTGTGATGTTCCCTACCACAGGGCTGGGTGATGTGTTTCCTTTAACCTTTCCCATGTAACCCTTCTGCCAATCAGAGTTAGCAGCAATAAGGGCCGGGTTCAATATCTAGGGGATCCATTCCAATAACACAATGCAAACCGGCTCGAGCCCCCACCCAGTGACCTGGGACAAATATATACCACCCCCGCTGGGCGCCTCCAAGACGCAATACTTCCCCTCTCGCAAGCACATAGTCTGAGTGTAGCAAAAAGCCTTTTAATAACAGAGAGAAACAATGTGGTATTATGTTGGGGAAACACCACCAACAGGATTCATAACACAACCCATGAGCAAAAAACCCACCCCAAGCAAATTGGGGCATGCCCTTTCCCTTTGGGTCTTGAGTCCAGCAACCCCAAATCACCCAAAGTCCCAAAAGTCTCTGTCCCCAGTCAGGGCAGCCCCAGAGTTTGAAAGTTTATCTGCAGAGCTTTACCTCCCAACCTGGGTGGAGATGGGGGCGGGGGGTAAGAGGCACCTTACATGATCTGAAGCTGACTGCCCCACAGCTCCATAGGCCTTCACTCCGCTCCGCCAGCCGCCCCATGAACTCCTTTGCTCAGCTCCGCTCTGCAGCCCACAAGCAGCTCCCCCCATCCCATGAACTGCTCCACCAGCAGGTCCACAAACCGCTCCATGTCCCACCAGCAGCTCCCGCCGTCCTAGGAATTGCTCCACCAGCCTGTCCACAAGGCACTCCAGCCGGCCAGCAAACTGCTCCACAATATATCTTCAGGCTCCCCCCCTACTTAACACAATGCTCAGTGATTTCAGCTCTTAGTCAGTTCAGCTCTTTGGTGAATTCAGCTTGTGGTAGGGGAGCCTCAGTGCTGGTGCACTATTAGCCCAAAGTGAGCTCAGCAGCCTGTAACTAGACTTCTAATGAAATCAAAATTAGCTCTGATATTCCACAGTGGAGAGAGGAGGAAGTGTAATTAGCATGTAAGACCCACACCAAGAGGCCCATGCTACCAAGTATTAATACTTACCCCCAGCCTCTCTCAAGTCACAGAGTTTTGGAACCCTTGCCTAGCGAGTGCTACTTAGTTGATGGTGAGTCCCTCCATCATAACAAAAGGCCGAGTACAGTTCCAAGCACAGTTCCCATAATCAGGGTAATAACAATTTATTCTTCCTGCCCCAATAACAGAATCATAGAATATAAGGGTTGGAAGGGACCCCAGAAGGTCATCTAGTCCAACCCCCTGCTCGAAGCAGGACCAATTCCCAGTTAAATCATCCCAGCCAGGGCTTTGTCAAGCCTGGGACTTACAGAGACACTGGGGATCCCACAGCAGCCAAAGTGACCATTTGGGCAGCTATGGCCTCATTCTAGGCGGGGTGGGTGTGCCTATGCAAATGAGATCAGCCCCTGAAGTTCTTTTCCACAACTTGCCACCAGATGTCGCGGTGGAGCTCATCCTGACTCTGCTTACACCCATATTTCCTTATTCTTTTTAAAATTAATTGTTGATTAAATAACTTGCAATTGCTTTAACTTGTATGTAATGGTCAGTGGGTCAGAGAAGTGCCCAGTGCAGAGAGAGTACCCCGGAGTGGGGACACCCTAGTTCCTGTCCTAGGTGACTACAGCAGGGTTGGGGGTTGAGCCTGGGCCCAGCCTTGTTGTGGTTATGAGGACAGTGCCAGACAGGAGAGTGGAAGGGGAGTCCTCAAGGGCAGGGAGGCCACAGGGTAAAGGAAGTGGGAGCGAGGACTCAGATCCTTTCAGTAGCCCACTTCACCGGGGTAGTGCAGAAGCCAGGAAAGTTCCCCACAATAGCGGGACTATTCCCCCGCTTACATTAAGATTGAAGCAACCTTCAAGAATGGAAAAGAAAGCTTCAGCTTTAGAACTGGAAGAGCAGAAGTGGTGTCCTATCAGGGATAACTGCTTGAGCCTCAGGAATCATAGAGTATCAGGGTTGGAAGGGACCTCAGGAGGTCATCTAGTCCAACCCCCTGCTCAAAGCGGACCAATCCCCAATTTTTGCCCCAGATCCCTAAATAGCCCCCTCAAGGATTGAACTCACAACCCTGGATTTAGCAGGCCAATGCTGAAACCACTGAGCTATCCCTCCCCCCAGATTGCCAGAAGCTTCAGATGTTCGAATATTTTGGTAAGGCATCAAGTTTTAGTGCTCTGAGTATTTTTTGATAGATGAAGGGGAAGAGTTAGTTAGTATTTTGACTTTGGTGATAAAGCTCATTAAACAATTTAAATAGTCTCCGTGAGACAGGGTGCACTTGCCCTGTACTGGACAGCAAGGGATTAACCCCATACTCTGGACAGAGGAAGCCTTGGCCCTGCTGAGCTTGAGCACCAGTATAAAAGGGAGTAACCCAGTTCAGTCAGAATGGGTTACTGAGAAGAGAATGCATGTTGCAGGCTCCCACCTGGGAGCTGCTGGAGCCCTAGACTGTGGCAGCCTGGTTACATACCTGGCTACCCGAAAACATCCAGGAGGCATTGGAACTGTTGGGAGCTCCGGAGACCCAGGAGACTTGTGGACCATGCCACTTGAAGACAGGGTAGAAAGTAGCCCAGGGGAGTTAACCATTGATCCAGTTGTAGGAACAGGAACTAAGTCAGCATGTTTTGGTTGGATCCCTGTGACTCAGTGGAGATTACACTTACCCAGAGCAGGGCCCTGGGATAGGACCTGGTGGAGTAGGAGGGCCTGGGTTCCCCTACCCTAGCCACCTCCTGCCCCACCCCGGGGGTGGCCCCTCCCCTGCAGCCCTGTGAAGCAGGGCAGCCATATTGACTCACACATGGGGCTATAATGCCTTCCCCCCGCCCCAAAGGTGGGCTGGAGTGTACTTGTCCCAGGATACTCTGTGATGAAGTGGGGATTTTCCCTTATGTTGTATGTGAGTTTTACTGTTTTGCATGAATGCTGCATGTGCTTCAGTTTCCCTGTGTGCTGCACCAATACCTTGGTGGTAGCAACAGGGGTGTGTGACTTTGGGTGAGACTCTCTGGGGCAGGTGATGCTGCTTCAGCTGCCTGCATGTATGTTATGGCCAGTGCCCTTCATAACTTGAGACCCAGGAGGGGGATGCAACCAGGTGACTCTTTGCCCAGAAAGCGAGACCAAGATAAGGGGGAGGAGCAACAGGGATGTCTGAGGTCAGATTTCTGGAAGCTGGCAATCTGCTTGGGGGCACTGGAAGAGTGGGAGTTCAGGGCGTCTGGCTCAGGACTCCCCAAGAGGGACTTGACTGAGAGTCACTGATTTCTGTGCTAACAAGTTCTGTTTTACTCTTGCATAATGACAGGTTTCAGAGTAGCAGCCATGTTAGTCTGTATTCGCAAAAAGAAAAGGAGTACTTGTGGCACCTTACAAACTAACAAATTTATTTGAGTATAAGCTTTCGTGAGCTACATCCGATGAAGTGAGCTGTAGCTCACGAACGCTTATGCTTAAATAAATTTGTTAGTCTCTAAGGTGCCACAAGTACTCCTTTTCTTTTTGTTCTACTCTGTGTTCCTGTTACCTTCTGTTTTACTGGCTCTCTGAGAGTCACTGCAGAGTTGGGGTGCAGGGCCCTTTGGCTTCCCCAGGAGCCCTGCCTGGGCGGACTAGCTGCAGGAAGCACATAGTGAGGAAGGGGATGCTGAATTCTCCAAAGTCAAACCCAGGAAGGTCGAAGCTGTGTAGGCTTCTTGCCCTGGTGATAGTATGCTCAGAGAGAAGAGGCATGCTCCCCCAGAGTCCTGACTGGCTTCATATGGAGTAGTTCCAGAGCATCGTCTGGTGACTCGATGACAACTGGTGATGTCAGTGGTGGGGTAAACTGCACCCTGTGGACAGACCATCCTGCAATAAGTGACTGGGGAGCAGTAAAACAAAGGGGGATTATTGAGAGACAGGCATGCTGAAGGCTCAGAGAGGTGCAGTTCCAGGAGGTGGAGGAGCCTACGGCTGAACCCTGAGAGAAAGTGGACCTCTGAGAAGGGCTGTTGCACTGAAGGGGTGCCTCCCAAGGACCATGGGGAGCTGAGAGAGCACAGGCCTGTGAGTCCATGACCACTTGAGAACAGTGAAGAGATGGCCTATAACCTTCTCCTTAAGAAGGACATTGTAGAGTTTTGCAGAGAGAGATGGCTGCGCATTGGAAAGCTCAACAAGGCACGTCTGATTGCTCAGTTGGAAGAAGGTGATCACTCTAAGGATCCAGTTCCTGACCCAGCGGGGGCCGTGAGAGAGGCTGGAAGCCCCTGGAGTCCCTGAGACCCCTGTCCCCGACCGGCAGGGGGTCTTCACTGGGTTCCCCGTCAGTGGATCTGAGATGGATGCAATTGGAGCTGAGATTGAAGGAGTCAGAGGACCATGAGAGACAGGGAAGGCATGAAGCAGAACAGCAGGAGAGACCACGGCAGCATGAACAGGCAATGGCTGAGCTGAGAGGCAGAAGGACCCATTCAGGGGTGAGTGGGGATGGACCCCTGGGGTGCCAGTTCCTCAGGGAACCTCGACACTAAATTGCTGCCCCAGGTTAAAGAGGGGGGAGATATAGATGCTTGTCTTGTGACCTTTGGGAAGTCTGGCAATTGGAACCAGGAGGACCCTGCAGAAGGCTCTGGTGTCTAGCCCCTTTCATGGGTCCAAAGGCCATAGAGCTGTTTAGCCAGATGGGTGGGGTGGCAGACTGGCTCTCACTCCTGACCCCAGCATGTCTGTGTGTACTCTCCTGGGCTCAGGCCCTTCAGGCCCCCAGGGGGAGCGGAAGGTGGTGGTCAGTGGGGCAATGTTCCTGGGGTGGTGAGATCCTGGGACAGAGAGAACTGTTGTCAGGCCCCGGGTGGTGCTGCCTCACCAGATGCTGAGGGGCTGTGTGACCTAGGTGAAGGTCCCAGGGATGAAGCCACTCGCCCTGCCTATGGGTCAGATCCCTGTGCAGACACAGGAGAGGTCATGCTGGCTGGTAGTTGGGGTTCTCCAAGATATCAGCTGTGACCTCCTGTTGGGAAATGACTGTGTTTCTTTGGGACGGGATCCAGGCCCTGCTGCTGTAATGGCCGAGGATTTGAATCCAGGGAACCAATCAGCTAAGACTGAAAATGCAAATGGCCTGGCTCGCAGGGAGGAGGAGTTCCTAAGCTCAGCTGCCCTGCCTGTCTGTAACCAGACCGCGGGAGCTGAGTGGGACAGAGAGATACTCCCCTGCACACAGGAGAGGTGGCTTACGCTGGCTATGATGCTGTGAGCAAAGCAGTGGGCTTGCTACCTGCCCTCAGTGGGACAGCAGGGGCAAAGCTGACCCCAGTTGAATGAGGGGGACCACAACTGAGTGTGGGGGACCACAGCCAGGGTGGTAAAGCTGCCAACCAGGGCTGCCTTATCCAGAGGTGCAAAAGGCCTGGGACAAGGGTAAAGCAGCCTTGAGATTCCTGCCTGTCACAGAGGAGCCTTTTCAGAAGGTGGCCACGGGCATAGTGGGGCCCTTCAGCAAGGTTACCTATGCATGGGAAAAATACATTCTGGTGGGGGTAGATTTTGGTACCCATTACCCAGAGGGTCTCAGCCAAAGTCACACACCCCTATTCCCACCACGTAGGTATTGGTGCAGCACACAGGGAAACTGAAGCACACAGTATTCATTCAAAACAGTAAGACTCACATACAACATGAAGTGGGGATTTTCCCTTGTTGTCACATCTCTCCCCTCTTTGAGGCCAAACTGAGCGGGGTCACTTTAGTCAATGGCCTGGGGAAGTTCAGGGCCCATTCTCCAGGACAGAGCATCAGCTATAACATTGCACTCCCCTTAACATGGGCCACCTTGTTGAGGTGAGGTTGCTCCTGCATGTATGCTATGGACAGTGCCCTTTGTAACCTGAGACCAGGAGGAGGCTACAACCAGGTGACGACCAGGTGACTGTGCCCGGGAAGTGAGACAATGACAAGGGTGGGGGAGCAATGGGGGTGTCTGAGGTCGGGTCACTGGAAGCTGGCAGTCTGCTTGGGGGGACTGGAAGAGGGGGAGTTCAGGGTGTTTGGCCCAGGACTTGACTGAGAGTCACTGATTTCTGTTTCAGAGTGGTAGCTGTGTTAATATGTATCAGCAAAAACAACAAGGAGTCCTTGCGGCACCTTAGAGACGAACAAATGTATTTGGGCATAAGCTTTCATGGGCTAGAACCCACTTCATTAGATGCATGGAGTGGAAAATACAGTAACAGGTATAAATACACAGCACGTGAAAAGATGGGAGTTGCCTTACTGAGTGGGAGGTCACTCTAACGAGACAATTCAATTTAACAGTAGGATACCAAGGGAGGAAAAATCACTTTTGTAGGGGTAATGAGTGGCCCATTTCAAACAGTTGACAAGAAGGTGTGAGTAACAGTAGGGGGAAATTAGGTTTTGTAGTGACCCAACCACTCCCAGTCTTTATTCAGGCCTAATTTGATGGTGTCCAGTTTGCAAATTAATTCCAGTTCTGCAGTTTCACATTGGAGTCTGTTTTTGAAGTTTTTGTTGAAGAATTGCCACTTTTAGGTCTGTTGTTGAGTGACCAAGGAGACTGAAGTGTTCTCCTACTGCTTTTTGAATGTTAATTCCTGATGTCAGATTTGTGTCCATTTATTCTTTTGCGTAGAGACTGTTTGGTTTGGCTAATGTACGTGGCAGAGGGGCATTGCTGGCACATATTACATTGGTAGATGTGCAGGTGAATGAGCCCCTGATGTTGTGGCTGATGTGGTTAGGTCCTTTGATGATGTCCCTTGAATAAATATGTGGACACAGTTGGCACTGGGGTTTGTTGCAGCGTTTGGTTCCCGGGTTGGTGTTGTGTGATGTGTAGTTGCTGGTGAGTATTTGCTTCAGGTTGGGGGGCTGTCTGTGAGGACTGGCCTGTCTCCCAAGGTCTGTGAGAGTGAGGGATCGTCCTTCAGGATAGGTTGTAGATCCTTGATGATGCGCTGGAGAGGTTTTAGTTGGGGGCTGTAGGTGATGGCTAGCGGTGTTCTGTTACTTTCTTTGTTGGGCCTGTCTTGTAGTAGGTGACTTCTGGGTACCCTTCTGGCTCTGCCAATCTGTTTCTTCACTTCCCCAGGTGGGTATTGTAGTTTTAAGAATGTTTGATAGAGATCCTGTAGGTGTTTGTCTCTGTCTGAGGGGTTGGAGCAAATGCGGTTGTATCTTAGAGATTGGCTGTAGACAATGGATCATGTGATGTGAGCTGGATGAAAGCTGGAGGCATGTAGGTAACTATAGCAGTCAATAGGTTTCCAGTATAGGGTGGTGGTTATGTGACCATCTCTTATTCTCACTGTAGTGTCTAGGAAGTGGACCTCTTGTGTGGACTGGTCCAGGCTGAGGTTGATGATGGGGTGGAAATTGTTGAAAACCTGGTGGAATTCCTCAAGGGCCTCCTTCCCATGGGTCCAGATGATGTTATCAATGTAGTGCAAGTAGAGTAGGAATGTTAAGGGACGAGAGCTGAAGAAGCGTCTTTCTAAGTCAGCCATAGAAATGTTGGCATACTGTGGAGCCATGCAGGTACCCATAGCAGTCCCACTGACTTGAAGGTATAAATTGTCCCCAAATCTGAAATAGTTGTGGGTGAGGACAAAGTTCAGCCACCAGGTTTGCCGTGATAGTATCGGGGATGCTATTCCTGATGGCTTGTAGTCCATCTTTGTGTGGAATGTTGGTGTAGAGGGCTTCTACATCTGTAGTGACCAGGATGGTGTTTTCTGGAAGATCACCAAAGGATTGTAGTTTCCTCAGGAGGTCAGTGGTGTCTCAAAGATAGCTGGGAGTGCTGGTAGCGTAGGGCCTGAGGAGAGAGAGTATACATAGCCAGATAATCCTACTGTCAGGGTGCCAATGCCTGAGATGATGGGGCGTCCAGGATCCCAGGTTTATGGATTTTGGGTAGCAGATAGAATACCCCTGGTCAGGGCTTTAGGGGTGTGTCAGTGTAGATTAGTTCCTGTCCTCCTTCAGGGAGTTTCTTGAGCAGATGGTGTAGTTTCTTTTGGTAATCCTCAGTGGGGTCAGAGGGTAATGGTCTGTACAATGTGGTGTCAGAGAGTTGTCTAGCAGCCTCTCGTTCATATTCCGACCTATTCATGATGACTACAGCACCTCTGTGCTAACAAGTTCTGTTCTATGCTGTGTTCCTGTCACCTAATAAACCTTCTGTTTTGCTGGCTGAGTCACACCAGACTGCAGAGGTGGGGTACAGGGCCCTTTGGCTTCCCCAGGAGCCCCATCTGGGTGGACTCGCTGTGGGAAGCTCACGGTGAGGAAGGGGATGCTGAATGCTCAGAGGTGAGACCCAGGAAGGTCGAAGCTGTGTAAGCTTCTTTCCCTGGTGCCAGTATGCTCAGAGAGAGGAGGCATGCTCCCCTAGAGTCCAGATTGGCTTCATATGCAGTAGTTCCAGGGCATTTCCTGGTGACTCTGTGACATACTCCACCTCCAGATACAGGACTTTTTAAAGTAATTTGCAATACCCAAAACTTCCAGTAAATTGACTTATTTCTCTGGCACTATTATTGCTATATTTACATCTCCTTTTGACCAGAAAAGTGTAATGCAGGTTGTATGGGAGAAAGAAGCATCTTTTTTTAATAAGATTTTTTTTTTTTTTTTACATTTCCAGGTGTTTCAAGAGCCTCGCAAGTAAAGCCCAAAGGTATGTCTACACTATGAAATTAGGTCAAATTTATAGAAGTCAATTTTTAGGAAGTGATTTTTATACAGTCAATTGTGTGTATCCCCACTAAGCACATTAAGCTGGTAGAGTGCATCCACAGTACCGTGGCTAGCCTCGACTTTTGGAGCATTGCACTGTAGGTAGCTATCCCACAGTCTCTGCTGCCCATTGGAATTCTGGGTTGAGCTCCCAATGCCTGATGGGGCAAAAACATTGTCGTGGGTGGCTTTGGGTACATGTCATCAGTCGCCCCTCCCTCCATGAAAGCAATGGCAGACAATTGTTTCGCGCCTTTTTTCCGTGCGGGCGCCATTCTACTTTCAGCAGACAGTGCAGTAGGGCTGCAAACCATCATCATTGAGTGCTGTGAATCCACCTCGCAGGTCCTCTATATGACCGTCTTCATCCACTGCTTCCGCTGTCACTCTACTCTCCTACTCTCCTGGTGGTCTTGCAGGTCCTCTATATGACCGTCGTAATCTGCCACTTCTGCTGCAACTCTGCTCGGCTGCTCTTGTCTCGTCATACCACGGCAAGCATGCAGCCAGCTCAGCTATTGTGTCCTGGCAGCAGACGGTGCAGTAGGTTTGCAAAACTGGTCATCCAACCACTGCTTCCCCTGCAACTCTGCTCTCCTGCAGACGCCATACCACGGCAAGCATGGAGCCCGCTCAGATCACCTCAGCAGTTATGAGCATTGTAAACACCTCGTGCATTATCATGCAGTATATGCAGAAACAGAACCTGCAAAAGCAGGCGAGGAGGCAACGGCAGCGCGGTGACGAGAGTGATGAGGACATGGACACAGACTGCTCTCAAAGCATGAGCCCTGGCAATTTGGCCATCCTGGTGGCAATGGGGCAGGCTCATGCCATGGAACGCCAATTCTGGGCCCAGGAAACAAGTACAGACTGGTGGGACCGCATAGTGTTGCAGGTCTGGGATGATTCCCAGTGGCTGCAAAACTTTCACATGTGTAAGGGCACTTTCATGGAACTTTGTGATTTGCTTTCCCCTGCTCTGAAGTGCAAGAATACCAAGATGAGAGCACAGTTCACAAGTGAGTGGCAATAGCCCTCTGGAAGCTTGCAGTGCCAGACAGCTACCGGTCAGTCGGGAATCAATTTGGAGTGGGCAAATCTACTGTGGGGGCTGCTGTGATCCAAGTAGCCAACGCAATCACTGAGCTGCTGCTATCAAGGGTAGTGACTCTGGCAAATGTGCAGGTTATAGTGGATGGTTTTGCTGCAATGGGATTCCCTAACTGTGGTGGGGCGATAGATGGAACGCACATCCCTATCTTTGGACTGGAGCACCAAGGCAGCGAGTACATAAACCGAAAGGGGTACTTTTCAATGGTGCTGGTGGATCACAAGGGACATTTCACCAACATCAACATGGGATGGCTGGGAAAGGTGCATGAGGCTCGCATCCTCAGGAACTCTGGTCTGTATGAACGGCTGCAGCAAGGGACTTACTTTCCAGACCAGAAAATAACCCTTGGGGATGTTGAAATGCCTATAGTTATCCCTGGGGACCCAGCCTACCCTTTAATGCCATGGCTCATGAAGCCATACACAGGCACCCTGGACAGTAGTCAGGAGCTGTTCAACTATAGGCTGACCAAGTGCAGAATGGTAGTAGAATGTGCATTTGGACGTTTAAAAGCACGCTAGCGCAGTTTACTGACTCATTTAGACCTCAGCAAAACCAATATTCCCATTGTTATTACTACTTGCTGTGTGCTCCACAATATGTATGAGAGTAAGAGGGAGACATTTATGGCGGGGTGGGAAGTTGAGGCAAATCTCCTGGCTGCTGATTACGTGCAGCCAGACACCAGGGCGATTAGAAGAGCACAGCAGGGTGCGCTGCGCATCAGAGAAGCTTTGAAAACCAGTTTCGTGGCTGACCAGGCTACGGTGTGACAGTTCTGTTTTGTTTCTCCTTGATGAAAACCTACCCCCTTTGGTTCACTCTACTTCCCTGTAAGCCAAACACCCGGCCCTCCCCCCCCCCCTTCAGTCACCGCTTGCAGAGGCAATAAAGTCATTGTTGTTTCAAATTCATGCGTTCTTTATTAATTCATCACACAAATAGGGGGATAACTGTCAAGGTATCCCGGGACGGGTGGGGGAGGAGGGAAGCACCGGGTGGGGTGGTGGAGGGAAGGACAAGGCCACACTACACTTCAAAACTTTTTGAATGCCAGCCTTCTGATGCTTGGGCAGTCCTGTGGGGTGGAGTGGTTGGGTGCCTGGAGGGCCCCTCTTCTCCCCCCCCAACGTTCTTGTGCGTCTGGGTGAGGAGGCTATGAAACTTGGGGAGGAGGGCGGTTGATTACACAGGGGCTGCAGTGGCGGTCTGTGCCTTTCCTGCAGCTCAACCATACGCATATCAGTTGGATCCTCCAGTAGCCTCAGCATTGCATCTTGCTTCCTTTCATCACATTGCTGCCACCTCTCCTGTTGCTCCAGCCATCTATCCTCTCATGTGTCCCTCCTGTCCTCGTGTTCATTTTGTGCTTTCCTGGACTCTGACATTGTCTGCCTCCACACATTCTGCTGGGCTCTTTCAGTGCAGGAGGACTGCATGAGCTCAGAGAACATTTCATTGTGAGTGCGTTTTTTGTCACCGTCTTATCTGCGCTAGCCTATGGGATGGAGTTGCTAGTGGCAGCGTTGAAACATTTGCAGCTGTGGGAGGAAAAAAGGGAGAGTAAAATTGAAAAAGACACATTGGTCATTTAAAAGGAGGGGCTGATTTCGGGTTAACGTGCAGTACAAACCCAACTAACCCCCCCTCCAATTCTCTGGGATGATCGCTTCACCCCTCCCCCCATCATGTGGCTAACAGCGGGGATGATTTCTTTTCAGCCACTGGCAAACAGCCCAGCAGGAACAGCCACCTCTGAATGTCCCCTTAATAAAATTCCCCTATTTCAACCAGGTGACCATGAATGATATCACTCTCCTGAGGATAACCGAGAGAGATAAAGAACAGATGTTGCATGAATGTCAGCAAACACCAGGACCACACGCTGCCATGCTTCCTTATACAATGATTCCCGAGTACATGCTACTGGCCTGGCGTGGTAAAGTGTCCTATTATGGAGGACGCAATAAGGCTGCCCTTCCCCAGAAACCTTTTGCAAAGGCTTTGGGAGTACCTCCAGGAGAGCTTCATGGAGATGTCCCTGGAGGATTTCTACTCCATCCCCAGACACATTAACAGACTTTTCCAGTAGCTGTACTGGCCGCAAATGCATCCCAAGTCTTCAAGGCAAATTAATCATTAAACACCCTTGCTTTTAAACCGTGTATTATATTTACAAAGGTACACTCACCAGAGGTGCCTTCTCCACCTTCAAGGTCCTGGAGCCTGGGTTGGGAGGGTATTGGCTCCAGGGTGATAAACAGTTCCTGGCTGTCAGGGAGAATGTTTTCTCTGCTTGCCTGGTGTGTTCTATCTTCAACCTCCCCCTCCTCATCATCTTCCTCATCCCCAAAATCCTCATCCCTGTTAAGTGAGACTCCCTTGCAGGAGTCCACATACAGGTGTGGGGTAGTTGTAGGGGCACCCCCTAGAATTGCATGCAGCTTATCATAGAAGCGGCATGTCTGGGGCTCTGACCCTGAGCAGCCGTTTGCCTCTCTGGTTTTTTGGTAGGCTTGCCTGAGCTCCTTAAGTTTCACGTGGCACTGCTGTGGGTCCCTGTTATAGCCTCTGTCCTTCATGCCCTTGGAGATTTTTTTTTTCAAATATTTTGGCATTTAGTCTTTTCGAACTGAGTTCTGATAGCATGGATTCATCTCCCCATTCAGCGATCAGATCCAGTACCTCCCATTCGGTCCATGCTGGAGCTCTTTTGCGATTCTGGGACTCCATCATGGTCACCTCTGCTGATGAGATCTGCACGGTCACCTGTGCTGATCAGCTTGCCATGGTGGCCAAACGAGAAATGAAATTCGAAAGTTTGTGGGTCTTTTCCTGTCTACGTGGCTAGTGCATCCAAGCTGAGAGTGCTGTCCAGAGTGGTCACAATGGAGCACTCTGGGATAGCTCCCAGAGGCCTATACCATCGAATTGCATCCACACTACCCCAAATTCGACCCAGCGATCTTGATTTCAGCGCTAATCCCCCTCATCAGGGAGGAGTACAGAAATCGATTTTAAAAGCCCATTAAGTCGACAAAAATGGCTTCGTTGTGTGGATGAGTGCAGGGTTAAATGGATATAATGCTGCTAAATTCAACCTAAACTCGTAGTGTAGACCAGGGCTAAGAAATTGCCCTTTCTTGCTCAGGGCTGAATTTATAGCTTTTAGTTTTTCAGCTTCAGCCCTCTTCCAAGAAAGTCAGTCTTTCTGTAAAGAAGAGAAACACACATAATATTAAAATGGAGGAAAAGATTTTTAAGTCTCTTGAAAAATCAAGTGAATTCTTGGGGTAATTTGAAAAAAATAGGTTTTTATCTTCTGATGTAAGATCTTTAAGAGTTTTGTTTGTAGCTTAACTTGTTTATTCTTAGTAATGTAAGTGCCTATAATAATGTTATGATCTTAATGAGCTACTTAAAATATGTCTATTTACAGTGGGAGTTTCCATAGTGGTCAGCACTGGCCCACCATTGTGGTCCCATGCAAGTCAATGATCAAACTTCCGAACTGGCATAATGCTGAGCACAGCACTGTGTGTCACAGATACAACTTTCCAACATGAGTCCAAGGCAAGGTGTTGGAACAGAAAAGTCCTTCCAGGTCTAGAAAATATTGACACATTATAGTGTCACAGATGTGGTCACAAGGTACCCATCAACACTTCTCATACAATGTGCTCTGGCAAAAGGATTTTCTGTCCAGAATGGCTAATTGTATAACATTACAAGGGTGGACAGGTTTCTTATAATTCATTGCTCACTGTTGGGAGGATTTATCCTCGAAATGACTCCTCAAAATGTAAGAGCCTTTAGCAATGTCACCTCTGCCTATGGAATTGTTCCATATGTAACATTTTGTATTATTTTATCTATTTAATTAGACATTGTTTATACTGCACTGATTGCCTCAGATATCTTGTTTTTAAACATGTTTTTCATGCTCTAATCCATTCTTGCCTTCATTATGGCCTGGTCTACACTGGGGGGGATCGATCTAAGATACGCAACTTCAGCTACGAGAATAGCATAACTGAAGTTGACGTATCTTAGATCAACTTAGAATCATTTACTTTATGTCCTCGTGGCACGGGATCGACGGCTGCCACTCCCCCGTTGACTCCGCTTCCGCCTCTCATCCTGGTGGAGTTCTGGAGTTGACGTCTACACTAGTCGCGATAAATTGATCTCCGATAGATGGATCACTACCCACCAATTCGGCGGGTAGTGTAGACGTGGCCCTAGATGGACCATTATCATGGATTATATTCTTGAATAATCCATTTTTTAAAAGTATTTGACTCCTAAACTGAACTAGGCAAAGTTGGTTAAATGAGAGAGACTAAAAAGCAGATGCAATATCCACCAAGAGATCCCTTTAATAAAAGCAAAGAAGATGCAACTGAACTGGCTATAGCATAGGAAAAAATATTTCAAAGGAGAAAAGTAGTTTTCCACTCTCAATTTCTTCCTTGACATTAGCAACGAGCCTAAAGCCAACCCAGGGTATGACCTCCCTCCAGCTTTGGATCTGGGCCCGGATCCGAAAAACTTACAGGGTCTGATCATCATGAGAAGTAAAGTTTGTGGTAGTTCACACCTGGATCTGAAGTTCACACTGCAGGCTCATCTTAGTTAAAATGTTTGAAACCCTTTTTCCTGTTCTAAGCCAACCTCCCTTTATTCTCCCCCCAACCAACTCCAACAACATGCAATAAAGTCCCTTTCAGGCCATTAAATTAGTCAGAATTCTGTGATGACTCATTGTAAATTCTTCACACATGCCTTGATAAATCCCCAAAGGAAAAAGGATGAAAAGTCGTACAGTGCACCAGTTACACTGTGATCTTAAGTGACAGGGCATCAATTATATTTACAACAATATATAGCTTGCGCTATCTATCCAAATAACAATATTCAATTACTGACCTTATTGCCAAATGACTGAATTTACTGAGCCCTGGTCTACACTAGGACTTTAGGTCGAATTTAGCAGCGTTAAATCGATTTAAACCTGCACCCGTCCACACAATGAAGCCCTTTATTTCGACTTAAAGGGCTCTTAAAATCGATTTCCGTACTCCACCCCTGACAAGTGGATTAGCGCTTAAATCGACGTTGCCGGCTCGAATTTGGGGTACTGTGGACACAATTCGATGGTATTGGCCTCCGGGAGCTATCCCAGAGTGCTCCATTCTGACCGCTCTGGACAGCGCTCTCAACTCAGATGCACTGGCCAGCTAGACAGGAAAAGAACCGCGAACTTTTGAATCTCATTTCCTGTTTGGCCAGCGTGGCAAGCTGCAGGTGACCATGCAGAGCTCATCAGCACAGGTGACCATGATGGAGTCCCAGAATCGCAAAAGAGCTCCAGCATGGACCGAACGGGAGGTACGGGATCTGATCGCTGTTTGGGGAGAGGAATCCGTGCTATCAGAACTCCGTTCCAGTTTTCGAAATGCCAAAACCTTTCTGAAAATCTCCCAGGGCGTGAAGGACAGAGGCCATAACAGGGACCCGAAGCAGTGCCGCGTGAAACTGAAGGAGCTGAGGCAAGCCTACCAGAAAACCAGAGAGGCGAACAGCCGCTCTGGGTCAGAGCCCCAAACATGCCGCTTCTATGATGAGCTGCATGCCATTTTAGGGGGTTCAGCCACCACTACCCCAGCCGTGTTGTTTGACTCCTTCAATGGAGATGGAGGCAATACGGAAGTAGGTTTTGGGGATGAAGAAGATGATGATGAGGAGGTTGTAGATAGCTCACAGCAAGCAAGCGGAGAAACCGGTTTTCCCGACAGCCAGGAACTGTTTCTCACCCTAGACCTGGAGCCAGTACCCCCCGAACCCACCCAAGGCTGCCTCCTGGACTCAGCAGGCAGAGAAGGGACCTCTGGTGAGTGTACCTTTTAAAATGCTATACATGGTTTAAAAGCAAGCATGTGAAAGGATTACTTTGCCCTGGCATTTGCGGTTCTGCCTTTGCAAAAGGTTTCTGGGGAGGGCAGCCTTATTTCGTCCTTCATGGTAGGACACTTTACCACTCCAGGCCAGCAACACGTACTGGGGAATCACTGTAGAACAAAGCATTGCAGTGTATGTTTGCTGGCATTCAACCAAAATCCGTTCACGCGGTGGGAGGAGGGAAAATGCGACCTTGTAACGAAAGCACATGTGCTATGTATGTAATGTTAACAGCAAGGTTTACCCTGAAAGAGTGTAGCGACTGTTTTATAAAATGTGTCTTTTTAAATACCGCTGTCCCTTTTTTTTTCTCCACCAGCTGCATGTGTTTCAATGATCACAGGATCTTCTCCTTCCCAGAGGCTAGTGAAGCTTAGAAAGAAAAAAAAACGCACTCGCAATGAAATGTTCTCCGAGCTCATGCTGTCCTCCCACACTGACAGAGCACAGACGAATGCGTGGAGGCAAATAATGTCAGAGTGCAGGAAAGCACAAAATGACCGGGAGGAGAGGTGGCGGGCTGAAGAGAGTAAGTGGCGGGCTGAAGAGAGTAAGTGGCGGGCTGAAGACAGGGCTGAAGCTCAAAGGTGGCGGCAGCGTGATGAGAGGAGGCAGGATTCAATGCTGAGGCTGCTGCAGGACCAAACCAGTATGCTCCAGTGTATGGTTGAGCTGTAGCAAAGGCAGCTGGAGCACAGACTGCCACTGCAGCCCCTCTGTAACCAACCGCCCTCCTCCCCAAGTTCCATAGCCTCCACACCCAGACGCCCAAGAACGCGGTGGGGGGGCCTCCGGCCAACCAGCCACTCCACCACAGAGGATTGCCCAAAAAAAAGAAGGCTGTCATTCAATAAATTTTAAAGTTGTAAACTTTTAAAGTGCTGTGCTTAAAGTGCTGTGTGGCATTTTCCTTCCCTCCTCCACCACCCCTCCTGGGATACCTTGGTAGTCATCCCCCTATTTGTGTGATGAATGAATAACGAATGCATGAATGTGAAGCAACAATGACTTTATTGCCTCTGCAAGCAATGATTAAAGGGAGGAGGGGAGGGTGGTTAGCTTACAGGGAAGTAGAGTGAACCAAGGGGCGGGGGGGTTCTTCAAGGAGAAACAAACAGAACTTTCACACCGTAGCCTGGCCAGTCATGAAACTGTTTTTCAAAGCTTCTCTGATGCGTACCGCGCCCTCCTGTGCTCTTCTAACCGCCCTGGTGTCTGGCTGCGCGTAACCAGCAGCCAGGCGATTTGCCTCAACCTCCCACCCCGCCATAAACGTCTCCCCCTTACTCTCACAGATATTGTGGAGCACACAGCAAGCAGTAATAACAGTGGGAATATTGGTTTCGCTGAGGTCTAAGCGAGTCAGTAAACTGCGCCAGCGCGCCTTTAAACGTCCAAATGCACATTCTACCACCATTCTGCACTTGCTCAGCCTGTAGTTGAACAGCTCCTGACCACTGTCCAGGCTGCCTGTGTATGGCTTCATGAGCCATGGCATTAAGGGGTAGGCTGGGTCCCCAAGGATACATATAGGCATTTCAACATCCCCAACAGTTATTTTCTGGTCTGGGAATAAAGTCCCTTCCTGCAGCTTTTGAAACAGACCACAGTTCCTGAAGATGCGAGCATCATGCACCTTTCCCGGCCATGTCACGTTGATGTTGGTGAAACGTCCCTTGTGATCCACCAGAGCTTGCAGCACTATCAAAAAGTACCCCTTGCGGTTTATGTACTCGGCGGCTTGGTGCTCCGGTGCCAAGATAGGGATATGGGTTCCGTCTATAGCCCCACCACAGTTAGGGAATCCCATTGCAGCAAAGCCATCCACTATGACCTGCACATTTCCCAGGGTCACTACCCTTGATATCAGCAGATCTTTGATTGCGTGGGCTACTTGCATCACAGCAGCCCCCACAGTAGATTTGCCCACTCCAAATTGATTCCCAACTGACCGGTAGCTGTCTGGCGTTGCAAGCTTCCACAGGGCTATCGCCACTCGCTTCTCAACTGTGAGGGCTGCTCTCATCTTGGTATTCATGCGCTTCAGGGCAGGGGAAAGCAAGTCACAAAGTTCCATGAAAGTGCCCTTACGCATGCGAAAGTTTCGTAGCCACTGGGAATCGTCCCAGACCTGCAACACTATGCGGTCCCACCAGTCTGTGCTTGTTTCCCGAGCCCAGAATCGGCGTTCCACAGCATGAACCTGCCCCATTAGCACCATGATGCATGCATTGTCAGGGCCCATGCTTTCAGAGAAATCTGTGTCCATGTCCTGATCACTCACGGGACCGCGCTGACGTCGCCTCCTCGCCCGGTATCGCGTTGCCATGTTCTGGTGCTGCATATACTGCTGAATAATGCGTGTGGTGGTTAATGTGCTCTTAATTGCCAAAGTGAGCTGAGCGGGCTCCATGCTTGCCGTGGTATGGCGTCCGCACAGAAAAAAGGCGCGGAACGATTGTCTGCCGTTGCTCTGACGGAGGGAGGGGCGACTGACGACACGGCTTACAGGGTTGGCTTCAGGGAGCTAAAATCAACAAAGGGGGTGCCTGTACATCAAGGAGTATTTCAGGCAGGACTGCACGGAGGGTTCCAATAAGAAATGGTGCACCTAAGTTATCGTTGTTATTGGAACAAGGAGGTTAGCCTGGCCTCTGATTGATACATGGCTAGATTTACCTCGCTGCACCTTCTCTGTGAGTGACTGCAGTGTGACCTAGAGGAATGAGTCCCCTAGACAGGGGAGGAGGCAAATGAGTACAAAACAAATCTGGTCTATTTCTTGTTTTGACCCACTCCATCTATCTTTTACATCTTTGGCTGGCAGCAGACGGTGCAAAAGGACTGCATGCCATCCACATCTCATGGCTGCTCGGCAGAAGATGGTACAGTACGACTGCTAGCCATCCCCATCTCTTGCCTGCCTGGCAGAAGATGGTGCAATACAACTGCTAGCAATCCTCATCTCTTGCCTGCCTGGCAGAAGATGGTACAGTACGACTGCTAGCAGTCCGTATCGCCTGCCCGCTCACCATAAGACGGTTCAATAGGACTGACTGCAGGACTAAAGAGAATGACCTGGTCAAGTCACTCCAAATTTAGTCCCTGCGCCCATGTCTGCCCAGGCGCTCCCAGCCGACGCGGCCAGGAGCACCTCGGACACGATGAGGACGACTACCAGTCGTATTGCACCGTCTGCTGCCAGAAGGCAAGGGGTTGCTGCTACTGTGCAGCAAAGCCGTACCGCGTCTGCCAGCACCCAGGAGACATAGGGTGACGGTTACCTGAGCGGGCTCCATGCTTGCTGTGGTATGGCGTCTGCACAGGTAACTCAGGAAAAAAGGCGCGAAATGATTGTCTGCCCTTGCTTTCACGGAGGGAGGGAGGGAACGGGGGCCTGACGACACGTACCCAGAACCACCCGCGACAATGTTTTAGCCCCATCAGAGTGCTCCATTGTGACTGCTCTGGACAGCACTCTCAGATGCCCGATTGTTTGCCATTGCTCTGACGCTGGGAGGGGCGCTTACAGGGTTGGCTTCAGGGAGCTAAAATCAACAAAGGGGGTGGCTTTACATCAAGGAGTATTTCAGGCAGGACTTCACGGAGGGTTCCAATAAGAAATGGTGCACCTAAGTTATTGTCCTTATTGGAGCAAGAAGGTTAGCCTGGCCTCTGATTGATACATGGCTAGATTTACCTCGCTGCACCTTCTCTGTAAGTGACTGCAGTGTGATCTAGAAGAATGAGTCCCCTAGACAGGGGAGGGGGGGAATCAAATGAGTACAAAACAAATCTGGTCTATTTCTTGTTTTGATCCACTCCATCTATCTTTTACATCTTTGGCTGGCAGCAGACGGTGCAGAAGGACTGCATGCCATCCACATCTCATGGCTGCTCGGCAGAAGATGGTACAGTACGACTGCTAGCAGTCCGTATCGCCTGCCCGCTCACCATAAGACGGTTCAATAGGACTGACTGCAGGACTAAAGAGAATGACCTGGTCAAGTCACTCCAAATTTAGTCCCTGTGCCCATGTCTGCCCAGGCGCTCCTGATCGACCTCACAGAGGCGACCAGGAGCACCTCAGACATGACGATGACGGCTACCAGTCGTACTGTACCGTCTGCTGCCACAAGGCAAGGGGTTGCTGCTACTGTGTAGCAATGCCGTACCGCGTCTGCCAGCACCCAGGAGACATAGGGTGACGGTTACCCGAGCGGGCTCCATGCTTGCCATGGTATGGCGTCTGCACAGGTAACTCAGGAAAAAAGGCGCGAAATGATTGTCTGCCCTTGCTTTCACGGGGGGAGGGAGGGAACGGGGGGCTGACGATATGTACCCAGAACCACCCGCGACAATGTTTTAGCCCCATCAGGCATTGGGATCTCAACCCAGAATTCCAATGGGCAGCGGAGACTGCGGGAACTGTGGGATAGCTACCCACAGTGCAACGCTCTGGAAGTCGACGCTTGCCTCGGTACTGTGGAAGCGCTCCGCCGAGTTAATGCACTTAATGCACTTAGAGCATTTTCTGTGGGGACACACACACTCGAATTTATAAAACCGATTTCTAAAAAACCGACTTCTATAAATTCGACCTTATTCCGTAGTGTAGACATACCCTGAGTTGTTGCAGTAGGACAATACCTTGCAGAATGACTTGAAATAAACAGCACTGCCTCGTATCACTTTTTATTCTTCGTGATTTATGTGTGTTTTTTAAAGAATACCTTAATTTTTTTAAGGAATGTAGAAGAAACAGTTAAATTACATAGGCACAGTAGAACACATACAAATGGCACCATATATCTTGGTCAATTTTTTTCCACCTTTGATACGGATCTCCATGGCTTTCTCAAGTGGTTCACCATTTAACTGTACAATGTCTCTCTACACCTTTTTCATTTGATACACTCCACAGATAGTTTAACAATTCAGCAGCCAAGGTTTAAAACAAGAGAGGCAAGTGGTAAACAGACTCTTGAATAAAAGATTCAGTACAAAAGGAAAAAGCCACCAATCAACCAGTCTAAAAATATAAGCCTGTGGCCCAAAGCAATCTCTCCCTGCCCCCAAAGAGAATGCTTCACAAGCATAACGTGTTCTTGTTCCGTGGCCATACTCATCTCCTGTGTATTGTTCCAACTGAAGTATAGATGCTGCTGAAGCAAGCATAAGATTGTGTTTTGTTGAGGCAGTGTCGACTAGTGCTTAGACCAGTTGAGAAAAATTCTGCCTTTTGAGAGGCAGAATTGTCTAGTGCAGTGGTTTTCAACTTTTTGTTTGTGGACCTTTTTGGAAATTTCGAATGGAGGTGCAGACCTCTTTGGAAATCCACTGTCAGTATATACAATTGAATTCTGTTCAGTAAGTTTTCAATCCAGGTCTTTTGTGGACCCCTTAAACATAGTCCGGGGACCCATAGGTTGAGAACTGCTGGTCTGGGGATAGGGCAATGTCCTAGTAGAGATGATGAAAAGAACTACAAAAGAATTATTCTTACTCTTGAAGTAGGGAACAAGCACTTCTAACACAGCCTGTAAATGAGTGTTCATGTGAGGAATACTGAATAAATCACACTGTGTGAAATATGAAGAGATATTTGAACTGTATTTGGGGACCTCTATCTAATCTGTCTCAGCATTTATACCACAGGGGTTTCTGAGTCCCTGTCTGGTATATGTCTTCCACTCGACAATATAGATCAATTCCCTTCATCCTACCAAATATGTTGGAGTCATAAAAATGATTAACACTTGAAAATATAAACGGCACATTTAATTAATGCTAAATTACAGGAGAAGTATTGTAGATGTGATTTGCTTATAGCGTCTGCATTAAAAGCCTAATGAATTCATAGAGGTTAATGTGTTATAACAAATCCCCAGAGAACGATTAATATTGATTGATCTGCAAGTTTTTACTGAAAAAGTCACAAAGGGAGACAACTAAGCCTCATAGGATAGCTTGGACCGGAGAGTGGAACAGCTATCTGTTCTGCCCACTTTTGCCTTATTCACTTAGAAAATGCTTTTCGAAGTAGAAACGCTGCCATTTTGCAACCTGTGACAGGACAGAAAAACACTACTTCCATGGAATTTGTAAGTAGGAAAAAGCCCTTGCAGCTATTTTCCCCCACATCCCTGGCTCACAAGAGCAGGGGGCCGGGGGAAAAGAAAAATGTTGCCACAATGTCATAGAACTCAAAACCCAGTGTATAGCACCAAGAAATAAAGACAGGGGGTTTACTTGGCCATAACATACAGAAGAGGGGGGCTTTATTCCAGTTTCCTCCCCTGCTGTAGAAGGGGTTTAAAGTTTATGTAGACCCTATTTCTCCGCTTGCCTTGCTCCAAGTTAGCACTGTGACCATGTCTGCACTGGGGACTGTGTTTCATAGCATGCTTTATTGGAATGGTTCTTAGTAGGGTTGCCAGGCATCCGGTTTTCCACCGGAACACCCACTCGAAAAGGGACCCTGGCGGGTCCGGTTAGCACTGTTGACCGGGCCACTAAAAGTCCTGTCAGCGGTGCAGTGGGGCTAAGACAGGCTCCCTGCCTGCCCTGGCTCCGCACGGATCCTGGAATCAGCTGGCGTGTCCGGCTCCTAGGCATAGGGGTGGTCATGGGGGCTCTGCACATTGCCTCTGCCCTGAGCACTGGCTCCACAGCTCCCATTGGCCAGTAGCTGTGGGGGCGATGCCAGGGGGTGTGCACAGCCCCCTGGCCCCTCTGCCTAGGAGCCCGACATGCTGGCTGCTCCCGGGAGCCACCTGAGGTAAGCACTGCCCAGCCAAACCCCGCACCCCAAATCCTGTCCTGCACCCCAACCTCCTGCCCCAGCTCCTGAGCCCCCTCCCGCACCCAAACTCCCTTCTGGAGCCTGCACCCCTCACGCACCCCAACCCTCTGCCCCTGCCTGGAGCCCCTTCCAGTACCCCAAATTCCTCATCCCCATCCCAGAGCCCGCCCCCCGAGCCAGAGCCCTCACCCCCTCTCACACCCCAATCCCCTGCCCCAGCCCAGTGAAAGTGAGTGAGGGTGGGGGAGAGCAAGTGATGGATGGAGGGGAGATGGAGTGAGCTGGGGCGGGGCCTTGGAGAAGGGGCGAGGCAAGGGTGTTCGGGTTTGGTATGATCAGAAAGTTGGCAACCCTAGTTCTGAGAGAGTAGCTGTCTGGAACCACCAGAGCCAGCTTGAGGCCTTGTTACTGAGAGGAATGGAGAGTTTCAGCCCATGCTGTCTAGGCAACACAGCTCTCAGGTCCTAAAGGTAGGATCAGCTGCATGGGCTTCTTTATAAATCACAGTTTGCTTCTCCAAAGACCATTTCTTCCTCCTTAGTGACCCTCTCCTGTGGTCCTTCTGGTATTTTGAGGAGCAAACCTGGAATGAGGCAGTTGTGACCCAGGAAATTTCACCCACTACACCCCATTGTAGGGCCTTGTTAATGCTATCCATTTAATCATGTTAGGGGATCAGGCAACAACATGAGTGGCCTGAGTATACCATAACAGGGCTCTGGTATTTGACTGCATTATAGTTCTGTGACACTGCACCCCATATTTTTCATAGTGATATTATTATGATATGATTATAACATAATTATGATGTATTTTATTCAAGATAAGTCACGTGAGGTGTCAGAAAATTATGTTTTGCTGAATATGATTATCCTATTTGTATGCATGTGTCACTTTTGTGTCTGAAGTTATGAATATTGACTAAGGATCTGTATTTCAAATGGGCTTACTCTGGAAAACATCCACAGCCAGCCTTTCAGGTACAACAATGAAAAAGCCAGACAGTGCCGGTGGCCCATCAACAAAGACAATGGACTGTTGAATAGCTTAGTCTTCCTGTGGGCATTTTGGCCAGCCTGTAAGCAATGGCTGCTATCACACTGCAAAGGCATGTGACCAGGCCACATGATTCTAGACTCCATCTTGGTATGTCAGTATTTTTCCACAAACTAGTCTGGGAACCAAGTTTTGAAACACAGGGTTCCCACTGTATGCTAAAGCTATATAAGGCAGGGAGTGACATCATCGGGGGTTCTTCACTCCCCACACAAGAAGCCTCCTGGAAACAGCTGAGGAACAAAGACTGAACTGGGGGAAGTGCTGGTCCCAGGCTAAAGGGATTTCTAGCCTGTGCATGAAAGGGATTCCAAGCTTTAAAGCAAGTGCAGCTTGCCCCTTAAGAATCTGCAGCCTGTTTGTATCATTTCTTAGAATCTGCTAATTCATATCCAATCTATCTAGTATATTAAGCTTAGTTTGCATTTTTTGTTTATTTGCTAAGTGATCTGCTTTGATCTGTTTGCTATCCCTTATAATAACTTAAAATCTATCTTTTGTAGTTAATAAACTTGTTTTTGTTTTAATCTAAACCAGAGTGCTTTGACTGGAGTGCTTGGGGAAAATCTTGGCTTGGTTGCCACAAGTGTACATTGTTCTCTTCACATTGAGGGAGTGGGGGACTGGGTATTAAACCCATATACTGACCAGATTTGACCAAGGCAGGACGGTGCTGCTCTGGGGTCCTAGTATGGGAAGTTGGTGGTTAGACAGCCTGCATTTAACTGCCTCTGAGTGCATAGCTGTGTGAATGCTGGTGAAAGTGCAGGGTGGAAGGCTTTGAAGCTTGTCACAGCAGTACAGTGAGAGGGAGCCCAGGCTGGTGGGTCAGTGGTACTTCAGTTCCAGGTAGCACCCTGTGGGGAACCTGTCACAAGTCCCATTCCAAATTCCTGTTTTAATTAGATCGTCATAATGTTCTGAAAGTTTCACCTAGGGGATGAAACTTTACAGGCAGGAGCTCTGGAAGTTGGTGATTTTTTGGGGGGTGGGGAAAGGGTATTTTTTAACACAAATAATTCAGGTGTCTGAGTAATAGCAGAGTGGAAAACAATATGCACATTCCCAGTGTGAAAAAATGGCAACCTTTCTCCAAAGAGCTCTACCCCCAAAATTGCCAAGGATCAAGAGTTTAGCTACATCAAGGAAATAGCTGTCACTGAGTAGAAGTGCCTTCGAGTGTTCCAGTGAAACTCATTTCAACTGCACTGAGTTATGAGTGTTAAAAAAAAATTCAAACATAGGCCCAGACTCGGAACAGCACTTAAGCATGTACTTAAGCTCCCTTCCTGAATTGGGATGATTTTCTGAATCTATGCCATGATGGGCAGGCATAGTAAATTTTGCATGTCTTCTCATTTATCTCATAAAGCCTGCAGCATGCATGCATAGCTCGGTTAGCAGTACAATAAATCCCACAGTAATCTTCTAATACTCTGATCTGGTCGGGATCCCACTTAAAGGGGCAGGGCTTCCTCTTGTTGCATCATTGTACAACCCACATGCACGCTATCTACCACCTTAGGTTAGTAGATTGCAGCCAGAGCTTAAAGCTAGGCAGTTATCAGCTCTAGGTGTATTTCTTCCACTAGCTGCTGTTCATATCACTGCGGATGATACAAAACTACTCAAGATAGTTAAGTCCCAGGCAGACTGCAAAGAGTTACAAAAGGATCTCACAAAACTGGATGACTGGGCAACAAAATGGCAGATGAAATTCAATGTTGATAAATGCGAAGTAATGCATTGGAAAACATAATCCCAACTATACATATAAAATGATGGGGCCTAAATTAGCTGTTACTAGTCACAATGACACCAAGGAAGATCTTGGCGTCATTGTGGATAGTTCTCTGAAAACATCCACTCAATGTGCAGCAGCAGTCAAAAAAGCAAACAGAATGTTGGGAATCATTAGGAAAGGGATAGATAATAAGACAGAAAATATCATATTGCCTCTATATAAATCCATGTTATGCCCACATTTGGAATACTGCATGCAGATGTGGTTGCCCTATCTCTAAAAGATATAGTGGAATTGGAAAAGGTTTTAAAAAGGGCAACAAAAATTATTAGAGATCTGGAACAGCTTCCATATGAGGAGAGATTAATAAGCCTGGGACTTTTCAGCTTGGAAAAGAGATGACTAAGGGGGATATGATTGAGGTCTATAAAATCATGACTGGTGTGGAGAAAGTAAATAAGGAAGTGCTATTTACTCCTGGGGTGAAAGTAACTTAAAGGACTTACCAGTACGCCGGAGTCCTGAGCGGGAGGCCTCAACCGGAAGGGGCAAGGCCTCAACCAGAAGAGGCAGGGCCTTTAAATCCCCAGGCCCTTTAAATCGAGATTTAAAGGGGTCGGGACTCTGCTCCGGTAGTGGCAGACAGGAGCCCCGGGCTGCCGCCACCACTATCCCGGGACTCTGGCAGCGGGGCTCAGGCAGGGATTTAAAGGGCCCACAGCTCCGGTTGCTGCCGGGAGCCCCAGGCCCTTTAAATCACTGGCCTGGGGATGCTGGTACAGTCAGCAGTGTACCGGTTCTTGCCAGTACGCCATACTGGACCATACCAGCTTACTTTCACCTCTGTTTACTCCTTCTCATAACACAAGAATTGAATTTCTTCCTATTTACTTCAGATCATTTCTCCAGTTTGCCCAGATCATTTTGAATTTTAATCCTTTCCTCCAAAGCACTTGCAACCCCTCCCAGCTTGGTATCGTCTGCAAACTTTATAAGTGTACTCTCTATACCATTATCTAAATTGTTGACGAAGATATTGAACAGAACCAGACACAGAACTGATGCCTGTGGCACTCCACTTGTTATACCCTTCCAGCGTGACTATGAACCACTGATAACTGCTCTCTGGGAATGGTTTTCCAACCAGTTTTGCACCCACTTTATAGTAGCTCCATCTAGGTTGCATTTCCCTGGTTTGTTTATGAGAAGGTCATGCAAGACAGTATCAAAAGCTTTACTAAGTCAAGATACACTATGTCTATCATCTATCACTTCCCCGCTATCCACAAAGCTTGTCATCCTGTCAAAGAAAGCTATCAGGTTGGTTTGACATGATTTGTTCTTGACAAATCCATGCTGACAGTTACTTATCACCTTGTTATCTTCTAGATGTTTGCAAATTGATTGCTTAATTATTTGCTCCATTATCTTTCGGGGTACAGAAGTTAAGCTGATTGGTCTGTAATTCCCCAGGTTGTCCTTATTTCCCTTTTCATAGATTGGCACTATATTTGCCCTTTTCCAGGTCATCTGGAGTTTCTCCCATCTTCCATGACTTTTCAAATATATTCACTAATGGCTCAGATATCTCCTCAGTCAGCTCCTTGAGTATTCTAGAATGCATTTCATCAGGCCCTAGTGACTTGAAGACATCTAATTTGTCTAAGTAATTTTTAACTTGTTCTTTTCCTATTTGATCCTACCTCATTTTCACTGATATTCACTATGTTAGATGTCTAATCACCACTAACCCACTTGGTGAAAACCGAAACAAAGAAGTCATTAAGCACCTCTGAAATTTCCACATTTTCTGTTATTATTTCCCCGCCCCCATTGAGTAACGGGCCTATCCTGTCCTTAGTTTTCCTCTTGCTTCTAATGCAGTTGTAGAATGTTTTCTTGTTACCCTTTGTCTCTAACTAGTTTGATCACATTTTGTGCCTTGGCCTTTCTAATTTTGTCCCTACATACTTCTGTTATTTGTTTATATTCAGCCTTTGTAATTTGACCTAAATGCATGCACCTGTCCTGACCATCCCACACTGATGTCGGTAAAACAGCCCCTGTGATCCACTAGTGCTTGCAACACCATAGAGAAATATCCCTTTCAGTTTATGCACTCTTTGGCAAGGTGGTCTGGTGGGAGGATAGGGATATGCATTCTGTCTATAGCCCCACTGCAGTTAGGGAACCCCATCGTGGCAAAACCATCCTTTATGTCCTGCACGTTGCCCAGAGTCACTACCCTTCTTAGCAGGTGTGTTGATTGCCCAGTAAACTTGGATCACAACAGATCCCATGGTAGATTTACCCACTCCAAATTGATTCCCCACTGACTGGTAGCAGTTCGGCGTTACAAGCTTCCACAGAGCTATCGCCACTCACTTCTCCACTGTCAGAGCAGCTCTCATTTTGGTATTGTTGCGCTTCAGGGATGGGGAAAGATCTTCACACAGTTCCTGGAAAGTGGCCTTACACATTCAAAAGTTCTGCAACCACTGCTAGTCATTCCATAGCTGCATAATGATGCTGTCCCACCAGTCAGTGCTTGTTTCCCGGGCCCAGAAGCAGTGCTCAACCATGTCAAGCTGATGCGTGACTGTTGCCAGGAACTGCAAATTGCTCCACTGTATGGCTTCCAGCAGGGCTGCTTGCTTGGCATCACATTGTTCTGTGCAGCGGCTCCTGTATCGGCTCTGTAAATACTGCAGGATAAGGCTTGAGGTGTTTGTAATGCTCACAACAGTGTACAGCTGAGCAGGGTCCATGCTATGGAATCTGTGCAGGTAACCCAGGCTTGTGAAAAAGACTTGGTTTGTTTGCTGTTGATTTCAGGGAGTGAGGGAGGTAAGTGCATGATGGGAGGCTAATGCCATGTTCCCATAACCATCCACGCCAATGTTTTCATCTCATAAGGCATTGCAAGCCCAACCCAACGTTCCACTCGGCTCCATGCACTGTGGGATAGCTACCCACACTGCGGCGCTCCGTGTGTCGATGCAAGCCCTGCTAGTGAGGATGCACTCCGCCGGCACAATGAGCATAGTGTGGACATGCAAAATTGACTTGCTTAAATTGAAAGCTTGAAGTCACTTACATAAAGTCAACTTAACATTGTAGTGTAGACATGGCCTCAGGCAGCTAGCTCAAGCTGCTGCATGTCCTGCTGCAGCTCCACTGCTATTCTAATGTGTTAGCTCAAGCAGAGTTAGCATGGGTATGTTTACATCTCCCCACTGCAGGTTAGATTTACCTTGTGTTAACATTATCAGGTGGATTATTCCAGTCTGAAGTAAGAGTATTTAAAACCAAGGAGAGAAGAATAAAAGAAAGAAGGGAGGTATAGAAAACAAATAGTATATCTAGGGAGAGAGGAAATACAGGTGCCCCTTGGTAAGTGAAAATTATGGGCTAAGATATGAGAATTTGTGGAAGCTCCCAGGAGAACAATCATTCATGGTGTTTTCTGAGCTGCAAATCTTCTCCATGATGAATGGTGAGGATGTTTCCTGCTTCCCTTCACTTACAGATGGCCTGGTTCTGTAACCATTTCTCACAATGTTGGCAGTCCCATTTGAACTTAATGGGGCTACTTGTTTGAGTGCTCAAGGTGAGTAAAGATTGCAGAAAGGTGGAGTGAAAATGCAGGTGTCCTGCAGTTGTATCGAGGGAGGCATCAATAGGATAGACAACAAGTAGTATGGGAGACATGTTGTCCTAATTCTAGCCCAGTGGTTGCACCTGTGGTTGCAGAATCATGCCCCACAGGGAGTGTCTTGGTGTGTCCAGTGGCACTGAAGGGGTTTTTAAAAGGGGGTAATTGCTGCTGAGGTTTTCTAAAATATATTAGGATGGGCTGTCATCCGCTCAATAGGCAGTAGGGAACTGTAGAGATGGAGAAGTAGTGTTACATACAGAATGACCCAGACCCTCAAAGGCCATCCCATTGACTCCCATTGAGATTGGTGGGAGCTAGGCACTTAAATATCTTTGTGACAGATTTGACACTCAATTCTTGATTAAGAAAGTCTCCACAAGATGGCAGTGTGTATATACATGCACTCATGAGAATATTACATAATATCAGGCAGAGTTCATGGTCTACAGCCCACTTTTTCCATGGTCCTAAATCACATGAGTTACATGCATAATTGGATTTACTGATTACTGCTGTGAGATGCAATTTTATTTTCCTCTGGTATTAAAACAAATAAAAGTTTGCAACAAATGTGAACTTCATCCTGTATTATCTATTAATGCTAATTAATTAGTAATTTAACAACTACCTTCTCTGAAACAAGAGATGTGGGTAGGAGGCACATGCACAATACTGAGGTTACCTTGATTCTTATTGTTTGTGTTGCCATAGCACCTAGGAGCCCTAGCTAGGGAGAAGGACCCCATTGCACTAGGCACTATGCAGATGCCTGCTTTCTCATAAAATTAGGACAGCTAGGATATTGTTGCATTCTCTTTGTGATCTCACTTAAGGCTGGATCCTAGGAGGCACAGAGTAACCCCAACTCCTGCTGAAGTCAATGGGAGTTATGGACACTTTGCACCTTGCAGCATCAGACCCTTCAGCTCTTTTGGGGCATTCCCATGACTTCAGTTGTTTGACTGTGATCTCTTTACCCACCCAACTCAAACAACATTCACTGAGTGAGTCAGGTGTCAGGTGAGGTATGGGTCATTGTCAGTACCCATGGGCACAATAAAGTTGGAGGGTATTTTGCATTATCACCTGCCCCAGGTGCTGCTTTCCATGAAGGAAATCATGGGCTCTGCCCTGCAAAGTAGTAAATATTCTGGCCCCAGTCCACCCTTTGACTTCTTGGGACTACTCATGTTTTTAAAGTTAAGTGTGTACTTCTGTGATTTGCTGGGTGAGGGCCAGAGTGCTTGGCACCTTCCAGGATCATATCCTAAGTCACCTCAGGACACTTTTCTTGTCTACACCACCCAGTAGGTAGTGGAAGAAACTTGGATTTGATTCCTGGGTTCTCTGCCCTCGCCAGCACTGGACAGAAGTACTGTCATTTCTGTGCCTTCAACGTCAGTAAGGAATCTTTGGCAGGCAACCTTTAACACAGTGTCCATTTGTTTGGTTGCTTGCTGCTACTGTGTTGGATTTACACAGGTTGTAACATAGTAGCAGCATGTACTTGAAAATGAAGGCATCCAAATAGAATGAAGAATGTCCCCATTGCAGATTATTGTGAAAGTCCTATATGCAGCTCAGTAGCCAGATTTCAAATATTACTGACTTGTATCTCTTAAAACTGCTAATGTATCAACTCTCTATCTGTGAGAAATGAGTCCCTCACCAGCTCTTATAAATTAGTTCCAGGCCAGGCTGAAATTTTGCCTGTAGTGTGGGTAAGCGTGACCTTTTCTTGGGTGAAAAATCTAGTTTGTGAAAAGCATTGACTTGATCCACATTTGGGCCCAAGTAAAAATGCACCTGACAACAGAACTCCAATTCAAATGTTCATCTGGCTGCTTAAACTGTGTGAACTAACACAAGCAGCTAGTTTTGCATTTCTACTTTGAGGTGGCTTGATTTTAAAATTTGGTTTCATTTGATGACAAACTGCACTTTCATGGAAATCAGAGGACATTTCCCCCCTTTTTGTGGGCCTGGAAAATAACTTGACTTTTTCCAGCAGATTCACAGGTGGTGTGAATATCCCCTCACTGCTCTAGTCTCTTTGGCTCTAGTATGAAATAAGGTCAGTAGCTGGGTAGGGGGGAAAGGATGGCATTGTAATCAGGAAGGAGAGTTGGCAAAGAAAAGCAGGAAGTATATCCTAGTGCAGAGGTTTTCAGATTTGTTCCAAGACCTTGCATACAACTGAGGTCAAACTAATGAGCCTGAAGTTTCCCAGATCACTTCTTTCTTTCTTAAAAATAGGAACTATGTTAGCAATTCTCCAGTCATAGTGTATGACTCCCAAATTTACAGATTCATTAAAAATCCTTGCTATTGCGCTTGCAAGTTCATGTGCCAGTTCCTTTAACATTCTTGGATAGAGATCATCCAGCGCACGGCCCCTCCCCAGTTTGGTCCCATTAAGATGTTGAACTTGACTTAACCTTGGATGTGGTAACTTCAACTTCTATATATTTTTCCCATTAGCCTCTCTGCCACTACCCCTAAGCTCCTCATTACCCTTATTAAAAACTGAGGCAAAGTATTTAGGTATTGAGCCATGCCTTGATTACATTTAATCTCCACCCCATCTTCAGTGCTTAATGGTCCCACTTTGTTCTTTTTTATATGATGTAAGAACCTTTTACTATTGGTTTTAATTTCCTTTGCAAAGTGCAACTCTGCTTGGCTTTTGGCAATGCTCATTTTCCCCCTACACTTGTGACCTCCATGAAGTAGCTTTCCTTGCTGATCCATCCTTTCCACTCCTTGTAGGTTTTCTGCTTTCTCTTAATGACCTCTTTGAGATGCTTGTTCATCCTTTGGTTTGCCATTCTAACTTTCTGCACAGAGGCATAACACAAAGCTGCCTGATTTGTAATAGGGATGGGTGAACCAGTTCAGATAAAGAACTGATCCCAACCTCTGCCCAAAACTCAAATAGAACCCTAAGACCTCTGGAGTTCTGTACAGCAACATTGAATTTGAAAGAGTTATTTTTCACTTTCACACATGCTGCATTCCTGGTTCTGGCTGTGCAGGGACATGGAAGTGCCCAAAACACAATGAAATAGGCTGTTCTGGTGATATTTCCAGCCCAATTTTGTAGATTCAAAGTCCCAATGACTTCAGTGAGGTTAAATGTGCTCTCACTTTGCCTGATTTGGCCCAAGAGGCTCCAATATTTCAAGAACTTTTAAATCTTATGATCCTTTGCACTGAGTCTCCAAAGCATTTGAGATTCACCCCTTATGCATCTGGAAAAGATTACTCTGCTTCACTCCCTGCAACAGAATGAATCTCTAGAGCTGGACTGACCTTTGCTGTAGTCCTGTCCCAAATCCCATCCAGCTCACTTTATCCGTGATCACTCCACCAGCCTCTGGCCTTACTCCACTGGCTGTTGGTTAGTGTACAGAGGAGATATTATGATATTACAGAGGATGTTAGGATATTATATATTACATCGTGATTTATATATTCATGCAATATGTATAGGTTATTGAGGCCTGATAGGAATGATGCGTGCTTGACATGAATGGTGCATTGCAAGTTAGCAACTGAAGCAAGGACTTAAGGTCAAGGACTATTAGACCTCTTTGTGCAAAAACAATCTGATGTTCTGAAAAAAATGCAGAAAACCATCAAAAAAGAAAATAACACCTGATATAAAATTGTATAAAAATTGGAGGAAATGGCATGCCTTGCGTCATGGTGTCCTGCCCAGGATTGTCTCTTTGGAATTGTGTGGGTAGAAGGCCGAGTAAACAAAGTAAAAAAACTGATGATGCTACAGAACGGACTATAAATGGATGCCTATAATTTCTGCAAATCGGAGTCGTTTATTGATCCAGAGTCCCGTGTGGATATAGAAGTGTTTTTTGCCAGCTCCCTGCATCTTATAATCTTATCCTGATGGAAGGAACCTCGACTGGCCATCAGGACCATTCTGACCTTTGGACTCTGGTATAGTGTGTTTGAGGTGTGAATGTGGAGTGAGTAAGGTTTGTTTTGTAATCAATAAAGAGCATTTAAAGTATTATATACCAACACTGTGTCCAGTATCTGCTTGCTCCCCATCCTGTAGGGAGACCTCTATTGCGGGTCTAACATGTCTCCTGTTACTCCAGCAACCCAGTACCTGTTTCTCTGGAAGATAAGAACTCTCTCTCAGAGCCTTCTGTTATCTTACCAGAAATATTTCCTCCTTTCCAAACTTGAGTAAACTGTCCTATCTGTAAATGAATGCTAGTATCTTCTATTCCAAAATATCCCTCTGTATATCTGACTTAGGGATTTCTAAAGTGCCCATCACCACAATATCTAATTTATATTAGTGGTGGTGATACAACAGTTAGTATTGTAAGCCCTGTGCAGAACCACTCCCATTCAGCAAGTGTGGAACGCCTTCCATATAACACCAGGTTTTGTTGAGCAGTAGCAGACTCTACCTCAGAAGGAAATTGTTTTGACTTCTTAGCAAGAGCTCTCCTATTGCCTCTAAAGGGAATGAATGTGTAGGCTCCATGACCTTTAATGGTGATATCCTGTCCTCAGTTCTCCAGGGCCTGGCCTGGTTAGCTTTACAAAGTAGACAAGTTCCTAACTATGTCATCCTGAGCATTCCCAGGTGATGCAATGCGTGACATAAGTGGGGATTCTGCTGCACTTGATCTTGCAAAGGGCAGATGGTTTGTTACAAAAGCTAGGGGATTAAGTTCTTAGTCAGGCAAAACTTCCACTGACTTTAATGGAAATGTTCACTGAGTGAGAGCTGAGCAAGAACATCAGCTTTTGGCTGTGTTTTTCGGGGGAGGGACATGCATCTCTGGTGCACCCATTCCTATAAATGCTGTCATTTAGATTTGCTGTGGTTGGAACTCTGTACTGATGTAAAACACACAAAAATGAAAGGTCTGTTTCCCTGAAATACCTGGCACAAGTTCCTTGACTTTTTCTATGATTTTTGTTGTTAAAACATAATTAAACTTATCTCTGTAACTTGCCAGTCCAGGTTTTTCCTTCTCTTACCCGTAAAACTACTGGTCTCTTGTGTGCATCTCTTCTCCAAAACCTGGTCTTAATGGCCTCTCCTCCTATACTCTCATACCCAGTGATATCTAAAGCAAACATTAATGCACATCTCCTGGCACCCCTTCTATACAATTGTAAATGATATTTTATGTACCGTCTCCTGAGTTTTGCTCTTCTTCTCACAGTCCATAAGTAACTGTATTTTTTCTTTCCTGTCTCTGACTGCCCCCATTCTTTCTCCATTCTCCTTCCTCTCTCCCTCCCTCATTTTCTCCATTTCTCTTCCCTCCCTTCCCTATGCACTGCCATATTCTCCCCTTTGATTCTCCTATATCACTTCACCACCAGAAGAGGTGATAGTTGCAGTTTGCAAGGGTTCACATAAGGTTTTCTTCCAAGTTTGCTTCATGGGGAGGGGAGTGAAGAAGGTTTCTTTCCTTAAGTAAGGGAGCACACAGCTCTTCCTCCACTGCTAAAAGAAAGGAAGAGTCTCGCTATCTTTGCAATAAGGACCATTTTGGGTGTTATGCCAAGCTACTGATCTCTATATTCAGACAAGTCAAGGGACATGAGCCAGGGTTATAAAAGGTGACATCTGTGTCTCATGAATGGAGTCAGTAACCACTGATCCTTCTATTACTACCTTCCTCTCCCTCCTCCCACCTGAGAATCAAATCTAAAGAAAACATATCACCCCAAACCAGCACCACAAGCTAATACAGCCACCTAATCAGAGACACAAATAGCTACTAAATGTGACAGAAACTGATGAGCTTTGCATATCTTTGCTCTGTACCAAATCTTTCCTGCAGCTTGCACAGTCTGGCATTGCACCTCACCAAATCCTGCATGAAATTCCACTCTATTGTCAGCTTTTGCCTCCCAGACTTCCTTCGCACCAGAGATCCTCCTGATTCTTCTCTCTTTTAAGAAAAACAAAAAACTCACTGGATAAAGCTACTGGCCAATCCGTTCCTACCAGGGACTGGGTGCATCTTCAGAAGTTTGCAGACGTCTTCTAAGAGAAAATAAGGAACTAGCTATTTACTCTCTTTGTTGATGTTATAACTTGAGGCGTAGATTGCTCTGGCTATAGTTATAAACAAACAAATGGCTGCACAATATTCCACAGGTACATTGCTAGATTGCTAAAAACAAGGCCCTGTATGGTGAAGTGTTGAGCATCTTTAACTCCCCTTGAATACTCATTTCTCAGCAAGATCAGGCCCTTAATTTTCAGAGCATCTCTAATATTTTGCCTTACATCTGGCAAATTCTAGCTCCAAAATTACTTTCTGCCTGCGTAAATATCTCCTTCAGATTCAGTTTGATACAGTAATCTTATATTCTTGTCCCTTATATTTTTGCTGGGGGCAGAGGTGGCTGCATTTCAGTGGTGTGTGCTCTGTGTGTTTAGTTAATAAAGAGCTTTAGGATCTTGTGGGATGGAAGAAATGTTGCTGTAGAAATGTAATACAATGAAGGGTACAGTCTAACTGCCAACAGCTGAGTGTAAAAGCTGCAAAGGGAAGTACAGGCAGGGAATGAAACAAATGAACACAGTCAGTGGAGAGCATGACAGGGAGGGTAATGTATTGACAGAAGATGAACTACTGATACATGTGATTGGCCCTTTGCCTTGATCTTCACCAAGAAGGAAAGGCGAGAGACTCTTAAAGGAACACATACAGCTAAATTTTCTAAGGAGCTTTGTGATGGGGGTCTGTAAACCCCCAGACAGGTTAATCTTTGTTAGCAGGGCCTGAACCCTGCTAGGCCACTTGGTTAGCTCACTAACCTGAGCTGTTAGGTATGAGTGGTGATCAAACACAGCTGGGGAGGAAGGAGTCCTAGAGCTCTTGGGTTAAAGGCTGAGAGATGCCTAAGCCATGAGAAAACACATTGAAATAAGAGTAAGAAAGAACTTTTCTGAGCTCTAGTAAGACACCCTGAAGGAGGATGTGGACCTGGAAAAGAAGCCTAGCAAGATAAGGTGTCAGGGAAGGCTGCTACAGGCAGGACAGGGTAATGGCTGCAGAGGATGATGATTCTTGCTGTAGTGGGCCCCAAATGGTTCAATACAGAGCTGAGATTGAGGAATTGCCAAGATGGAAGGAGACAAGGAGTACTCACCAAGGTGAACTCAGGACAGAATTTGGTAAAGTGTTGGGAGTTAAGTGGAACTAGAATCATAGGGTTAGAAGGGACCTCAAGGGTCATCTAGTTTAACTCCCTGCCAAGATGTCTTAACCATCCATGACAAATGGCGATCCAACCTCCTTTGGAAAATCTCCAGAGAAAGAGCTTCCCCAACCTCTGTAGGCAGCCTGTTCAATTGTCCTACTGTTCTTACAGTTAGGAAGTTTTTCCTGAGATTTAATCTAAATCTGCTAGGTTGTAGTTTGAACCCATTGCCTCTTGTCCTGCCCTCTGTGGCAAAAGAGAACAACTTTTCTCCATTTTTTTAATGGCAGCCTGGATTAGAAGTACTTGAGTTGAGATTTCTTTGAGTGGTCTTCACTGAAGAATATGGGGGAGAGCCTGGGAGTCTTAGTAAACCCCAGGAAGAGGCGGTGAAGAGACTGAACATTAGATGTTGTCTGATGTGGACTGTAACTGGCTTTAATGGACCCCTCTTGGAAGTCTCAGCTGAGGCCAATGACTCAATGGGCCATGGAGACTGAACTATCCTATGACCTCCATCAGAATGATCCCTTCAGAACAGGATTGAGACACTGGCAGGAGGAACAGCAGAGAAAAACGATGACCCAACTGTTAAGGTGCTAGCCTGGGACTCAGCTCTGGATTCAATTCCCTGCTCCTCCACCAGCTTCCTCTGTAACCTTGGGCAAGTCACTCAGGCCCAGATCCTCAAAGGTTATTTTAGGTACCTAAATCTCATTGATTTCAATGGAAATTAGGAGTCTAAATACCTTTTTGAAGATCTGGTTCTTAATCTGTGCCTCTATTTCCCCATCTATAACATCAGGGGTGTCATAATGTGGCTCTACTTCACTGTGGTATTGTGAGGATAAATGCAGTAATGACTGTGAGGTGCTCAGATACTACAGTGAATTTTGGGGAGGGGAGAGCTATATAAGTACCTTAGCTTCAGAGAGTGGAGGAAACTTGCATTGCTTGCCCCTCTGTGTTCAATACCTGTTCTGTAGAGAGATTGGCAACGCTGTCTATCTAGCACCTTTAAGCTGTGCTAAACTCACTTCTTTTAAAAGAGAACCTCATAGGTCTTTAAGGTGGTGCCTGCTATAACTTGGTTTGAAACTAATGAGCATAACTCCATAGCACTTCTCAAGCAAATCAGCTTTAAAGAAAGCCAGGAACAAAATCAATTGAAAACACATTTAGATCTAAGCTTCCTGACCTGTTTTCTTTCTCTTTATCAGTGTTGGAAGTCTTTCCAGTGGTCTGGCCTTTGTATGCTTCATGGCTTATTCATATAAACACAGTTTCTGGGAGGCCCAAAAGTGTGTTAGAGTTTATTCATCAATTCCCTTTTCCAAGTAACCCAAAGTTACCCAAGGATTGTTTTTAAATACAGAAGACAAGTTAAGTGAATAACACCCATTTGGCAGTGATACTTGCCTTGTGAATCTAGAGGAAAGCTGCAAGAAACCTCCTTTGCAAACTCAGAACTTGAATCATGATTACTTCAAGGTTCAGGAAGGTGCCTGAGTCTGGAGGCAGGTTTCAGGGCAGCCAGCGTTAGTTTATTTCCAGTAGCCCCCATTCAGCAGCAGTGAAGGCTCAAAAACCAAGAGACATAACAAGAACCATAGTGTGCATGTGTGTATATATATTTTTGGAGGCCTAACTCCTGATTTTTGAGCATTGGAGGTTGGCAATGCTATCCTAATGTCAGTGGGGCAGTTGCCCTGGGAGAAAAATAACAATCAAAACCAGACATCTGGTTTTGATAACCTCAGCAGGAACACATTGCAGATGTCCAAACCTACGGTGAGTGGACTGACTCCATCACAGGCTCTAAGCCACTGTCTCCATGCACCCTCCTTTCTAGGGAGTTGGCAGCTCAGACCTAACAGGGTGTTAAGCTTGTTCTAAGGCTTGGCCCTGCTACCAAGCAGGCACATTGGGATGTACAGCTACAGGAGGGATCTGGAGTGGAGGTCAGATGACAGTCACATGAGCAGCCACAGTCTATAAGACAAACCTGTAGCTTAGCTTAAGTAGAAGTGCCTTGGAGCCCTGGGGCCTGCTAAGGTCAAGCCTCCCCGGGAAGAATTGCAGGTTTGGTGCATCACACAGGGAGCTGGAGGAAACAGCCAGGAGTGCAGGAGAAGCCACTCCTTGGCCCCTGCAGTAGTAGGGGCTATGGGGAGGGTGGTAAAGAATAATAGAATCATAGAAGATTAGGATTGGAAGGGACCTCAGGAGGTCATCTAGTCCAACCCCCTGCTCAAAGCAGGACCAGCCCCAACTAAATCATCCCAGCCAGGGCTTTGTCAAGCCAGGCCTTAAAAACCTCCAAGCATGGAGTTTCCATCACCTCCCTGGGTAACCCATTCCAGTGCTTCACCACCCTCCCAGTGAAATAGTGTTTCCTAATATCCAACCTAGACCTCCCCCACTGCAACTTGAGACCATTGCTCCTTGTTCTGTCATCTGCCACCACTGAGATCAGCCAAGCTCCATCCTATTTGGAACCACCCTTAGGCAGGGCAGAAAAGGTGGGGGAGTAGCACTGTATGTAAGGGAGCAGTATGACTGCTCAGAGCTCCGGTACGAAACTGCAGAAAAACCTGAGTGTCTCTGGATTAAGTTTAGAAGTGTGTGCAACAAGAGTGACGTAGTGGTGGGAGTCTGCTATAGACCACCGGACCAGGGGGATGAGGTAGATGAGGCTTTCTTCCGGCAGCTCACGGAAGCTACTGGATCGCATGCCCTGATTCTCATGGGTGACTTTAATTTTCCTGATATCTGCTGGGAAAGCAATACAGCGGTGCATAGACAATCCAGGAAGTTTTTGGAAAGCGTAGGGGACAATTTCCTGGCGCAAGTGCTCGAGGAGCCAACTAGGGGGGGCGCTTTTCTTGACCTGCTGCTCACAAACCGGGTAGAATTAGTGGGGGAAGCAAAAGTGGATGGGAATCTGGGGGGCAGTGACCATGAGTTGGTTGAGTTCAGGATCCTGACACAGGGAAGAAAGGTAAGCAGCACGATACGGACCCTGGACTTCAGGAAAGCAGACTTCGACTCCCTCAGGGAACGGATGGCCAGGATCCCCTGGGGGACTAACTTGAAGGGGAAAGGAGTCCAGGAGAGCTGGCTGTATTTCAAGGAATCCCTGTTGAGGTTACAGGGACAAACCATCCCGATGAGTCGAAAGAATAGTAAATATGGCAGGCGACCAGCTTGGCTTAATGGTGAAATCTTAGCGGATCTTAAACATAAAAAAGAAGCTTACAAGAAGTGGAAGGTTGGACATATGACCAGGGAAGAGTATAAAAATATTGCTAGGGCATGTAGGAATGTTATCAGGAGGGCCAAAACGCACCTGGAGCTGCAGCTAGCCAGAGATGTCAAGAGTAACAAGAAGGGTTTCTTCAGGTATGTTGGCAACAAGAAGAAAGCCAAGGAATGTGTGGGCCCCTTACTGAATGAGGGAGGCAAACTAGTGACAGAGGATGTGGAAAAAGCTAATGTACTCAATGCTTTTTTTGCCTCTGTTTTCACTAACAAGGTCAGCTCCCAGACTGCTACGCTGGGCATCACAAAATGGGGAAGAGATGGCTAGCCCTCTGTGGAGATAGAGGTGGTTAGGGACTTTTTAGAAAAGCTGGACGTGCACAAGTCCATGGGGCCGGACGAGTTGCATCCGAGAGTGCTGAAGGAACTGGCGGCTGTGATTGCAGAGCCATTGGCCATTATCTTTGAAAACTCGTGGCGAACCGGGGAAGTCCCGGATGACTGGAAAAAGGCTAATGTAGTGCCAATCTTTAAAAAAGGGAAGAAGGAGGATCCTGGGAACTACAGGCCAGTCAGCCTCACTTCAGTCCCTGGAAAAATCATGGAGCAGGTCCTCAAAGAATCAATCCTTAAGCACTTGCATGAGAGGAAAGTGATCAGGAACAGCCAGCATGGATTCACCAAGGGAAGGTCATGCCTGACTAATCTAATCGCCTTCTATGATGAGATTACTGGTTCTGTGGATGAAGGGAAAGCAGTGGATGTATTGTTTCTTGACTTTAGCAAAGCTTTTGACACGGTCTCCCACAGTATTCTTGTCAGCAAGTTAAGGAAGTATGGGCTGGATGAATGCACTACAAGGTGGGTAGAAAGCTGGCTAGATTGTCGGGCTCAACGGGTAGTGATCAATGGCTCCATGTCTAGTTGGCAGCCGGTATCAAGTGGTGTGCCCCAAGGGTCGGTCCTGGGGCCGGTTTTGTTCAATATCTTCATAAATGATCTGGAGGATGGTGTGGATTGCACTCTCAGCAAATTTGCGGATGATACTAAACTGGGAGGAGTGGTAGATACGCTGGAGGGGAGGGATAGGATACAGAGGGACCTAGACAAATTGGAGGATTGGGCCAAAAGAAATCTGATGAGGTTCAATAAGGATAAGTGCAGGGTCCTGCACTTAGGACGGAAGAACCCAATGCACAGCTACAGACTAGGGACCGAATGGCTAGGCAGCAGTTCTGCGGAAAAGGACCTAGGGGTGACAGTGGACGAGAAGCTGGATATGAGTCAGCAGTGTGCCCTTGTTGCCAAGAAGGCCAATGGCATTTTGGGATGTATAAGTAGGGGCATAGCGAGCAGATCGAGGGACGTGATCGTTCCCCTCTATTCGACATTGGTGAGGCCTCATCTGGAGTACTGTGTCCAGTTTTGGGCCCCACACTTCAAGAAGGATGTGGATAAATTGGAGAGAGTCCAGCGAAGGGCAACAAAAATGGTTAGGGGTCTGGAACATATGAGTTATGAGGAGAGGCTGAGGGAGCTGGGATTGTTTAGCCTGCAGAAGAGAAGAATGAGGGGGGATTTGATAGCTGTTTTCAACTACCTGAAAGGGGGTTCCAAAGAGGATGGCTCTAGATTGTTCTCAATGGTATCAGATGACAGAACGAGGAGTAATGGTCTCAAGTTACAGTGGGGGAGGTTTAGGTTGGATATTAGGAAAAACTTTTTCACTATGAGGGTGGTGAAACACTGGAATGCGTTACCTAGGGAGGTGGTAGAATCTCCTTCCTTAGAGGTTTTTAAGGTCAGGCTTGACAAAGCCCTGGCTGGGATGATTTAACTGGGAATTGGTCCTGCTTTGAGCAGGGGGTTGGACTAGATGACCTTCTGGGGTCCCTTCCAACCCTTATATTCTATGATTCTATGATTCTATGATTCTGGTAGTTGAAGGCTGCTCTCAAATCCCCCCTCGCTCTTCTCTTCTGCAGACTAAACAAGCCCAGTTCCCTCAGCCTCTCCTCGTAAGCAGGGCCAGCTCCAGGCACCAGCGTTCGAAGCAGGTGCTTGGGGTGGCAGTTCGAAAGTGGCGGCAGTTTTCTTCACTGCTTGGGGTGGCCAAAACTGTAGAGCCGGCCCTGCTCATAAGTCATGTGCCCCAGCCCCCTGATCAGTTTCGTTGCCCTCCGCTGGACTCTGTCCAATTTGTCCACATCCTTTCTGTAGTGGGGGGCCCAAACCTGGACACAGTACTCCAGATGTGGCCTCACCAGTGCCGAATAGAGAGGAATAATCACTTCCCTCGATCTGCTGGCAATGCTCCTACTAATGCAGCCGAATATGCCACTAGCCTTCTTGACAACAAGGGCACACTGCTTACTCATATCCAGCTTCTCATCCACTGTAATCCCCAGGTCCTTTTCTGCAGAACTGCTGCTTAGCCAGTTGGTCCCCAGCCTGTAGCAGTGCATGGGATTCTTCCGTCCTAAGTGCAGGACTCTGCACTTGTCCTTGTTGAACCTCATCAGATTTCTTTAGGGGAATGGGGAAGTCTGTTACATGCTGGAAGGAGCTGTTGAGCCTGAGAAGAGGGTTGGAAGAGTTGGCTCTGAGCTAAACAATTAGGTTACACCAGACCTCACAAAGGAAAAGTAACTCAAAAGTGCCAGTGGTGCCTTGACTAGAGAGGGGAGAAAGCAAATTGGGGCAGCTGGTGGGTAAGCAGCTGTTGCTACCTCAGACGTTATAATAAATCTCACCCTGAGGCAGGCTGTTCTAGAGCTTCCCTCCGCAAGCTGCTGTATCCTAGTTCCTTCTCCTGCCTCCCTTGCATCCTGGGTGGCGTTATCAAGCCACTCCTGGCCCAAACAGACTGCAGAACCTTAGCAGCTCTTGCAGGCTTCTAAGGTCTGCTAATAGGATGGGTCAACAGCTGATCTTTGGTCCTGTTACAGGCCTATGGAAATTGACATGCATGCTCCCAAGACTCACAGACTCTAATTCCAGAAGGGACCATTGTGATCATCTAGTCTGACCTCCTCCACATTGCAGGCCACAGAACCTTGCCCACCCACTCCTGTAATAAACCCCTAACCTCTGGTTGAGTTACTAAAGTCCTGAAACCATGGTTTAAAGACTTCAGGTTACAGAGAATTCACCATTTACACAAGTTTAAACCTGCAAGTGACCCGTAACCCTTGCTGCAGAGGAAGGTGAAAACCAGCCAAGGTCTATGCCAATCTGACATGAGGGAAAATTCCCTCCCAACCCCAAATATGGTGATCAGTTAGGCCCCCGAGTATGTGGGTGAGACCCACCAGCCAGACACGTGGGAAAGAATTATTTGCAGGAACTCAGAGCCCTCCCCACCTAGTGTCCCGCCTCCAGCCGTTGGGGATTTTTGACTGGCAGTTGCCAATGGGCCACATGCCCACAAGACATGAGCAGAGACATGTGACATTGGTATTTCTGCTGCCATAGGTAGTTTTTTACTGTAAGTAAAAGCCTCACCTTGACCACTCAGTGTCTTTCGATGGCAGTATGAGCCACAAAATGACTTACCAAAACAGGTGAGAATGCTAACTAGAATTCTAAGTCTGTAGAGCCTTTCTAGTCAGCTGTTTGGATAAACGTATTAACGTGTTTATTTGTCCCACACATGTATATCCTAAGATGTTTAAGTTGTTTTTTGAGGTTCTTTACAGCTTCACTTGCTGACATGGTACCCTCTAGACTGTTAGGCCTGGACCCAATTTCAATGGAAATTAGGGTTGCCGACTTTCTACTGGCACAAAACTGAACAACCTTGCCCCTCCCCTCCTCCAAGGCCCCACCCTACCCTGCCTCTTCTCCAAGGCCCCGCCTCCTGCTCACTCCATCCCCCCTCCCTCCGTCACTTGGTCTCCCCTACCCTCACTGACTCGCTCATTTTCACTGCACTAGCTCTGGGGGTTGGGGTATAGGAGGGGGTGAGGTCTCCAGTTGGGGGTGTAGGCTCTGGGGTGGGGCCAAGGATGAGGGGGGTTTGAGGTACAGGAGGGGGCTCTGGGCTGAGGCAGGAGATCGGAGTGTGGGACGAGGTATGGGCTCTGGGCTGGGGATGTGGGTTCTGGGGTGGGGCCAGAAATGAGGGGGGTCATGGTGTGGGAAGGGGCTTCAGGCTGGGGCATGTGGTAGGGGTGTGTGTGGGGGGGGGGTTGAGAGCTCTGACTGAGGGTGCAGGCTCTGGGGTGGGGCTGGGGATGAGGGGTTTGGGGTGAAGGAGGGTGCTCCGGGCTGGGGATGAGGGGTTTGGAGAGCAGGAGGGGGATCAGGGCTGGGACAATGGGTTAGGGCACGGGAGGGGGTGAGGGGTGCAGGCTCTGGGCGGGGCTTACCTCAGGCGGCTCCCAGAAGCAGGGGCATGTCCCCTTCTGGCTCCTACTCGTAGGCATGGCCAGGTGGTTCTGTGCGCTGCCCCATCCAGAGGTGCTCCCCCCTTCCCCCCAATGTGGTTCCCCCCTTCCCCCCAATGTGGTTCCCAGCCAATGGAAGCTGCGGAGCCAGTGCTGGGGCAGGGCAATGCACGGAGCCCCCTGGCTGCCCCATGCCTAGGAGTCTGAGGGGGGACATGCCACGGCTTCTGGGAGCTGCACGGAGCCACAGCAGGCAGGGAGCCTGCCTTAGCCCCACTGTGCCTCCAATTGGACTTTTAACAGCCTGGTCAGCAGTGCTGACCAGAGCAGCCAGGGTCCCTTTTTGACCAGGCATTCTGGTTGAAAACCAGACACCTGGCAACCCTAATGGAAATTAGGAGCCTAAATACCTTTGTGGATCTGTACCTTAATATTTTAGTATCCTTGCCTTATGGTTTATCTCTACAATTACACACAAAATTATATTAAAAGAACACTATGGTTGCAAAGTCAAGCACTCCAGTTTGGAAATTCCAGTATTAATGTTGCCTCTACAACCTTAATTTGTTTCCCCTGAGCATATCAATATGATAGACTATTTTTCCCCCCACAGGATCCTTGTGCACAGGATGAACCTGATTTTATGATGAAATTGGGGTTGTGTAATAAAGGATGCTATCTGGAGGACCTCTGCTTCACTTGTTGCAGAAGTTGGAAGGTGTGTAGAGAATGAGGTGGGAGACTGGAGGAAGAGAAAGGAAGCCTTATAGGTAAGGTAAGTCAGTGTTGCCCTGGAGAACAGGATTCTATCCCTGCCTCTGCTACAGGGCAAGTCACTTAAACCAAATTTCACAGGTGGTAGCTGATAGTTGTCTTTTTCTGCGTGCCCAACTTGAGATGCTAGGGTTTGAATTGCAGAAGTGCCGAGCACTCACAGCAGTGACTGAAGTCATTGGGAGCTGTGCTAGAATACATAAAATTGCTATATAATGCTAAGTACTGTTTAAAATCAGGTTCTAGGCACCTCAAATTAGCTACCCAAAATTACACACTTGACCTTAATCTCTATGCCCCAGCTGCCCATCTGTAAATTGAGGATAATACCAACCCGTCACCTTAAACAGGAATTGTGAAAATTGATTAACATTTATGAAACACTCTGATACTGCAATGATGAGCACCATAGAACAGACCATAAGGACATTAATAATTCTGTTTTCAGAACAGGGTTTGAATAATGTGCAGTAAAATAAGGCCCGTGGCCACACATCGAACAATGAGGATAAAAGAAAATATTGAATAGCTGCTCATTAAGTGAGCACCATCCAGCCTGTGCACTGAATGAGGCAAGGTTCCTGTGGGAAAAAGTGATCGTGTGATTAAACACAGTATCATCATAAGTAATGCATACTTACCAAGGGGCCAAATTAGGTGGACTGGCAACCTTGACTTTGGTAATTCCTGACTTTGCAACCTTAAAGTTCTTTTAACAGTTGATGTGTAATTTCCTAGTTTTTTTTTTAAAGCAACTGCATCATGGGCCTTTATAGTGGCACCCGTATGGTTCGGTGGGAGTGTTGGAACCTCTAAATCCACTGGACCAACTTCTGCCTCCTGGGCTAATATAGTAATATATCGTGGTAGTAGGTTGTCATCCTGTGAGGTCCAGCACAAGAGGAGGATTTGGGGGACTTGGCCAAGAGGGTTTCACAGGTTTTTGCTGACAGCAGAGGAATGGTGAGAGTCTGGAATCCGGGATTCCGTTCCAGGCTCTGGAGAGCAGTGTGCTCAGGTAGTCACTGATTCTTCTGCCTACCTCTCCCTTAAGCTTGACCCCTTCTGCCCTGTCCCAGTCCTGTCTCTTCTCCCCAACCTTGGCTTCTAGTCCTAGTTGCCTCTCTGCCTTCTCATCCCAGTCCTAATCTCTCTTTTGAACTCACTCTCAGTCCCAATTTTCTCTAGTCTTTCCCCATCCCCAGGCGAGTCTAGTTTTCTTGCCCAGCCAGACCAGATTCTCTCCTCCCTCCAGTCTCACAAACTCCTTGTCCTAATCTACTCCCATTTCTCCCCTCTGCATTTGACTCAGATGACCAGCAGGGGGTCATTGAGAGCTCTGGAAAGGTAGGCTCCCTGTTCTCAATGCCAGTGCTTGGCCCAGACTAGCTAGGAGCAGCCATTACAGGGAGAGTCCTAAGCCCTGGACTGGAGTGCGCTCAGTCACTCTGTGGGGATGGAAGTGCAAGGTACAGTCACATGTAGGAGCGATGAAGGGGATGCAGCATGCCCCATTGTTCTGTGGGGACAGTGCATGTGCAGTCTGGTCATGCAGAGGAGCTGTGAGGCTTGAGCATGCTCAGCAAAGACAAAAAGAAAAGGAGTACTTGTGGCACCTTAGAGACTAACCAATTTATTTGAGCATAAGCTTTCGTGAGCTACAGCTCACTTCATCGGATGCTGTAGCTCACGAAAGCTCATGCTCAAATAAATTGGTTAGTCTCTAAGGTGCCACAAGTACTCCTTTTCTTTTTGCGAATACAGACTAACACGGCTGTTACTCTGAAATCAGCAAAGACAGAGTCTGTAGACATTTTGGCTGTAGATTTCTAGCAAATCTCTTCGGAGCATGTACAAATGGCAGTTTTCCCCCAAAGGCTTATAAACTGGCCAAATCTGGGGGGATTTTCACAGGGATGTCAAAAAGGCATGTCCCTGATACAAAGGCCAGTCCCTGCCAAATTTCAAATCCCTGCTCCAAAACACAGGAGCACTAGAGCTTTGCAAAGTAAAAAGTTGCCAGAAGTGTTTTAACATGGGCAAAACACTCTTCTCTAGCTTCTTTCATGGAAACAGCTGAACTGTTTTGGCTGAAATTTTCCAAGAAAATCAACCTGAGGCAGACACTTGGCATGGAAAATTTCAGCCCAGTTACAGTTTGGCAATGTTTGATAAGCAATGAAAACAGGATCTTACAATAAGAAGTGTCAGGCAACCTTAACAGTCTGTCTTACCAGCTGGACCTATAATAACGGATAAGAACAGGCATTTTAATCCTTTGGCATTGAAGACGGGGAAGTGAGGTATCAGGAGAGCTGCGTTCTAGTCCCAGCTCCACCAGTGACCTGCTGTGGCCTTAGGCAATTCTCTTCCCCCTCTGAGCCCCTGCTTCCCTTCCCCTCCCACCCTCTGCCTGTTGTGTTTATTTAGACCAGGGGTCTGCAACCTTCGGCACGTAGCCCATCAGGGTAATCCGCTGGTGGGCTGCGAGACAATTTGTGTACATTGACCGTCCACAGGCATGCCACCCCCCTCACCCCCCGCCCGCCCCGCAGCTCCCAGTGGGAGTGGTTTGACATTTCCGACCAATGGGAGCTGCGGGAAGCGGTGGCCAGCATGTCCCTGTGGCCAGCGCTGCTTCCCGTAGCTCCCATTGGCAGGGAATGGTGAAGCATGGCTGCTGGGAGCTGTGGGGGGGCCATTCCTGTGGATGGTCAATGTAAAGAAACTGCCTTGCAGCCTGCCAGCAGATTACCTTGATGGGCTGCATGCCAAAGGTTGCCCTGATTTAGATTGTAATCTGACATCTATGTTTGTATGCAGCCCCTAGCACAGTAAGGCCCTGTTCTCAGCTGGAGCTTCTCAGCATGGGAATCTTAAAAATAACTAACTCAGTGTGGGTCTTTCTCATGCTCTAGCAGCTGGCCCATGGAAAGAGGAGTCTGATGCTGCTCCTACTTACTGGGCTCTGTATTTTGTCTCAGTTGGTAGAGGCTCATGCTTTTTTGATCAGCAGTTCCCAAACTTTTGAGGGTCGTGCCCTCCTTACTCTTGTCTGTGCTCCCCTGCCCCCTGGAGCTGGGCCAGGAGCAGGGCCGCAGCTGGGGGTGGGGGATGCGGACAGGGGTAAGGGGGTCGAGGCTGGGGCCACAGCTGGGGGTGGGTCTGGGGCAGGGAGGGGGGCTGGGAGCAGAGCTGTGGCCGGGGCTGAGGCTGAGGCTGAGGGCAGGGGCAGGAGAGGAGCCACAGCCAGGCTGCAGCGGGGGCCAGCAGCTGGGCCCCTGGCTGGGTGCAGAGCTACGGCTGGGGGCGTGGCCAGGTGCAGGGCTGGGAACCGGGGCCATAGCAGAGCTGGGGGTGGGGCAGGGCTGGGTGGCACCCGCTTCCTGCTCCCTGTGGAGGCTGGCCTGGGCCCACCCCGAATGTTCCTACGTGCCTCCCTATGGGGGCACACCCCACAGTTTGGAGACCTCTGTTTTAGATCAAGAAGTCCTGGTTCAATTCCTGCTGTTGACCCATCCTGTTATCCACTGCGTTAATACATATAGCATTCTTTCCCCCACAAACTGCTTTACAGACACCAGCACACTAATCCTTTCAACCCTCCCCCAGTATTTTTATCTTTGTTTTACAGATGAATTGTAGGAATGGGGACAAAGTGGTTAAATACCTTGCCTTGGGTCACAGATGAAGTGAGTTTCTGATCCAGAGCTATAACACAGAAATTCCTGACTCTCAGCTCTCTGGTCAGCCCATATTATTGCACTTCTCTCTTATCCAGGTAGGGTTGGCAGGCATCTGTTTTTTGACCGGAAGACCAGGTTAAAAAGGGACCCTGGTGGCTCCAGTCAGCACTGCTGACAAGGCTGCTAAAAGTCTGGTCGGTGGCATAGCAGGGCTAAGGCAGGCTCCCTGCCTGCCCTGGCTCTGCACAGCTCCCAGAAGCAGCCAGCATGTCTGGCTCCTAGACACAGGAGTGGCCACAGAGGCTCTATGTGCTGCCCCCCCCCCCCCAGTGCTGGCTCTGCAGCTCCCATTGGCAAGGAACCACGGCCAATGGGAGCTGTGGGGGTGGTGTCTGCAGGTGCAGGCAGCGTGCAGAGCCCCCTGACCCCTCCACCTAGGAGCCAGACGGACATGGTGGACGCTTCAGGGAGCCGCCTAAGGTAAGCACTACCTGGCTGGAGCCTGCACCCTAACTCCCTCCCAGAGCCTGCACCCCAACCCCCTGCACCAGCCCTGAGGCCCCTCCCACACCCAAACTCTCTCCTGGAGCCCACACCCTCCCACACCACAACCCGCTTCCCCAGCCATAAGCCCCCTCCTGAACCCCAAGCCCCTCATCCCCTGCCCTACCCCATAGCCCACACCCCCAACCGGAGCCCGGGCTCCCTCCTGCCCCCCAACCTCCTGCCCCAGCCTGGTGAAAGTGAGGGAGGGAGGGGGAGAGCGAGCAACAGAAGGAGGGGAATGGAGTGAGTGGGGGCAGGGCCTCAGAGAAGGGGCAGGGTGGAGGTAGGGGCGGGGCCTTGGGGGCAGGGCAGAGGGCAGGGATGTTTGGTTTTGTGCGATTAGAAAGTTGGAAACCCTATATCCAGTAGCCAAATAGTCAATCAGTCTTCTCCTGGGGACTAGCAGGCTGAGATCTTTATTTGGGCAGCTAGCCCCAGCTGTTGCCTATGCTGCCACAGCCACCCTGCTATTTTTCGCACGCTAGCTTGATCAAAGCTAGCACATGTACCTCTGCTTGAGCTGGGAATTGCACCTCCCAGCTGAAGGGGGGCTGTACCTTTATATTCAAGCTAGGAAATGCCAAGTATCAGTGCTCAAGGAAATTGCAGACTGATTTCTGGTTGTGATGTGTTTTACAATGCAGGGACAGATTCTGATCTCATTTTCCAATAGGGCATATCTGGAGTAACTCCACTGCAGATAATTATTCTATTCTGGGTTTTACACTGGTGGAATTAAGGAGCATCATGTGAAACTAATGTTCTCTGGAGCTCATGGGGTGGGGTCAGCGACAAGAATACAAGTTCTGTGTTTAAATCTTTCTTGAAATATGTTTTTAAAACAAACGAGCTTTGACAACATACTTCTTCCCCAGGCACAAGTCAGCTTCCATTTGCAGAGGCCCCACTATTGTGCCATTTCCATAGTGGATAAGGCTGCAGGGGGTGAAGGGAGGGAAAGCACTGCAGAGCCCTTGGGTAATTAGCAGCATGGTTGAGCCCAAGAACACTTAATGTTCTGCTAGCTGTACAGGTCAAGGACCATACAGAAGGAAAAGGAGGGAGAACAGGAAGACTAAATGAAGACAGACGATTACCCCCAAATAAAAGTAAGGGGGGGGAGAGAGGGAGAACCGTCTACATTAAAAAGCTTGTTTGTAGCCGCTGAAGAACACGTGTCCCCAGTAGCACATTGTGTTCCATGTGACAGGGCTGAGGGAGGCAGTGTCTCCTGACTAAGCAGATGAAGAGGACTCTTTATGCTGAGGAAATGGGAAACATTAGAAGAGATGAATGCACAGGGGGTGGTCATTCGCCTGCACAAATGCCCAGACAAAAAGGCGGCATTGTCTGGGGCTTTAGAGAATGGGATGGAGAGCTAGGAGACCTGCGTTATACTCCCAACTCTGCCATCAGCTCACTCATTTTGGGCAATCCGTGGTACCTGGTCTTCTGTCCACACATTTACGTCCCATTATGCACATCATCCCCATTAGGCCAGGGATGATGCTGGCTTCAGCAGAGCAGTGGTCCACACCGCAAGACCATAAACTCCGAGCCCAACTCCATCAAAACTACTTGTGAGTCACCTAGAATGGAATCGACATGAGCAAGCGTTCAAAGAAGGAAAAATGGTTACCTACCTTTTCACAACCGCAGTTCTTCGAGTTATGTTGCTCATGTCCATTCTGTTACCTGACTTCCTGCCTCTCTGTTGGAATTGTCAGCAAGAAGGAACCTAGAGGGCATAGGGCCAGCGGTGCTTGATGTGCATGAGCCCAGCACTCAGGGGGGCGCCACTGCTGACCCTGTGGATACCGCTGGGGTAGAAGTCTCTGACGACTGTGCACACGGGTGCGCACACACCTAGAATGTCATGGACGTGAGCAATACATCTCGAAGGACAGCAGTTACGAAAAGATAGATAACTGTTTATTTTTCCTCCTCTGATCTAGATATCAAAGCGGTGCTGTCTGCATTAATATCTTAACATCTTAGCTTTTGCTATTTCTAATAAAAAGATAAACCCTGAAATCTTGTTTCAAATCTTGATTGTCCTTCTCCAGACTTTTTTTTTTTTAACTTTTTTTGGATGTTGTGGGTGGGAGGAGTTTGATGTGGGTGGGTGAGGTTCTGTGGCATGCAACATGCAGGAGGTCAGACTAGATGATCATGATGGTCCCTTCTGGCCTTGAAGTCTGAGTCAACCTGAGACAAGAGGCATACAGCTTTTTGCTGAAAACTTTAAGCGACAAAGCATCAGTGTAGATGCTGCAGTTCGTTATATCACCATAACTGGCCTCCCCAGTATCCCACAATGCCCACCGTGACTGCTCTGCTCACTGTTTTGAACTCAGCTGTCCGGGAAGTTCAGACAGCTGAGCTCCAGCAGCAGAGAGTATATAATTAGCGTGGAATGGTGCTGTCTCCCGCACTACAAACAGAGGCAGGCAGGCAGGGGCAGGTGTGTGTGTATGAGAGAGGGAGAGAGAGAGAGACTGCTGTGCTGTGAAGAGTCAGGGAGGGAGATGGTGGATGATGGGGGAGGGGGTGACCCCCATTCCCCTGCCTTAGGACTGGTTGCTTCCAGCAGCTGCCTGAACTTAGAGACAGCATGCCAACACACTCCCCAACACACACTCTGTTTCTCTCACATACACATTCCCCCACACTCTCTCACACACTCCCCCAACATACACTCTGTCTGTCCCTCTCCTCCACATGCTCCCTGTCACACTCTCCCCTCCACACACTTCAGTTGAAAAACATCTGGCAATCTAGTAGGATGCTCATGGAACGATGGGACTGAGAAATCTGCATCATGTGATGCTGTACCTGCCCCATGAGGCATTGCAAACCCTTCCTGAAGCACCCTGCAGCCAGTTGCACAATGGGATAGCTACCCACAGTGCACTGCTCTGTGTCGATGCAAGAGCGGTTAGTGTGGATGCGCTCTGCTGACACAAGGAGCTAGTGTGGACATGCAACAGCGGTTTAATTAAAGTGGCATAGCTCTTATTGACAAAATTCTGCAGTGTAGACATAGCCTTAATTGTGCTGGGGATCTCTTAGTTCAGTCAATACTACTTCAGCTTCCTGATTAATCTCCTTCTGGGTTCTGTGATGCACAAAAGGGTGTTTTCCTCTCCACTTGAACTCCATATTCTTGCCTTCTGGAATTTTAGACAGCTTGATCTCAATTTTTGACATTGACAACACATCAGCAGAAGCACTCATGCTGGAAACACAGTTGGGTGACAATATTCAGATTTTAGAGACAAAATTCTGTACTTCATCGTTAGTTTGCAAAACTGTACAGTCTCTTCACCCTGGACAAGATCAAGAGTGGTGACTCTAGTTTTATGATTGCGTTATGGGCTTTTTTATGGGGTCAACAGCTGCCACCCTGTATGAGGCTGACAGTCCATCCAGTCCAGCATCCTGCCTCAGTAACATCCAATACCTGATATTTCAGAGGAACTCTACCTGTACCTTGCTTATAATTATTTGTGGGATGCCGTACATAGAGACTTCTCCCTGGCCACTTGAGGCGACTAGCTTATGCCCTGAAATATGAGATTGTCTTACAGAAAGGGATAAAACAAACGTTTGTGATTGTCCTATCCCTGGGCTAGCAAAACTAAGAGGAAACTCACTCCCTTTGAAATCTAACTCCCTTTAATTAAAGGCTACAGCCTTAATTGATGGGTGACAGCTTGAGGATTGCTTCCAAACATCTGCGCAATTGATAGATATGCCCTCAAACCAAACATCTCTGGGGGATTCCCTTGTGTATTCCGAGGGAGGAAGCTAATTCCAGGAGCACACTCCCTTGAGATAAATCTGTTATGAAAACTTAATTGCACAACCCTTCCAAAAAATGTTCCCATGGGTAATCTTGGTAATTTCAGCTCCCTCAAAGTGCCTATACAGGAAAATACCAGTTAGATGTTTGTCTCCCTTTTGTGAACTCTGGCTGCCCTGTGTACATGGAAACCTTGTCTTTCTGCTAACCTTTCAAGCAAAACACTGTTCAGACACCATAGTGTGTAGCACTGTTCAAACCCAACAAGAAGGGAAAATCCCAATAGATGGTAGCTAGAAAGTGCTGGCAAAGTTACAGTAATGTGTTGCAAAGGACTGCTACTTCTGATTTTTAGGAACAGAAAGAAAATATACTGTAGACCCTAACTGTAATGCACAGTATCATATCAGATGGTGCTTCCTGTCTGCAGGTCAGAGAACCCACATAAACAAGCTTTAGTCTGTTTACAGTAAATGGGTCAGCTGAAAATGTGGAGACTGGATGGCTCAAGGATCTGCTAATGGAATGTTAAGCCTTTAGGTCCAGGTCACATTTTAATTGGGATGAAACCAATAAAGCTCTATGGAAATTACTCTAAATTTCCTATTTGCTGGGGGATGCGAGATACTCTCCAGGCTTTTCAGCCACCCTACAGAATTCCATAGCTGGGACAGAATGGCAGAGATACTGGTAATGGCTGCTGTGTCTCTGATCTGGTCTCTCTTCAGACAGACTTTCAGCTCTTGGACATGTAACCCTTCTGCCCATCAGAGTTGGCAGCAACAAGGGCCGGGTTCAGTATCTAGGGGTTCCGTTTCAATACACAATGCAAACCAGCTCAAGCTCCCACCCAGTGACCTGGGACAAATATATACCACCCCCGCTGGGCGCCTCTAAGAGATAATACTTCCCCTCTTGCAAGCACATAGTCTGAGTGTAGCAACAGCCTTTTAATAACAGAGAGAAAAAATGTGGCATTATGTTGGGGAAACACCACCAACAGGATTCATAACACAACCCATGAGCAAAAAAACACCACCCCAAGCAATTTGGGGCATGTCCTTTCCCTTTGGTTCTTGAGTCCAGCAACCCAAAGTCACCCAAAGTCCCAAAAGTCCAACAACCCAGAAGTCTCTGTCCCTGGTCAGTGCAGCACCAGAGCTCGAAAGTTTATCTGCAGAGTTTTACCTCCCAACCTGGGTGGAGACGGGTGTGTGTGTGTGTGAGAGGGTTTAGGGGCACCTTACATGGTCCAAAGCCAATTGCCCCACCTCTCCTTGGGGCTCCGCTCCACCAGCTGTTCCACGAATCGCTCCTTTCTGCCAGCCACGCCCCATGAGCTGCTCCAGCCATCCCACAAACTGCTCCACTCCACCAGCCGCTCTGCTCTGCCAGCTGTCCTGCAAACTGCTCCGCAATATATCTTCAGGCTCCCCCACTACTTAACACAACACTCAGTGATTTCAGCTCTTAGTAAGTTTAGCTATTTTGTGATTTTAGCCTGTAGTAGGGGAGCTTCAGTGCTAGTACACCATTAGCCCAAAGTGAATTCAGCTCAGCAGCCTATAACTAGACTCCTAATGGAATCAAAATTAGCTCTGATATTCCATAGTGGAAATAGGAGGCAGTGCAATTAGCATATAAAGCCCTCACCAGTAACCCCATATCAGCAAGTAATTCTTTCTTTGCTCTCAATTCACTGAGTTTGGAACCCATGTCCCTTGCCTAGCAACTGCTACTTAGTTGATGGTGAGTCCCTCCATGTTGGTGAGTCCCTCCTTGTTGAACCTCATCAGATTTCTTTTGGCGCAATCCTCCAATTTGTTTAGGCCCTCTGTATCCTATCCCTACCATCCAGTGTATCTACCTCTCCTCCCACTTTAGTGTCATCTGCAAACTTGCTGAAGGTGCAATCCACGCCATCCTCCAGATCATTTATGAAGATATTGAACAAAAACAGCCCGAGGACCGACCCTTGGGGCACTCCACTCGATGCTGGTTGCCAACTAGACATGGAGCCATTGATCACTACCCGTTGAGCCCGACAATCTAGCCAACTTTCTATCCACCTTATAGTCCATTCATCCAGCCCATACTTCTTTAACTTGCTGGCAAGAATACTGTGGTAGACCGTGTCAAAAGCTTTGCTAAAGTCAAGGAACAACACGTCCACTGCTTTCCTCTCATCCACAGAGCCAGTTATCTCATCATAGAAGGCAATTAGATTAGTCAGGCATGACTTGTCCTTGGTGAATCCATGCTGACTGTTCCTGATCACTTTCCTCTCCTCTAAGTGCTTCAGAATTGATTCCTTGAGGACCTGCTCCATGATTTTTCCAGGGACTGAGGTGAGGCTGACTGGCCTGTAGTTCCCATGATCCTCTTTCTTCCCTTTTTTAAAGATGGGCACTACATTAGCCTTTTTCCAGTCGTCCAGACTTCCCCCGATCACCATGAGTTTTCAAAGATAATGGCCAATGGCTCTGCAATCACATCCGCCAACTCCTTTAGCACTCTCGGATGCAGTGCATCCGGCTCCATGGACTTGTGATTGTCCAGCTTTTCTAAATAGTCCCACACCACTTCTTTCTCCACAGAGGGCTGGTTACATCCTCCCCATGCTGTGTTGTCTAGTGCAGTAGTCTGGGAGCTGACCTTGTTCGTGAAGACAGAGGCAAAAAAAGGATGGAGTATATTAACTTTTTCCACATCTTCTGTCACTAGGTTGCCTCCCTCATTCAGTAAGGGGCCCACACTTTCCTTGATTTTCTTCTTGTTCCTAACATACCTGAAGAAACCCTTCTTGTTACTCTTAACATCTCTTGCTAGTGGCAACTCCAGCTGTGATTTCGCTCCTGCATGCCTGAGCAATGTTTTTATACTCTTCCCTGGTCGTTTGTCCAATCTTCCACTTCTTGTAAGCTTCTTTTTTGTGTTTAAGATCAGCAAGGATTTCACTGTTAAGCCAAGCTGGTCGCCTGCCATATTTACTCTTCTTTCTATACATCGGGATGGTTTGTCCCTGTAACCTCAATAAGGATTCTTTAAAATACAGCCAGCTCTCCTGGACTCCTTTCCCCCTCATGTTATTGTCCCAGGGGATCCTGCCCATCAGTTCCCTGAGGGAGTCAAAGTCTACTTTTCTGAAGTCCAGTGTCTGTATTCTGCTGCTCTCCTTTCTTCCTTGTGTCAGGATCCTGAACTTGACTATCTCATGGTCACCGCCTCCCAGGTTCCCATCCACTTTTGCTTCACCTAATAATTCTTCCCCGTTTGTGAGCAGCAGGTCAAGAAGAGCTCTGCCCCTAGTTGGTTCCTCCAGCACTTGCACCAGGAAATTGTCCCCTACACTTTCCAAAAACTTCCTGGATTGTCTGTGCATCGCTGTATTGCTCTCCCAGCAGATATCAGGGTGATTAAAGTCTCCCATGAGACCCAGGACCGGCAATCTAGTAACTTCTGTGAGTTGCTGGAAGAAAGCCTCGTCCACCTCATCCCCCTGGTCCGGTGGTCTATAGCAGACTCCCACCACGACATCACCCTTGTTGCTCACACTTCTAAACTTAATCCAGAGACTCTCAGGTTTTTCTGCAGTTTCATACTTGAGCTCTGAGCAGTCATACTGCTCCCTTACATACAATGCAACTCCCACACCTTTTTTGCCCTGCCTGTCCTTCCTGAACAGTTTATATCCATCCATGACAGTACTCCAGTCATGTGAGTTATCCCACCAAGTCTCTGTTATTCCAGCACATCATAATTCCTTGACTGTGCCAGGACTTCCAGTTCTCCCTGCTTGTTTCCCAGGCTTCTTGCATTTCTGTATAGGCACTTGAGATAACTCGCTGATCGTCCCTCTTTCTCAGTATGAGGCAGGAGCCCTCCCCTCTCGCGCGCTCCTGCTTGTGCTTCCTCCCAGTATCCCACTTCCCCACTTACCTCAGGGCTTTGGTCTCCTTCTCCCGGTGAACCTAGTTTAAAGCCCTCCTCACTAGGTTAGCCAGCCTGCTTGTGAAGATGCTCTTCCCTGTCTTCGTTAGGTGGAGCCCGTCTCTGCCTAGCACTCCTCCTTCTTGGAACACCATCTCATGGTCGAAGAATCCAAAGCCTTTTCTCAGACACCACCTGTGTAGCCATTCGTTGACTTCCACAATTCAACGGTCTCTACCCAGGCCTTTTCCTTCCACGGGGAGGATGGACGAGAAGACCACTTGCGCCTCAAACTCCTTTATCGTTCTTCCCAGAGCCACGTAGTCCACAGTGATCCGCTGAAGGTCATTCTTGGCAGTATCATTGGTGCCCACGTGGAGAAGCAGGAAGGGGTAGCGATCCGAGGGCTTGATGAGTCTCGGCAGTATCTCCGTCACATCGTGAATCCTAGCTCCTGGCAAGCAACAGACTGCTTGGTTTTCCCGGTCGGGGCGGTAGATAGATGACTCGGTCCCCCTGAGGAGAGAGTCCCCGACCACCACCACCCTCCTCCTTCTCCTGGTAGTGGTGGTCGTGGAACCCCCAACCCTAGGACAGTGCATCTCATGCCTTCCAATCAGCAGAGTCTCCTTCTATTCCCTTCCCTCAGATGTATCATCTAGTCCACTCTCCACATTAGTAACTGTGGAGAGAACATGAAAACAGTTACTTACCTGTTTCTGCGTTGCTGGTACATGGACGCTCCCCTTTCTTCTTCTGGAGGTCACATGCTGCCAAATTTCTTCACTGTCCTCCTGTCCCCACAGTGCAGCCTGCTCTGAATCTTCAGAATGTTTTGTCCTTAGAAGCATATCCTGACATCTGTCCAGGAAATCTTCAGTTTCTCTTATGCAACGCAGGGTCGATACCTGTTTCTCCAGACCTTGAACCTTCTCTTCCAATATGGAGATCAGCTTGCACTTTGTACAGAGAAAGTCGCTTCTGTCCTGCGAAAGAAAGACAAACATGGCACATCCAGTGCAGGTCACAACAGCTGAAAGCTCCCCATCCATATTACCTTCCTTCTATGAGCTTCCTCAGGAGTTGTAGTAACTACTCAGAGAAGCCGGCAAGATGTAAGCCTCAGTGGGCTCTCCCCAGGTGAACTCCCAGGCAAACTCCCTCTGTTAGCCTCTCTGCTGTTCGCATACATAACAGGATTGAGGAAGAATGGTCTTTTGGTTTTGTGTATATATATATATTTGCTAAGGAATTTCAGTTGCATTAACAAATTGAAAAGCATGTGAATCAATAATCTGTCAGAAATGCACTGCTCTGCCCACCTCACTCTAGACATGGTGCTTTCTATTAGCATGAAATTAACAAGCTTCCAAAAATAATCTTAGGATTGCAGGGAATTTTTCTATATTCTGCCACGTGAAACAGAGGGTAAAGAGAATATTGTTTAGATACCCAAGGCCTGATTCTGATCTCACTACACAGTAATTACCCTGGATTTACACCAGTGTAAAGGAGGTTAGAATTAGGCTCCCATACTCTGTGTATGTGAGTGAAACAGCATTAGTATGTAGTTCTTATTTCTCGGTCTAGGCATAGAATGTGGGTTGGAGCTCACAACAATTATCACGTTTGTCACCTTTCACATATACAGGTAATTCCAGAGAAAATGAAGATAACCGTTGGCTAAGATTTCAAACATCATCTAAACTCAGGGTTGTTTAGATTCAGGGCTTGGGCCCATCTCTAGTAATAATGAGGCTAAGATAAGGGTTATCAAGTCTTGTGGTTGAGAGCATAAGCTTATTTGGATGGGTTGGGAAGGAATCTCTTCTCCAGGTACCTTTTACAATTAGGCAGATGCATTAAGCATCTTTCTGCAAATGCTTTCTGCAAAGCATGGGTAGTGATCACTGCTGGAAGCATAATCTAATACTTGTATGGCATATTCTATGGTGTCAAGTAAAAAATAGGCGGATTATTGTATTCCAAGTGGTGATGCTATACTTCTTGTGCTTCTTCCCGCTATGTGATTGGGGGGAGGAGCAGTTTTTTTATCTACATGTAAAATCTTGATTCTCTGAAGGGAAGAACCCTGAGTGTAAGTTTCTGTCACAGCATCTCTTTGTTTACAGGTAGCTTGGGTCAATCACAGAGGGATATGGAAAATCTTGTGTATAATATAAATACCATGAGTTGCTATAAAACCAGATCGGCATGCTAACAGAACCCACAGTTTCCGGTGTGTGTTTGTGTGTATAGCCCTCCTACCGCTGTGCTCATTACAGTAAGGAAAATGAAGGAAACAGTAGTTTTCCATTCTGTGACTGCATAAGTGCACTTTAAAACACTTTTTGCAGTGGCATTTTCATATTAACTATATTTAAAAATCATGTTACATCTTGCTTAGAGCAAATACAATATGGTCAGTCTCTGTTATCATAACTTTAATTTTCCAAAACTCCATGTCATTACCCAATAAACAAAGGTCACTGGGAGATGGAGAAGGTGGTTTGTGCCACAAGTAAAAAAATTAACTAACTTTTTACTAGAGATTTACTTTTCTTTTGTATTGGAGAATATACAGCCTTTCACAGCTAGACAGGTATAGCCTGTGAAGTTCTGATAAACTCTTTCAAAGTTGTGGGGTTATTTGGATCCTAGGTTTCAATTTGGCGCTCTCTCTAATAACACAAGGTGGAAATATCCAGTGAAGAGAAAATGCCAAGGAATCGAAAAGTAGTTTTGAATTTTTTTGAAGATTAAACCCCTCCCCAGTTGGTGCTAAGCGGATATTCACCTCAACAGAAGTAAATAACTTATTGAGTCTAAAGCTTGTCAGACTTCAAAACTCGAAACTTTTTGATTGGGGGAGGGGGAAATTTTAAATTTTAATGAAAAGTCCCATTTTTCAACCAGCTCTACCCAAGATGTCAAACTTGATTTTTGCTTAAAGCAGTATTTATCCTGAGGTAGAATAGATTTGATGTCCCTGGAAATGAAGTCATTGTGTTAAGTACATTCTGAGGGTAAAATTGCCAAGTTGTCTCCAAAAAACTGCCCTTCCCAATTATAAACTTTTAAGATTTGCCTGGAAGGAGACAAGGGGGAAAGGAAGGCCTTTGGCATGGTTTGTAACCCTGGGATGATAGCCTGGCTCTAGTGAAGTCAGTGGGAAAGCTCCCACTGATTTACAATAGGACCAGCATTTCACCCCCACGTCGGCATTTGTAAACACAATGGATATGTTAGATTCTATGGAACAAAAAGGAAATGAGTGAGTGAAAACAAAGTATTGTGCACAACCAGGATGTAACACGCTGCTCACTAGCACTTTTCCCTGGACCTGTTTAAAAGGCCTGTATGCAGACTGGCCCTTAAGACAGCACCATTGAAATGAAGTATCTATTTCAGGAAGGAAGAAAACAGTCTTTCTAAAGGGAATGCAGAAGATTTCACTGCAAGGGAGTCATGGAAGATGGCCTTCTGGAAAATAAAGGAAGGCAAAGAAAGCTTTTGCTGCCAGCAGAAGAGCCAGAAGACATTAGGTAGAGAACCTTTTTCTCTTTATCCAATCCAGTTGGCTTCCAACTGATCCCTGTAGTTTAGTCCTCATTCCTCTCTCTTTCTCTGGTCTGGCAGGTATAGCGAGGGTTACTGCAGTGGTCTGAATGCTAGACTAGGAGTCATGACTCCGAGTTCTCAAGCCATCTCTGATACAGGTTTGCAATCACAGTCCTTAATCAGTGGGAGTTTTGATTGAGGACTGCTGTTGGAGAACTTGGCCCATTGTGGGCTTGGGAAAGTCTCTTAGGCCCAGTCTTTCAAGTGCTCACTAATCTTGTGCTTCAGTTCTTGGCTCCCCAACTTGACATACCTAGGGTCTGACTTTCAGTGGGATTGAGAAACCACATCTGTGACTCTATTTGGAGAGGTGAGGGCCCAGCACTTCTGACAGCCTGGCTCATGCTAAGCACCCAAAACCCACAGGAGCTGGAAGGAGAGCACACACTCAAAAATCTGAGCCCTAGCCTCATTTAGTTTCCCCATCTGTACTGGTGGGAATATTGACTACAGCACAGTGTGAGGATTAGCTATTAGTGTTGGTGAAGTGCCCCAGTGAGGTCTTGGCTAGTCAATATCGCTTTCCATTTCAGACTTTGCCAGGTGTTTCCCTGTTCACCCCATGTTGTATAGCTCCATTGAAAGTGTCAGGGCCCCAGCCTCAGGGGTTTTAGAGAGACTAGCTGGTATTTACTCAAGTAAATGCTGTGGGTTAGTGTTCATGGCACTGACTATGAAACCCTCTTCCTACAGTGGTCTTGGCACACGCAAACTCTGCTGTACATGGGGTTTTGTTATGACACAAGCGAGCCTACCCCTTTCACCCTGGAAGTGGCAATGGGGCTTCTCCTGTAGCTGGCAGGGACCACGGGCAGCTTCTGGCAAACCCTATTGCCAGAGCAGTGACTGATGGCATCCCTCATTGTTTCCCATTGGAGTCAGCTGCAGCAAGATCAGGAGCTGAAGATTTTTCCTCCTCCTCCCTCCCCCAGACTCTGACATCTTCTCTTATCGCAGCAGGTATAACTTAAAAATAGATCCCCTCTGGCTTGTTAATGAATGATTAATTTACTGCCCAGTGGCTGCTGGAAAATGGCAACCTGCATTTGTCTGTCAAAAACAATTGCAGTCAGTAACACAGACTTGTAACAGACAACATCTAGCCTGGCTGATGTGATCCATGTTTGTTGTATAAAATTGGTGATGAATGCATATTGTTATATAAGTTATATTGTTATATAAGTTGGGATACAAAACTTTTCACCTCTGGGCACTGGTTTAAATCTTGCCCATGCTGGTAGTGACAGAAAGCTATTATCTGTTGGCTAGTGAGCTCATATAAAATTAAATGACTTGGCAGCCTTTGTCCAATTTCTAAGTGTGATAGAATGTACGCCTGTGTCCACACACTATTGTAATAATCTTTGTACAAAGTATGCCTTGTGAGGTATGATTTAAAAACTCATAATTTGCTGGTCATTTTTGTCCTAATAAAATGCATGTGGCAACGTTATATACGTGGTATACGAAGTTATGATTCCACTGTATGGTGTTATTAACATGTTTCAAACTGAGGTTAGTAAACAGGTCTTTCTCAAGCAAAGGAATGTGTGCTCTGCTTAATTCCCATTTCAGCAGTAAACTGAGTAATCAAGCATGGAGGGAAACAAAGGACACTCAAGCAGATGAGGGAAAAGCAGCAGGGAACATCCTTCTACCATCAGGGGTGGGCAAATTTTTTGGACCAAGGGCCACATCTGGGTATGGCAGGCCATGAATGCTCACAAAATTGGGGGTTGGGATGCGGGAGGGGGTGAGAGTTCCGGCTGGGAGGGGCTCCGGGCTGGGGCAGGAGGTTGGTGTGCATGGGTGGGGGGGGGTTTGAGGGCTCTGGCTGCAGGTACGGGCTCTGGGTAGGGGCTGGGGATGAGGGGTTGGGGGAGCAGAAGGATGCTCTGGGCTGGGACCAAGTGGTTTGAAGGGCATGAGGGGGATCAGGGCTGGGGCAAGGGGTTGGGGTGCGGCAGAGGGTAAAGGGTGCAGACTCCAGGCGGTGCTTACCTCAAGCAGCTCCCGGAAGCAGCGGCATGTCCTCTCTCTGGATCCTATGGGGAGATGCAGCCAGGCAGTTTGCCACACTGCCCCGTCCGCAAGCGCCACCCCTGCAGCTCTCATTGGCACTGCAGCACTTGGGGAGGAGGCAGTGTGTGGAGCCCCTTGGCTGCCCCTATGCATAGGAGCCAGAGGGTGGACATGCCGCTGCGTCCAGGAGCTGTACGGAGCCAGCCCCCAGCTGGAGTGCTGCAGCTGGGCAAGGAGGTCAAGGTCTGGATTAAAATGTCTGAAGGGCTAGATGCAGCCCCCGGGCCATAGTTTGCCCACCCCTGTTCTACATAGACTCTGTCTCCTGAGTCTCAGCTGGAAATATTTTTTGAATGGGGGACTGACACTATAAAAAGGAGGGACAAACACTCGAAGGCACCCCTCTCTCTCTTCTTGCCCATTACCAGAAATGACAAAGGAAGCATTTGCTGAACTCTGGGAGATGGGGTCCTGACCTAAGCTAAGATTGGGTTCAACACAAAGCACTCAGCAATGATGGATACATGAGAGTTAAAATAAAGAAGGTCAGTAAGACTGCTGAGAGCATATGGTGAGAAACTTTGCTTGAATCTGATATAGTTTGTTAGGCACCAGTAACTTTTCTTGTAACCATTTCTGACTTTTATGCCTCATTACTTGTACTCATTTAAAATCTCTCTCTTTGGAGTTAATAAACTTGTTTCATTGTTATAACCAGTCCAATGTGTTCAAGTTGAAGTGGCTGGCAAACTCCATTTGGGGTGGAAAGTTGTGTGAATATTTCTATTAAAGAAATAACAAGCTTTATATACACATGTATTGTCCAGGAGAGGGCTGGGAAGTATAGTATACACATTTCTGGGGGAAAATCTAAGACTCAGAGAGTGTTGGGGTCACCCTGCAGTATAACCAAGGCTGGTAGGAGCCAAGATGTGGCTGGCTGGCTGCAACACACATAGACAGACGTGGCTAGGAGTGACTTGCATGCCCGGAGGCTGTTTGTAAGCAGTCCAGACTGGAGGTAACTGCAGCAAAGCAGTAAAGGGCAGTGTTTCCCTCAGGAATTGAAATCGGGGGGGGGGGGGTCTGAATTTATGAGGTGGTGGTGGTGTGGGTTGTTAAGGGGTGAGACCATGAGAGCAAAAGTGGGCACCATAGTAAAAACTAAAAAATGTTTCATGACCATTTTATTAAATTTAACTCATGTTTTAAAATCTTCACAAATTAAAGTTGGCTACTCAAGTTTACTATGAAGCACTACATCTGCATCTTGTAATTTTGCACAACTCTGTTCATGAACTTCTCGAATGCAGTGCATTCATGTTTGGTGGCTTCTCTTGTGTCCAATACTTCCAGTCCTTCATGAGATGCTCATGATCAGGCAGAAGGCGACTTCTTTCAGAACACAAAATTCTATTCAATGAGGAAAAAGAATGCTCAACTGTAGCTGTAGTGACCGGGAGTAGCAAGAGATGAATTTCTACTTCTTTCACCCCAGGAAACATAGCACAAAGATTGGGTCGAACCACTAGTGATGATAAAGCAAAAGTTGAAGTCAAATCTTTATTCATTCATTGTATGATATTACATGCTGTGTTCAAATTCTCTATTGGGTCCTGATTACATGGCAGCCCCATTGTTGGTAGTGCCTCACTTCACTCAACTGTCAGTGTTTTATAAGACAGGCATCTGTAAAAGCTACTTAGAGTTGGAATAAAATCTAAAAATCACTGTTGTAGATTTGTAAGAATCAAGTCTATGTACTTTTTCAGCTGGCTTAACACTTCTTGTCCTCTTCACTTAATGATTCAATATAAGTGCCTTCCTTAGTCAACTTCTGCACTGAAGTCTTTGCTTCTTCCAGTACGTTTTCAGTGGCTATCTCTCTGATTGATCCATGTGTACCTTCTATTGCTGGACAAAGATCTACTACTGTTGTAGCAGATGCCTGGATGACATTGTTTAATGACCCAAGTGGTTTCAACATGAGATTTACAAGAAAAAGAATGGCAATAGTTTTCTCTGAACTTAACAGCAAAAGTAGTCCACCAGCCTCACTACTTAGCTCCGTCCTATCTCGGTAGACACTTTCCAAAGCCAGTAATAATGGTTGCAGTAATTTTAAGACAACAGTCAAGGATTGCTCATGAGAAAGCCAGCGGGTTTTTCCAGGTTGGACTAATTTCAACTTCAGGCCCAGTGTATCTTCTATTTTTTCCAAGATGTTCAGTCTTTTTGGACTCTTGCTGAAAAAAAAAGAGTATAACAAAGACATTAAATATATGACTTTGTAAATGTCTTTTGAAGATTCTGCAGTTCATACTAGTGCTAGTTGAAGTAGATGGCCTCTGAAGTGTGTATAGGAGAGATTAGGGTTACACTTTTCTCTGAGCAAAGCTTGTACTCCACTGTCTTCCACAGCAGTTTGCATCTCCATCAAATGCACAAGCAGCCATCTGCTTAGGGTTTAATTTACAAGCATTTAAAAAGGTGGGATGTGTCTTCTATAACCAGAAAGTCTAGAAATGCATGGACTGGCCCACCACTGACATCAAGATAACATACACAATAAATTAATACTAGATGCCCATTTCAATCAGTGTATTCATCAGCAATGAATGAACATTTTTTGAATGTGATGAGAGAGTTCTTCACTTTTTCAACTGCTGAGTCTTTCACTATTGCACCACATGCTTTTAACTAGTAAGTTGAGTTTGTTACAGAAAGATACTGAGCATTTGCCTGTCTTGTTTGGAACCAGTGTCCAACTTCAGGATTAACAAATGACAATGCACTTAACACTGGCCTCCAGTTTGTAGTGTGGAGTGTCTCTTGCTTAAATAGAAAGTATGATGTGACAGCCATGTTTGTTCTCATAAACTGTGTTGTGTCTCCAGAATTCTTAGCAGCCTCATTAAATACAGTGAAACCTTGCAATAACGCGCCCCGCGATAACACAAATTTGGATATAACGCGATCATAAGTTAGCTCCCCTTTAAGGCCGTAATACTGTTCGCATTTTGCCAGAATACTTTTTTTACAACATTTATAAATAAAATGGTTTCTTCCGGTCTTATAGGATAAAGTTACTCCTAGCCATTGCAGGCCCATTGCACTTAGTTCTCGGATTGTACATGTGTGTGGCGTTTGCCTATGAACTTGTTATTAATTTCCTATATTTTAAAAAATATTTTACTGTTAGGGATACGCCAGATCGCAAACGCAAGTCATTTTCTGCCCAAGAGAAATTGTACGCCCTGGATCAGCTAAAGAAGGGCAAACAACAAACTCAGCTTGCTAGAGATCTAGGAATTAGCGAGTCCACTCTGCAAGGGTGGAAAAAAGAAGAAGAAAATCTCCATAGCCTACTCTGCATTCTTGAAGAGGAAACTGGTTTACAGCATAAAAAGGTCAAGTTTGCTAATGATGAAAGCCTAGAGTCAGCCTTGTACCAATGGTTTGTCCAGGCTCGCTCAGAAGGATTTCCCATTTCTGGCCCTATTCTGAAAGCTCAAGCAGAGAAATTTGATCACCTTATCAATGGAAATGAATCCAAATTTAAGGCGAGTAATGGCTGGCTGGACAGATTCAAGAAAAGGCACACTATAAGCCAAATTCTTGTGTCTGGGGAAATCTGGTCAGCTGATAAAGAGACTGCCAATTCCTACCCAATTGAGCTTAAAAAGTTGCTGGAGGAAGGTTGCTACACAGCCAATCAAGTTTACAACTCTGACAAGACTGGTTTATGCTTTAAAATGTTACCCGATCGCACCCTCGCAACCAGGACTGATAGACACAAACGAGAAGGCTTTAAGCAGAAGAAGGACTGAGTCACTTTCTTGTTTTGCATCAACAGGTCTGGCAGCCACAAAGTCAGACCTCTGATGATTGGAAAAGCGAGGTCTCCCAGATGTTTTCATCATGTTAATATGAAGGCCCTTCCCTTTGAATACACCAACAACAAGAATGCATGGATGAATAGCTCCATATTTGAAGACTGGCTCCATAAAACTTTTGTGCCAGCCATTCGGGCTCATTTGTGAAAACTCAAGAAGGAGGAAAAAGCTCTCCTCCTGCTGGATAATTGCCCTGCCCACCCCTCAGCGGAAAATCTTGTCAGTCGTGACGGCAAGATTAAAGTCTCTTATCTCCTGAAGAACACTACATCAGAAATCCAGCCACTGGACCAAGGCATCATATCAGTATTTAAGCAAAACTATCATCGTGAAATAATCAAGCGGATGGTAGCGGATAACAACTCCTCCATCGACAAATCACTGGCATCACTCAACTTGAAAGAAGTCTGTCACCTCGGCGGGAAAGCCTGGGCTGCTATCTCTGCACATTGCATTGAACGATGCTGGATAAAGGGTCTTGGTCCAGCTTCTCCGTCAGCTACACACAATGATGGTAATGACGACGACCCTGAATTTACAAGATTCATTGAAGATGATGTACGTTTAGCCGAAGAAACACTCAGAGAATATGAGCACAGTCATCATACCCTCAACTGGTTTCCAGCAGATGACATCTGCCCCATATATGAACACATCTCAGATGATGAAATTGTTGCAAATATCAGCTGGAAGAATGAAGCTGCACCACCAGAGCCCGAAACCAGTGGTTCTAATTATGACGACAATGATGATGGCACCTCAACTCCCCCACCAAAGGTGTCCAAGGCAATAAAGCACCTAGAAGCCAGTTTGAGGTGGCTGGAAACTCAAGACGTGGACAGCATCAAAATCCTCCAACTCAGAAGCATTCTTGACTTTGCTAGAAGCCAACAGTCTGGCAAATAAGCAGACCACACTAGATAGCTTTTTTAAGTGATGAAATTTAAAATTATGGAGTCATGAAACCAGATTGACTTTGCATTCTGCGCAGTGATTAGTATAGACAATATCACATGTTTCTTTCATGTACATGTAATTAAATTACTACTTTTGTGTTTAAAACACGCTGGGATAACTGTTGTTTTTTTTACAAGACTTAACTGACTGGCTTGAAATGGTAAATTTTCGTAACCCCGCTATAAAGCGACCCCCATTTATCGCGATTGAAATTTTGGACCCCAATTATCACGTTATAGCAGGGTTTCACTGTACTTCTAAAATTGGCTTTGACAGTGACTGGCTTATAAGGCTTTCTGTATGTCAATGAAGACTTGGTGTTTTGCAGTCTTTTCCATATGAGGAGAGATTTAAAAGACTGGGACTTTTCAGCTTGCAAAAGAGATGACTAAGGCAAGATATGAAAGACGTATATAAAATTTTGCTTGGCATGGAGAAAATGAATCAGGAAATATTATTTACTCGTTCACATAACACAAGAACTAGGGGTCACGCAATTAAATTAATAGACAGCGGGTTTAAAACAAACAAAAGGAAGTACTCTTCACACAATGCACAGTCAACCTTGGAACACTTTGCCAGGGGATGTTGTGAAGGCCAAAACTATAACAGGGTTCAAAAAAGAACTGCATAAATTCATGAAGGTTAAGTCCATCAATGGCAATTAGCCAGGATGGTCAAGGATGCAACACCATTCTCTGAGTGTCATAGAATCATAGGATATCAGGGTTGGAAGGGACCTCAGGAGGTCATCTAGTCCAACCCCCTGTTCAAAGCAGGACAAATCCCTGACTAAATCATCCCACCCAGGCATTTGTCAAGCCTGACCTTAAAAACCTCAAAGGAAGGAGATTCCATCACCTCCCTAGGTAACCCATTCCACTGCTTCACCAGCCTACTAGTGAAAAAGTTTTTCCTAATATCCAACCTAAACCTCCCCCACTGCAACTTGAGACATTACTCCTGGTTCTGTCATCTTTTACCACTGAGAACAATCTAGAGCCATCCTTTTTGGAACCCCCTTTCCGGTAGTTGAAAGCAGCTATCAAATCCCCCCTCATTCTTCTCTTCTTCAGACTAAATAATCCCAGTTCCCTCAGCCTCTCCTCCTAAGTCATGTGCTCTTCGCTGGACTCTTTCCAATTTGTCCACATCCTTCTTGTAATGTGGGGCCCAAAACTGGACACAGTACTCCAGATGAGGCCTCACCAATGCTGAATAGAGGGGAATGATCACATCCCTTGTTATGCTGGCAATGCCCCTACTTATACAGCCCAAAATGCTGTTAGCCTTCTTGGCAACAAGGGTACACTGTTGACTCATACCCAGCTTCTCGTCCACTGTAACACCTAGGTCCTTTTCTGCAGAACTGCTGCCTAACCATTCGATCCCTAGTCTGTAGCAGTGCATGGGATCCTTCCATCCTAAGTGCAGAACTCTGCTCTTTTCCTTGTTGAACCTCATCAGTTTTCTTTTGGCCCAATCCTCTAATTTGTCTAGGCCCTCTGTATCCTATCCCTACCCTCCAGTGTATCTACCTCTCCTCCCAGTTGAGGTCATCTAGTTCAACCCCTGCTGAAAGCAGGACCAATCCCCAAATTTTGCCCCAGATCCCTAAATGGCCGCCTCAAGGATTGAACTCACAACCCTGGGTTTAGCAGGCCAATGCTCAAAGCAATGAGCTATCCCTCCTCCCCTCCCAGTTTAGTGTCATCTGCAAACTTGCTGATGGTGCAATCCATGCCATCCTCCAGATCGTTAATGAAGATATTGAACAAAACTGGCCCCAGGACGGACCCTTGAAGCCTAGAAGCCAGTTTGAGGTGGCTGGAAACTCAAGACGTGGACAGCATCAAAATCCTCCAACTCAGAAGCATTCTTGACTTTGCTAGAAGCCAACAGTCTGGCAAATAAGCAGACCACACTAGATAGCTTTTTTAAGTGATTAAATTTAAAATTATGGAGTCATGAAACCAGATTGACTTTGCATTCTGCGCAGTGATTAGTATAGACAATATCACATGTTTCTTTCATGTACATGTAATTAAATTACTACTTTTGTGTTTAAAACACGCTGGGATACTGGACACAGTATTCCAGATGAGGCCTCACCAATGCTGAATAGAGGGGAATGATCACATCCCTTGTTATGCTGGCAATGCCCCTACTTATACAGCCCAAAATGCTGTTAGCCTTCTTGGCAACAAGGGTACACTGTTGACTCATACCCAGCTTCTCGTCCACTGTAACACCTAGGTCCTTTTCTGCAGAACTGCTGCCTAACCATTCGATCCCTAGTCTGTAGCAGTGCATGGGATCCTTCCATCCTAAGTGCAGAACTCTGCTCTTTTCCTTGTTGAACCTCATCAGTTTTCTTTTGGCCCAATCCTCTAATTTGTCTAGGCCCTCTGTATCCTATCCCTACCCTCCAGTGTATCTACCTCTCCTCCCAGTTGAGGTCATCTAGTTCAACCCCTGCTGAAAGCAGGACCAATCCCCAAATTTTGCCCCAGATCCCTAAATGGCCGCCTCAAGGATTGAACTCACAACCCTGGGTTTAGCAGGCCAATGCTCAAAGCAATGAGCTATCCCTCCTCCCCTCCCAGTTTAGTGTCATCTGCAAACTTGCTGATGGTGCAATCCATGCCATCCTCCAGATCGTTAATGAAGATATTGAACAAAACTGGCCCCAGGACGGACCCTTGAGGCACTCTGATTGATACCGCGCACCAACTAGACATGGAGCCAATTAGACATGGAGCCTTTGATCACTACCCGTTGAGCCCGATGATCTAGCCAGCTTTCTATCCACCTTATAGTCCATTCATCCAGCCCATACTTCTTTAAATTGCTGGCAAGAATACAGTGGGAGACTGTATCAAAAGCTTTGCTAAAGTCAAGGAACAACACGTCCACTGCTTTCCCCTCATCCACAGAGCCAGTTATCTCGTCATAGAAGGCAATTAGGTTAGTCAGGCATGATTTGCCCTTGGTGAATCCATGCTGACTGTTCCTGATCATTTCCCTTCTCTCTAAGTGCTTCAGAATTGATTCCTTGAGGACCTGCTCCATGATTTTTCCAGGGACTGAGGTGAGGCTGACTGGCCTGTAGTTCCCATGATCCTCCTTCTTCCCTTTTTTAAAGATGGGCACTACATTAGCCTTTTTCCAGTCATCCGGGACTTCCCCCAAGCACCATGAGTTTTCAAAGATAATGGCCAATGGCTCAGCAATCACATCCACTAACTCCTTTTGCACCCTCAGATGCAGCGCATCTGCCCCATGGACTTGTGCTCATTCAGCTTTTCTAAATAGTCCCAAACCACTTCTTTCTTCACAGAGGACTGGTCACCTTCTCCCCATGCTGTGCTGCCCAGTTCAGTACCTGGCATTGGCAACTGTTGAAAGACAGGATACTGGGCTAGATGGATCACTGGTCTGACCCAATATGGCCATTCTTACGTAAAAATTAATTATAATATAATACAAATGTTTAGTACAAAAACATCACAAGATAATGACCTCTCCAGATAGCGACCTTGGTGAATAATGCATTTTAAAAATCTTAGCCCACTAGGAAATGGATATTTATTTGGGCTGTCAAGTGATGAAAAAAATTAATCACGATTAATCACGCAATTAATCGTGCTGTTAAACAACAATAAAATACAATTTATTTTAAAATATTTTTGGATGTTTAGTACATTTTCAAATATTGATTTCAATTACAACACAGAATACAAAGTGTATAGTGCTCACTTTATATTTTTGATTACAAATATTTGCACTGTAGAAAACAAAAATTGTATTTTTCAATTCACCTCCTACAAGTACTCTTTATCATGAAAGTTGAACTTACAAATGCAGAATTATGTACAAAAAAAATCAATGTTCAAAAATAAAACAATGTAAAACTTTAGAGCCTAAAAGTTCACTCAGTCTTACTTCTTGGTCAGCCAATCACTCAGACAAACAAGGTTGATTACAGTTTGAAGGAGAAATGCTGCCTGCTTTTTGTTTACGTCACCTGAAAGTGAGAACATGTGTTCTCATGACACTGTTCTAGCCGGCGTTGCAAGATATTTACGTGACAGATGTACTAAAGATTCATATAACCTTCATGCTTCAACCACCATTCCAGAGGACATGCTTCCATGCTGATGATGGGTTCTGCTTGATAACAATCCAAAGCAGTGCAGACTGACACATGTTCATTTTCATCCTCTGAGTCAGATGCCACCAGCAGAAGGTTCATTTTATATTTTTTTTTGGGTGGTTTGAGTTCTGTAGTTTACACATCAGAGTGTTGCTCTTTTAAGACTTCTAAAAGCATGCTCCACACCTGGTCTCTCTCAGATTTTTTGACAGCATTTCAGATACTTAAACCTTGGGTCGAGTGCTGTAGCTATTTTTAGAAATCTCACATCGATACCTTCTTTGCGTTTTGTCAAATTTGCTGTGAAAGTGTTCTTAAAACGAACATGTGCTGGGTCATCATCCGAGACTGCTATAACATGAAATATATGCAGAATGCGGGTAAAACAGAGCAGGGGAGACACAAATCTCCCCGCAAGGAGTACAGTCACAAATTTAATTGACGCATTGTTTTTTTAATGAGCATCATCCTCAGCATGGAAGCATGTCCTCTGGAATGGTGGCCAAAGCATGGAGGGGGCATATGAATGTTTAGCATATCTGGCATGTAAATACCTTGCAATGTCGGCTACAAAAGTGCCATACAAATGCCTGTTCTAACTTTCAGGTGACGTTGTAAATAAGAAGCAGGCAGCAGTATCTCCCGTCAATGTAAACAAACTTGTTTTGTCTTAGCAATTGGCAGAATAAGAAGTAGGATTGAGTGAATTTGCAGGCTCTAAAGTTTTACACTGTTTTGGTTTTGAGTGCAGTTATGTAACCCCAAAAAACTCTGCGTTTGAAAGTTACACTTTCATGATAAAGAGATTGCACTTCAGTACTTGCATGAGGTGAATTGAAAAATACTTTGTTTTGTTTATCATTTTTACAGTGCATATATTTGTAATAAAAAATAATAATATAAAGTGAGCACTGTGCACTTTGTATTCTGTGTTGTAACTGAAATCAATATTGAAAATGTAGGGAAACATCCAAAAATATTTAATAAATTTCAATTGGTATTCTATTGTTATAAGTGCAATTAATCATGTGAGTTAACTGTGATTAATTGACAGCCCTAATATTTATCTAAATTTCCCAGTCAGAAATTTAGCATTCTGGAGCGAAGTCACTAAACATTGTCCAAATATATCATACTAAGGCAGGTGTGTCCAAATTGCTTGTTGCAGCAGTGGTATTTGGAGTCTTAGTAGAGACCCAGGATCGAATGGATGCCTGAACCAGAACTCCCTACTCTGCCTCATGAGCCGGGTCAGGGTTGAGACGCATTGGGTGCTGTTGTGGAAATGTGTTTTGCCGCTGTTCACGCTGTAGCTGGTCTCTGGAGAGAGGCCTTCAGTCTCCAGGGCTGTTGATCTAGCACTAAAGGCACTTAAAATATTGAAAATGAGGCAGGTTGAACTGCCAGGATTTAAAACGAAAATCATCTAAACTGTGACTAAGGGCAAGAGGGGAATGTGTCGAGTCCACATCCCACTGCAAGGGAAGGCAGATAAACTCGGAGTTCTGATCCACTTGACTGGCAGTCTTGGGTCAGGAGAGTGAAGCACCATTGCTTGTAACTCAGTGTCTGCAGTTCAGAGTTCCTATTTCCAGCAATTTTGTCCTCATAGTCTGAAAGTCAGCATGAAAAAAGACAGAGAACACTTTAAATGATGACTAGACAGGCCTGGTTAATCCAAATCAGTTTTTAAAGCACTCTTTGGATTAATAGGTCAGCAGCAGCATATGCTTCCTGTTGGTTGCTTATACTCTAAGCCTTTGGCTACCCAGATATCTGGATTACAGGGGTCTCTGTAGTAACAGCTAACTGAATTCCTCCTCATCCTTTAGCCTCTTCTTTTAACTCTCATGTATCCGTCATTGCTGAGTGCTTTGTGTTTAACCAAATGGGGTTCACAGCTGCACTCATTTGTATTTGTCAATTAATCACTGCAGGAAAAAAAATCACACTGCTTAGGGCTGTCCAGCACTGTCTGTGTTGTGAAATCCCCACTATGCCGGTCCATGCTGCCACTTCTCCCTACCCTTACAGCTATTTCCTGACTTATTTGCAGACTTTTAAAAATTCTGTTTACAAAGCACCCTCAGAGGCTTTTGTTCTATCGAATAAGCCATAATTGGAATGCAATCAAAAGCATAACTAACACACGCTAAAAACTCAAGCTAGTCTAGGGGGCCAAGCCAAAAGGGGGGTTGCGGGGGGGATACAACAAAAAACAAAAGGCCAAATAAACTACTGGAATAAGCAGGTGCAGTTTGGCTGGAACTGGGGAGATTGCATTTGCTTCTGCCAGTTGTACTGAAACTTTTCCTGGTCAGTAACAGAATCTGTCCATGCCCTCCCTCCATGACTGCACAGCCAAGGTTTCCTCAGTAGCAGAGCTTGGACTAAAGGTGGAGCTGGGGGCGGAACTGGATATGGGGGAGGAGCTTGGGTTAGAGGTGGAGCCGGGCTGGGGGATGGACGGGGAATGAGGGCAGAGCCAGGCTGGGGCTGGAGCAGGGGGTAGAGTGGACCTGGTCTGGGGCGGGGAGAGGGAGTGAGGGTGAAGCAGGACTGGGGGTTGACTGGGGCTGGAAGTGGAGCTGGTCTGGGGGTGGAGCAGGGCTGGAAGCATGGTGCTCCCTCTCTGCCCCCAGCGGGAGCTGGCCCTGACCCCACAATGCCCCCCAAACTTTCCTCCACACACCCCTAGAGGGGCATGCCCCACACTTTGAGAACCACTGGCTTATGCAATGGTGAGCTGGACACTAAGCCTTTACAACAGATGCCAATTCTCTTGAATCCAAAATGATGGCTACAGTTTTATAGCACCTGCAGTACCATGTAAAGCCTATGCTTTGTTCCACGGGGGCCTGACTTGTCTAAATTGATTGCACCTAGATTCTTTTAAAAGCCTAGTTGATGGAATGGATTTTTAGCTTAGCTCCTCTTGCACAGGCAAATAACTTTTAAAGGCTGGGCTAAAATCTTTATGCTTTTACTTCAAAGTTGCCTCCAGCCCTTCTTGCTGATAGATTATTCAGCTAACACGCTAGATAGTCAGACTTGCCGCTTACCCCAGGAGTTCAGCACTAATTGTAATTAGCCCAATCCTGAACTCCTTATTTAAGGAAAATATCCATGGTAGCATTACCTGAGTAGGAAGAGTTCAGGATTAATCCTGACAGTTTTGATTTGTCTCTTATACATTCCAATTTCTCTCTCTTTCATTATAACAAAATAGACTCTGTCCTTATTAGCCTTGCATGTAAAATTTCACTTATGTGGGAGCTGGCTGCATGTTACATGTAAGAGCTGGATGAATGTGACTGTAACGTGTCTGTACTAGTTTTCAGAGCAGCAAATAAAGGGGTTAAAGCCATAGCAGCTAAACATGGTGGCTGGAGATTGCAGTCAGCAGGAGTTGCAGATCCATAGCTCCAGTCAGGACCTCTGTTAGCAGCAACATCTTGGGCCCTAATCCTGCAGACTGGTCAGTGAGGGTGGAATGCTGTGCCTCGGTGGAGCCCCACTGAAGTCTGGCAGTTTGCAGGATCACAGCCTGGGACTTAACTTTTCTATTTATAGAACAGTCCTGGTAGATGCACATTGACATCCATTTGCTGTTTTTCATGACTATGGTGATCTGGGTAGGGACCTGCTGTTGTTAGTTAGAAATGCCTCAGGGCCTGGTGCCAATGCCATTTTGGTACAACGAAGCTAACATAAGGGAAGGACGTACTTTATAGAGTCATAATGTAGGACAAAAAAAAAAAATTCAGCCAACAGCTGCTTTTCTTAGGCTTTTTTACACACAAACTCCTACAGTCAACTTGATCGACAACCCAGCTAGTTACTGTGCAACTGGGGGCCTAATTCTGTAGTGCCTGAAAGCCACAGAGTTAAGTTTCCAGGATTTATACCTAAATCTTTAGCAGTTGTCCCAAGGGGCATGAGGGTGGGAGATTAAAAGGTAGAGTCAATTATAACTGAAATGACATTTCATAACATTATGAACTGGGCCAGTGGAAAACTGCAGCTAAAACTAAAGAAATGCAGGAAATATAACCCAAACCCAGCTCTCTGGGGAATCGTTCCCTGCCACCTTTCCTCTTCTGACAGCACTGAATGGGACCGAAACTCAGCTGGTGCCAACCACCTTAACTCCAACTGAGTCAAAGGAGCTGCAGTGATTGACACCAGCTGAGGATCTGGGCCAGTGAAACTAGCTTTCCAAGTAACCCTGTCATATACTGTGTGTTTTGTATCTGCCAATATACATCTCTGTGGGAGCTGTAAATGTGCACAGTGGATCTAGGGGTTCTCAGGACAATTTTTTGAGGCCTCAGAGTGCAGCCACCAACTCTTGCTGGTGGCCGCTCTCACACTTTTCCCTAAAATACTTCATTAGCTTTAAGAAAAACGAATAAATATGCACAGACACATCCAAATTATTGTAATTTATCTATAGCTAGCTAGTAAGTCTGTTGTAAAAAGTGATATTAACAAACATAAAAGTATCACTTTTCACAGCAGACTTACTCAGCCACAGCAAGCCTGGGGACAAATTAAGCCCTGGATTGGGGGTTCAGGCAGTAGAGGCCAGGGGCAATGGAGTTGGGGGTGGGGTGGGGGAGACAGTGAGGAGCCAGAGCCCGAAGCCCCATAACCAGAGCCCAAAGCCCATGGCCAGGGGACTGGGATGGAGCCTGAAGCCGTGTGGTCAGAGCCTGCCACCCCACCTCCCCAGGGGTGAAGCCCAAAGCCTGAGCCCCACCACCCTTGGGAAGGTGGGGAATGCACTGGCTGCGTGCTCCTCCACTGTTGTGCCCCAGCTGTCTCCAGAGTGGGGCAGGGTCCAACCCCTGCTTGCAGCCCCAGCAGACAACACCAAAGCGGTACATCCAGGAGCAACAGAGAGGGGGAGGGGCTGCTGCGTTGTCCCCTCTCCACCCAATCATGGTCCAGAAGGCTGTGGCTGCAAGAAAAGCCACTGGTGGCTGCATTTGAGAAACATTGATCTAGGTGAACACCACAGAAATGTTTCCATTAATATTTAAATAGTAAATATTGGTTAAGGGAAACTTGTGAGTTATTTGTGTTCTACTAACATTTATCCAAGCAAACATTTTTTTCACAAATGTTCCTGGAAAGGGAAAGTCATAAATACTCAAATACTCGTGCAAAAGCTCATTGGCGTGTGTTTGACACCAGCATGTAAGTACAGAGAGCATACTGATCAAGTTTGCAGGTGACAGAAAGCTGGGGGGTTGCCAACACTTTGGAAGATAGAACTAAAATTGAGAGGAATCTTGATATATTGGAGAACTGGGCTATAGACAACAAAATGAAATTCAACAAAGACAAATGTCAGGGGCTACACTTTGGGAAGAAAAAACAAATGCACAAATACAGAATGGGAGAAAACTGGCTTGGCATCAGCACTGCTGAGCAAGGGCACCGGAACCTTTGTAGAAGCAGGGGGCCACAGGCACTGGAATGGGGGGGGGGGCTTTTTAACATGGGCATAGTTTGAGGGACAGGGGGTGGTGTTGCCTCCCCCCCCAAACTGCAAGCCTCAGGCAGGCACTGCTCCACACCATGCCTCCCCCTTTTTAACATGGGTGTAATTTGGAGGCCTGCCCAAGGCTTGCAGTTTGGGGGGCAATGCTGCCCCTGTCCCCCAAACTACACCCATGTTAAAAATGGGGGGCATGGTCCCCTGACCCCCCCCTAGTTCCTGAGGAACTGGAAAGGATCCAGAGATGAGCAACAAAGATGATCAGAGCGGGATGGAAGGCAAGCCATGTGAGCAAAGGATCTGGGAATGGTTAGTTTGGAAAAGTGGGGATTAAGGGAGGATGTGATAGTGGTCTTCAAATACTTGAAAGGCTGCCACAGATAAGATGGAGAAAAGTTGTTGTTTTGCCATAGAGGGCAGGATGAGAGGCAGTGGGTTCAAACTACAGCACAGCAGATTTAGATTAAATCTCAGGAACAACTTCCTAACTGTAAGAACAGTAGGACAATGGACCAGCGTGCCCAGGGAGGTTGTGGAAGCTCCTTCATTGGAGGTTGTCAAAAGGATGCTGGGCAGCCATCTGTCTTGGATGGTTTAGATACAGCCTAGGCAGGGGGTTAGCTGAGATGACCCTTGTGGTCTCTGCTAACCCTACCATTCTATGAAGTATGTGCTTGTGGTCTGGAAGCTGCCCAAACAGGAAGCAGAGGATAACATATGACTTGGGATCAGACATGCCAAACCTGTGGGGAAAAAATGCAGAAATTGGGCTTGTTTTTGGCCTAATTGGTTTGTGAGTTGCTTATTGGCTAGTTTTTGGCTTGTAGCTTGTTGCTTATTTGGCTTGTTGCTTCTTTTTTTTGATCGGCTCCCAGCAAGCAGGGGCAAGGGGAGGCAAAGGGGGGGCAAGCAGGGGCAAGGGGCAAGCAGGATCAAGAAGGGGAGAGAGTCAGGGGTGCACAGCAGGCCCACCACTGTCCCAGACTGCACACCTGGGGGGATCTAGTCACAGAGAGTGTTGGGGTTCTTAGGGATTGGCTTGTTTTGGCCTTGTTTTGAAATGGGATTAGCTTGATTTTTGGCTTATTGTGGAAGTCAGGGTGCTTATTTACCACGTGAAAGTTGGCAACTGTATTTGGGAGATGCAGCACACACCGTGAGATATAAATAGTGAATTCTCAAAGCATAACTGTTGTGAATAGTTCATGGGCAGCACAAAGTCTGAAATATGCTGGCATAAACCATTCATCAAATAAGGAACACACTTGTAAAATCAGTCAGGTTAGACATTCCCAGACAGAACCTGGTAAACTGTTCACTGAATAGTTCCTTTGTCTTCGGCAGTACTTTCCACAGACCCCTACTTATCACGGCAGCTTTGCAGGATGCAATAGATCACTAACTTTGTATTGGAAGTTTGAGACTGCAAATGCATTTAAAATTCCAGGTCAGTAGCAAGTCTACAAAACTAGGGCCAGATTCAAATACCCATTCTCAGTTGAACAGTATATTCGTGAATAGCTCTACTGAAGTCAATGGGATTATTCATGGAATAAGGTGCTACCCAGTATGAGCAAAGAGATCAGAATATGGCTATAGCCTTTGGAGTAAATCTTGCTTATCTACCTAGTTCTGTATATCTGGGATATCCTGGATTCTCCTCCAACTTGCACAGTTCTCTGCACCTGTGCAAAGTGAGCATAAAACTTGCACATTCAAATTTGGTAGCATTTTATACTTGCTTTGGTCAGGTGTAATTGGAGAATCTGAACAGGTTTCCTTTGCACCCACTAATTGTGTCACCGTCTCACAAAATAACCTGGGAATATCTCCTTCCTAGGACCACTTTCCTTAGGGCTTATCTAGATGAGAAAATGGAGTATTAAAATAGCTCAGTTATCACATTCATCAATGTTTTTTCAAACACCACCTAACTCCAGGTGTAGGCAAATAAGCAATTTAAAAGTATTAGCTGATTGTGGTTAACCATAGGCTTCCCTTTATGTAGTAATTATTGGAGGTCTGAAGTGACAGTGTGAATGTTCATGGAAAATGAATAAAAGGATGGAAATTGGTGGTGATTGAAATGAATGCACAAATGTTGTCTGATAGTACTCACCCAATGCTAAAGAATGTCTTGCCTTTTGTAACATGTTTCAAGATGCAAATTCACTGCTTGCTAAGTGGGTTTCCGAACATTTAAGAAAATCATTAAAAGGAATTTCAGAGCAAAGCCCTAAATCAGTGGTCACCAACTGATAGATTGCAATTGACTGGTCGATCACGGAGCCTCTGACAGTCTATCTCAGTCACTGAGGCTGAGATTGACTGTCAGGGGCTTGACAATCAACCAGTCAATAGGGTTGCCATCCAACTCTCCTGCAGCTAAACCGGGAGATCAGTCACTAACAGTTCAGTGGCGCAGGAGGGCTAAGGCAGGCTCCCTACCTGCCCTGACCTGCACCGCTCCCAGAAGCGGACGGCATGTCCGGTAGTGGCTCCTGGGGAGGGGAGGGGCAGGAGGTCTCCATGCACTGCCCTCACCTGCAGGCACCTCCCATTGGCCGGGAACGGGGAACCACGGCCTATGGGAGCTCTGGGGGCAGTGCCTGCAGACAGGGGCAGTGGGTGGAACCACCTGCCCCTCTCCCTGCAGAAGCGACTGCCGGACATGCCAGCTGCTTCTGGGAGCAGTGCGGGGCCAGGGCAGGCAGGAAGCATGCTTTAGCCCCACTGCGCCGCTGCCTGGGAGCTGCCTGAAGTAAGCAGTGCCCTGTCAGAGCCCGAAACCCTCCCATGCCCCAACCCCTGGCCCAAGCCCTGAGCCCCCTCCCACATTCCACATCCCCTCCTGCACCGCACCCCCCTGCCACAGCTCTGAACCCCCTCCTGCACCCCGGCCCCAGCCATGAGTCCCTCCCATACTTTGCACCTCCTCCTGCACCCCAATCTCCTGCCCCAGCCCTGAGCCCCCCTCGTACCCGAACCCCCTACCCCAGGCTCAGCCCGGAGCCCCTCCCACGCTCCAAACCCCTTGACCCCAGCCCAGAGCCCACACCCCTTCCTGCACCCTAACTCCCTGTCCCAACTTGGTGAAGTGAGGGTCGGGGAGAACAAACCACAGAAAGAGGAGGGGTGGATTGAGCAGGGCGAGGCCTTGGAGAAGGAACGGGGTAGGGGCGTGGCCTTGGGGAAGGGGCAGGCAGGGAGTGGGGCAAGGGTATTTGGGTCTGTGATATTACTGTTATTTCTACATTTTCTTTGAGGTAGATCCTGGGTTGCACTTAAATTCAAAAAGCGATCTTGTGCTTAAAAAGATTGGAGACCACTGTGATAAAGCTATATAAGGCAGGGATTGACATCATCGGTTGTTATTCACTCCCCCCACAAGAGGACTCCTGGAAACACCAGAGGAACAAAGACTGAACTGGGGGAAGTGCTGGACCCAGGCTAAATGGATTTCTAGCCTGTGTATGGAAACCTGGGGAGCTCAAACTGCAAAGCAAGTGCAGTTTGTGCCTAGAGAATCTGCAAGCCTGCTTGTATCATCAGTCAGGGTGAGAAATTGAATATGAATTACCAGTTTATCTAGTATGTTACATTTAGTTTGTGTTTTTGTTTATTTGCTAGGTAATCTGCGTTGATCTGTTTGCTATAATTTATAATCACTTAAAATCTATCTTTTTGTAGTTAGTAACCTTGTTTATATTTTAACCTAAACCCAGTGGTGTCTTTAAGTGAAGTATTTGGGGAAAAATCTCATCTTGGTTACCACAAGTGTGCATATTTCTCCCCACATTGAGGGAGGGGCGGACATATTAATGAGCATACACAGTACAGATCCCTGTGCAGTGCAAGACGATAGAATTTTGGGTTTATACTCCAGAGCGGGGGTGTGCCTGGGGAGCTGGGAAACTGGCTGGGGTCTGCTGTTTGTACTTGGGTGGCTTAGGTAAAACACTCTCAGGTAACTCAGTTTGGGTGTGTGGGATCACCTGCTGTCGTGCTGGGTGATAACAGGGCCTGGGAAAGGCTCGCTGTGTCTCCAACCAAGGAAGCAGTGTGAGCAGGGCCAGTCCAACTGAGTGGTTGGAGGGGCACAGCGGTTCTTCACAGCTTCCAGACTGCACCCCAGGGGTGAGAACCCATCACAGTACCATTCGTCTACTAGGGTATATCTTTTAGAGGGAGAACAAATCTTGACTCTAAGCAATGAAAAGCTTACAGCATCCCTTGGGATTTTGTGCCAATGATCAATTACCTAATTTGCGTCTTATTTCCAATTTGAATTTTCTGATCTTGTTATGTCTTTGTCTGCTGCATTAAAGAGTCTTCTAGTAGCAGATATCTTCTGACTAGTGAGAAAAGTGGTTTACTCTGCACTCTACCAACTTCAGTAAAAACCATGAACCTCAAATATATATTACAGCTTACAAATGGCATTGGAGTCCTTCTCACCAGGGGAGCTTTCATGGCCATACTGAAAAAGTGCATTAAGTTAATTGTATTTTGGAGTAACAGTAGGAATCCAGACAAGTAGAAATACAGCAACTGCTTTTTAATCAAGAGATCAATTCAATATGGAACTTGAGCAATATGGAAATAAAGCTGCTGGAAATGGCCCAACTTGATGATCACTTTAGATAAGCTATTACCAGCAGGACAGTGGGGTGGGAGGAGGTATTGTTTCATATTTTCTGTGTGTATATAAAGTCTGCTGCAGTTTCCACGGTATGCATCCGATGAAGTGAGCTGTAACTCACGAAAGCTCATGCTCAAATAAATTGGTTAGTCTCTAAGGTGCCACAAGTACTCCTTTTCTTTTGACTTACTTTAGAGATTCCACCCACACAATTCTCGCAGCAGGATACTGGCAACAAACTGGACCAGTTCAGTAAAAGTAAAAGATATTAGTATAACCTCTGAGAGTATGTTATTGTTACTGAGAGCTGTTTTTTACACTGAAATGTAAGTGACATCCACAACAGGGTTAAAATTGTGCATCGATGATCTTTGATTCCTCAATGCAGTCTTCAGCTGATTGGTAGAAGCCTCAGAATGGACTTATGTTGGTTAACTACATTTGTCAATATGTGCACAGAAGTTTTATCTAAAGTGTAGTTTAAAAATAATATACAAGCACTGCCAGTTCTTTAAATTATGCTTCATAGAGCCATTATTTTAATAAATTTATCTTTTTAAGAGATAATGCTGTGGAGTTTATGTATTTTTCAATTACTGTGGGTTACTAGGCAAAAGCAGCCTGAAGATCTAAAGCAGAGGTCTCCAACCTTTTTAAGCACCAGATCACCCAGCCCTGAACCCCGTCCTGCACCCCAACCCCCAGCTCCAGCCCAGGGAGTGGCCACAGTTTCCCGTTCCTGGCCAATGGGAGCTGTGGGGGTAGTGGTTGCAGGCAAGGGCAGCACATGGAGACCCCCTGCCCCTTGCCCCCCAGGAGCTGCTGCCAGACATGCTGGCCGCTTCCAGGAGTAACGCAGGGCCAGGGCAGGCAGGGAACCTGCCTTACCCACTGCTTTGCCGGACTGTTAGAGGCCAATCTACCAGTTTGGCTACAGGATTTGCAACCCTAGGGAGACTGAGATTGACTGTCAGAGTATCCACAATTGACCAGTCAATCACTATCCACTGGTTGGTGACCACTGATTTAGCATATGGCGGGAACACTTTGTTCCAAGCTCAGTTCCCAGACCAGCTTGTGGAAAAACACAGGTACCCAAAATTGAATCCAGAGTCATGTGGCCTGGTCACAGGCCCTTGCAGAGTCATAGCAGCCATAACTTACAGGCTGTCTGGAGCGTTCTCGGGAAGGCTCACCAGGTGGGGGATAAGCTTCTCCTGAGGCCTATTTCCCTAATGGCCTATTACCCCAAATTGAGCCCTTCACAACCAGCTATTTAGACTGGAAGCATCTTGCCTAGTGGGTGTCACCAAGGTGTGACTACATGTGAAATACAGATACATAATCAATATTCATAACTTCAGATACAAAAATGATACATACATACAAATAGGATAATCATATTCAGCAAATCATAGCTTTTCCATAGGCACCTGATGAGAGACATCTTGTACAAAATGCATCATAGTTATGCCATAATCATACTACAATAATATCACTGTGAAGAATTTGGGGTGCAGTGTCACAGCTACCTCCCCCATGCTTATCAGGGATCTTAAGATACTTCCTGTCAGTGCCATATGCTACTGATCAACTGGAAAACCTTGCTGCTGTCTGATTTAATTGGGAGTAGAAGTGAGGCAGTGGAGCCCTCTACAGGGCTACACATCCAGCCCTTTTTTCTCTAAATGTCCGTCTTGTGGGTTAGCTAGCAGAGTAGAGCTCCTTGAAAGCCTATGTTGATGTCAGTCATGGAGAGAGACATGTTGTTGCTCTCCACCATTGTTTGTCCTGGCAGAACTCCCCATAGTCCCTAATTCTGAATGTACAACTGCTTTGGAAAATTGTCTCAAAGACTATGAACCTTGGTGCACTTAGAACTTGCTTACTGTTTTTCTGTGGCTCACATGCACAATGGGAGACTCAGCCTTACAACACAAACCATTATTTATGGTCTGATGCATAGGGGAAGCAGAGGGACAGAGGAGGCTGTTCAGAGCTATTGAATAAGGTGACCGTAGCAGCCTGACATGAAACTTGGCATTATGGTGCAAGCAGCCAGTGTCAGGCAAGAATAGTGTCTGGCTGTGACAGCATGGTCACTGTACTTAGGCTCTCATTATGAACAGGATCTAATTCAGCGGTGGTCAAACTTTTTGGCCCAAGGGCCACATCTGGGTATAGAAATTGTATGGCGGGCCATGAATGCTCACAAAATTGGGGTTGGGGTGCGGGAGGGGGTGAGGGCTCTGGCTAGGGTGCAGGCCCCAGGGTGGGGCCAGAAATGAGGAGTTCAGGGTGTGGGAGGGGGCTCTGGGCTGGGGCAGTGGGAGTGAGGGCTCTGGCTGGGGGTGCAGGCTCTGGGGTGGGGCTGGGGATGCGGGGTTTGGGGTGTAGGAGGGTGCTCCAGGCTGGGACTGAGGGGTTTGGAGGGCAGGAGGGGGCTCAGGGCTGGGGGTTGGGGCGTGGGGGGGGCGCTTACCTCAAGCAGCTCCAGGAAGCAGCGGTATGTCCCCACTCTGGCTCCTATGTGGAGGCGCGGCCAGGTGGCTCTGCTGCATGCTACCCCATCTGCAGGCACCACCCCTGCAGCTCCCATTGGCCGTGGTTCCTGGCCAATGGGAGCTGTGTGGGCGGCACTTGGGGTAGGGGCAGCGTGCAGAGCGGAGCCCCCTGGCTGCCCCTATGTGTAGAAGCTGGAGGGGGGACAAGCCACTGCTTCCGGGAGCCGCTAGGAATGGACCCCAACCCTACTCCCTGGCTGGAATGCCGCAGCTGGACAAGTCCCAAACCCCACTCTCCAGCAGGAGCTCGACAGCCAGATTAAAATGTCTGGTGGGCCGGATTCAGCCCGCGGGCCATAGTTTGCCCGATCTAGTTTCTTCAGTCTTTCCATTGACTTCAGTGGGGTTGTATTGGGCAAATTTACCCTATTAGAGTGTAGGGTGACAGCTAGGCCACTAAACAACCTGGTTTCTTTTTTACTGTATCATGTTGTGACCTGAGTAGCACTTGCTCCAGCAAAGAGAACAGTTCTACTTTGTTTTGCTGTCGGCAAAACAACATCACATCTCTGCTTCCTCCTAGAACGAGGAACCCGACACCATTAAACACTCAACAGCAAAACCCTGACAAACACATTGAGCAGGTCCTGCCATTTCCTAGCCGTCCTGCTCAGGGGTTTATGCTAATGCACCAAAGATAATAAATTTACTTGGGGAAATAGTTTCAGGACAGACCACAACACTGTTCTGTTCTTATCTGATGGGCTCCTTTATTTCCTTGCCAACATTCCTGGATGTTTCTGGTTTTCATTTATTTTTAATGCTAGTTTCCCCCTCATTAATTGCACTCCCTTGGACTGAGCTTATATCAAAGTAATTCTTCTCTGGAGAAATCACTTACAGGGCATAACCTAATGTTACTTCATGTATATTGTAATCTCTTAATTAGGTAATACATTAAAAAGAAGCTAGCCTCTCTAGCAGGTTAGATTCCCAGTAGTAATCACATACAATGTCAACTTCCGGTAAATCACTATTCAAAAGTTTAAGCCTGGGCACTGATGTTTTCTGTTTACTCCCAGAGCATGGACCTCATAAGCAGCTTCAGGGTCAGCTTCTCTACCTGCCCCACCAAAAGTGTCTCTGTCCTGCCCTAAAAGGGCCCTGCCTCTAGGACAAATTGTTAATTCAATAGGATCCATTCCCTCTTTGGCCTTTCTGGCAACCAAAGGGGTTTGATGTGAGGCATCATTCTCACGTCATGTACATCTTGCCTCCATCTTACAGATGCAGAAACTGAGGCAGAGTGAGGGTAAGACCAGGATTTTAACTGATGTGTGCGTGTGCATGCATATGCACGTGCCTCAGTTTTGGAAGCCCAATGTGGGACACTAAATGGGTTTAGGTTTTCTGGATGGTTTTTGTATGTATCCGGTCTACCTGAATGGGTACTCAGGCCCAAGGTATGTCAGGTTGGGCACCAAAATCTGTGGCCACTTGTAAAAACGTTAGCCACAGTGATTTGTCCCCAGGTCACACGATGAGGGCGGTGGGAGAGCTGGTAATAGGACCTAGGATGCCAGGCTGGATGATGCATCAAGCAGCTTAAGTTTCACTTCAGTAAAGAAGTCTGGGCAAGGGAAAGGGAGTCTCTCCTCCTGTAAACTGTGAACAGGTGAGTGCGGGCCACAGCATGCAACTTATGAGCACACCTGTGAGCTAGAATGGGTATAGGTAATAGAGCTGGGAGGGGGGTCTCATCTGCTCCACCAAACAGAAGGGAAGACTGGCATGTCTTTGCTGTCTTGGAGTTGTCCTCTCTGGATGCTGCTTAATCATCCATGTCATATATGAGTTATCCCTGAGGCTCATAAAAATATTGCTGAAGAATAAACCTTTCTGACTATAGGAGAGATTGTATTGCACCAGAAGGCATGTATTCTGGGGGAAGGATCTATGGAAGGATGCATCTAATTTACCCTACAAAGCCTTCATCGCTTATTTGATGTATACCTCCTACACTAGCGTATGCTCAGGACAGTTTTCAGGAACAGAGCATAAACACCTCCAGCAAATGCATTCTGTAGAAGCTCATTTGCTACTTATGGCTGCCTCCCTCCTTGCCTGAATCATAGAATCATAGAATATCAGGGTTGGAAGGGACCTCAGGAGGTCATCTAGTCCAACCCCCTGCTCAAAGCAGGACCAATCCCCAACTACATCATCCCAGCCAGGACTTTGTCAAACCTGACCTTAAAAACCTCTAAGGAAGGAGATTCCACCACCTCCCTAGGTAACGCATTCCAGTGCTTCACCACCCTCCTGGTGAAAAAGTTTTTCCTAACATCCAACCTAAACCTCCCCATCAAACCTTGGTTGATGAAAATGGTTTTGTTTAAACAGAACAGCAAGTGAAGAACAAATAGAGTCCCCAGTGCTCTCTGCAGCACACCCACGGTCTTCTCACAGGCTGAGGGAGACACTTTTGGAGCCCTTAGTTAAAACCTAGGCTGCACATCTCTGAGCAGGGGCTGCCTTATCTCGCATCTGCATCTCCTCTTAGCTACTTTTCCTGTTACACTCCTCTCTCCTGGCCCTGCTATATAAATGCTCCAACTTATTTCCTCCATTGTGGCTTAGTCGCAAGTTGTGAGGATGGGGCAATGCACAGCTGTACTGCCCCTGGAGCAGGCCAGAAACCAGATTCAAACTCTGAGGCACAGTCTGGTTCCTGGGTTCCCCACTTCTTCACTTCTCAAATCTATCCTCCAGATAGTTGGCACAGATTACTTTGCCCAGGACATTGGCTCAGCTGCAGTGGTCAGAACTTGGCTCTGCCCACTTCCTGGCCACATGCACAGGAGTGGAGCGGGGAGGAGCAGTTGTTGCCACCCATGATGCAGGTAGCCTGAACAGCAGAATAAAAGTTGTCCTTATGTTCCCTTTCTCCTTTGCATGACAGCATCGCCAGGGCTGCAATCTGGCCCCCATGTTCCTGATCTGCAGTTGACAGCACTTTGCACGTCGACTTTGAACTTAGCTCCAGGAATCCTGATTCGCAATCTCCCTGTTCCAACCACTACACACACTCCCTCCTTCACTTTATTGTTTAGAGCTGGGGAGAACTGATAGCAGAGAAGTGATAAAGCACATGTAAACTGCTGCATTGTCTTCATTCACTGTCTTGCTGCTTTGGATAATGGCTAATGATGTTAGCAAAGCTCCTTGCTGTTATGCAAGGTGGATCCATTCCAGAGAGGAAGATGCTTGCTGGGTGTTCAGGGAACAATGAACCCGCCCCAAAGGATTTTGTTTCAGCAGTTGTTTCTGTTGGCTGGCCAGTTCCTGATAACATCTCCTCCTGCCTGAGTACAGGACAGGGCTTGAGATAATGGCTTTAGTAGCTCACTTGGTCAGGTCAGGGTTTTGTTCTAAGGGTGCAGCAGTTTATTTTTGGAATGCACTGAGGAGTGGCAACACAGTTGTGAGCACTCTCATCCTGTTTACTGCATGCCTCCGGACCCCAGCCCTCCTTCTGAAATGGCTTTTCAAGATGCAACATTATTGTGTACACCGAAGTTTAGCTACTTCGTGGTATCTGGCAATAGCATTACCATTTCTATCTAGTCCCCCCCCGTCCCTCCCCCAGCACGCAGCAGTTTGAAAGTGGATAGTGTCACTTGGGCTAATTTATCCCTGGTATAATTCCACTGAAGCCAGCAGAGGTAAATTTGCCCCCTTGTATATGTTTCCTTAGGACTGCTGTAGGTGTAAGTGTCCAAGCTAGGGACGGGCAGGTCAAGTCAAATAAGTAAAAGGAACAGGAGTACTTGTGGCATCTTAGAGACTAACAAATTTATTAGAGCATAAGCTTTCGTGGGCTACAGCCCACTTCATCGGATGCATAGAATGGAACGTATAGTAAGAAGGTATATATATACATACGGAGAAGGTGGAAGTTGACATACAAACTGTAAGAGGCTGGGAGTGGCTGGGTCATTACACATATTGAATCTATTTCCCCATGTTAAGTATCCTCACACCTTCTTGTCAACTGTTTAAATGGACCATCTTGGTTATCACTACAAAAGTTTTTTTTTTCTCCTGCTAATAATAGCTCATCTTAGTTAATTAGCCTCTTACAGTTTGTATGGCAACTTCCACCTTCTCTGTATGTATATATATATATCTTCTTATTATATGTTCCATTCTATGCATCCGATGAAGTGGGCTGTAGCCCATGAAAGCTTATGCTCTAATAAATTTATTAGTCTCTAAGGTGCCACAAGTACTCCTGTTCTTTTTGCGGATACAGACTAACATGGCTGCTACTCTGAAACCTGTCAAATAAGTAAGTTGACTCAACTCAGGTGGAACTCAATTGTTTTGAGTGTCAAAAGTCTGAAGTGTCTTTTTCTTGCACTACTTTGCTTCTGATCCTGGCCAGATACTGGTCCTTACAGTTTAAAATGTGCCCAAGGCAGGGGGAGAAAGGCAGAGCATAGTCTTGCTAGATTTCTGGAGCTTTGCTCCAAGTGATTACTGGTTTCCTGCAGTAGGAGAGTCAGTATCCTAGTCTGCCTAAACTTCTGATGAGCACCTAAACTCTTACACTTTTGGTTCTTATCAGCCTCCAATTCAGGAACGTGCTTAAACCCCATTGACTTTAATGAGACTTAAGCACATGCTTAAGTGCCTTTCCAGAGTCTCCAATCTTCTTGAGACTTACCAAGCAATTGGATCCAAATCTGGGAAACTGTAAGAATTCAAGCCAAGAAAAGCCTAGGAACCCACACTATTGGGTTTAAGTATGGGTGTTAAGCATTTATTAACCACAGTGGGCATGGTTTCAGGACCTAAATGGAACAAAGAAGAGTGGGGTGCTGGTTGGAGAGGATCTTGTTCTTGCCAGAGAACATTTTGCCAAGTTTTCTTAATTACTACTCTGGCTGTGCTTAGATTATTGAATAGAAATACAAACACATGGCATCTTTCAGACTTTATTTTGAATGACTGAGAGTTAGGCCTGGTCTACACCATGAGTTTATGTCGGATTTAGCAGCGTTCAATCTGAATTAACCCTGCACCTGTCCACACAACAAAGCCATTTTTTCGACATAAAGGGCTCTTAAATCCAATTTCTGTACTCCTCCCCAACGAGGGGATTAGCGCTGAAATCAACATCGCCGTTTCGAATTAGGGTTAGTGTGAACGCAATTCGAAGGTATTGGCCTCCAGGAGCCAATTGTGACCGCTACGGACAGCACTCTGAACTAGGATGCACTGGCCAGGTGTAAGGAAAAGCCCCGGGAACTTTTGAATCTCATTTCCTGTTTGGCCAGGCGAGCTCATCAGCACAGGTGACCATGCAGTCCCAGAATCAAAAAAGAGCTCCAGCATGGACCGAACGGGAGGTACTGGATCTGATCGCTGTATGGGGAGAGGAATCCGTGCTATCAGAACTACGTTCCAAAAGATGAAATGCCAAAACATTTCAAAAAATCTCAGAGGCCATGAGGGACAGAGGCTACATCAGGGATGCAACACAGTGCTGCATGAAACTTAAGGAGCTCAGGCAAGCGTACCAGAAAACCAAAGAATCAAACGGATGCTCTGGGACAGAGCCCCAGACATGCCACTTCTACGCTGAGCTGCATGCAGTTCTAGGGGGGGCTGCCACCACTACCCCACCCCTGTCCATGGACTCCGAAGATGGGGTACTTTCCGCCATGGCTGAGGATTTTGCAGATGGGGAAGATGAGGAGGAGGAGGACGAGCTTGGGTAGAGCACACAGCACACCATTCTCCCCGACAGCCAGGATCTTTTTATCAGCCTGACTGAAATACCCTCCCAACCCAACAAAGCTGGAGAAGGGACCTCTGGTGAGTGTACCTTTTTAAATATAATACATGTTACAAAGCAAGCATTTTTTAATGATTAAGTAGCCCTGAGGACTTGGGATGCATTCATGGCCAGTACTGCTACTGGAAAAGTCTGTTAACATGTCTTGGGATGGAGCAGAAATCCTCCAGGGACATCTCCATGAAGCTCTCCTGGAGGTACTCTAAAAGCCTTTGCAGAAGGTTTCTTGGGAGAGCAGCCTTATTCCGTCCTCCATGGTAGGACACTTTACCATGCCATGCTAGTAGCAAGTAATCAGGTATCATTGCATGACAAAGCCTGGCAGGGTATGGTCCCGGTGTTTGCTGGCATTCAAGCAACATCCGTTCTTTATCTCTCTGTGTTATCCTCAGGAGAGTTTTCAGAGTAACAGCCGTGTTAGTCTGTATTCGCAAAAAGAAAAGGAGTACTTGTGGCACCTTAGAGACTAACCAATTTATTTGAGCATGAGCTTTCGTGAGCTACAGCTCACTTCATCGGATGCATACCATGGAAACTGCAGCAGACTTTATATATACACAGAGAATATGAAACAATACCTCCTCCCACCCCACTGTCCTGCTGGTAATAGCTTATCTAAAGTGATCATCAGGTGGGCCATTTCCAGCACAAATCCAGGTTTTCTCACCCTCCATCCCCCCACACAAATTCACTCTCCTGCTGGTGCTAGCCCATCCAAAGTGACAACTCTTTACATAATCAAGTCGGGCTATTTCCTGCACAAATCCAGGTTTTCTCACATCCCCCCCACCCCCATACACACACAAACTCACTCTCCTGCTGGTAATAGCTCATCCAAACTGACCACTCTCCAAGTTTAAATCCAAGTTAAACCAGAACATCTGGGGGGGGGGGGTAGGAAAAAACAAGAGGAAACAGGCTACCTTGCATAATGACTTAGCCACTCCCAGTCTCTATTTAAGCCTAAATTAATAGTATCCAATTTGCAAATGAATTCCAATTCAGCAGTTTCTCGCTGGAGTCTGGATTTGAAGTTTTTTTGTTTTAAGATAGCGACCTTCATGTCTGTGATTGCGTGACCAGAGAGATTGAAGTGTTCTCCGACTGGTTTATGAATGTGATAATTCTTGACATCTGATTTGTGTCCATTTATTCTTTTACGTAGAGACTGTCCAGTTTGACCAATGTACATGGCAGAGGGGCATTGCTGGCACATGATGGCATATATCACATTGGTGGATGTGCAGGTGAACGAGCCTCTGATAGTGTGGCTGATGTTATTAGGCCCTGTGATGGTGTCCCCTGAATAGATATGTGGGCACAATTGGCAACGGGCTTTGTTGCAAGGATAAGTTCCTGGGTTAGTGGTTCTGTTGTGTGGTATGTGGTTGTTGGTGAGTATTTGCTTCAGGTTGCGGGGCTGTCTGTAGGCAAGGACTGGCCTGTCTCCCAAGACTTGTGAGAGTGTTGGGTCATCCTTTAGGATAGGTTGTAGATCCTTAATAATGCGTTGGAGGGGTTTTAGTTGGGGGCTGAAGGTGACTGCTAGTGGCGTTCTGTTATTTTCTTTGTTAGGCCTGTCCTGTAGTAGGTAACTTCTGGGAACTCTTCTGGCTCTATCAATCTGTTTCTTTACTTCTGCAGGTGGGTATTGTAGTTGTAAGAAAGCTTGACAGAGATCTTGTAGGTGTTTGTCTCTGTCTGAGGGGTTGGAGCAAATGCGGTTGTATCGCAGAGCTTGGCTGTAGACGATGGATCGTGTGGTGTGGTCAGGGTGAAAGCTGGAGGCATGCAGGTAGGAATAGCGGTCAGTAGGTTTCCGGTATAGGGTGGTGTTTATGTGACCATTGTTTATTAGCACTGTAGTGTCCAGGAAGTGGATCTCTTGTGTGGACTGGACCAGGCTGAGGTTGGTGGTGGGATGGAAATTGTTGAAATCATGGTGGAATTCCTCAAGGGCTTCTTTTCCATGGGTCCAGATGATGAAGATGTCATCAATATAGCGCAAGTAGAGTAGGGGCTTTAGGGGACGAGAGCTGAGGAAGCGTTGTTCTAAATCAGCCATAAAAATGTTGGCATACTGTGGGGCCATGCGGGTACCCATAGCAGTGCCGCTGATCTGAAGGTATACATTGTCCCCAAATGTGAAATAGTTATGGGTAAGGAGAGTGATATTGTTCATGGTAACCTGGTTGAAATAGGGGAATTTGATTAAAGGGACATTCAGAGGTGCCCATTCCTACTGGGCTGTTTGCCTGTGGCTGAAAAGAAATCCTCCCCGCAGTTAGCCACGCGGTGGGAGGGGGGGCCATTGGCGCTGAGCTGTTCGCGTTTGGCTAGCAGAGATCTTCCCTGATACCAGCCAGGTGGTGAGGGGAGGGGAAAAGCGATCATCCCAGAGAATTGGATGCGGGAAGGGGGTTAGTTTGGTTTCTGCTGCTGCATGTTAACAGGAAAACTGCAGCACTAAATGGCCAACTCAACGGGCTTTACTTGGTATGGGAAAGGAGGGGGCTGCTGTTATGAAGGTTGCAGAAGCCGAAAGACTATGGCTTACCATGGCCGCCTGCAAGCCAAATTCTGTTGCCCAGCCCTGTGTGTGAGATCTCTAACACCAAAGCCGCAGGCACTCAATATAAGATGCAAAATGCGACCTTGTACCAAAATCACATGTGCTATGTAATGTGAATAGTGTTGTTCACCGTGAAAGAGTATAGCCATTGTTCTATAAAATGTATCTTTTTAAATACTTCACTCCCTTTTTTTCCTCCAGCAGCTGCAAATGTTTCAAGCCTCCCTCCTCCATCCCAAAGGCTATCTCAGATAAGGCGGCGAAAAAAACGCATGTGCGATTAAATGTTCTCTGAGCTCATGCAGTCGTCCGGCACTGACAGAGCTGTGTGAAGGGACACAATAGCAGAGTACAGGACGGTGGCCGATGAACATGAGGAGAGGTGGTGGCAGGAAGATCAGAGGAGGCATGAGGAAACGCTGGGGCTACTGCAGGATCAAACGGACATGCTCTGGCCTCTGGTGGAGGTTCATGAATGGCAGCAGGATCACAGACTACCACTGCAGCCCCTGCTTAACCACCCTCCATCCTCCCCAAGTTCCATAGCCTCCTCACCCAGACGCCCAAGAACGCGGTGGGGAGCGGGGGGAGGAGGCTCCGGGCACCCAGCCACTCCCCTCCAGTGGACAGCCCAAGCAACAGAAGGCTGGCAGTCAACAAGTTTTAAAGTGGCCTTTTCCTTCCCTCCTCCCCTCCTCCTACACCCCACCCAGGCTACCTTGTAAGTTATCTCCCTATTTTTATAATCAATTAATAAAGAATACATGTTTTTTAAATGATAGTGACTTTATTTCCTTTGCAAGAAAGCTGTGATCGAAGGCTGGAGGGCAGGTGGCTTACAGGGAATTGGAGTCAACCAAGGGGGTGGGTTTTCATCAAGGAGAAACAAACAGAAGTGTCACACAGTACCCTGGCCAGTCATGAAACTGGTTTTCAAAGCTTCTCTGATGTGCACCGCTTCCTGCTGTGCTCTTCTAACTGCCCTTGTGTCTGGCTGTGCATATTCAGTGGCCAGGCAATTTGCCTCAACCTCCCACCCCGCCATAAATATCTCCCCCTTACTCTCACAGAGATTGTGGAGCACACAACAAGCAGCAATAACAGTGGGAATGTTGGTTTTGCTGAGGTCTGAGCAAGTCAGTAAACTGCACCAGCGACCCTTTAAATGTCCAAATGCATGTTCTACCACCATTCTGCACTTGCTCAGCCTATAGTTGAACAGCTCCTTACTCCTGTCCAGGGTGCCTGTGTACAGCTTCATGAGCCAGGGCATTAAGGGGTAGGCTGGGTCCCCAAGGATAACTATAGGTATTTCAACATCCCCAACAGTTATTTTCTGATCTGGGAAGTAAATCCCTTCCTGCAGCCATTTAAACAGACCAGAGTTCCTGAAGACGTGAGCGTCATGAACCTTTCCCGGCCATCCCACATTGATGTTGGTGAAACGTCCCTTGTGATCCACCAGTGCTTGCAGCACCATTGAAAAGTACCCCTTGAGGTTTATGTACTGGCTGCCCTGGTGGTCCGGTCCCAAGATAGGGATATGGGTTCCATCTATAGCCCCACAACAGTTAGGGTATGTCTACACTACGGAATAAGGTCGAATTTATAGAAGTCGGTTTTTTAGAAATCGGTTTTATAAATTCGAGTGTGTGTGTCCCCACAGAAAATGCTCTAAGTGCATTAAGTGCATTAACTCGGCGGAGCGCTTCCACAGTACCGAGGCAAGCGTCGACTTCCGGAGCGTTGCACTGTGGGTAGCTATCCCACAGTTCCCGCAGTCTCCGCTGCCCATTGGAATTCTGGGTTGAGATCCCAATGCCTGATGGGGCTAAAACATTGTCGCGGGTGGTTCTGGGTACATATCGTCAGCCTCCCGTTCCCTCCCTCCCCCCGTGAAAGCAAGGGCAGACAATCATTTCGCGCCTTTTTTCCTGAGTTACCTGTGCAGACGCCATACCACAGCAAGCATGGAGCCCGCTCAGGTAACCGTCACCCTATGTCTCCTGGGTGCTGGCAGACGCGGTACGGCTTTGCTGCACAGTAGCAGTAACCCCTTGCCTTCTGGCAGCAGACGGTGCAATACGACTGGTAGTCGTCCTCATCGTGTCCGAGGTGCTCCTGGCCGCGTCGGCTGGGAGCGCCTGGGCAGACATGGGCGCAGGGACTACATTTGGAGTGACTTGACCAGGTCATTCTCTTTAGTCCTGCAGTCAGTCCTATTGAACCGTCTTATGGTGAGCAGGCAGGCGATACGGACTGCTAGCAGTCGTACTGTACCATCTTCTGCCAGGCAGGCAAGAGATGAGGATTGCTAGCAGTCGTATTGCACCATCTTCTGCCAGGCAGGCAAGAGATGGGGATGGCTAGCAGGCGTACTGTACCATCTTCTGCCGAGCAGCCATGAGATGTGGATGGCATGCAGTCCTTCTGCACCGTCTGCTGCCAGCCAAAGATGTAAAAGATAGATGGAGTGGGTCAAAACAAGAAATAGACCAGATTTGTTTTGTACTCATTTGCCTCCTCCCCTGTCTAGGGGACTCATTCCTCTAGGTCACACTGCAGTCACTCACAGAGAAGGTGCAGCGAGGTAAATCTAGCCATGTATCAATCAGAGGCCAGGCTAACCTCCTTGTTCCAATAACAACGATAACTTAGGTGCACCATTTCTTATTGGAACCCTCCGTGCAGTCCTGCCTGAAATACTCCTTGATGTACAGGCACCCCCTTTGTTGATTTTAGCTCCCTGAAGCCAACCCTGTAAGCCGTGTCGTCAGTCGCCCCTCCCTCCGTCAGAGCAACGGCAGACAATCGTTCCGCGCCTTTTTTCTGTGCGGACGCCATACCACGGCAAGCATGGAGCCCGCTCAGCTCACTTTGGCAATTAGGAGCACATTAACCACCACACGCATTATTCAGCAGTATATGCAGCACCAGAACATGGCAACGCGATACCGGGCGAGGAGGCGACGTCAGCGCGGTCCCGTGAGTGATCAGGACATGGACACAGATTTCTCTGAAAGCATGGGCCCTGACAATGCATGCATCATGGTGCTAATGGGGCAGGTTCATGCTGTGGAACGCCGATTCTGGGCTCGGGAAACAAGCACAGACTGGTGGGACCGCATAGTGTTGCAGGTCTGGGACGATTCCCAGTGGCTACGAAACTTTCGCATGCGTAAGGGCACTTTCATGGAACTTTGTGACTTGCTTTCCCCTGTCCTGAAGCGCATGAATACCAAGATGAGAGCAGCCCTCACAGTTGAGAAGCGAGTGGCGATAGCCCTGTGGAAGCTTGCAACGCCAGACAGCTACCGGTCAGTTGGGAATCAATTTGGAGTGGGCAAATCTACTGTGGGGGCTGCTGTGATGCAAGTAGCCCACGCAATCAAAGATCTGCTGATATCAAGGGTAGTGACCCTGGGAAATGTGCAGGTCATAGTGGATGGCTTTGCTGCAATGGGATTCCCTAACTGTGGTGGGGCTATAGATGGAACCCATATCCCTATCTTGGCACCGGAGCACCAAGCCGCCGAGTACATAAACCGCAAGGGGTACTTTTCGATAGTGCTGCAAGCTCTGGTGGATCACAAGGGACGTTTCACCAACATCAACGTGGGATGGCCGGGAAAGGTGCATGATGCTCGCATCTTCAGGAACTCTGGTCTGTTTCAAAAGCTGCAGGAAGGGACTTTATTCCCAGACCAGAAAATAACTGTTGGGGATGTTGAAATGCCTATATGTATCCTTGGGGACCCAGCCTACCCCTTAATGCCATGGCTCATGAAGCCGTACACAGGCAGCCTGGACAGTGGTCAGGAGCTGTTCAACTACAGGCTGAGCAAGTGCAGAATGGTGGTAGAATGTGCATTTGGACGTTTAAAGGCGCGCTGGCGCAGTTTATTGACTCGCTTAGACCTCAGCGAAACCAATATTCCCACTGTTATTACTGCTTGCTGTGTGCTCCACAATATCTGTGAGAGTAAGGGGGAGACGTTTATGGCGGGGTGGGAGGTTGAGGCAAATCGCCTGGCTGCTGGTTACGCGCAGCCAGACACCAGGGCGGTTAGAAGAGCACAGGAGGGCGCGGTACGCATCAGAGAAGCTTTGAAAAACAGTTTCATGACTGGCCAGGCTACAGTGTGAAAGTTCTGTTTGTTTCTCCTTGATGAACCCCCCCGCCCCTTGGTTCACTCTACTTCCCTGTAAGCTAACCACCCTCCCCTCCTCCCTTTAATCATTGCTTGCAGAGCCAATAAAGTCATTGCTGCTTCACAGTCATGCATTCGTTATTCATTCATCACACAAATAGGGGGATGACTACCAAGGTATCCCAGGAGGGGTGGTGGAGGAGGGAAGGAAAATGCCACACAGCACTTTAAGCACAGCACTTTAAAAGTTTACAACTTTAAAATTTATTGAATGACAGCCTTCTTTTTTTTGGGCAATCCTCTGTGGGGGAATGGCTGGTTGGCCGGAGGCCTCCCCACCGTGTTCTTGGGCGTCTGGGTGTGGAGGCTATGGAACTTGGGGAGGAGGGCGGTTGGTTACAGAGGGGCTGCAGTGGCAGTCTGTGCTCCAGCTGCCTTTGCTGCAGCTCAACCATACACTGGAGCATACTGGTTTGGTCCTGCAGCAGCCTCAGCATTGAATCCTGCCTCCTCTCATCACGCTGCCGCCACATTTGAGCTTCAGCCCTGTCTTCAGCCCGCCACTTACTCTCTTCAGCCCGCCACTTACTCTCTTCAGCCCTCCACCTCTCCTCCCGGTCATTTTGTGCTTTCCTGCACTCTGACATTATTTGCCTCCACGCATTCGTCTGTGCTCTGTCAGTGTGGGAGGACAGCATGAGCTCGGAGAACATTTCATCGCGAGTGCGTTTTTTTTTCTTTCTAAGCTTCACTAGCCTCTGGGAAGGAGAAGATCCTGTGATCATTGAAACACATGCAGCTGGTGGAGAAAAAAAAAGGGACAGCGGTATTTAAAAAGACACATTTTATAAAACAGTGGCTACACTCTTTCAGGGTAAACCTTGAAAGTTAACATTACATACATAGCACATGTGCTTTCGTTACAAGGTCGCATTTTGCCTCCTCCCACCGCGTGAACGGATTTTGGTTGAATGCCAGCAAACATACACTGCAATGCTTTGTTCTACAGTGATTCCCCAGTACGTGTTGCTGGCCTGGAGTGGTAAAGTGTCCTACCATGAAGGACGAAATAAGGCTGCCCTCCCCAGAAACCTTTTGCAAAGGCAGAACCGCAAATGCCAGGGCAAAGTAATCCTTTCACATGCTTGCTTTTAAACCATGTATAGCATTTTAAAAGGTACACTCACCAGAGGTCCCTTCTCCGCCTGCTGAGTCCAGGAGGCAGCCTTGGGTGGGTTCGGGGGGTACTGGCTCCAGGTCTAGGGTGAGAAACAGTTCCTGGCTGTCGGGAAAACCGGTTTCTCCGCTTGCTTGCTGTGAGCTATCTACAACCTCCTCCTCATCATCTTCTTCGTCCCCAAAACCTACTTCTGTATTGCCTCCATCTCCATTGAAGGAGTCAAACAACACGGCTGGGGTAGTGGTGGCTGAACCCCCTAAAATGGCATGCAGCTCATCATAGAAGCGGCATGTTTGGGGCTCTGACCCAGAGCGGCCGTTCGCCTCTCTGGTTTTCTGGTAGGCTTGCCTCAGCTCCTTCAGTTTCACGCGGCACTGCTTCGGGTCCCTGTTATGGCCTCTGTCCTTCATGCCCTGGGAGATTTTCAGAAAGGTTTTGGCATTTCGAAAACTGGAACGGAGTTCTGATAGCACGGATTCCTCTCCCCAAACAGCGATCAGATCCCGTACCTCCCGTTCAGTCCATGCTGGAGCTCTTTTGCGATTCTGGGACTCCATCATGGTCACCTCTGCTGATGAGCTCTGCATGGTCACCTGCAGCTTGCCACGCTGGCCAAACAGGAAATGAGATTCAAAAGTTCGCGGTTCTTTTCCTGTCTACCTGGCCAGTGCATCTGAGTTGAGAGCGCTGTCCAGAGCGGTCAGAATGGAGCACTCTGGGATAGCTCCCGGAGGCCAATACCATCGAATTGTGTCCACAGTACCCCAAATTCGAGCCGGCAACGTCGATTTAAGCGCTAATCCACTTGTCAGGGGTGGAGTAAGGAAATCGATTTTAAGAGCCCTTTAAGTCGAAATAAAGGGCTTCATTGTGTGGACGGGTGCAGGTTTAAATCGATTTAACGCTGCTAAATTCGATCTAAAGTCCTAGTGTAGACCAGGGCTTAGGGAATCCCATTGCAGCAAAGCCATCCACTATGACCTGCACATTTCCCAGAGTCACTACCTTTGATAGCAGCAGCTCAGTGATTTTGCTGGCTACTTGTATCACAGCAGCCCCCACAGTAGATTTGCCCACTCCAAATTGATTCCCGACTGACCGGTAGCTGTCTGGCGTTGCAAGCTTCCACAGGGCTATTGCCACTCGCTTGTAAACTGTGAGGGCTGCTCTCATCTTGGTATTCTTGCACTTCAGGGCAGGGGAAAGCAAGTCCCAATGTTCCATGAAAGTGCCCTTATGCATGCGAAAGTTTTGGAGCCACTGGGAATCATCCCAGACTTGCAACACTGTGCGGTCCCACCACTCTGTGCTTGTTTCCCGGGCCCAGAATCGGCGTTCCACGGCATGAGCCTGCCCCATTATCACCATGATCTCTGAATTGCAGGGGAACGCGGTTTTAGAGAAAAGTGTGTACATGTCCTCATCACCGCACTGCCGTTGCCTCCTCACCTGGTTTTTCAGGTGCTGATTCTGCATACACTACACGATAATGCACGAGGTGTTTACAATGGTCATAACTGCTGTGGTGAGCTGAATGTGCTCCATGCTTGCTGTGCTATGGCATCTGCTCCTGCTCGGGCAATCCAAGGAAAAGGGCATGAAACGATTGTTTGCCATTGCTCTGGTGGAGGGAGGGGTGACTGAAAACATGGCTTACAGGGAATTAAAATCAACAAAAGGGGTGGCTTTGTGAGAAACAGAATGGCCCCCTCAAGGATAGAACTCAAAACCTCAAGGATAGAACTCAAAACTGGGTTTAGCAGGCCGTTGATTTCACAGAGGGCGGAGAAAATGAATACAAAACAAATCTGGTCTATTTCTTGTTTTGAGCCACTTCATCTATCTTTATACATCTTGCTGGCAGCAGACTGTGCAGTACAACCGCTAGCCATCGTCATCTCCTGGGTGCTCGGCAGAAGACGGTGCAGTATGACTGCTGGCCATCATCTTCTGCTGGCTGCAGATTAAAAGACAGTGCACTGCCGGTAGGACTGAATCGCCATGAGACGAAACTTCAAAGGGAAATGACCTGGCTGAGTCACTCCTGTGTTTGCCCAGGCTCCCCTGACTCATTGAGTTCACTTAAAAGAGCACCCTGGACTACGTTGATGACGGTTTCCAGTCAGACTGCACTGTCTGCTGCCAAAAAGCAATAAACTGCTGCTGTGTAGCAATGCAGTACCGCATCTGCCAGCACCCAGGAGACATACGATGACAGTGAGCTGAGTGGGCTCCATGCTTGCCGTGGTATGGCGTCTGCACAGGTAACTCAAGAAAAAAGGCGCAAAATGATTGTCTGCCCTTGCTTGCACAGAAGGAGGGAGGGAAGGGGAGCCTGACGATATGTACCCAGAACCACCTGCGACAATGTTTTAGCCCCATCAGGCACTTCTACCCAGAATTCAAATGGGTGGTGGAGACTGTGGGAACTGTGGGATAGCTACCCACAGTGCAACGCTCCAGAAGTTGACAATTGCCTCGGTACTGTGGACGCACTCCACCGACTACATGCACTTAGAGCATTTGTGTGGGGACACACACAATCGACTGTATAAAAACGCTTTCTACAAAACCGACTTCTATAAATTCAACCTAATTTCATAGTGTAGACAAGGCCTTATATAACAAGGCTTCTATTTACCTAGGCTAATGTATAAGAACCTATAGCTATCAAAAGTCTTCATCTATCACGAGTATAAACTAATCAAGCAGCTGATGTGAAAGACTTAAACCTACATCCTATAGGGCTGGATTTTCAGATAACTAAGTGCTGGGTGCAGTATTGGGGTGGCCATGCAAAGAAGCCCTTAGGGTATGTTTATACTGCGATATAACCTGGGTCAATTGACTTGGGCTGTGGGGCAAAAAATAGCAGTGTAGATATTCAGATTTTGGGCTCAGGCTGGAGCCTGGGCTCTGAGACCTGGTGATGGGGGAGAGTTTCAAAGCCCATGATCCAGCCCAAGCCAGAATGCCTACACAGATGTTTTTAGCCCTGCAATCCCGAGTCAATTGACCAGGGCTATGAGACTCAGTGCCGTGGGTTTTTCTCTGCAGTGTAGCCATTAGTGGCTTCCTAGTGCTGGAGCCGATTCTGTGCCAACCCAGTCCTCACAGTTTAAAGTAGCTGCAGGGCTGCTCTAAGTTGGCTCTTACTCCTGGGGGGATTCTGCGTGACTATGCGTCTGCAGAAAATGCCCCGCCTCCCACAGAATTCCTGTGCTTCCCTGCAGAATCATAGAATCATAGAATATCAGGGTTGGAAGGGACCTCAGAAGGTCATCTAGTCCAACCCCCTGCTCAAAGCAGGACCAATCCCCAACTAAATCATCCCAGCCAGGGCTTTGTCAAGCCTGACCTTAAAAACTTCTAAGGAAGGAGATTCCACCACCTCCCAAGGTAACGCATTCCAGTGTTTCTTCTCTTCCGCAGACTAAACAATCCCAGTTCCCTCAGCCTCTCCTCAGAACTCATGTGCTCCAGTCCCCTCATTGTTTTTGTTGCCCTCCGCTGGACACTTTTCAATTTTTCCACATCCTTCTTGTAGTGTGGGGCCCAAAACTGGACACATTACTCCAGACAAGGCCTCACCAATGTCGAATAGAGGGGAATGATCACATTCCTCGATCTGCTGGCAATGCACCTACTTATACATCCCAAAATGCCATTGGCCTTCTTGGCAACAACGGCACACTGTTGACTCATATCCAGCTTCTTGTCCACCGTAACCCCTAGGTCCTTTTCTGCAGAACGGCTGCCTAGCCATTCGGTCCCTAATCTCTAGCGGTGCATGGGATTCTTCCGTCCTAAGTGCAGGACTCTGCACTTGTCCTTGTTGAACCTCATCAGATTTCTTTTGGCCCAGTCTTCTAATTTGTTTAGGGCCCTCTGTATCCTATCCCTACCCTCCAGCGTATCTACCTCTCCTCCCAGTTTAGTGTCATCTGCAAACTTGCTGAGGGTGCAATCCACACCATCCTCCAGATCATTACTGAAGATATTGAACAAAACCAGCCCCAGGACTGACCCTTGGGGCACTCCACTTGATACCGGCTGCCAACTAGACATGGAGCCATTGATCACTACCCATTGAGCCCGACAATCTAGCCAACTTTCTACCCACCTTGTAGTGCATCCATCCAGCCCATACTTCTTTAACTTGCTGACAAGAATACTGTGGGAAACCGTGTCAAAAGCTTTGCTAAAGTCAAGGAACAATACGTCCACTGCTTTACCCTCCTCCACAGAGCCAGTTATCTCATCATAGAAGGCAATTAGATTAGTCAGGCATGACTTGCCCTTGGTGAATCCATGCTGACTGTTCCTGATCACTTTCCTCTCATGCAAGTGCTTCAGAATTGATTCCTTGAGGACCTGCTCCATGATTTTTCCAGGGACTGAGGTGAGGCTGACTGGCCTGTAGTTCCCTGGATCCTCCTTCTTCCCTTTTTTAAAGATGGACACTGCATTAGCCTTTTCTCAGTCATCTGGGACTTCCACCGATCACCATGAGTTTTCGAAGATAATGACCATGGCTCTGCAATCACATCCGCCAACTCCTTTAGCACTCTCGGATGCAGCACATCCGCCCCATGGACTTGTGATCGTCCAGCTTTTCTAAATAGTCCCAAACCACTTCTTTCTCCACAGAGGGCTGGTCACCTCCTCCCCATGCTGTGCTGCCCAGTGCAGTAGTCTGGGAGCTGACCTTGTTCGTGAAGACAGAGGCAAAAAAAGCATTGAGTACATTAGCTTTTCCCACGTCCTCTGTCACTAGGTTGCCTCCCTCATTCAGTAAGGGGCCCACACTTTCCTTGACTTTCTTCTTGTTCCTAACATACCTGAAGAAACCCTTCTTGTTACTCTTAACATCTCTTGCTAGCTGCAACTCCAAGTGTGATTTGGCCTTCCTGATTTCACTCCTGCATGCCTGAGCAATATTTTTATACTCTTCCTTGGTCATTTGTCCAATCTTCCACTTCTTGTAAGCTTCTTTTTTGTGTTTAAGATCAGCAAGGATTTCACTGTTAAGCCAAGCTGATCGCCTGCCATATTTACTATTCTTTCGACACATCTGGATGGTTTGTCCCTGTAACCTCAATAAGGATTCTTTAAAATACAGCCAGCTCTCCTGGACTCCTTTCCCCCTCATGTTATTCTCCCAGGAGATCCTGCCCATCAGTTCCCTGGGGGAGTCAAAATCTGCTTTTCTGAAGTCCAGGGTCCATATTCTGCTGCTCTCCTTTCTTCCTTGTGTCAGGATCCTGAACTTGACCATCTCATGGTCACTGCCCCCCAGGTTCACATCCACTTTTGCTTCCCCTAATAATTCTTCCCCATTTGTGAGCAGCAGGTCAAGAAGAGCTTTGCCCCTAGTTGGTTCCTCCAGCACTTGCACCAGGAAATTGTCCCCTAATACTGGGGGTGGGGGAGAGGAAGGGATCGGGGGTAACCATTGGCAAAGTTTTTTTGGAGGGCGGATTGCTCCCCTCCAAACAGAGGCAAGGCATGGGGGGCACACAGGGTTATGTGCCACTGCCCTCCCCCCATTTCAACAAGCACAGAGGTGACTAGCTGAAGGAGGCTGTATCTGGGCTCTGCTGACTCTGTAGCTGAACACCGCCTCCTGAGTCCTAGTGCCAGTCGTGCTCCCCTTCTGTGTGCTGGGAGCCCTCCTGTTTTCTGTGAAAGAGTGAGTGCCGGCAATGGGGCTAAAGGCGGGGAAATGAGGGAAGGGGGGAAGTGGGGAAGGAAGGAGGGGGGAATAGGGCAGGGGGAGGGGAATGAGAGCAGGGGGGTGGAGAAGAAAAGGTGATAGGGAAATTGTGGGGGGAAGTGGGAGCCCGGCATGTGGCATCCCCTCAGCAGCAGCTGGGGCTCCCTGGTTAAGTAGGCCCATTGAACCCTCACCCTGACAACCCCTACCCCTGTACACTGGGACCCCTCTGAGCTGCCCACACCCAGACTCCCACCCCACTGATCCCCAACCAGCTGCACCTGGACCCCCACCCCACCAAGCCCCAGTCCCCCAGCACCTGGACCCTCCCCCAGTGAGCCCCCCACACCTGGACCCCCCCACTAAATCCCCAGACACTCCCACCGAGCTCCATCTCCCCACATCTAGACCTCCTCACACCCAGACACTGCTGAGCCCCAACCGCCTTCACCTGGATCCCCTGAAGAGTCCCATTGCCCCTGCACCTGGAACCCCACAACAAGCCCCTGTGCATCCAGATCTCCCACTGAGCCACCTGCACCCAGACTGCCCCACACAGAAACCTCTCACCCCACACTTGGATCCACCCACACTAAGCCCCTCCACACTTGGATCCTGCTGGACTGAGCCTGTCCACCCACACTTGGTGCACCTGACCCAACCCTTGCACTGTGTCAGGGTCGGGTGCAGCCTCACTGCCGAGTCCCTGTACCAGGGCAGGTGAGGTCTTCGGGGTGATCTCCCACTGCAATGCAGCCAATGGCCTTTGTTCTCCACTGCCATGCTGGAGACATATTTATTTATTGACAATTAACATTTGCAGTATTTTAAAATATTGTGTACATCATTTTCAGTGTTTTGGCACAGAATTCCCTCAGGAGTATGGCTTTTTTACCTGCCCAAAATTCTCTGTTACACATACTCTAGGACACCCCACCTTTACCCTTCCATGGGCTAAAGGCATAACCTGGTTGATTTAGGCACCCCACCCTTTCCCTTCTGTGGGCTCCGGGCAAAAGGCACCTGTGATGGGTTGGGTCACAGAAACCCCCTTGTGAACTGCCACCTGATGTGCTGGGACTACTTCTGAGCCCATTTTCCCTGGCAGCTTGGGACTTCAGTGCTTTGCCTGGTTGTGCCAGACATGCTAGCCTGCTACAAACACAGACCCAGGTCTGAACCATGTCCCCCAGAAGCTGCAGGCTTAACTGAAAACAGCTTAGGAAGTGCTCCTGTCTCCAACACCCAGATATCCAGTTCCCAATGGGATCCAAACCCCAAATAAATCTGTTTTACTCTATATAAAGCTTATACAGGGTAAATTCATAAATTGTCCACCCTCTATAACACTGATAGAGAGATATGTACAGCTGTTTGCTCCCCCAGGAATTAACTACTTGCTCTGGGTTAATTAATAAGTAAAAAGTGATTTTATTAAATATAATAAGTAGGATTTAAGTAGTTCCAAGTAATAACAGACAGAACAAAGTAAGTTACCAAGCAAAATAAAACAAAAACACGCAAGTCTAAGCCTAATACATTAAGAAACTGATTACAGATAAATCTCACCCTCAGAGATGTTCCAATAAGCTTCTTTCACAGACGAGACTTCTTTCTAGTCTGGGCCCAGTCCCGTCTCGTGGTACAGTACTTGTTCCAGCTCAGGTGGTAACTAGGGGATTTCTCATGACTGCAGCCCCCTTTGTTCTGTTCCACCTCCTTTTATAGCTTTGGCACAAGGCAGGAATCTTTTGTCTCTTTGGGTCCCCACCCCTCCTTCTAAATGGAAAAGCCCCAGGTTTAAGATGGATTACAGTACCAGGTGACATGGTCACTTGTCCTATGAGACCCCAAGCCTTCATTCTTCCCAGCCTGACTCACAGGAAGGCTTGCAAGTAAAACAGAGCCATCTACAGTCAATTGTCCAAGTTGATGGGAGCCATCAAGATTCCAAACCATTAATGGCCCACACTTTGCATAATTACAATAGGACCTCAGAGTTATATTTCATATTTCTAGTTTCAAATACAAGAATGATACATTTATACAAATAGGATGACCACACTCATAGATTATAAGCTTTGTAATGAAACCTTACAAAAGACCCTTTGCATGAAGCATATTCCAGTTACATTATATTCACACTCATTAGCATATTTTCATAAAATCTTATGGAGTGCAACATCACAGCACCTACCCTTATCCAGTTCCTAGGACTCAACGCATAATCTTCTGCAGGTTTGCAGGACCTTTTACCAGTGAAAGAGCCTTACACAGTAATATCCTTACCCTGTATTTATTAACAATTACCAAACAAAATACACATGCTAAGGATACAATGCTATGCTCACCAATCCTGATCAGGCAAGTGGACTTTCCTTGCTGCCTAGGCAAGGTCAGTCTCATCTAGATTCTGGTTGCTGTGCGTCATGGTCGTGCAGAGGATTCTTAGCAGCTTTGATCTTAGGCTGTGCCTTAGAGGTGAGTCCTTCTTCTTCTTCCAGGTCTTTCCTTCTTATTCTTATTTTCCTTCTACTGCTCTCCTACTTGGACCCCAGTTTATACAGTGAACTTGAGTCATGCTTAACTATACCTTAACCAATCATTTTACTAAAATATTACTAAACAATTTTCTAAACAATCCTACCATATTGTAAAACAATTCTTTAACCAATCATACCCCACCGCCTTAATTGATTTACACTTAGCAAAATTAGTTATGTAACACACAGAAACAATCAAAGAACCAGACAGAGAACATATAGATAAACAATAGAGATGTGGGGACCTTAAAGAGAAAACAGTAAAGAAGTAGGGATTTCACAACCACATCTGTTGATAAGTGATTTCTTGTCAGACAGAATGCAGTCAAACAAAGTTTTCTTTAACCATCTTAAGATTTATTTCTTTATCTGGTGGTGGTGGGTACTATTAGGACAGGATCACCTTCTTCACAGCCCGATATTTCATTGTTTTAATGTAATTTAGATGGAATATGAGATTGTGACTTTCTGCTTCTTGGCTCTTGGCTGCTGGTCTCCTAATATGGCTGCAAAAAAGGGCCTCAGAACTTATAAAATAGCAGTGTAGGCATTCAGATTTGGGCTCAAGCTGGAGCCTGGGCTCTGAGACCAGGGGAAGGAGACCAAAGCCCTGAGGTAAGTGGGGACGTGGGATACCAGGAGGAGGCACGAGCAGGAGCGCGCGAGAGGGGAGGGCTCCTGCCTCATACTGAGAAAGAGGGACGATCAGCGAGTTATCTCAAGTGCCTATACACAAATGCAAGAAGCCTGGGAAACAAGCAGGGAGAACTGAAAGTCCTGGCACAGTCAAGGAATTATGATGTGATTGGAATAACAGAGACTTGGTGGGATAACTCACATGACTGGAATACTGTCATGGATGGATATAAACTGCGCAGGAAGGACAGGCAGGGCAGAAAAGGTGGGGGAGTTGCATTGTATGTAAGAGAGCAGTATGACTGCTCAGAGCTCAAGTACGAAACTGCAGAAAAACCTGAGAGTCTCTGGATTAAGTTTAGAAGTGTGAGCAACAAGGGTGATGTCGTGGTGGGAGTCTGCTATAGACCACCGGACCAGGGGGATGAGGTGGACGAGGCTTTCTTCCAGCAACTCACGGAAGTTACTAGATCACAGGCCCTGGTTCTCATGGGAGACTTCAATCACCCTGATATCTGCTGGGAGAGGAATACAGCGGTGCACAGACAATCCAGGATGTTTTTGGAAAGTGTAGGGGACAATTTCCTGGTGCAAGTGCTGGAGGAACCAACTAGGGGCAAAGCTCTTCTTGACCTGCTGCTCACAAATGGGGAAGAATTATTAGGGGAAGCAAAAGTGGATGTGAACCTGGGAGGCAGTGACCATGAGATGGTCGAGTTCAGGATCCTGACACAAGGAAGAAAGGAGAGCAGCAGAATACGGACCCTGGACTTCAGAAAAGCAGACTTTGACTCCCCCAGGGAACTTATGGGCAGGATCTCCTGGGAGAATAACATGAGGGGGAAAGGAGTCCAGGAGAGCTGGCTGTATTTTAAAGAATCCTTATTGAGGTTACAGGAACAAACCATCCCAATGTGTCGAAAGAATAGTAAATATGGCAGGCGACCAGCTTGGCTTAACAGTGAAATCCTTGCTGATCTTAAACACAAAAAAGAAGCTTATAAGAAGTGGAAGATTGGACAAATGACCAGGGAAGAGTATAAAAATATTGCTCAGGCATGCAGGAGTGAAATCAGGAAGGCCAAATCACACTTGGAGTTGCAGCTAGCAAGAGATGTTAAGAGTAACAAGAAGGGTTTCTTCAGGTATGTTAGGAACAAGAAGAAAGTCAAGGAAAGTGTGAGCCCCTTACTGAATGAGGGAGGCAAGCCTAGTGACAGAGGATGTGGAAAAAGCTAATGTACTCAATGCTTTTTTTGCCTCTGTCTTCACGAACAAGGTCAGCTCCCAGACTACTGCACTGGGCAGCACAGCATGGGGAGGAGGTAACCAGCCCTCTGTGGAGAAAGAAGTGGTTTGGGACTATTTAGAAAAGCTGGATGAGCACAAGTCCATGGGGCGGATGTGCTGCATCCGAGAGTACTAAAGGAGTTGGCGGATGTGATTGCAGAGCCATTGGCCATTATCTGTGAAAACTCATGGCGATCGGGGGAGGTCCTGGATGACTGGAAAAAGGCTAATGTAGTGCCCATCTTTAAAAAAGGGAAGGAGGATCCAGGGAACTACAGGCCAGTCAGCCTCACCTCAGTCCCTGGAAAAATCATGGAGCAGGTCCTCAAGGAACCAATTCTGAAGCACTTAGAGGAGAGGAAAGTGATCAGGAACAGTCAGCATGCATTCACCAAGGGCAAGTCATGCCTGACTAATCTAATTGCCTTCTGTGATGAAATAACTGGCTCTGTGGATGAGGGGAAAGCAGTGGACATGTTATTCCATGACTTTAGCAAAGCTTTAGACATGGTCTCCCACAGTATTCTTGTCAGCAAGTTAAAGAAGTATGGGCTGGATGAATGGACTATAAGGTGGATAGAAAGCTGGCTAGATCGTCAGGCTCAACGGGTAGTGATCAATGGCTCCATGTCCAGCCGGTATCAAGTGGAGTGCCCCAAGGGTCAGTCCTGTAACCGGTTTTGTTCAATATCTTCATTAATGATCTGGAGGATGGCGTGGATTGCACCCTCAGCAAGTTTGCAGATGACACTAAACTGGGAGGAGAGGTAGATACGCTGGAGGGTAGGGATAGGATACAGAGGGCCCTAGACAAATTAGAGGATTGGGCCAAAAGAAATCTGATGAGGTTCAACAAGGACAAGTGCAGGGTCCTGCACTTAGGATGGAAGAATCCCATGCACTGCTACAGACTAGGGACCAAATGGCTAGACAGCAGTTCTGCAGAAAAGGACCTAGGGGTTATAGTGGATGAGAAGCTGGATATGAGTCAACAGTGTGCTGTTGTTGCCAAGAAGGCCAATGGCATTTTGGGATGTATAAGTAGGGGCATTGCCAGCAGATCGAGGGACGTGATCATTCCCCTCTATTCAACATTGGTGAGGCCTCATCTGGAGTACTGTGTCCCGTTTTGGGCCCCACACTACAAGAAGGATGTGGAAAAATTGGAAAACGTCCAGCGGAGGGCAACAAAAATGATGAGGGGACTGGAACACATGAGTTCTGAGGAGAGGCTGAGGGAACTGGGATTGTTTAGTCTGCGGAAGAGAAGAATGAGGGGGGATTTGATAGCTGCTTTCAGGTAAGAGGATGGAACTAGACTGTTCTCAGTGGTAGCAGATGACAGAATGAGCAGTAAGGGTCTCAAGTTGCAGTGGGGTAGGTTTAGGTTGGATATTAGGAAAAACTTTTTCACCGGGAGGGTGGTGAAGCACTGGAATAGGTTACCTAGGGAGGTGGTGGAATCTCGTTCCTTGGAAGTTTTTAAGGTCAGGCTTGACAAATGCCTGGCTGGGATGATTTATTTGAGGATTGGTCCTGCTTTGAGCAGGGGGTTGGACTAGATGACCTCCTGAGGTCCCTTCCACCCCGGATATTCTATGATTCTATGATCACTTTACCACATGGCAGAGGGTTTTAGTTGTTCCATAGATTCCAGAAGACTCTTTCATCAGAATAGCCTAAAGGTGATCTGCTCAGTGATAGTGGTGTTCACTTTGTAAATGTATAATTTATCAGCTTATAAATATGGATCACAAAGACACTATGCATTTATAGTTGGTATTTGTCACCAAAATGCTTCTCAATGGGAAAATTGAGTCAAATATATCCAATGGCATCTCTCCTACTCTCTAGTAGGGCAGCAGTTCTTTGTCAAACTTGGGGGATGCCTATGCCATGAAAGCATGTACTAGAGGCCTTCCAACACCACAAGAAATTCCTTAGCATTTGCATCAGGTTTCCTTTGAAAGGACTTTTAACACTGCTACAAGCCATATAATTGCTATAGCAAAATGATGCCCATACTTCTCTCTTGATCTCTTTAGTAATGAATTCTTGAGGGTGGGGTTTCCAGTGTGAAATATGTTCTGAGTAACTTATCTGTAACACAAGTAAATATTGTGTTCAGCAATGTACAAAATCCCTGGCCCAGAGAGCCCTGTCTTCACCTGGCAGGTTAACAAGAGGTGCAGCCCAGTCCCTAAGTCACTTAAAGCCTTCTCCTGTGACATCCAGCCTCTGACACTGGCTACTCATAGAAATCCCAAATCGTCTGCACCCAAAGTTGCAGCCTACTCCACTTTAACAGTTTTCCCTTAAACCATCACTCGTGCATAACGCACAGCATTTGTGAGCACCTATAATAAACAAAAGAAGGTTTATTGAATAAAGAGCAGAGATTCCACTAGAAATAAGACAGTGTGATGGAAACAGATAGTTGCAATGCAAAACGAAATCATAAAGTGTGCACTAGGGCCTGCCCTTTTTAGTAGTTACCATACCCATCTAAGAAAAGAGCTGGCTGGCTTCATGATATCCAGGGTCAAGTCTTTCCTGAAATGCCCCTGCTCCACAAGATGGATGCGGATGGGTACAGAGGTTCTTACCCCAGTCTTGTGATGTACTAACTAGGTCTTTTCTCCTTCACAGACAGGTGTTGGCCTCACTGTCCTGTCATTCCTTTTTACCTCAAAATGGTTTTAATTGTTATAGTTTGTCTTTGATTGTTTTCCATTGACTTTTCTGGGTTGGTGCAAAGGTGGACAATGGAGCAATACACTCTACAATGGGCTAACCAGGGAGGGGTGACAACTCCCTCCTACTTGAATGGGTCATCAAGGAGACATATGATTCCCTGGCAACTCACTTTCACTCCTAGACCATAAGGGCATAGTTTTCAAGATAGTTACACTGTTACCTGCATTCACATCTCTCAGTGATTATGAGTATCAATAAGTTACAAGCTTTTAGTGGAAATCTCACATGCTACCCTTTCTGGATAAATACCATGAAGTGGTATGTTATATGCAGTGAGTTTGTCAAGTCTAAGACAAGAGTTGCTTGCAAAGAACAGTGAGCCCTTTGCCTGTTGGCACTGATGGGTCTCTGTGCAACAAGCCCCATCCTGAAATAGTGGCTGCAAATCACTGGTGATTTCAGTTGAAAATACCTCAACTAGCCTTTCCTGAGGCAACGTGTGGCCTGGGACCCCTGCTGGTGCTGGGGAGGGGGGAGGGTGGAGGGCTGGCAGGGCTGGCAGGCTCTGTACTCAGCTCTGCATGTCCCTGCAGCTCCTAGGAGGAGGGAAGGCGAGGGGGACTCTGTGCCCTGCCCCTGCCACGAGCTGTGGGGGCAGCACCTGTGGATGGGGACAGCCTGCAGAGCCCCCTGGCTCCTCCACCTAGGAGCTGCAGGGACATGCTGGCTGCTTTGGGAGAGCCCCCCGCCAAGATAAGCTCCACACCGCAGCCCAACCCCCTGCCCCAGCCCTGAGACCCCACCTACACCAAAACTGCCCTACCCATGGCTGGTGTGGTTGGCCCAGGGGCTGCCTGATCTGCTCAGGCAGCCCTGGAGCCAGCCACACTGGCCACTGCAGAAGTCATGGAGATCACAGAAAGTCACGGAATCTGTGACAGATACGTAGCCTTACTCATCCCTAATGTTTAAAAGAACTCTTCCTATGCTCAACTTGAGACACCATGGGGATCCATTTTGAGAAGTGCTGAGCACTTGATTGAGATGAGCAAGAGCCGCATGTGCTCAGCACCTCTGAAAGTCAGCCCCAGGTATTTTAATTTCAGCCTCTAGAATTGGTGGCTGCTTTTGATGGGGTAGTCAATAGGCAGATGATGGGCCAAGTCTGGACTGCCAGATGCTTCTGAACAGACCCTGAAAACTTTTTATTTACTTTATTATTAATTATTATTATTGTTGTTGTTGTTTTGTTGTTATTTTTGTGTTATTTTCTCTGGAGGTCTGGACTTTGACAACACCTTGACCAAGAAATTTGGACCTTGACAAAAAATAATTGATTACCCCTGGTTTATGGTAATGTTGGCCTCCATGCTTCTTCCTATCACTTTTCTTTCTTCCTTGCAATTACTTTAACCACATCTCGGCTCTCTTATTAAACCCGCACTATCACATTCCCACCATACTGTAAATAACTCCAGAGGAAAGGTTCCACTACACCACGTGGAATTCATTTGACAGTTCTAATGGCACTGAAATACTGATTTGTGCATTCAGTGTGTCAGCTTTAAACGTTATGTTAGTAAATGTTAGGACAACTCACAACATTGATTTTTTTGAGGCTATGTAGTCATTGATGAGTTATTCTGTTACACAAATAAATAATAAATAATAATAATATAATATAATATTCCATGCTGTCAAGTGTTGTCTTATACAAAGGAAAAATAAAGAATCACATTGGATTACAATTCACACACTGGCTGCTCATGCTGAACTGCAATCCACAAAAATTTGTCTGCACAAATTTATAAGCCTCTGACAATATTGTGTGAAGGTCAGAGTACACAAGTAGGAGTTGGGAAATACTTTGTTCTATTTCTAGTTCTGCCTGTGGTCTTGAGCAAGTCAGTTTGCCTCTCTGTACCTCAATTTCTCCATATTTAAAATAGAGATGACTAATAACACTTACCTTTGACACAGAGATTAATTAGTGCTTGTGCAATGCTTTGAAACTCAATGTACTGAGTTTTAAAATAGAGAAATGCACACTCTTAACATTTTTGGTCTAATAACCAAAATATAACCTGTGCTAACAAGTTCAGAAATGGATTTCTCTGATAGAGAATCTATGTGATTTACTGTATATAGAGTTATTGGTCACACTCACCGCAGTGTACTGGGCCTCTGCCTTGAGGGTGAAACCTGTGCCCCCTGCACAGAATCAGATTGTTTGAGATCTATGTTGATGGAAAGCAGAGCAGCTGGGGAGCCAAAATCCACCCTCTGACCCAGTCTAGAGCGTGAGCCTGCTAGGTAACCCCCCTCTCCCTGGTGGTGGCGGCCATCCCAGTCTATGGGCTAGGATGGAACTCCCACTCCCAGCCCTCCACACCAACTCTGCAGATACTGAAGTCACTAGATATGTGTAGCTGTACATGGCCTGTCCTAAGTCCACCTTTTTGCTCTGGCCTATTTAGAGTCAGCAGAAAGGTTTCCCATGGTATGCAAAGGATGTACAGTTACTTCTTCTCAGCTAGCACAACACCAGTGTGGGCATGAAGTGTTGCAAAGAGCCTTGTTATATTAGTGCAACATGGAGTTTGTACTGATGCAACGTACTCTGGTTTGAAATGAAACCAGCTACCTGGGTAATACACGTTGATGCCAACTTACATGATCCAGTTACATCAATATCCCTACACTGGTGCAAAAATTCCAAATGTAAACAATCCCCCAACTTTCAGGTGTGAGCCAATGCAGCAGGAAGACTAATGGAACCAGTGTAAATATGTCAGAAAGGCTAATGCATCCACCTTACAATAAACTGATTTAATTCCCACAGAAATAGTTATGCTGATTGCAAAAATTGGTGTAACTTTCTATTTAACGTGTGAAATATATCAGTGTAAGACAACTTCTGGGTGGACACAAAGTAGTTTCTGCCAGAATAAGGAAAGTTTATGCCAGTGCCATGGGCGGTGGGTGAACCCCTGGTTTGGGGAGGCTAGACCCCCAGCCCTGCCCCTTCTGTCTGAGGCCCTGCCCCTTCTGCACCCACTGGAGCCCAGTCCCCACTGTGGCCACTGGCTCCTACCCAAGTCTAGTGCCCCCAGTACCCCACCCTAACCTAACCTCGGAGCGCCGGAGAGCTGGGCAGCACAGCCCCAGCATCCCCCGGCTGCACCGCCCAGCCCAAACTTGGCTGGCTGCCCCCCCCCCCACCCCTGAAGGCACCCCCTGGTCAAGCCGCTCAGTGCCGGGCGGGTGGATGGGCAGGTGGCACGGCCAGAGTGCCCCCAACCCCAGCGCCAGGCAGGATGGGCGGCGTGGCGTGGCTCCCAGCCTGCCTGCCCCAGGGAACAGCAGGCAGAATGGTGCCTGGGGTTGGAACATGGGCAGGGGGACATCAGGCTGTTTGGGAAGGCAATGCCTTTCCGTGCCTACAATACTCACCGCCCATGGCCAGTGCAGAGCTGTCATGTGGAAACAGTAGAGAAAAGGTAGGATGAGGGAAACACAGTGAAATAGACTGAAGAAAAGACATCCTGTGATGTATGGAAGGAAACAAGGTGAAATGAAAGAGGGAAGAAAAATCAAAGAAGGGGGATGGAGCAAGTAATATATAAAATAAACTTAAGGTGAACTGTAGATGCCACTCTGAATTGGTGACCTCAGGGTGACTTGGCTATTTCTGGTACAGGAAAAAAGTGAATGTTTGCTACTTTGGATGAGGAATGACACCTCTTTCACAGACCCCCAACCCCATCTGTGATTCATAAGATAAACCCAAACTTATTATTGAATAGCTGACAGGTCTGTCAGGGATGGACCAAGAAGGTGATATTTGGATCTGGATGAGATTTAGACAGGGCTCAGATCTGGATTTCACAGACCTCATGAAATTCATTCTCATATGGGTTTAGGTTTAGATTTAGGTAGGGGAAATTTCTCATGATATCAGAGGGTTTCATGACACTTTCACTATCTTGGACCAAAATCCTGCCTATGGAACAGAATCAGCAAATTGGCCCCTTCTGTTTTTGTATCTGACATGGACTCTGCAGTCTAGGGTACCGATGTGGGGACCCACATGAAAGACCCCCTAAGCTTATTTCTACCAGCTCAGGTTAAAAGACGGAAGAACCCAATGCACAGCTACAGACTAGGGACCGAATGGCTAGGCAGCAGTTCTGCGGAAAAGGACCTAGGGGTGACAGTGGACGAGAAGCTGGATATGAGTCAGCAGTGTGCCCTTGTTGCCAAGAAGGCCAATGGCATTTTGGGATGTATAAGTAGGGGCATAGCGAGCAGATCGAGGGACGTGATCGTTCCCCTCTATTCGACATTGGTGAGGCCTCATCTGGAGTACTGTGTCCAGTTTTGGGCCCCACACTTCAAGAAGGATGTGGATAAATTGGAGAGAGTCCAGCGAAGGGCAACAAAAATGATTAGGGGACTGGAACACATGAGTTATGAGGAGAGGCTGAGGGAGCTGGGATTGTTTAGCCTGCAGAAGAGAAGAATGAGGGGGGATTTGATAGCTGCTTTCAACTACCTGAAAGGGGGTTCCAAAGAGGATGGCTCTAGACTGTTCTCAATGGTAGCAGATGACAGAACGAGGAGTAATGGTCTCAAGTTGCAGTGGGGGAGGTTTAGATTGGATATTAGGAAAAACTTTTTCACTAGGAGGGTGGTGAAACACTGGAATGCGTTACCTAGGGAGGTGGTAGAATCTCCTTCCTTAGAGGTTTTTAAGGTCAGGCTTGACAAAGCCCTGGCTGGGATGATTTAACTGGGAATTGGTCCTGCTTTGAGCAGGGGGTTGGACTAGATGACCTCCTGAGGTCCCTTCCAACCCTGATATTCTATGATTCTATGATTCTATGAAAACTTCCCCAAAGTACAAATTCTTTGCCCTTGGAGGGTACGCTGTCACCACCAAGTGATTTAACAAAGGATCATGGAAAGGACCACTTGGAGTTCCTATTCCCCCAAAATATCCCCCCAAGCTCTTACACCCCCTTTCTTGGGGAGGCTTGAGAATAATATCCTAACCAATTGGTTACAAAATGATCACAGACCCAAACCCCTGGGTCTTAGGACAATAGAGAAATCAGTCAGGTTCTTAAAAGAAGGATTTTATTTTAAAAAAAGGTAAAAATCACCTCTGTAAAATCAGGATGGAAAATAACTTTACAGGGTAACAAAAGATTCAAAAACACAGCAGAACTTCCTCTAGGCTTAGTTGCAAAGTTACAAAAAACAGGAACAAACCTCCCTCCAGCAAAGGAAAAATTCACAAGCGGAACAAAAGATAATCTAACATGCCTTGCCTGGCTTTTACTTACAATTTTTGTAATATGAGAAACTTTTAGGATGGTTTATAGGAGAAGGAGTTTTCTGACCATCAGGAGTTTTCTGATTCTTCACTGCTTCTCAATTTCCTGGTGCAAGTGCTGGAGGAACCAAATAGGGGCAGAGCTCTTCTTGACCTGCTGCTCACAAACCGGGAAGAATTAGTAGGGGAAGCAAAAGTGGATGGGAACCTGGGAGGCAGTGACCATGAGATGGTCGAGTTCAGGATCCTGACACAAGGAAGAAAGGAGAGCAGCAGAATACAGACCCTGGACTTCAGAAAAGCAGACTTTGACAACCTCAGGGAACTGATGGGCAGGATCCCCTGGGACAATAACATGAGGAGGAAAGGAGTCCAGGAGAGCTGGCTGTATTTTAAAGAATCCTTATTGAGGTTACAGGAACAAACCATCCCGATGTGTAGAAAGAAGAGTAAATATGGCAGGCGACCAGCTTGGCTTAACAGTGAAATCCTTGCTGATCTTAAACACAAAAAAGAAGCTTACAAGAAGTGGAAGATTGGACAAATGACCAAGGAGGAGTATAAAAATATTGCTCGGGGATGCAGGAGTGAAATCAGGAAGGCCAAATCACACTTGGAGTTGCAGCTAGCAAGAGATGTTAAGAGTAACAAGAAGGGTTTCTTCAGGTATGTTAGGAACAAGAAGAAAGTCAAGGAAAGTGTGGGCCCCTTACTGAATGAGGGAGGCAACCTAGTGACAGAGGATGTGGAAAAAGCTAATGTACTCAATGCTTTTTTTGCCTCTGTCTTCACGAACAAGGTCAGCTCCCAGACTACTGCACTGGGCAGCACAGCATGGGGAGGAGGTGACCAGCCCTCTGTGAAGAAAGAAGTGGTTTGGGACTATTTAGAAAAGCTGGATGAGCACAAGTCCATGGGGCGGATGTGCTGCATCCGAGAGTGCTAAAGGAGTTGGCGGATGTGATTGCAGAGCCATTGGCCATTATCTTTGAAAACTCAGGGCGATCGGAGGAGGTCCCAGATGACTGGAAAAAGGCTAATGTAGTGCCCATCTTTGAAAAAGGGAAGAAGGAGGATCCAGGGAACTACAGGCTAGTCAGCCTCACTTCAGTCCCTGGAAAAATCATGGAGAAAATCCTCAAGGAATCAATTCTGAAGCACTTAGAGGAGAGGAAAGTGATCAGGAACAGTCAGCATGGATTCACCAAGGGCAAGTCATGTCTGACTAATCTAATTACCTTCTATGATGAAATAACTGGCTCTGTGGATGAGGGGAAAGCAGTGGGCGTATTGTTCCTTGACTTTAGCAAAGCTTTTGACACGGTCTCCCACAGTATTCTTGCCAGCAAGTTAAAGAAGTATGGGCTGGATGAATGGACTATAAGGTGGATAGAAAGCTGGCTAGATCATCAGGCTTAACGGGTAGTGATCAATGGCTCCATGTCTAGTTGGCAGCCGGTATCAAGTGGAGTGCCCCAAGGGCCAGTCCTGTAACCAGTTTTGTTCAATATCTTCATTAATGATCTGGAGGATGGCATGGACTGCACCCTCAGCAAGTTTGCAGATGACACTAAACTGGGAGGAGAGGTAGATATGCTGGAGGGTAAGGATAGGATACAGAGGGCCCTAGACAAATTAGAGGATTGGGCCAAAAGAAATCTGATGAGGTTCAACAAGGACAAGTGCAGGGTCCTGCACTTAGGATGGAAGAATCCCATGTACCGCTACAGACTAGGGACCAAATGGCTAGGCAGCACTTCTGCAGAAAAGGACCTATGGGTTACAGTGGATGAGAAGCTGGATATGAGTCAACAGTGTGCCCTTGTTGCCAAGAACGCCAATGGCATTTGGGGCTGTATAAGTAGGGGCATTGCCAGCAAATCAAGTGATGTGATCGTTCCCCTCTATTAGACATTGTTCAGGCCTCATCTGGAGTACTGTGTCCAGTTTTGGGCCCCACACTACAAGAAGGATGTGGAAAAATTGGAAAACGTCCAGCGGAGGGCAACAAAAATGATGAGGGGACTGGAACACATGAGTTCTGAGGAGAGGCTGAGGTAATTGGGATTGTTTAGTCTGCGGAAGAGAAGAATGAGGGGGGATTTGATAGCTGCTTTCAGGTAAGAGGATGGAACTAGACTGTTCTCAGTGGTAGCAGATGACAGAATGAGCAGTAAGGGTCTCAAGTTGCAGTGGGGGAGGTTTAGGTTGGATATTAGGAAAAACTTTTTCACTAGGAGGGTGGTGAAACACTGGAATGCGTTACCTAGGGAGGTGGTGGAATCTCCTTCCTTAGAAGTTTTTAAGGTCAGGCTTGACAAAGCCCTGGCTGGGATGATTTAGTTGGGGATTGGTCCTGCTTTGAGCAGGGGGTTGGACAGGATGACCTCTTGAGGTCCCTTCCAACCCTGATATTCTATGATTCTATGATTCCCAAGAGAACATACAAAACAAAGCCCTTACCCCAAGATTTAAAGGCATCTTCTTTCCCCATTGGTCCTTTTGGTCAGGTGCCAACCAGGTTATTTGAGCTTCTTAACCCCTTACAGGTAAGGAGGAATTCTAGGCTACCCTTAGCTGTATGGTTAAGACAGACCCTCAATGGTCAGGCTCAGGGAGGCTCAGAATCTAGGTTTAAAACTGCCCCTCCACTGAATTTTGGGTTGGATTTGCGGTTCTAGCTTTGTCCCAGCTCTACTATTAACACTAAAAAGAATTTGTAAAGCTGCTCAACAATATGACTGAGGCACTAGATACACCAAGAATTTTCTGCGTCCTTTTTGCCTCCCTGCTTTGTAAAAATGAGTCCTGAACATGTGGTACAAGGGCATTGTTTAGGCAGCAGGCTGGAGAACTCCTGCTTTTTCATCCATGAGATCCCACTCACAGCAGAAAGCAGAGCAATCAAGAACTCCCTTACCAAATGTGCTAAAGCTAGGTAGGTCATCAAAGAATTTGAGCAGGGGGTTGGACTAGATGACCTCCTGAGGTCCCTTCCAACCCTGGTATTCTATGATTCTATGAAAGAAAAGTACCTTTTAAATAATAATGGAAAAGGCTTGTCATCACCGTTAGTGACCCTTTGAAAGCTAGTCAGTCCCTACTATTTATCCAGAGTCATTCCTTTAAAGTGACAGTCGGATCTAGTTCTATGGGTCAAGTCAGGTAACCCTTGTTTGTTTTGCTTTCCCCCCCCCCACCTTAATAATCATACTGTCCTCCAACACTAAACAGTGAATTTTCTAAATGAGACACATGTAAAGAAGCAAAGTCTTTTTCCAAGGACAGAGCCAATTCTGTTAGGTTTCAGAGGAACAGCCGTGTTAGTCTGTATTCGCAAAAAGAAAAGGAGTACTTGTGGCACCTTAGAGACTAACCAATTTATTTGAGCATGAGCTTTCGTGAGCTAGCTGTAGCTCACGAAAGCTCATGCTCAAATAAATTGGTTAGTCTCTAAGGTGCCACAAGTACTCCTTTTCTTTTTCCAATTCTGTTAGTTATTTTGATACCAAAGTGGGTCAATGAGCCTGTAATTGGCTCCAAAAACTGCAGCATTCTTTACTTACAGCCAAGTGGTGCCCAGAAAAGTGTGAAATTCACCTCTGCCTTTGAAAAGATCAAAAACAATCAAGGGGCTGTTTGCTCCTCTCTCTCAATCTAGTGCAGAGAGAAACAGTTAAAGTAGCAGCAGCTTGCTATGAAACCAGGCACTAGGTAAGCATGGTGGTGATGTTTTCAAACTCCACTGTTTCCCTGATCACTACTGGAGGAAATTCAAAATCCTGGGTCTTAATCCACAATGCCCTAAATGAACCAGGACAAGGCCTCACCCAGGGACCGAAGCTGCATCGGAATGATGCAGGTGGAAATATCCTAGGCTTAGACTCTCAGGAGGAATGGGGACCAAGCTTTCTTAATTCTGGGTTCCTAGCCATAGAAACCCTTATCAGAGAAGATCAAATGAGTCGTAGTCTCAGCATATTCATGTAACCCTTTTGCCAGTCAGAGTTGGCAGCAACAAGGGCCGGGTTCAGTATTTAGGGGTTCCTTTTCAACAATACAACACAAAACCGGCTCAAGCCCCTACCCAGTGACGTGGGACTATTACACACCACCCCCGGGTGTCTCTCAGAGGCAATACTTCCCCTCTTGCAAGCACAGAATCTGAGTGTAGCAAAAGCCTTTTAATAAAAGGAGGGTGTATCTCAGAGGTGCATCTGCAGAGTTCACATCCCATCGTTGGTGGAGTGGGGGTAAATAGGCACCTTACTCACTCCGCTGCTCAGGCACTCACTCACCGCCCCTCTCTACAGGGCTCTGCTCTGGCACTCTCTGCCAGCTGCCCTGCTGGTCGCTTGCCATGCCTAGATGTCTTAAGGGCCCCCCACTTAACACAGCTCTCAGTGATTTCAGCTGTTAGTGGGGGAGCCTCACTGCTGGTGCACTGGACAGGTTTTTGCATCAGAGACACTATCCCAGAGCCGGTCTAATACTTAGACCTAGGTTTCAGTGATTTCAGCTCTGCAGCATGTAACAAGACTCTCAACTGAGTCTAAATTAGCTGTGTTATTACACAATGGAGAGAGAAAGGATCAAATGGTGTCTGAGGCCCTTAGGCAAGACCCACACCACCAGGTACAAGTACCTGTTTTGTGTGTGTGTGTGTGTGTGTGTGTGTGTGTGTGTGTGTGTGTGTGAGGGTGAGTCCCTCAATCGGGAAATGCCAAGTACAGTTCTGCTGCCCTGGATTCACACAACAAGGATAATAACTCTTTATTGCTCCTGCTCCAATAACAAGGAGACTGGGAATCCAATACAAGCCAAAAGTGACCATTTGGGCAAGCAATCCCATCATGCTGCGCACCTAGGCAGGGTGGGTGTGCCCAGGCAAATGAGATCAGCTCCTGAAGTCCTCTTCCACAGCTCATCACTAGATGTCAGAGGAGAGCTCATTCAGGCTCTGCTTACATTCACATCAAGGTGCAAGATTGTATCTTTCCCCTAAGGCCTGCATAACCCCATTTTGTGACTTATTTGTTTTGCAAACCCCATAATTACATTACTAGACTTACTGCTGGAGGTTGAACCAGATGTGTCACTTCCAGAGGCCCGCACAGAAATACGTGATCTATAACATGGCAGCTTCCAGGTCATGCTGTGTGTAGAATGCCATTTTGCTCTACAAAATAGTGTCCTCCATGAGTGTGACCTTGCATGGACCCTACATGCAAGGTCTTGCCATGTGGAGGATGCTGTTTTGTAGAACAGATCTGGATACGTGGGGATTTGACTTGTATATTCAATTGGTAATGCAACCCCACCCGCTGACCCCAAGAATGCAACCACAGTTTAGGAACCTGCCCTAAAGCCTTTAATCAGTGACACTGCCTTTACCTAGCTGGGATCCAACCAAAGTTGCTTACTCACTATAGTATTGAAGGATAAACGCTGGAGGGCAGGGATAGGATACAGAGGGACCTAGACAAATTGGAGGATTGGGCCAAAAGAAATCTGATGTGGTTCAATAAGGATAAGTGCAGGGTCCTGCACTTAGGACGGAAGAACCCAATGCACAGCTACAGACTAGGGACCGAATGGTTAGGCAGCAGTTCTGCGGAAAAGGACCTAGGGGTGACAGTGGACGAGAAGCTGGATATGAGTCAGCAGTGTGCCCTTGTTGCCAAAAAGGCCAATGGCATTTTGGGATGTATAAGTAGGGGCATAGCGAGCAGATCGAGGGACGTGATCGTTCCCCTCTATTCAACATTGGTGAGACCTCATCTGGAGTACTGTGTCCAGTTTTGGGCCCCACACTACAAGAAGGATGTGGATAAATTGGAAAGAGTCCAGCGAAGGGCAACAAAAATGATTAGGGGTCTGGAACACATGACTTATGAGGAGAGTCTGAGGGAACTGGGATTGTTTAATCTGCAGAAGAAAAGAATGAGGGGGGATTTGATAGCTGCTTTCAACTACCTGAGAGGTGGTTCCAGAGAGGATGGTCTAGACTATTCTCAGTGGTAGAAGAGGACAGGACAAGGAGTAATGGTCTCAAGTTGCAGTGGGGGAGGTTTAGGTTGGATATTAGGAAAAACTTTTTCACTAGGAGGGTGGTGAAACACTGGAATGCATTACCTAGGGAGGTTGTGGAATCTCCTTCCTTAGAAGTTTTTAAGGTCAGGCTTGACAAAGCCCTGGCTGGGATGATTTAAGTGGGGATTGATCCTGCTTTGAGCAGGGGGTTGGACTAGATGACCTCCTGAGGTCCCTTCCAATCCTGATAATCTATGATTCTATGATTCACTGGTCAGGCCTAGCTATGCTCAGCACAGGGCTAGGAGGAGAGAGAGAAAGGTGGCTTTAAGTCATCTTTGTAAACTTCAGATCCTGGGCCAGTCCCTAGTGTAAAAAAGAGCAGTCTCAGGGCTGCTTTACCTTATGCAGGCTTTTGCAGCCTGTTGAGGCCAATCTGGCTGCTGAGGAATCACCAGGGCTTAGAGGTATCTGGGCCATGTCCCCTTTCAGATGTCTGTGTCCTGTGCACTAGGGGCTGAGAAACAGGCATGGTGAAGGAGCTGGCTGTATTAGAACTGAGGATTCTCCAAATGTGGGAGACTTGTTAAAGAACGAGTTAGAGCAGCTTTAGGGCTGCTTTGCACTGATGTGAAAGAGCCAAGCACCTGGTATTATAGTACACTATATAAGACTGTAGCAGGCAGACTAGGAATTCAGAGAACTGGGGAGCACAACAGTTTATATAAGATAAACTCCCTGTTCATTATAATGATCAAAATATACAGAGCTGAGGAGTGTAAGCGTAAGAGTGGCTTACTGGCAGTTCGTATATTAAAGGGGAACATTGTATATTTAACAGGGCCAGGTCCTGTTTCCATTAAAGCCAATGGCAAAACACTGATGTCAGTGGGAAAGGATTGGGCCAAAAATAGTAAATGGAGCGTGTTTATTTGTCCTGCAGTTATACATGAGTGAAACAATTAAAATGTTGTGTAAAGACTGGATTTGCTATATAATTCCACCCTGGCTGCTGCCTCTTTTCCTAGGTTCTTCAGTGCTGCAGCATTCCCAGAGGAGCCTGGAGTAAGCTGGTTTGCACACGTACAGAGCTGTGTTGCAGATGCAAAATATTCTTTTACATGGTTTCCAGCTTTATTTTTTTTTTGCCAATATGATTTAGAGCAACTGTCTCAGGATGTCTTGTGCATTATGTAAAACTTGTGTTCCTGTTGTCCTCGCTGTCTCAAGTGAGGTTAGTACTTTTTGCAGAACTATTTCATACATATACTATTTCATACAAGTTACATATGTTAATGACATCAAACTTCTGTAGGAAAGACTCCTCCTGGAACGTATTTGCAGAGCAACCTTTTCCCATACTTTAAATTCTTCTCTATACCCTGATCTCCCCCATCTGAACTGCTTTGATTTGGAGACTCCATGGGACAACCCAGCATCTTTGCTTGCTAAAGCTTTAGCCTTTACTTCCATGGTGTATGGCCTGATTTTCTTGAAAGGTTCTGAGCACCTCTTGTGAGTCAATGGAAGCTGTTGTGTGCTCGGCACTTTTGCAAATCAGGCCATTTATTTCCGTGCCTCAATATGGATTTAGAAGCCTAACCTTAGGCTCCTATTTTCAGTAATCATGGTTGTAATGTTCAAAGCTACTCACAGACCTGTCCCTTCAGTAACTATGGCTGGACATTTCAAATGAGACAAAGGGAGTTCGGAACCCAAATCCCATTTAAACTGAGTGCCTAACTCCCCCCCCTTTTTTTAAAAAAAATATGAGAGATATACCCTATCTCATAGAGCTGGAAGGGACCTTGAAAGGTCATCAAGCCCAGTCCCTTGCCTTAACAGCAGAACCAAGTACCATCCCTTATTTTTGCCCCAGATTCCTAAATGGCCCCCTTGAGGGCTGAACTCACAACCCTGGGTTTAGCAGGCCAATAGCAAACCACTAAGCTATGCCTCCCCTCCAAGATTATCTTGTTTGAAAATCCCAGCCTATGAACATGTCTTTAATTTAGCATTGCTTATGCCCTGCGAGAGTTTCTTGCAGAAAATGTCTGCTCTATGCATCTGTTTTGCTGAATACATGTTTGATTGGTACCTCTGCTTGTTTGCAACTGACATGCCAGTGTTACTGGGACACAGGCTTCAGATGTGAGAATGTCCAAGATGAGAGTGGCTTATCCTTCTAATGCAGAACAGCATGGACTTTGAAAATCTCTGAGTGGCTTCAGCTCATAACTGGATAGTATGATTGGGGCTGGAGTGGAGCATAATTTGTGTTTCACCTTTTGCAGAAGTCCATCTGAAGTAAGCTGCAAAACAAGCTTGCTTGCTAGGGACATTTATCTCTGTTGAAACTTCAGGCTGCTCTAAACTATGCTGGTGACGGGCCCAGTGCCTGCCCAGCCAACCCAGGATCAGAAAGTTTGTTACCAGATTTGCCCATTACTTTGGGGTATGCTCATTTATTAGGGTTACTCTCCCGGGGGGGGGGTTCTGTAATTCTATCAATGTACTGCTTGTGTCACTTGTGTTTTCATACAGAGCTCTACTTCTCCCTTCTTCAAGTTCCCTCCCAAGGGAGCTATCCTGCAGGACCTAGGTTCCCCCAGGGCTGGGTTCCTCCAGCCCCCAGAATCAAATGAACACACGCACACATTAACAGAGCGCGTCTGAGCGGCCCGGGTCAATCAGCGCTCCCAAGCTGTCACCCTTATATGACCCTGGACTCAGCAGGCTGGGTCAAGCAGCACTTCCAAGCTGCCACCCTCCTGTGCCACAGGTTCAGCACGTCTCTATCCCCACTTTCACGTTACACTTCTTCTGGTAGTCACCCCCTTGATGAGCAAACCCCACAGTATTTTTGGGTGCTACAGGGATCTTTAGCTTAGGTAAGAGGAGCGTTGCTGCTGAGCAAATGGGGAATCCAAAAACACAGTTGAGAGAGAGAGAGAGGGAGTGAAGGAAGCAACCAGCTTAACCATAAAAGTTATTTATTGCCAGGTAATAACCATACAAGGAGAGCCAAACAAACAAAACAGTTACAATATTAAATCTAGCTTAAATTTGATTACAAAAGTCAGGTTTAGAAAACTTATACCTGATCACACAAGTCAGGGTTAGAAAGCTATACCTAGCCCTGGTCTACACTAGGAGTTGAGGTCGAATTTAGCAGCGTTAAATCGATTTAACCCTGCACCCGTCCACACGACGAACCCCTTTTTTTCAACTTAAAGGGCTCTTAAAATCGATTTCCTTACTCCACCCCCGACAAGGGGATTAGCACTGAAATCGGCCTTGCTGGTTCGAATTTGCGGTACTGTGGACGCAATTAGACGGTATTGGCCTCCGGGAGCTATCCCAGAGTGCTCCATTGTGACCCCTCTGGACAGCACTCTCAACTCAGATGCACTGGCCAGGTAGACAGGAAAAGGCCTGCGAACTTATGAATTTCAATTTCCTGTTTGGCCAGCATGGCAAGCTGCAGGTGACCATGAAGAGCTCATCAGCAGAGGTGACCAGAATGGAGTCCCAGAATCACAAAAGAGCTCCAGCATGGACCGAACAGGAAATATGGGATCTTATCGCTGTATGGGGAGAGGAATCTGTGCTATCAGAACTACGTTCCAGTTTTCAAAATGCCAAAACATTTGTCATAATCTCCCAGGGGATGAAGGACAGAGGCCGTAACAAGGACCCGAAGCAGTGCCGTGTGAAACTTAAGGAGCTGAGGGAAGCCTACCAGAAAACCAGAGAGGCGAACGGCCGCTCCAGGTCAGAGCCCCAAACATGCCGCTTCTATGATGAGCTGCATGCCATTTTAGGGGGTTCAGCCACCACTACCCCAGCCGTGTTGTTTGACTCCTTCAATGGAGATGGCGGCAACACAGAAGCAGGTTTTGGGGACGAGGAAGATGATGATGATGAGGTTGTAGATAGCTCACAGCAAGCAAGCGGAGAAACCGGTTTTCCCGACAGCCAGGAACTGTTCCTCATCCTGGACCTGGACCCAGTACCCCCCGAACCCACCCAAGGCTGCCTCCCGGACCCGCCAGGGGGAGAAGGGACCTCTGGTGAGTGTACCTTTTAAAATACTATACATGGTTTAAAAGCAAGCATGTTTAAATATTAATTTGCCCTGGCATTCGTGGCTCTCCTGGATATACTTCCAAAGCCTTTGCAAAAGGTTTCTGGGGAAGGGCAGCCTTATTCCATCCACCATGGTAGGACACTTTACCACTCCAGGCCAGTAGCACGTACTCAGGAATCATTGTAGAACAAAGCATTGCAATGTATGTTTGCTGGTGTTCAAACAACATCCGTTCTTTATCTCTCTGTGTTATCCTCAGGAGAGTGATATCATTCATGGTCACCTGGTTGAAATAGGGTGCTTTTCTTAAGGGGCATTCAGAGGTGCCCGTTCCTGCTGGGCTGTTTGCCTGTGGCTGAACAGAAATGTTCCCCGCTGTTAGCCATGGGGAGGAGGGAGGGGGGAGTGGCTAGCCACGCACTGGGGGGAGGCAAAATGCGACCTTGGAACAAAAGCACATGTGCTATGTATGTAATGTTAACAGCAAGGTTTACCATGAAAGAGTGTACCCATTGTTCTATAAAATGTGTCTTTTTAAATACCACTGTCCCTTTTTTTTTCTCCACCAGCTGCATGTGTTTCAAGGATCACAGGATCTTCTCCTTCCCAGAGGCTAGTGAAGATTAGAAAGCGGAAAAAACACACTCACGATGAAATGTTCTCTGAGCTCATGCTGTCCTCCCACACTGACAGAGCACAGATGAATGTGTGGAGGCAGACAATGTCAGAGTGCAGGAAAGCACAAAATGACTGGGAGGAGAGGTGGCGGGCTGAAGAGAGTAAGTGGCGGGCTGAAGCTCAAATGTGGCGGCAGCGTGATGAGAGGAGGCAGGATTCAATGCTGAGGCTGCTGGAGGATCAAACTAATATGCTCCAATGTATGGTGGAGCTGCAGGAAAGGCAGCAGGAGCACAGACCGCCGCTATAGCCCCTGTGTAACCAACTGCCCTCCTCCCCAAGTTCCATAGCTTCCTCACCCAGACGCCCAAGAGCACGGTGGGGGGGCCTTCAGCCACCCAGCCACTCCACCCCAGAGGATTGCCCAAGCAACAGAAGGCTGGCATTCAATAAGTTTTAAAGTTTTAAACTTTTAAAGTGCTCTGTGGCCTTGTCCTTCCCTCCTCCACCACCCCTCCTGGTGCTTCTCTCCTCCACCACCCCTCCTGGGCTACCTTGGTAGTTATCCCCCTATTTGTGTGATGAATTAATAAAGAATGCATGAATGTGAAGCAACAATGACTTTATTGCCTCTGCAAGCGGTGATCGAAGGGAGGAAGGGAGGGTGGTTAGCTTACGGGGAAGTAGAGTGAACCAAGGGGCGGGGGGTTTCATCAAGGAGAAACAAACAGAATTTTCACACCGTACCCTGGCCAGTCATGAAACTGGTTTTCAAAGCTTCTCTGATGCGCACCATGCCCTCCTGTGCTCTTCTAGCCCTGGTGTCTGGCTGTGCATAACCAGCAGCCAGGCGATTTGCCTCAACCTCCCACCCCACCATAAATGTCTCCCCCTTAATCTCACAGAGATTGTGGAGCGCACAGCAAGCAATAATAACAGTGGGAATATTGGTTTTGCTGAGGTCTAACCGAGTCAGTAAACTGCGCCAGCGTGCTTTTAAATGTCCAAACACACATTCTACCACCATTCTGCACTTGCTCAGCATATAGTTGAACAGCTCCTGACTACTGTCCAGGCTGCCTGTGTATGGCTTCATGAGCCATGGCATTAAGGGGTAGGCTGGGTCCCAAAGGATAACTATAGGCATTTCAACATCCCCAACAGTTATTTTCTGGTCTGGGAATAAAGTCCCTTCCTGCAGCTTTTGAAACAGACCAGAGTTCCTGAAGATGTGAGCGTCATGAACCTTTCCCGGCCATCCCACGTTGATGTTGGTGAAACGTCCCTTGTGATCCACCAGTGCTTGCAGCACTATTGAAAAGTACCCCTTGCTGTTTATGTACTCGCCGGCTTGGTGCTCCAGTGCCAAGATAGGGATATGGGTTCCGTCTATGGCCCCACCACAGTTAGGGAATCCCATTGCAGCAAAGCCATCCACTATGACCTGCACATTTCCCAGGGTCACTACCTTTGATATCAGCAGATCTTTGATTGCGTTGGCTATTTGCATCACAGCAGCCCCCACAGTAGATTTGCCAACTCCAAATTGATTCCCGACTGACCAGTAGCTGTCTGGCGTTGCAAGCTTCCACAGGGCTATTGCCACTCGCTTCTCAACTGTGCGGGCTGCTCTCATCTTGGTATTCTTGCGCCTCAGGGCAGGGGAAAGCAAGTCACAAAGTTCCATGAAAATGCCCTTACGCATGCGAAAGTTTCGCAGCCACTGGGAATCGTCCCAGACCTGCAACACTGTGCGGTCCCACAGTCTGTGCTTGTTTCCTGGGCCCAGAATTGGCATTCCACCGCATGAGCCTGCCCCATTAGCACCATGATGCCCACATTGCCAGGGCCCATGCTTTGAGAGAAGTCTGTGTACATGTCCTCATCACTCTCGTCACTGCGCTGATGTCGCCTACTCGCCCAGTATCACTTTGCCAGTTTCTGGTGCTGCATATACTGCTGGATAATGTGTGTGGTGTTTAATATGCTCCTAATTGCCAAAGTGATCTGAGCAGGCTCCATGCTTGCCGTGGTATGGCATCTGCACAGAAAAAAGGGGTGGAACAATTGTCTGCCATTGCCCTGACGGAGGGAGGGGCGACTGACGACATGGCTTACAGGGTTGGCTTACAGGAAATTAAAATCAACAAAGGGGGTGGCTTTGAGAGAAACTGAATGGCCCCCTCAAGGATAGAACTCAAAACTGGGTTTAGCAGGCCATTGATTTCATAGAGGGAGGGAGGGAGGAGAAAATGAACACAAAACAAATCTGGTCCATTTCTTGTTTTGAGCCACTTCATCTATCTTTATACTTCTTGCTGGCAGCAGACTGTGCAGTATGACCGCTAGCCATCATCATCTCCTGGGTGCTCGGCAGAAGATGGTGCAGTATGACTGCTGGCCATCGTCTTCTGCTAGCTGCAGATTAAAAGACAGTGCACTGGCGGTAGGACTCAATCGCCTTGAGACGAAACAAGGGAAATGACCTGGCTGAGTCACTCCCGTGTTTGCCAAGAGCACCCAGGACTACATCGACGACAGCTACCAGTCATACTGCACTGTCTGCTGCCAAAAGGCAATAAACTGCTGCTGTGTAGCAATGCAGTACCACGTCTGCCAGCACCCAGGAGACATACGGTGACGGTTAGCTGAGCGGGCTCCCTGCTTGCTGTGGTATGGCATCTGCAGAGGTAACTCAAGAAAAAAGGTGCAAAACGATTGTCTGCCGTTGCTTTCACGGAGGGAGGGAGGGAACGGGGGCCTGACAATATGTACCCAGAACCACCCGTGACAGTGTTTTAGCCCCATCAGGCACTGGGATTTCTACCCAGAATTCAAATGGGCGGCGGAGACTGCGGGAACTGTGGGATAGCCACCCACAGTGCAACGCTCTGGAAGTCGACAGTTGCCTTAGTACTGTGGACACACTCCGCCGACTACATGCACTTAGAGCATTTGTGTGGGGACAAACACAATCAACTGTATAAAAATGCTTTCTACAAAACCGACTTCTATAAATTCGACCTAATTTCATAGTGTAGACATACTCATAGAGTAGGACGAAAAACAAAGGGGGACAGCGAGAGAGAGAGAAAGAGAGAGAGAGAGAGATGGGTTCTCACCATTCTGTGAAGCTTGAACCGGTCAGGGTTGCCAGGTGGTGGTGGTAGCTGAGGGTCCTGAGTGCTGGAAACAGGCAGAGCCCCCAGCATGATCAGTCAGGAGAAGATGAAGTCCCAAAGGAACTGATGTAGATTTTGGATCCAGGCACCAGAACACTTACTTGAGCGTGGGTAGGGGTTTTTTTTGGTAGGGAAACAACAATAGTTCAAGGGAGAACACTAGATTTGTTTATGGGTAAACTGATGGCTCCAGGGAGTACACCAATGTTGTTTTGTTCAGGCTAGACAACAGGAACTGATCATTCCTGGCTATGGGCTGTGTTCCTGTGAGGGAGCTCACAATACAATTAGGCAGCTTTAGTATTTTGGATACCAATAAAGGATTTATTACTAGAACTGGACTGTTAACTACTGAGCTGGGTGTGTGCAGGCGTGGGTTCATTAACATCTGGAGCAGAGATTCCTCATCATGCAGTGCTTCCCTGCTTTTCTGGTCCCAGAGTACAGTGCGGTTCTTGCCTTGGAATCTCTGTTCTCCAATCTGTATGCTAATGGAGAAGCTTCCCTGTCCCATCTCCAATGCAAATGAGGTTAGAGAAGTTTCCTTAATCCTGTCACCCTTATCCGGAGGGGTTTAGGTGTGTCTCCCACTGCCTTTTCATTGCTTTTTGTAAGTCTTTCTTCTGATGGGTTTTGGCTCAAGCAGAGGCTGGGTTGGGTGGGGGGATCCTTTGTGAGTCAGACAGGCTGGATACTGTGCCCTGGTTCCCCAAGAACACAGAGTTGACAGGTAACAAGATACAAAGGCAAGCTTTGTACCCCGCATTTGGCTGTGCAGCCATAGTGATCATTGGGGCCGATATATAGGCCCTGACACTCATGGTGTATATTGCATTTGTGTGTGTATCTATATATAATAGAACTCCCAATTTTTTTAATTAACTTGTGATTGAGGAGTTCATAAAATAGGAAAGTTCATAAAACTTAACATCTCACAATTACAGTAGATACTGTGCACAAGTAGCAGTCTGGTGCCTTGCACTCCTTTCTTCTTGTCATTCAAGCCACTGCAAAGTGATTTCCAGTGTATTCAAGGGTTGTCAGCTTGTTATTTGTCAACATCACTTTTGTTATGTGATTATCCCCCCTCCATTCCCCTGTTGGAAAAACATGGTTCCTATAAGTGGCTGTTTGTAAGACTGGTGCTCATCAAATTTAGATTCTGTTGTAGATGTGTGTACAGAACATGCTCTGGAGGGAAGCGGCTGTCTACAGTATGTGAAATACAGCTACAGGGATACAAGGGACAGATCAATCCCTGGAGTAACACCACCGACTTCCATATGCGTACAGCAGGGATGTATTCTTTTCCCCACCCCCATTATTAATCATTGCTTGAGATTCCCTGTCTGGCAGAACATAACAGCCCCTGCTGCCAGCAAAGGAACTGCAAAGGGAGCTAGTTCTCCTATGAAAACCACCATAGATCTGTTGCTCTTAGGGCTTGTCTACACAGGGAGTCTGATCAGAATTGCTATTCCTCATTAGCTAGTCCCAATTAACTCCATGTGTGAATGCTCTTATTTTGCAACAAGAGTGCCTTAGGGTATGTCTACACTACGGAATAAGGTCGAATTTATAGAAGTCGGTTTTTTAGAAATCGGTTTTATATATTCGAGTGTGTGTGTCCCCACAGAAAATGCTCTAAGTGCATTAAGTGCATTAACTCGGCGGAGCGCTTCCACAGTACCGAGGCTAGAGTCGACTTCCGGAGCGTTGCACTGTGGGTAGCTATCCCACAGTTCCTGCAGTCTCCGCTGCCCATTGGAATTCTGGGTTGAGATCCCAATGCCTGATGGGGCTAAAACATTGTCGCGGGTGGTTCTGGGTACATATCGTCAGGCCCCCGTTCCCTCCCTCCCTCCGTGAAAGCAAGGGCAGACAATCATTTCGCGCCTTTTTTCCTGAGTTACCTGTGCAGACGCCATACCACTGCAAGCATGGAGCCCGCTCAGGTAACCGTCACCCTATGTCTCCTGGGTGCTGGCAGACGCGGTACGGCATTGCTACACAGTAGCAGCAACCCCTTGCCTTGTGGCAGCAGACGGTACAGTACGACTGGTAGCCGTCATCGTCATGTCCGAGGTGCTCCTGGCCACGTCGGCTGGGAGCGCCTGGGCAGACATGGGCGCAGGGACTAAATTTGGAGTGACTTGACCAGGTCATTCTCTTTAGTCCTGCAGTCAGTCCTATTGAACCGTCTTATGGTGAGCGGGCAGGCGATATGGACTGCTAGCAGTCGTACTGTACCATCTTCTGCCGAGCAGCCATGAGATGTGGATGGCATGCAGTCCTTCTGCACCGTCTGCTGCCAGCCAAAGATGTAAAAGATAGATGGAGTGGGTCAAAACCAAGAAATAGACCAGATTTGTTTTGTACTCATTTGCCTCCTCCCCTGTCTAGGGGACTCATTCCTCTAGGTCACACTGCAATCACTCACAGAGAAGGTGCAGCGAGGTAAATCTAGCCATGTATCAATCAGAGGCCAGGCTAACCTCCTTGTTCCAATAAGAACGATAACTTAGGTACACCATTTCTTATTGGAACCCTCCGTGAAGTCCTGCCTGAAATACTCCTTGATGTACAGGCACCCCCTTTGTTGATTTTAGTTCCCTGAAGCCAACCCTGTAAGCCGTGTCGTCAGTCGCCCCTCCCTCCGTCAGAGCAACGGCAGACAATCGTTCCGCGCCTTTTTTCTGTGCGGATGCCATACCAAGGCAAGCATGGAGGCCACTCAGCTCACTTTGGCAATTAGGAGCACATTAAACACCACACGCATTATCCAGCAGTATATGCAGCACCAGAACCTGGCAAAGCGATACCGGGCGAGGAGGCGACGTCAGCGCGGTCACGTGAGTGATCAGGACATGGACACAGATTTCTCTGAAAGCATGGGCCCTGCCAATGCATGCATCATGGTGCTAATGGGGCAGGTTCATGCTGTGGAACGCCGATTCTGGGCTCGGGAAACAAGCACAGACTGGTGGGACCACATAGTGTTGCAGGTCTGGGACGATTCCCAGTGGCTGCGAAACTTTCGCATGCGTAAGGGCACTTTCATGGAACTTTGTGACTTGCTTTCCCCTGCCCTGAGGCGCATGAATACCAAGATGAGAGCAGCCCTCACAGTTGAGAAGCGAGTGGCAATAGCCCTGTGGAAGCTTGCAACGCCAGACAGCTACCGGTCAGTTGGGAATCAATTTGGAGTGGGCAAATCTACTGTGGGGGCTGCTGTGATGCAAGTAGCCCACGCAATCAAAGATCTGCTGATATCAAGGGTAGTGACCCTGGGAAATGTGCAGGTCATAGTGGATGGCTTTGCTGCAATGGGATTCCCTAACTGTGGTGGGGCTATAGACGGAACCCATATCCCTATCTTGGCACCGGAGCACCAAGCCGGCGAGTACATAAACCGCAAGGGGTACTTTTCGATAGTGCTGCAAGCTCTGGTGGATCACAAGGGACGTTTCACCAACATCAACGTGGGATGGCCGGGAAAGGTGCATGATGCTCGCATCTTCAGGAACTGTGGTCTGTTTCAAAAGCTGCAGGAAGGGACTTTATTCCCAGACCAGAAAATAACTGTTGGGGATGTTGAAATGCCTATATGTATCCTTGGGGACCCAGCCTACCCCTTAATGCCATGGCTCATGAAGCCGTACACAGGCAGCCTGGACAGTAGTCAGGAGCTGTTCAACTACAGGCTGAGCAAGTGCAGAATGGTGGTAGAATGTGCATTTGGACGTTTAAAGGCACGCTGGCGCAGTTTACTGACTCGCTTAGACCTCAGCGAAACCAATATTCCCACTGTTATTACTGCTTGCTGTGTGCTCCACAATATCTGTGAGAGTAAGGGGGAGACGTTTATGGCGGGGTGGGAGGTTGAGGCAAATCGCCTGGCTGCTGGTTACGCGCAGCCAGACACCAGGGCAGTTAGAAGAGCACAGGAGGGCGCGGTACGCATCAGAGAAGCTTTGAAAACCAGTTTCATGACTGGCCAGGGTACGGTGTGAAAGTTCTGTTTGTTTCTCCTTGATGAAACCCCCCGCCCCTTGGTTCACTCTACTTCCCTGTAAGCTAACCACCCACCCCTCCTCCCTTCAATCACCGCTTGCAGAGGCAATAAAGTCATTGTTGCTTCACATTCATGCATTCTTTATTCATTCATCACACAAATAGGGGGATGACTACCAAAGTAGCCCAGGAGGGGTGGTGGAGGAGGGAAGGAAAATGCCACACAGCACTTTAAGCACAGCACTTTAAAAGTTTACAACTTTAAAATTTATTGAATGACAGCCTTCTTTTTTTTGGGCAATCCTCTGTGGTGGAGTGGCTGGTTGGCCGGAGGCCCCCCCACCGCGTTCTTGGGCGTCTGGGTGTGGAGGCTATGGAACTTGGGGAGGAGGGCGGTTGGTTACAGAGGGGCTGCAGTGGCAGTCTGTGCTCCAGCTGCCTTTGCTGCAGCTCAACCATACACTGGAGCATACTGGTTTGGTCCTGCAGCAGCCTCAGCATTGAATCCTGCCTCCTCTCATCACGCTGCCGCCACATTTGAGCTTCAGCCCTGTCTTCAGCCCGCCACTTACTCTCTTCAGCCCGCCACCTCTCCTCCCGGTCATTTTGTGCTTTCCTGCACTCTGACATTATTTGCCTCCACGCATTCGTCTGTGCTCTGTCAGTGTGGGAGGACAGCATGAGCTCAGAGAACATTTCATCGCGAGTGCATTTTTTTTTCTTTCTAAGCTTCACTAGCCTCTGGGAAGGAGAAGATCCTGTGATCATTGAAACACATGCAGCTGGTGGAGAAAAAAAAGGGACAGCGGTATTTAAAAAGACACATTTGATAAAACAGTGGCTACACTCTTTCAGGGTAAACCTTGCTGTTAACATTACATACATAGCACATGTGCTTTCGTTACAAGGTCGCATTTTGCCTCCTCCCACCGCGTGACTACCCCCTCAACCTTCCCCCCTCCCTGTGGCTAACAGCGGGGAACATTTCTGTTTAGCCACAGGCAAACAGCCCAGCAGGAATGGGCTCCTCTGAGTGTCCCCTGAAGAAAAGCACTCTATTTCAACCAGGTGACCATGAATTATATCTCACTTTCCTGAGGATAACACAGAGAGTTAAAGAACGGATGTTGTTTGAATGCCAGAAAACATACACTGCAATGCTTTGTTCTACAATGATTCCCGAGTACGTGTTACTGGCCTGGAGTGGTAAAGTGTCCTACCATGAAGGATGCAATAAGGCTGCCCTCCCCAGAAACCTTTTGCAAAGGCTTTAGGACTACATCTAGGAGAACCGCAAATGCCAGGGCAAAGTAATCCTTTCACATGCTTGCTTTTAAACCATGTATAGTATTTTAAAAGGTACACTCACCAGAGGTCCCTTCTCCACCTGCTGGGTCTAGGAGGCAGCCTTGGGTGGGTTCGGGGGGTACTGGCTCCAGATCTAGGGTGAGAAACAGTTCCTGGCTGTCGGGAAAACCGGTTTCTCCGCTTGCTTGCTGTGAGCTATCTACAACCTCCTCATCATCATCATCTTCTTCGTCCCCAAAATCTGCTTCCGTATTGCCTCCATCTCCATTGAAGGAGTCAAACAACACGGCTGGGGTAGTGGTGGCTGAACCCCCTAAAATGGCATGCAGCTCATCATAGAAGCGGCATGTTTGGGGCTCTGACCCAGAGCGGCTGTTCGCCTCTCTGGTTTTCTGGTAGGCTTGCCTCAGCTCCTTCAGTTTCACGCGGCACTGCTTCAGGTCCCTGTTATGGCCTCTGTCCTTCATGCCCTGGGAGATTTTCACAAAGGTTTTGGCATTTCGAAAACTGGAACGGAGTTCTGATAGCACGGATTAATCTCCCCAAACAGCGATCAGATCCCGTACCTCCCGTTCGGTCCATGCTGGAGCTCTTTTGCGATTCTGGGACTCCATCATGGTCACCTGTGCTGATGAGCTCTGCATGGTCACCTGCAGCTTGCCACGCTGGCCAAACAGGAAATGAGATTCAAAAGTTCGCGGTTCTTTTCCTGTCTACCTGGCCAGTGCATCTGAGTTGAGAGTGCTGTCCAGAGTGGTCACAATGGAGCACTCTGGGATAGCTCCCGGAGGCCAATACCATCGAATTGTGTCCACAGTACCCCAAATTCGAGCCGGCAACGTCGATTTTATCGATGTGCAGGTTTACATCGATTTGCTGCTAAATTCGACCTAAATTCGAATGCTAAATGCTAAATGCTAAATTCGACCTAAAGTCCTAGTGTAGACCAGGGCTTAGTAAGAATTAGCTTAATCCATCTGGGAAGCTAATTTGGAATAAGGCACTCATTTTGGAATAAGAGTGTCCACACATGGAGTTAATTGGGAATAGTTAATCCATTTTAAATTCACACCCTACTTTATTCTGGACTAATTTTCCTGTATAGACAAGCCCTTAGTTTTTATTGTGTAATAAATCCAGTGAATAGTGAGCTCATCCCAGTGTCTCTCTTGCCCATTGTAGTTAGTACTACCTCTTTCTTTCTATCGTTTCCATGCCACATCTTACTGAGTCAACAAATGGCAGAGCGATGCTTTGTTCTGGTCCAGTCTGGGCCCCTTTCACAGGCCCCTTCATGACTCTGGGAAGTCATGTTACCAGCATGCCTTTCCCCATAAATCACATCCAAGTGTGATTCATTTGGTAGCACATGCTATGGGCTGCTCACGGCTGGCAAGCCAATGTGGCAGACACACGTGAATTGCTGGTCATACTTCACAGGATGAATGGACCACACACAGACAGAGCCTCTGAAAGCTGAGAAGTCAAAGGGGCCAGTTAATCTAATGTGGAACAGCTTTTTATAATATGAGAGAGAGAGAGAGAGAGAGAGAAAGAGAGAGAGAACAGACCCCTTTTTAACCCCCTTTGGTTTTGCATAGGTTCTACTTAACTGCTGACTTATTTTCAAGGTGCAGGTGGTCACATTGCTCTTGGGATGTGTATTAAAATTCATCCTGGGATTAACTCTTTCAGTTTAGGTGGCATGTCACCAGGCAGGAGTCTGGCCCATTGTTTTTTAAACAAAATAAATGATGTAAATATATTTCCATATTCTAGTGTGTCTATCATTACTAAGTAGTTGTTCCCTCGCCTCATTGGGCTTCCACTGGCATAGGGAGCCCCTAGCTGGCACAAAGCTGGTGTAGTGATAGAAGGAAGTAGTTTTTCACACAGTATGTGATTACACAGGGGAACTCATTGCCACAGGATGTTGCTGAGGCCAAGATCTTAGCAATCTCTAAAGTGGAATTGGATTCTTATATAGATAACAAGAATGCCCAGGTTTGTTATAGTTAATGCTCAAAAAGTAGTATTGGAAGGAACACAAAACTTCATGCTTCATGGCTAAAACAAACAATCTGACTATGAGGGATTAGGATGAGACCTTCATGGGGAGTAGATTATCCCACATCTGTCTACTGTGAGGACTTCTATACCTTCCCCTGAAATATCTAACACTGATCATAGACAGGACACTAAACTAGATGGAGCATACATCTGATTCAGTTTGGGAATTTCTGTATTCCTATCCCACTCCCCCTGCAGACCCCAGTGATGGGGGCATGCCCAGAATCCCGTTGAGCTCTGGCTACTCTTGGCTGCTACACTGCCCTGGGGCCCATGGCCATCCCATGTACTTAGTTTAGAGTAGCCCCATGCCTAACTTAGGCTGGGTTCACAGATGCTTTACATCAGGTGGCAAAAACCATCTGTACTGCACAGGTGTACTGAGCCCTCAGTGTTGGGATAGCATGGATTGTGTTAGACTGCAGCTTTGTTATAGCATCCATCCCCTTTTCCAAACAATGAGATGGTTGCTGGAGAAAGGTGGCAGCTGCTGAGAGTGAATTCCCTCCTCCCACCACTCTGAACTGATACACAATGGACGGTGACAAGATAGGCTTTCTGCATGCTGCCCACCAACACACTTCAACCCTGGCCAGGAGGGACCCCCTCTAGGAGGGAAGCTGCAGGAAAAGATGATGGTTGTGGGCATCAGAGGCCACCTATGCTTGCCCATTGAAACTGCAGGAAATAGGATCACCTGTGTGCAATCCCTATAAACACGGTCCCTGCTCATTGCTTCAGAAGAAGCCAGATCAACCTGGGGCTTTGTGGCAGAGGGGTAACTTTGTCCAAGAAGTTGCTGGGGGGCACAGACATTTGTCTGCAGGACAATGCCCTCCTGCTCATAACAACCTCACCACAAGAAAAGTTCTCCCCATCTTCTTTCTGCAAACAAAGATGCCCAGCACTTACTTTGACTTCTGCTCCTGCCTCTCCTCTTATTACAAGGCCCCCCCACCATATTTGTCCCCTGCCCTCCACTTGTGACAGCCCCCCTTTCCTGGGATCTGTCCCCTCATAACTATTTCTTCACAAGGCACGACGATGAGCTGGCTGCAAGTGGGAGCCACCAATGCAGCCTCCTTACTGCCCAGCATGAGGACACAGGGAAAGGCAGGTGAGCCCAACTGCAGCGGGATCAATCAGCTGATGGACAGCTGGCAGGAGGAGGGGGAAAAGACTCAGTTGAACTACTGCTCAACCAGCCCCTGACTCTCCTCTTCCCCTCCTTCTGATGCCTCCTCTCAGTCCCTGCAAAAGTTAGGGTGGGGGGAGATGGCTGTCCCCACTCCAAGCTGAACGTTGGGTGAAGGAGATGTCCCCTGTTCCCCTCCTATAATTACTATGGTTATTTACAGTATACGCTGGGGGCAAAATATGCCCCCCACCCCCGCTTTGTAAATTTGCAATCAGATGAGCTTTGTGCCTGTGATGAATCATCAGCATTAAGCACCTCGTCGCAATATCCCACAAACAAATCCGGCATGGTGGGGCCCTAAGCTTGCTGGCCTCTAGATACTGCTGCAGTACATAAATGTTTAATGCTAAATTCCATTTCCATTGCCCAGTCAATCAGAGTCTGCCAAGGAAGGTGCCAACTAGGAATTGTGTCTGCTTCTGACTTTTATAGCGCACGCAAGAATGTGGACTAAGAACAATCACCACATTTCACCCAGACCAATGAAATGCCATGCTAGTAATAGCGCCTGTCACTACGAATCATATTTGGCTTCAAAGCAATGACCCAGAGGTGGACACCTTTTGTATCTCATCAAGTAGAAGAAAACAGTTGAAACCTAGTCAAAGTGCCTGGGAGAACCCACCTGCTATGGTGGACAGTTAAGATAATCAAGGGAATGTTCAGTGTAATTCATAGAACTCAGGACAGATTCCTGTACTGGAAAATGCAATCTCAACTAATGGTAGTTGAGATAAGCAAGATTGCATTGTACAATGACTGCACAAATTTTAATGACTCAGAGGCTTGGAAGGTTGCAAGGTTCTGTGGTCCAGTGGCGGGAACAGTAGACTGGGATTGGGAGATCTGGATTTAGTTCCCTGTTCTGCCACTGATCTGCTATGTCATTGTCACCAAATTGCATCCTTTCTCTGTGCATCAGTTTCCCCATCTGTTAAAATGGGGATAATACTGCTTACTTTCTTCTGTAGAGTACTTTGAAATCTCTGGGTGAAAGGTGCTACATAATCATATGGTGCAGACTTCAGCCCCAAGTAGGGGAGAGGTTCATATCTGACTGTTTCCTTGTCAGTCAGAAACCCCAAATTACATATGAGAAGTATTTCAATATGAGGTGGTTTGGTGTTGCTTATAATCATGTCACAGCATTGTGGGTTTTTTTATCCTGTGTGTGTAGGTTGTAAAACACTGACACTCCCTGGGTGGAGAGGGTTAATCAGTGAACTGTAGCACTGAATACCCAATGATTCAGGCTGCCTCTTCCAGAGTTCCTCCACTTTACATGTTTGTTTCAAGCCAAGGAAAGGCCTCAGATGCACAATTACAAGTCAGTGTATGAGCATCTCAAAGGTTTGGGAGGGTCCAGATCCATATCTATAAATCTTACTCATTTATTTGAAACTTCACTTAGATGGGAGAGAAACATGGAAATGTGCAGCTCCAGTCACTAACAAATTCCAGAAAGCCTTGCAGATTTGGAATGCTCGGAGAACTCCTCTGGTAGCATACAGAGGCTATCTTATTGCTAGCATCCAGGAGACAAATTCAACTCTGCTGTTTGCAGATGGAATTTCATTGACTTTAGTGAAGTGGTGGCTGCTTAAGTCAGTAGTGAATTTTGTCCCTGATTTTTAGCATGCAGACTGCTTTCGGAGAATTAGAGGGTATGTCTACACTGCAGTTAAAAACCCATGGGTGGCCTGTGCCAACTGACTCAGGCTCAGGGGCCATTTAATTGCGGTGTTGATATTCGGGCTCAGACTGCAGCATGAGTTCTGGGGCCCTCCCACCTTCCAGGGTCCTAGAGCCTGGGCTTCAGCCCAAATCCGAACATCCACACCTCAGTTAAACAGCCTCTAAGCCCAAGTCAGCTGGCCCAAGCCAGCCGCAGGCATCTAATTGCAGTGTAGCCATACTCAGAATGAGAAAGAAAAGGGGTGAGATAGCATCAACCAAGGCAAGTTTCCAGTTTGACCTCTCTCTGAGCCAGTAGTCTCATTATTTTGAAACCAAGTCATTACACCTACATAGAATCATAGAATCATAGAATATCAGGGTTGGAAGGGACCCCAGAAGGTCATCTAGTCCAACCCCCTGCTCGAAGCAGGACCAATTCCCAGTTAAATCATCCCAGCCAGGGCTTTGTCAAGCCTGACCTTAAAAATCTCTAAGGAAGGAGATTCTACCACCTCCCTAGGTAACGCATTCCAGTGTTTCACCACCCTCTTAGTGAAAAAGTTTTTCCTAATATCCAATCTAAACCTCCCCTACTGCAACTTGAGACCATTACTCCTCGTTCTGTCATCTGCTACCATTGAGAACAGTCTAGAGCCATCCTCTTTGGAACCCCCTTTCAGGTAGTTGAAAGCAGCTATCAAATCCCCCCTCATTCTTCTCTTCTGCAGGCTAAACAATCCCAGCTCCCTCAGCCTCTCCTCATAACTCATGTGTTCCAGACCCCTAATCATTTTTGTTGCCCTTCGCTGGACTCTCTCCAATTTATCCACATCCTTCTTGAAGTGTGGGGCCCAAAACTGGACACAGTACTCCAGATGAGGCCTCACCAATGTCGAATAGAGGGGAATGATCACGTCCCTCGATCTACTCGCTATGCCCCTACTTATACATCCCAAAATGCCATTGGCCTTCTTGGCAACAAGGGCACACTGCTGACTCATATCCAGCTTCTCGTCCACTGTCACCCCTAGGTCCTTTTCCGCAGAACTGCTGCCTAGCCATTCGGTCCCTAGTCTGTAGCTGTGCATTGGGTTCTTCCGTCCTAAGTGCAGGACCCTGCACTTATCCTTATTGAACCTCATCAGATTTCTTTTGGCCCAATCCTCCAATTTGTCTAGGTCCTTCTGTATCCTATCCCTCCCCTCCAGCGTATCTACCACTCCTCCCAGTTTAGTATCATCCGCAAATTTGCTGAGAGTGCAATCCACACCATCCTCCAGATCATTTATGAAGATATTGAACAAAACCGGCCCCAGGACCGACCCCTGGGGCACTCCACTTGATACTGGCTGCCAACTAGACATGGAGCCATTGATCACTACCCGTTGAGCCCAACAATCTAGCCAGCTTTCTACCCACCTTGTAGTGCATTCATCCAGCCCATACTTCCTTAACTTGCTGACAAGAATACTGTGGGAGACCGTGTCAAAAGCTTTGCTAAAGTCAAGAAACAATACATCCACTGCTTTCCCTTCATCCACAGAACCAGTAATCTCATCATAAAAGGCGATTAGATTAGTCAGGCATGACCTTCCCTTGGTGAATCCATGCTGGCTGTTCCTGATCACTTTCCTCTCATGCAAGTGCTTCAGGATTGATTCTTTGAGGACCTGCTCCATGATTTTTCCAGGGACTGAGGTGAGGCTGACTGGCCTGTAGTTCCCAGGATCCTCCTTCTTCCCTTTTTTAAAGATTGGCACTACATTAGCCTTTTTCCAGTCATCCGGGACTTCCCCCGTTCGCCACAAGTTTTCAAAGATAATGGCCAATGGCTCTGCGATCACAGCCGCCAATTCCTTCAGCACTCTCGGATGCAACTCGTCCGGCCCCATGGACTTGTGCACGTCCAGCTTTTCTAAATAGTCCCTAACCACCTCTATCTCCACAGAGGGCTCGCCATCTCTTCCCCATTTTGCGATGCCCAGCGCAGCAGTCTGGGAGCTGACTTTGTTAGTGAAAACAGAGGCAAAAAAAGCATTGAGTACATTAGCTTTTTCCACATCCTCTGTCACTAGGTTGCCTCCCTCATTCAGTAAGGGGCCCACACTTTCCTTGGCTTTCTTCTTGTTGCCAACATACCTGAAGAAACCCTTCTTGTTACTCTTGACATCTCTGGCTAGCTGCAGCTCCAGGTGCTATTTGGCCCTCCTGATATCATTCCTACATGCCCGAGCAATATTTTTATACTCTTCCCTGGTCATATGTCCAACCTTCCACTTCTTGTAAGCTTCTTTTTTATGTTTAAGATCCGCTAGGATTTCACCATTAAGCCAAGCTGGTCGCCTGCCATATTTACTATTCTTTCGACTCATCGGGATGGTTTGTCCCTGTAACCTCAACAGGGATTCCTTGAAATACAGCCAGCTCTCCAGGATGGGCTGAATGGACAAGTGTGAACCTCTATTAATAAATAATGATGGCTTACAGTTGTATAGCACCTTCCACCCAGAAGCCTCCTACAGCATTTTACAAATTCATGATCCTATGTGAGCAACTTGAACAGCTGAACAGAAGGACATGGGTTCCTAGACTCGTAGGAGTTGAAAGCTCTACAATTGGAAAACTAATTTCCCCATGATTTTCAGTAGTCTCTAATATTTGCTGTGTCTAGGTACTGTGAGGTTGTCATTGTCTTCCATTACTCCCATGCAATCCCTTCATAAGAACGTAAGAACATAAGAACGGCCATACTGGGTCAGATCGAAAAGGTCCATCCAGCCCAGTATCCTGTCTTCTGACAGGGGCCAATCCCAGGTGCCCCAGAGGGAATCAACAGAGTGCGTAATTATCAAGTGATCCATCCCCTGTTGCCCATTCCTAGCTTCTGGCAAACAGAGGCTAGGGACACCATCCCTGCCCATCCTGACTAATAGCCATTGCTGGACCTATCCTCCATGAATTTATCTACTTCTTTTTTGAACCCTGTTATAGTCTTGGCTTCACAACATCCTCTAGCAAAGAGTTCCACATGTTGACTGTGCATTGTGTGAAGAAATACTTCCTTTTGTTTGTTTTAAACCTGCTGCCTATTAATTTCATTTGATTACCCCCAGTTCTTGTGCTATGAGAAGAACTAAATAACACTTCCTTATTTACTTTCTCCACACCAGTCATGATTTTATAGCCCTCTATCATATCCCCCCTTAGTCGTCTCTTTGCCAAGATGAAAAGTACCAATCTTATTAATCTCTCTTCATAAGGAAGCCGTTCTATACCCCTAATCATTTTTTTGTTGTCCTCTTCTGAACCTTTTCCAATTCCAATATATCTTTTTTGAGCTGGGGTGACCACATCTGCATGCAGTATTCAAGATGTGGGTGTACCATATATTTAGAAAGGGGCAATATGATATTTGCTTATCTACCCCTTTCTTAATGATTCCCAACATTCTGTTCGCTTTTTGACTGCTGCTGCACATTGAGTGGATATTTTCAAAGAACCATCCACAATGATGCCAAGATCTCTTTTTCTGTGGTAACAGAGAATTTGGACCCCATCATTTTATTCTTCAGTGAGAACTGCAGGTGCGCAGCACTTATGAAAATCAGGCCCCTTTCTCATTGAGCACCCAAAAACTAAAGACTCCAAAATCAGAGGCTACTCTTGGAAAAGTTTGGTCTAAATCTCTGTGTCTCAGTGTCTCACCCTTTGAAATGGGAATAATAAAAAATTTACCTACTTAATAGGTGGGTTGCGAGACTCCACTCATTAATGCTTGCAAAATCTCTGGTGATCCACTGATGGAAGGCTCAATGGAAATGTGAAATACTATTATTTTATTGTTATTAATAGTTGTTTAAAAAGATACATTGTAAAACCTTCCTATTGTTTATTATGACTTATTGTGCAAGACAGTTGCAAAATGTAGATCCAACATTGTTCATTATCTTAGAACAGATGAAGGAAACCACACCTATTCCACAGTTGATACTTTCTCAGCCCTTAGTTTTATTTCTGGCTTTCCAGACTGCTTAGAATTGCTGTCTCTGTTTCTTTACACTGCAAATGCTTTGGGCTTGTTGTGGATGGATCAGGAATTCTTTCTAATGGATGGAAATGCAGACAGAAGAAAACCAATTAATTCCTAGCAGAGAATAACCAACTTTGCTGCTACCCCAAATTGCTTTTAAGACTTCCATCTAACATGTGAACATACTGAAAAATCAAGCTGGCTGGTTTCATGTTGTAAGGAGGGGCAAGATTCAAAGTTCATAGATTTGATGTGTGGCTTTGGTCTAAAATATTGTAAATTTTGGCTTTTATGCAAGATTAATTTCTGATAATACTTGACTCCAGCCTGGGCAGAAACACTTCAAGAAGAGCCTTTTGCAGGGTAATTTCTGAACCCTTGCTTTTAGGTTAACACCTGGGATACAAAAATATAGGGGAGATGTAAGTGAAAAATCTCTAAAAGAAATAAACCAGTTGACCTTATTCAGTTTGTATTTTGAGCAAAGATTTATGCTGTAGAAAGAGGTTGGGTTAATATATCCAAAGCAATTTGTCCATCCCTAGTTTCAATATGACAAAAGCATTTTGCTGCCCCATTCTGACAGATGGGACAGCTCTCTCTACTGATTGACCCAGTCTCCAAGAGTGATACATGGAAGTTTTTTGACAGGGAATGTGGTGTATGTGATACCCTATGAAAGATTGTGTCAGCATAAGTCACTAGCTCTTAGTAGTTGCTTGGTTACAGATGTTCTCTCCTCAAGGTACAATCAAACCAATGAGTTCTGATTAGAGATGAACAAATATAAATAAAGAAAAAATGTGTGCAGGTTTGCTTAGATGAAAATCCTAAATGCACTTTGTTCCTGCCCTTTTTTGTTGTCTGTTCATGAATATACTAGCAAATACGTTTATTGGCAGGAGTGTTAATTGGAACAGATTTTTAAGCAATCATTGAAAAATATTTATAGAAAGCAAATTTCAGATTAATAAATTGTAAGTATTTGTACGGGACACCTTATTCTAAGAGTAATGTACATCTAACCGGGGAACAGAACAATACCCATAGGACCAATGAGCACAGTCAAACCTAGCTAAAAGCACTTTAATTTGCCCTTAAGAAGCTTCAGAGCAAGCATAGGTCGCTGAAATGACTTATTGATTAATTATGAGCAGTAAATGCAATTTAGAGAATTCTGATCTCTTCACAATTAATTTACCAACAGAAAATAAAAAGGTGAAATTTTTTGAATTAGTTAGTTGCTCCTAGGAATGCACCCAGCTCTAGTTCTGATGATGTGTTGCTTCTAAGTGTTGTGTTTCTTTGGCTGAGCTTATTGTCACTTGATAGCTTGTAGGGGAAATTACATGGGAAGAGTTTCTCTGGACAGTTTGGCTCTGGCATCAAAAAAGCAATGTGGTCTATGCGACAGGGTAATGGACTCTCAGACCTGAGTTCTACTGCTGGCTCTGTGACTTTGCCCAAGTCATGGAATCATATAAATATAGGGCTGGAAGGACCCTTGTGAGGTCACCTGGCCCATTGCCCCGTGCTGAGGCAGGACCAACTAACCCTAGACCAGATATTTATACTTCTTCTTAAAAACGGCCAATGATTGGGATTTTACAGTCTCCCTTGGAAGCCTGTTCCAGTGCTTAACTATCCTGATAGTTCAAAAGTTTTTCCTAATATCAAATTTAAATCTCCCTTGCTACAGATTAAGCTGATTATTTCTTGTGCTGCCTTCAGTGGACATGAAGAACAGTTAATCAACATCTTCTTAATAACAGCCCTTCTGGTCCCCCTTTAGCCTTTTCTTCTCTAGACTAAACATGCCTAAGTATTTCAATCTTTTCTTATAGGTCAGGTATTCAAAACCTTTTATCATTGTTATTGCTCTCCTCTCAACACTTTCCAATTTGTTCACATCTTTCTTAAAGTGTGGTGCCCAGCACTGGACACCATACTCCTGATGAGGCCTCACTAGTGCCAAGTAGAGCAGGACAATTACTTCCCACGTCTTGCAAATGACACTCCTGTTAATTCACCCCAGAGTGATATTAGCCTTTTCTGCAGTTGCATCACATTGTTGACTCTTATTCAATTTGTGATTCCCAGCAGAATGAAGTTGCAGTAGCCTAACCTTGATGAGAAAAAAACATGGCTTGCGAGGAAAAAGCCGCTTCTCGGCCAGTCAAAGATGGGACAAATCTTATATGATTTAATTTTAAATTGAGCAGCAATGGCTTCCAAACAATACAATTTTCCATGTGAAATTTAAATTTTAGATCTCCACATGATAGATGTTTGAAGTTTTTTCATCAAGAATTGTTCTTGATGAAATAACCTCTTGACCAAAAGAAAACAATTTTTGTGGAAAATATTCATTTTGTTAAAAGAAAAGGAGTACTTGTGGCACCTTAGAGACTAACACATTTATTTGGGCATAAGCTTTTATGGGCTAAAACCCACTTCATCAGATGCATGCAGTGGAAAATACAGTAGGAAGATATATATACACAGAGAATATGAAAAAATGGGTGTTGCATACCAACTCTAACGAGACTAATCAATTAAGATGGGCTATTATCAGCAGGAGAAAAAAACCTTTTGTAGTGATAATCAAGATGGTCCATTTCAAACAGTTGACAAGGAGGTGTGAGTAACAGTAGGGGAAAAATTAGCATGGGGAAATAGTTTTTACTTTGTGTAATGACCAATCCACTCCCAGTCTTTATTCAAGCCTAATTTAATGATGTCCAGTTTGCAAATTAATTCCAGTTCCGCAGTTACTCATTGGAGTCTGTTTTTGAAGTTTTTCTGTCGAAGAATTGTGACTTTTAGGTCTGTAATTGAGTGACCAGGGAGGTTGAAGTGTTCTCTGACTGGTTTTTGAATGTTATAATTCTTGATGTCTGATTTGTGTCCATTTATTCTTTTACGTAGAGACTGGCCAAACCGGACAATGTACAGGGCAGAGGGGCATTGCTAGCACATGATGGCATATATCACATTGGTAGATGTGCAGGTGAATGAACCTCTGATGGTGTAGTTGATGTGATTAGGTTCTATGATGGTGTCCCTTGAATAGATATGTGGACACAGTTGGCAATGGGCTTTGTTGCAAGGATAGGTTCCTGGGTTAGTGGTTCTGTTGTGTGGTGTGTGGTTGCTGGTGAGTATTTGCTTCAGGTTGGGGGGCTGTCTGTAAGCAAGGTCTGGCCTGTCTCCCAAGATCTGTGAGAGTGAGGGATTGTCCTTCAGGATAGGTTGTAGATCCTTGATGATGCGTTGGAGAGGTTTTAGTTGGGGGCTGAAGGTGACGGCTAGTGGCGTTCTATTACTTTCTTTGTTGGGGCTGTCCTGAAGTAAATGACTTCTGGGTATTCTTCTGGCTCTGTCAATCTGTTTTTTCACTTCAGCAGGTGGGTATTGTAGTTTTAAGAAAGCTTGATAGAACTCTTGTAGGTGTTTGTCTCTGTCTGAGAGATTGGAGCAAATGCGGTTGCATCTTAGAGCTTCGCAGTAGACAACAGATCATGTGATATGGTCTGGATGAAAGCTGGAGGCATGCAGGTAGGAATAGCAGTCAATAGGTTTCCAGAATAGGGTGGTTTTTATGTCACCATCTCTTATTAGAACTGTAGTGTCCAGGAAGTGGATCTCTTGTGTGGACTGGTCCAGGCTGAGGTTGATGGTGGGATGGAAATTGTTGAAATCCTGGTGGAATTCCTCAAGGGCTTCTTTTCCATAGGTCCAGATGATGAAGATGTCATCAATGTAGCACAAGTAGAGTAGGGGCATTAGGGGACGAGAGCTGAGGAAGCCTTGTTCTAAGTCAGCCATAAAAATGTTGGCATACTGTGGGGCCATGCGGGTACCCATAGCAGTCCTGCTGACTTGAAGGTATACATTGTCCCCAAATAGTTGTGGGTGAGGACAAAGTCACAAAGTTCAGCCACCAGGTTTGCCATGACATCATCGGGGATACTGTTCCTGACGGCTTGTAGTCCATCTTTGTGTGGAATGTTGGTGTAGAGGGCTTCTACATCCATAGTGGCTAGGATAGTGTTTTCTGGAAGATCACCAATGGACTGTAGTTTCCTCAGGAAGCCAGTGGTGTCTCAAAGATAGCTGGGAGTGCTGGTAGCGTAGGGCCTGAGGAGAGAGTCTACATAGCCAGACAATCCTGTTGTCAGGGTGCCAATGCCTGAGATGATGGGGTGCCCAGGATTTCCAGGTTTATGGATCTTGGGTAGCAGATAGAATACCTCTAGTCGGGGTTCTAGGGGTGTGTCTGTGCAGATTTGTTCCTGTGCTTTTTCAGGGAGTTTCTTGAGCAGATGGTGTAGTTTCTTTTAGTAAACCTCAGTGGGATCAGAGGATAATGGCCTGTAGAATGTGATGTTAGAGAGCTGCCTAGCAGCCTCTCATTCATATTCCAACCTATTCATGATGACTACAGCACCTCCTTTGTCAGCCTTTTTGATTATGATGTCAGAGTTATTCCTGAGGCTGTGGATGGCATTGTGTTCTGCACAGCTGAGGTTATGGGGCAAGTGATGCTGCTTTTCCTCAATTTCAGCCTGTGCACATTGGCAGAAGTACTCTATGTAGAAGTCCATACTAATTTTTCCCCTACTGTTACTCATACCTTCTTGTCAACTGTTTGAATGGGCCACCTTGATTATCACTACAAAAGTTTTTTTTCTCCTGCTGATAATAGCCCACCTTAATTGATTAGTCTCATTAGAGTTGGTATGTTTTTTTTCATGTTCATTTTTTCATGTTCTCTGTGTATTGTGACAGGGTAGGGCCAGATGGCTACAAACTGAGGGCTGCTGTGAAGCTCCAAGGCGAGCAAATCCGCCAATAAGCACAAGACCCACCAAGGTAAAGGAGGAACTTTGTCACAGTATATATATCTTCCTACTGTATTTTCTACTGCATGCATCTGATGAAGTGGGTTTTAGCCCACGAAAGCTTATGCCCAAATAAATTTGTTAGTCTCTAAGGTGCCACAAGTACTCCTCATTCTTTTTGTTGATACAGACTAACATGGCTACCACTCTGAAACCATTCATTTTGTTGAAATTTTCTGATTGTTCATTTAAAAAAAACAAACTGATTTGTTGTTGTTTTTGTTTTCAGCTCAGTTTTAGTTATCAAAAGCTAGAAATGTTTACCAGGAATCAAATCTTTTTCAACAAGCAAAAATGGTGTTTGAAAACTGAAAAAAAATCTGTTTTGGGTTCTTGTAAAAAAGAACACCTGAAAAATGTTTGTGGGGAATGTCAAAAAAGCAAATTTCCCATGAAAAATAATTGTTTCTTTTTGAGTAGCACTACTCAACACTTAGGAAAGGAAAACAATATGTGAATGGGCAGCATTGTATTTGAAGACCTGGTAAAAAGACATTACTAGAGACCAGGTTTTGCTCTCTATTATGTTGTAAATCCTAAGTAACTTCCTTGAATTACTTTTGATTCACATCAGAGAAACAGAGAATAGGAAGTGGCCTTCATGTTTCGAATATTTTGTCTTGCCACCCTGCCACTGAGTTTACAATGGAAGTAAAGAGGGAGAGCTAAGCCCTGTTTTGGATGTAAAGGTGTGTTAATCTGATAGAAGAAACAACACCTCTCTGGTCTGTAAATTACCACTTTCAGTGGCATTGTAACTGAGATCTACTAAAGGTTATTGCAACGATTAACTGTGCTTTAGCTCTCTTTCACCAAGGAAAGGAAGACCTCATTTTCTTGCTGATAGAAAACAAAATTCCCTTCTCTGCAGCAGCTGTGCTGCAGTGAGACATGTTAGCAACTCTTTCAATCTTCCCTTCCCACCCACACACCCTGACACCACATAATCATCTAATCCCATGGTACAGAGGAACTCTCTTTCAGATGCACTAGAAATTGGTGGCTCCCCATCACTTACCAAAGAAGTCTGACATTTTAAGACTTATATTTATGAAGAACTTTGCATAAAGCACGCAGAAATCTTCACAACCTTGGGGAAAACTTTAGAGGCTTTTGCCTTGGAAATTGCTCCCTTACCATATTTTGGCACCACTTCATCTGCTAGCTATTTCAATAAAGTCTCAGACACAATGTTATGTATCATTGTAAATTGAATTTGTTTAAATAAAACTAAGTTAAATTAGTTTATCATGAGTCTGTAGCTCAGTTTAAACCTATTTAAGAGTATCCTTTCATGGGCTTACACTGGTTTAACTAAATGGATTGACAAACACATCTATAAAACTGATGCATCTGGTAAAACAGACAAAGCCCCAAGCACAGAGAGGTGAAGTGACTTACCCAAGGCACACATTGAGTCAGTGGCACAGTCATCAATAGAACCCAGGTCTCCTGACTGGAGTTGGGGGAAGTTTTTCAGCTGAAACTTTTTTCTGACTAAAAACGGAGATTTGGGTTGGCCAAAACCATTTAGCAAATGTGGGTTGGTTTCAGAGACTTGTTTTGGTTGATACACAACTGAGTGGGAGTCAACGGTGCAATGCTGCCACAAAAAAGGCAAATTCATTCTGGGGTGTGTTAACAGGAGTGTCGTATGTAAGACATGGGAGGCTGTTGTCCTGCTGTGCTCAGCACTAGTGAGGTCTCAGCTGGAGTCCTGTGCCTGGTTTTGGTCACTACACCTTGGGAAGGATGTGAACAAAATAGAGAGAGTCCAGAGGAGAGCAACAAATATGATCAAAGGTTTAGAAAACCTGACATCTGAGGGAAGGTTGAAACAACTGGGCATGTTTAGTCTAGAGAAGAGAAGGCTGAGGGCGGACATGGTAGCAGTCGTCAAATATATAAAAGGTTGTTAGAAAGAGGGTGGTGATTAGTTGTTCTCCATGTCCATAGAGAGTAGGACAAGAAGTAATGGGCTTAATCTGCAGCAAGGGAGAGTTAGGTTAGATATTAGGAAAAACTTTCTAACTGTCAGGGTAGATCAGCACTGGTTACCAAGAGGGGTTGTGGAATCCCCATCACTGGAGGCTTTTAAAGACTAGGTTGTACAAAGACCTGCCTGGGTAGTCTAGGTGTACTTAACCCTGTCTCAGCAGATGACTTCTGGAGTTCCCTCCCTGCCCTACATTGCTATTATATGAAAACGAGAAAAAAAAATGGGAAATGTCCAATGATTTGTCTGACTTTTTTTTGGGGTCAAAATAAAGGATGTCATGAACCTCATTTTATGATGATTTCCAGAAGGCATAGCTCTCTGGACTCCTTCCACATCAGTTAGGAGTCTGCAGTGCTCACCATGGCTAGCATTTCACATGGCCCAGGTTGAAACCTGTGGCACTGAATCTCTTCCCTGAGCAGGCGTTTAAGACCATGGTAATTGCTAAACCTTTTCCAATCCCAATTTTCCACTGTCCTGCAGCTTGTGCAGACATTGCTTCAGTGCAAAGTGGATGTAAAACACTGCCATGCTGGTTTTGGGCCTAGCTCATGCAGGGGAGGCAGTATGGTCTTGTGGATAGTGCACCTGACTTGGATGCCGGAGAGCTGGATTCTATTCTCAGTTTTGCCACTTTTTAGTGACTTTGGACTAGTCACTTCACCCCATTGTGCCTCAGTTTCCCCATCTGTAAAATGAGGATAATGATACTGCGCTCCTTTGCAAAGAGCTTTTTGAGATCTATTGATGAAAAGTGCTGTATCAGATCAAGGTGTTTTGTTACCATTATGCATAAATTTTTCTTGACTGCCTTGTGCATTTGGGAGCAAGATGGGCAGCATTTAACATTCACTTTGTATGCACTTACCAGAGCTGTAAATGGTGACACGAGGTGCAAGGCAGGGGAGAATCTGACCTTCCACCTGGGCCCTCATTCTCCACAGCTTTGTGCCTTGTGTCAAAAGTTACCCCTGCACCTAGTGGGACATAAGTAAATGGAGAAGTCTGTACCAGGGCGATTTATGCTCACTGTCCTTTGCATGGAAAGAGAGGTGTAAATGATGAGACAAGAGGTTGGGCAGTGGGGAATTGGGCCCATTGAGTTTTCCAAATGCCTCACCTGAGAGCAGAAACCAGCATGTCTTACTTCTGCCCCCACTTACCCAAGCATCATGTGACAGAACGGAGATTGGAACAGATCTGACTGCAGAACAAGTCCATCATGCCAATAATCTGGGGGATTAAGGACCCCTAGCAGTATCCACTGACACAATAGCTGGGGTCATCATGATCCCTGCTTTCAATGCTCCTTGGATTAGAGGAATGTTTCATATGCTTCTGTTTTTCTTTTGACTCTGGCTAAACAAACAACTCATGTGCTCACAGTACTAATGTAAAGTGTCAGTAGACTTGTGTCTGTTGCATTGCCCTTTATGATTTACCTTTGTACGTGACACAGTGGTTCTGTCTGGGGGCCTTCACAGGGTCAGGATGACGTCATCTGCATCCAGTTCAAACACTGTTATACTGAATGAGAGGCCCAGCTGTCTTGTGGAGCAAGGGAGCCTGGAATGGGGAGAGCTGTGTTCTGTCCCTGACTCTGATGCTGCAGATCTACCTTTGATGCTAACAAAGACATACCTGGCCTCTCCTCTAAGAAGTACTCAGCCTAGCAAGTTTCAGAGGAACAGCCGTGTTAGTCTGTATTCGCAAAAAGAAAAGGAGTACTTGTGGCACCTTAGAGACTAACCAATTTATTTGAGCATGAGCTTTCGTGAGCCACAGCTCACTTCATCAGATGTGTACCGTGGAAACTGCAGCAGACTTTATATACACACAGAGAATATGAAACAATACCTCCTCCCACCCCACTGTCCTGCTGGTAATAGATGAAGTGAGCTGTGGCTCACGAAAGCTCATGCTCAAATAAATTGGTTAGTCTCTAAGGTGCCACAAGTACTCCTTTTCTTTTAACTTCAAAGTGTTGACAAATATTAGCTCATCCTTGCAACCTCCCTACAAGACACTCTTGCAGATTGCTGTTTTTCAGGGTAAAGGTTCTTTCTGGGGAGACTGCTGAGTAAAGTATCATAATTCTCTCCCCAATCCAACCCATGCTTATACTAGCCATCATGGGGAGGAGAAGGTTTTGTGCCTGAGCTGCTAAATTTTCTTGGAAGTCTTGCAAAGATGCTACAAGTTTTTATCCCCCTTCTACCCATCAGGTGGGAGAGGAAGGAGCTGGTGAGGCAAGGTCACTCACCCAAGGTCCCCCAAAGAAGCTGTGTCGCAGGTGGATTTTGAGCTCAGGAATTCGTGGCTCCGCAGTCCCATGCTCAGAGCACTAGAATGTCTAGCTCTTAAGGATTCCATGTGCCCCTTTTGAAGAGGAGAGGGCTGCCTGGTGTCCTTGGTGCTAACTTATGTCTCCCACCTGTGAAACACTTGGATATCAGACAGCCTGTCTTTTGTCCTTGGAGGGTTCTAGGCTCAGGTCTTAAGCATCAAACTTTTACTCAGTGGTGCCAGGACAGGGGGGAGCGGGTGGAGAGGAGCAATCGGGGGTGAGGTCTTGGGGGGGAAAAGGCGGTGTGGAGCAGAGGCTTGGGGCAGGTGCGGTGCGAGAGCGGGGGCTCGGGGAGAAGGGGTGCTACAATGGGGGCAGGGCCATAGTTCCAGTGCCTGTGGCACACCCACTTTTAGGACTCTTCCCCTGCTCCTTCTTCTATTGCAGTCAATGGGCGTTAGGTGCCTAAATAGTTTTGAGAATTTGGGTTTTTGTCCTTCTCTGAAATTAAAGGCTGAGATTTTCAAATCTGCCTCTGAGAGTTTAGTGCCTACCACCCTTATGTTCCATTGATAATCTCAGACACAATGTGTTCTCTCTTTGGTAGCGGGAGCTAGGCACTCTTTTCTCAGGCAAGTTGCCATATTTTCATCCAGTGACTTCCCTTGGAGTCCCCTTTGAATTAATTTGGGGGTATTCCTGATTAGGAGGACAGGGATGAGGCTAAGAAAATGAAATTACTTTTCTGTGACTTCAAATATAGTTAATTTTTAAAACCTCTGAAGGGGGAGAAGAAAGACATCGACTTGGACCAATACTGATGCTCAAGAGAAAAGATCATGAAAGATCCTGCTATTTTGAGGTAAGTGAAAATCCCTGTTGGGTTCAATGGGATTTCTTCCTCCATGCAGGCAGCAGATCAGACCCTGAGTGGGTTGATTTAAATGTGTATTTTCTGCAGGTGGGCTCTTTGGGGCAAGGACTGTCTTTGTTCTGTTTGTCCTGCACCAAGCACAGCACGGTCTTGGCCCATGGCTGGGGCTCTTCAGCACCACTGCAATACACATAATAAATAATAGCTTGTGAAGTGTAGAGGGAATTAGGTAGAGGTTTATTAGTAGGGACCTTCTCCCCTCCACTTCAATTATCTGTTCCCAGGCTCCAGACATTCAATTAATTACTAACCAAGGAGTGAATTTCCCTCATCTCGTCTCTGTATTTTTCTGTGGTTTGCATTAGCCCTAGATTAGACAGCGATGGACACATGAAATTATAATTTGCTATTACAACATACTTTTAATTCTGTCTGCCCCTTCAAGACCTTACTATGGCTTCCCACCCTTCCTCCTAGCAATTTCACCATGCCTGGGATTAGGAGTGACTGAAGCCTGCAACAAGTGCAGAAAGGGGATATCCACAACCCGAGGCTTCGCCATCTGGCTAGCCCAGCGCGGAGGCTGCCTGATGGATGAAGTGTAAGTCTGATCGCACTCCTTGTTTTTTCCTGTGGAAAGCACAGACCCCTTCCATTTTGCCGTGGCGTTGGTGAGAAGGAATCAGTTGTGAAGCTCGCCAACTGAGCTCTGCCGGAGTGGATGATTCCAGAGCCATTCTAATGAGGTAGGAGGAAACACAGCCCATTGGCCAGCTGCTCGTGAGTCTGTGAAGTCAGGACTTTATGCCACAGAAAAACAGAGCTGCAAATCTGCAGCATGTAGTGTTCTCGGAGCAAGGAAGCTGTCGATTGACTTGCAAGGTAAGATCACCTATGCATTTAACTTTTTTCGTCAAGCCAGAGCTTTTCCAGGTGTGGTAGCTAGTAATCTCCTCCCCGTTACCCCGCATTAAGGAAGCCTGTGGGGTCCATTTTATTACTGAGGCCATGGTAGCCAGGAGGACTAGGTGCTCTGTAAAAGGCCATCATGCTGTAGGGATATTAGTCTCGTCTCTGTAGTCTAGACATTGTTGTGTTGCACCACGATTTTTTATACAGATCAAAGATTTATTATGGAGCCTTTTATCTGCGGGTGAAGGAGATTGCAGCTGTAGAGACCTGGGTTTAGGAAAGACTTTGTAATCATGGCTTTAAACAGAAATGGAATTTTGCTTTTGGTGTGGGCACAAATATAACATCGCGGTTAACACAAGGGGAAATACACACATACGTGGTCTGCGTGTGTTTGGACTGAGTAAACTACATCTGCTGTGGAAAGGCTTCATCTCCCAGCCCTGGGAGAGCTAAAAGCAGGATGTATGCATTACAGTTGTTCATTCATCAGTGGCTGCAGATAATGCAATTATCAAGTCAGTCGTGCCTAAATGCTGCCGTGCGTGCCGGCCACCGAGAACACGGTACTTCGGGGAACCGACACTTGCCGTAGTTTGAATAAAATATAAGTCTGGGAGGAGGAAATGTCTCGGGGGGGGGGGGCGCTATTGGTTAATCTAGATCACTCCATTGTTCCCAAGGATTATGGTCCGTGCATTCCCGTAGAGAGACCTGTCCATAAAAAATTCAGGAGTGAAAAAAACCAGCAACAGCTTCAGATATCCCTGTTGCCTGACGGATGGGGTAGATGTCTTGGTGCTTGTGAATTCACAGCAGTTTAATTATGTACCAGCATGGAAAGGGCTGTATCATAGCCCACTCTTTTATTTACAGGCCAGATCCTGTATTCCGGGTTTTTCTGCTCCTGTTTTAAGGTGTCTTGGGGATGGTGAGAAATCACCATTCTTTTGCCACGAGCAAGAATATCACTTGTTTGTTTATTAGCCTATTAGGGTAATGGGAAAGCCATTCCTGCCCTGCTGCGCAGATCTCATTTCAGCAAAACTGCCTGTTCTCCAGCTTGTACGCGTGTTTGATTTTTGAACAGTGAGTGTACTGTGCTCCTGCCAAGCCCAAGGCTGCTACGCCTCCAAACTGCCTGTATCAATTTTAGTTCCCAAAGCAAAAGCTCCACTTAGAGTGGAACCTGGAACTTCATGAATGGGATTTGCCCAAGCAAGGCTGTGCTGTGTACCTATCTAAGGGGAGAGCGGTAATGGTTTACTGACTTTTAGCTGCTGCTGTGCTCCTGCAGTCAGTCTTTCTGTTCTCCTTGTGTTGGCACTGCTCTCCCTGAGCTATAATTTGTACAGTAGTGCTTTAAGAATCTATATTATTTGAGATCAGGACCCCTGGTGCTAGGTGCTGTACAGACACATAGTGAGAGACACTCTCTGCCCCACAGAGCTTACTGTCAAAGAGACAAGACAGAGAAAGGGTGAGAGGAGAAACAGAGGCCCAGAGAGGTTAAGTGGCTTGCCCAAGGTCAAGTAATAGCTCAGTAGCAGAGTTGGGAATAGCTCCCATATCTCCTGAGTCCCTAGACCAGTGCTCTAACCAGGTTGCTTCTCTTATACTAGCGTTGATACTTTAGTGATTCTGTTGCACTGGTGCTTCACTCATACTCTTTCTTTGGTTGTTTAGATTTATTTATTATCTTAAAATATGCAGACTGCTTTAAAGATAGTCCTACTCTATAAAGCCCTCAGTACAGTAAATCTATAGAGAAACATGCAAATACACTGTGATGTTTCAACAGTCAAAAACACAATTATTGTGCCACCTTTAGAACACAGTAGACTTATTCCACAACACACGCACATTCTGTCCAGAAAAAAAAGGGATCTAATATGTTCTGTATGCATGGAGGGCTAAGCTAGAAATCAGAAAAGTAAGACTTACTGTACGTTCAAAACTAATAGTATTTTCAGGTGCCTCTTCCCTCAGTAATAATTGCACAGGTGATGTGGAGAGTACAAAATTACGGGACTATGACAAGGGGAGATGATGTGATAAGCAGGTTTCTTCTTGCATGTTCTCCATTTGCTGTTGAGGGAAAGAGTTTGAGGGTTGGGGAGATGTCAGTGAAACGTTGAAGCATACTGAAAATGCTGAATTACCATGCTGTCAGCTTTAGAGAAGGCAGCATCAGAGGAAAGGTTTAAATTACTGTTCTTCACTTAAATTACATTTTTTATTTTGAAAAGAGTGCTGTATGTGAGCGTATTTGGGGGGGAGAGTCATCATTCAGAGACGGGGTTTGACAACAGTTGTTGGTCCTTGAATTTAGTTATCCTACTTAATGTCACTGCAGCTGCTTTGCTTATTCATTTATGAAATGGATAGGGAATGATTTGCCTTGCTGATATCTTACAGCAGTGAGCTCCACTGGTTAATTATCTATCACCTAAACTCCCTAAAGTGTTGCTTTGGATCTGCTTTAAATGTTTGGCTCTTAACTTCATTGAATGCCTCTTTGTTTTTGCCTTATAGGACAGGGTAAATGGGAATGCCAAATTAGCCTTATTGATTTTTTTTTTTTTTAAGCTAAGGGCTCTATGTCCTTTCTGGCTGCTCCACATTGATGGAATCTATTCTCTCACTGCACTTTTCTTTACATTAAGCCAGGGGAATGTCCACAAGTCCCGTGGTCTGATCCTGAAACCATCATTCACGTGCATAAGCCCATTGACCTCAGTGGCACTATGCACATGAAGACACATTGCAGGATTGGTCCCTATACAACATATATATTGTTTATGCCACAGGGGTTAAGGCCAGGTCAGCACTTGCATTACACAATGTGATTGGTATTACAGGTGATGTCTGCAGGTGAGAGCCACTTCCGAGGCGCAGCGCAGTCCATGGTGCCAGGACAGGCAGGAAGCTTGCCTTAGCATCCCCACTGTGCCGCTGACCGGGAGTGCCCCCTGCCCCAGCCCTGAGCCCCCCCAAACCTGAAGCCCCTTCCTGCACCCCAAACCTCTCATCCCCTGCCCCATCCTGCAGCCCTCACCCCCGCACTCCAACCCTCTGCCACAGCCCTGAGGCCCTCCCAAACCCCTCATCCCCAGCTCCATTGGGTCACAGGCATCAACAATTTTCTTCAACTAGTATTATCTAGACCACCCCTGGCAGATGTTTGTCTGACCTGTTCTTAAAAATCTCCAATGATGGAGATTTCACAACCTCCCTGGGCTGCAGAAGCAGCAAGTTTAAAAAACCTATTCTTTACAAATGAATATTAACACAAGTCCTTGAGGCTCATAGTTGTGAGTAGGTTGTTTTATTCCGATGGGTTCGTCATCTTTATTGGGGAGGCCAGGAGGTTAGAGCTTAAACTTTCTGGCCAAGAGTTTTAGAATTGGAACCTAAAGTTTAGGCTCCTAAATCCTTATTAAGAGCCTAAGCAAGGAATCAGATTTTCAAAAATGGAGAGTACTCAGAATCTCACACCCCTGACTGACATAGCTACATGCCAATATAACATTTCAGTGTATACCAGACATGTATACCATGGCATGGAAAGGCAAAGTGATTACTAATGAGGTGAAAGGTTTGAATGGTCAGTAGATTTGCACCAGACTCTGGTTTTGCTGAGTCTTTTGCTTTTGTTTTTCTCCTCACTTCATTTTTCTCCAGACTGGCTTGATCATCCCTGGAAGACATTGGAGTCTACTCAGTAAGAGATGTCAGCTTCACACTTTGAGCAACACAACTGAATAACAATATGCCTCAAGGGAAAACCCGTATAACTTACTGGGTAACCATAATTAGATTAATTACTTCTGCAGGTTTAATTCCACATCCATGCAGTTTAAATTGTTAGCAGTTTTCTGGTTTACTTCCTGTCCTAAATGTTATGCAGTGTTTTGTGTATTGTTCCAACACTCTGCCACAAAGGTGGCTGCATTATAGTGGTGGATGAAACAATCCTTGTATATCCTTTTAAGGATGTATTGAGGTCTAAAGTTTATTAACCTCTTTACAAACATTACAAGCTTTGTAGCAAAGAGGCCCTAGTGTAAAATACAAAGTATTGATTTATTGTTAGGAATACCACTGAAATAATTTCCACTTCCTGTTATCCCAAGAACCTCCAGAGAATTCATCCAGTAACACTATGGATGGGAATCTTCAATGGCCCTGTCATCTTAGGTACACAGGAAACAAAATAGCAGTAATGCAGTTGACCCATTAATGTGATTCATAGCCATATTGGTCTTTCTAGGAACAAGATGCCAATATATGTATATAAAGACATATGTATAAACACTGCCAATATATGTATATAAAGGACAGATGGACCCTTCTGGCCTTGAATAAATCAGATAGATTTTACCAGCTCTAGCAAAGTTAGGGTGATTTTTTTTCTTAAAATAAAATAAATGAAGTTCGAATGATGTTTTTTCATGATGGCAGTTTCTGGATGAGGGGATTGGTAATGGGACACAGAACCTTTTACCTTTGCAAACCGTTTAAATTTGACCCTGGTCAGTAAGGACTAAAAGCTCATCATCATCATGGCAAATCCCAAAGAGATGTAACCTCCTTGAGGATCGGGTGCCACCTGGATTGAAGGACCAGAAACTGCTGTTGTTCAGTTATCCCTATTGGTTTCCCACTCCATGTCCATCACAAGCCACCATAAGGGGCACTATCTGGCACCCTAGCTGGCAGTCTCAGCAGATCAGCCAAGAGAGGGCAGTCCTGAAGCCTAAATCCACTCTTAGAGTTGGTCTTTCCAAGTCAAGGAGGGGTGAGGCACATTAGTAACATGATGAAAAGCCTCCATTCGGGGCCCTGGGAGCAGACGGGAGGAAGAGGCCAGGTTTAGGTTCTGCACATCTGGAATTCTAACTGAAGCTTGAGTTATTCTGTGTTCTACCCCAGCACAAGCACAAGCCCAAGGTGCAGTTGCTAGCGTGGTCCAAGAGACGGTTATATAACTGTTGGGAAGGAATAGCAATAGGGTCGTTCCTGTTTGATGCAAGATTTTAGGTGAGATGATCTAAGGGATCCATGGAGATGGGACACTAGGTGGGGAGGGCTCTGAGTTACTACAGAGAATTCTTTCCCAGGTATCTTCCTGCTGCATCTTCCCCACATGCTCAGGGTCTAACTGATCACCATATTTGGGTCGGGAAGGAATTTTCCCCCAGGTCAGATTGGCAAGAGACCCTGAAGGTTTATTGCCTTCTTCTGCAGCATGGGGCACGGGTCACTTGCAGGTTTAAACTAGTGTAAATGGTGGATTCTCTGTAACTTGAAGTCTTTAACCCATGAGTTGAGGATTCCAGTAACTCAACCAGAAGTTAGGGTCTATTTCAGGAGTTGGTGTGGCTCTGTGGCCTGCAATGTGCAGGAGGTCAGACTGGATGATCACGTTGGTCCCTTCTGACCTTAAAGTCTGTGAGTCTGTCAACTCTGTGAGTCTAAATGTGCCATGTTCACTATGGATCACTGGAGCATCCTTGAAGCTGTCTCAGTCGAGGTGAATATGCAGACTTTTGTCTGTCATTAATGGTATTTAAACAAGGGGATTGTAAGCAGGGTGATCTGTTTAACTCATAAAGATAACAACTAATTGCTCCCATTCCCTTCTGTAGTGTGCTTTGACTGGGGCTGTGCAAACATGGGAAAAATATTTGCAAGTGTTTGTTCAAATAAGATGTCTTTGCTATTTTTATTTAACTCCCCTTCATTGGCTCAGTTTTGCCACTGTTTATATGACAGCAACATGAACGTTCTAGGGAGTAAAAACTGAATACTTGTGTGAAACGGATTTGCTTCAGAAGAACTTGGCATCCATAAGAACATAAGATTGGCCATATTGGGTCAGACCAAAGGTCCATCCAGCCCAGTATCCTGTCTTCTGACAGGGGCCAATCCCAGGTGCCCCAGAGGGAATCAACAGAGTGCGTAATTATCAAGTGATCCATCCCCTGTTGCCCATTCCTAGCTTCTGGCAAACAGAGGCTAGGGACACCATCCCTGCCCATCCTGACTAATAGCCATTGCTGGACCTATCCTCCATGAATTTATCTACTTCTTTTTTGAACCCTGTTATAGTCTTGGCCTTCACAACATCCTCTAGCAAAGAGTTCCACATGTTGACTGTGCATTGTGTGAAGAAATACTTCCTTTTGTTTGTTTTAAACCTGCTGCCTATTAATTTCATTTTGTGACCCCTAGTTCTTGTGCTATGAGAAGAACTAAATAACACTTCCTTATTTACTTTCTCCACACCAGTCATGATTTTATAGACTTCTATCATATCCCCCACTTAGTTGTCTCTTTTCCAAGCTGAAAAGTCCTAGTCTTATTAATCTCTCCTAATATGGAAGCCGTTCCATACCCCTAATCATTTTTGTTGCCCTTTTCTGAACCTTTTCCAATTCCAGTATGCTGTATCTTTTTTGAGATGGGGCGACCACATCTGCATGCAGTATTCCAGATGTGAGTGTACCATAGATTTATACACAGGCAATATGATATTTTCTGTCTTATTATCTATTCCTTTCTTAATGATTCCCAACATTCTCTTTACTTTTTTGACTGCTGCTGCACATTGAGTGGATGTTTTCAGAGACCTATCCACAATGACTCCAAGATCTCTTTCTTGAGTGGTAACAGCTAATTTAGACCATCGTTTGATATGTATAGTTGCAGTTATGTTTTTCAATGTGCATTACTTTGCATTTAACAACATTGAATTTCATCTGCCATTTTGTTGCCTTTTGTGAGATCCCTTTGTAACTCTTCACAGTCTGCTTTGGACTTAACTACCTTGAGTAGTTTTGTGTCATCTGCAAATTTTTCCACCTCACTGTTACCCCTTTTTCTATCCTGAAGGCTGCCATCTTGTGTTTGGGAATCAGCCAGTCAGGGCGCAGAAACCATAGCATGTGACTCAATTGACCTGTCACACAGTTCAAATAGCAAATAATGGGAGAAATTTGATAGACAATTTTCCGGTGGCCAAAGAGCTGAACTATGTTTAAATAAACCACTGTATAAAGAATTTAAGATAATGCCAGCCCAGAAAAGCTCCCTGCTTCTAACCCCATCTCCAGAAGAGAGGCAAAATTTGTGTGTGTGAGGGGAGTTTCTAATCTGCTGTCATTTAGGGTCAGCTGCAGACTTCAGCCTTAATTTCTCTGAGACTACCCATGTGCAGTCCAAGATTTTTCAGCACTGCCTCCTGCTCCAGGAGTTGTACCCGCTTTTCTGTTTCAAGTCAGTTTGTTCTTTTACCCTCTGCTCACAAATTTCCCCAGGGGACCTCTTCAATCAGGAGGTTGGATATTGGACCATAGTTAGCTGTCTATCTCTTGATTGCTGAGTCCAGGCCAGGATTTAGGAAGACCTTGTATGGTGATAGTAAGCAGTACAGACCGTGTTAGTCAGTTTAGGAGAAAGAGATCCGGGAAGAGCCATGGGGTCTGTCTGTGTCCAGGAACCTTAACAAAGAATCTTTCTGCTCATTAAAACTGAGGCCTGTCTCTCCTCTACTCTGAGAGAGATCATAGATTATATTCATGCATGGACATAGCATAATATTAGTTACCAGTGAAGTCTTATAACCTGTTCTCATGTAATGTGTGTTTCAAGAAAAAACATTCAGAAACCTATTGGGTGCAATACATCATCACAAAGGGAAGGATGCAACATATACTCAAACCCCAAAGAAACATCTTCAGGGAAATGGTTATGCGCGACAGCCTCTGCGGAGCCCTGGAAGCGTCCCCATGATAACACATTTTAACAGGCGATCAGATAGTTTTGTTTCTTCTTTGACAAGGCCTGTGCTGTGCCATCAATACAGAGAGCCCCAAACTCCTGGGCTGGTTAATTATTAAAAGAACCTGCTAAATATTTTACACCTTTTTAGTAGTGGTTTATCTCACATCTATTGATATTTCCCCCTTTTCCTCTTTCTTTTTGAAGCTTCCAAGAACAGAGGGAAAATAACCCTCAGCAAACTAGAAACCAATTTACACTCATCTAATACTTGAAAAGAGAACACACATCTAAAGTACATGCTTTGCACTGTATCCTGGCTTAGAATCTCTTGTCCTGACTTCCCCTACTGTTCAAGTTCAAGTCGCTCAAGTTCTGCTTTTTGGGGTAATTGTCACCTTTGAAAAGAGTTGTTGTGAATTTTTTAATAGTTAGATTCTGGTAGCATCTAGAGGCCAGCCAAGCTGAGGCCACATTGTGCAAGGTGCTGTACAAGCAGGTATAGTAAATAACAGTCCCTGCTCCAAATTGATTATCATAAGAGACAAGACCTAACAGGTGGATGAGACAAACATGGGGTGGGAGAGGTGTGCTAATAAAAATAATAGGGATGCACGCAATTCTTAGGCAGTCAGGAATAGGAAGCACAATTTGCCACCTGCCTGGCCATTTTCAGTTCTGCCATATCAGTGAGATATATGTTTTATTACAACTGATGGTAAATTCCCCAGACATTGGAGAACTTTGGATCTGTACTTAGTGGCTTGAGCCTCTCTCTAAAATACCTGTAAATCTTTGCCTTTTGAAGTCAGGCTATTTCAGAAACTTTTTACATTCAATTTAAATTCTTTTGATTGTGTTTTATTTCTAATTAGTAGAGAAATACAGTGTGGATGTCATGCAGCTACAGCAGTGATCTTAAGGGAATTGATTAATCTGTGCCTTCTTGCTAGCTTGCAAACAAAAGGAACTCTAAGAGAAATCTTGCATCAGGCCCAAAACTTAGCACAGGTCCTATTTCAGCAGCCCTTTAGAAATAGGGGAATCCTGTTGTTCAGCTGTGGGTGATGGGTCAGGTAGGTATTGCATTCAAATACCCCGTATAAAATGGTTCTGCTCAGTGCATGAGAATGGGGGGAATATTTTTTTCTGATTGTAGCTGCAGTCTGTAGAATCCCTGCTGATAAATCTTCCTTCTCCTGGGTTTGCATGTTCTGTACATCTGTTCCTCCTTGGTTGGGGGTTTTAATTTAAAAGATCCCAGAACTCTTATTTCACTGTTTGTTGCCATCAGGTTGGGCTTTCTCACTTCTAGTAGGAGTGGAGAGACACCTCCTGACACAGTCCATCTGCTTCTGTGGTGAGGTGTAAGTAACTGTTAGGGTTTTGTGAAATGAACCTTTAGTTGTTAGGAGTCTGGATAGGCTACTGCCACTTCACAAGCCAGCTTATGTTGACCTAACTGAGTAAGTGTCTACGCTGCAGTGTTCCTCCTACTGATTTAACTCGCTCACTATGCCGACCTAATAACTCTGGCTCCATGAGAGGCATAGCGCTTAGGTCAATATAGTAAGGGCAATGCAGTGTCTATATAGAAACAGTACATTGCCTGTTGCTGCCTTTGACAGCTGGAACCCCAGGGTCGATAGCTGGAGCCCCACAGCCCCAGGGCTGACAGTGCCACACAATGACCCACTTACTTTGGTGCAAGCACTCCTAGTGAGGATGCACACTGCCGACAGAAGGAGCATAGTGTGGACATGAAGAGCTGCGGTGGCTGTAGGTTGGCCTAACTTAAGTCAACTTCTATTTTATAGTGTAGATATGCTCTAAGAAGGGTACAAGACTGAACTGGACTTATTTAGGTCTAAAACCTGGTGGGTACCCTGTTGGTTATTCCAGCCTCCACTTGTTGCCTTGTGGTGGAAGCTCTGTGCAGGGGGGGCCCACCGGTGCCCAAACTGTGCCTCACCCCCACCCTGCCCCCACCCCCCACCAAGGCCCTGCCCCCCTCGCTCCTCTCTGCCCCCTCTCCCTTGTCGCTTGCCCTTAAGGACCCCGTCCCACCTGTTCTGGGGCCCCTGGCCTTAAGTCTGTATTCTGGTTTGCAAGTGTTTTGGGGCAAGGCTCTGTGAATCACCTACCCTTCCTCTCAGTGTGGTATTCATAAGATAGGACATTCCCATTCCTAGCTCTGTTTCTGACTTAATGCTTGAGCTCGAGCAGCAGAATATGGATCCTGGATTTCAGAAAAGCAGACTTAGACTCCCTCAGGGAACTGATGCGTAGGATCCCCTGGGGAAAGAAAAAAACATGAGGGGGAAAGAAGTCCAGGAGAGCTGGCTGTATTTTAAAGAATCCTTATTGAAGTTACAGAAACAAACCATCCCGATGTGTAGAAAGAACAGTAAATATGGCTGCGACTAGCTTGGCTTAACAGTGAAATCCTTGCTGATCTTAAACACAAAAAAGAAGCTTACAAGAAGTGGAAGATTGGACAAATGACCAGGGAAGAGTATAAAGATATTGCTCAGGCATGCAGGAGCGAAATCAGGAAGGCCAAATCACAGCTGGAGTTGCAGCTAGCAAGAGATGTTAAGAGTAACAAGAAGGGTTTCTTCAGGTATGTTAGGAACAAGAAGAAAGTCAAGGAAAGTGTGGGCCCCTTACTGAATGAGGGAGGCAACCTAGTGACAGGGGATGTGGAAAAAGCTAATGTACTCAATCCTTTTTTTGCCTCTGTCTTCATGAGCAAGGTCAGCACCCAGACTACTGCACTGGGCAGCACAGCATGGGGAGGACATGACCAGCCCTCTATGGAGAAAGAAGTGGTTCGGGACTATTTAGAAAAGCTGGATGAGCACAAGTCCATGGGGCCGGATGCGCTGCATCTGAGAGTGCTAAAGGAATTGGCGGATGCCATTGGCCATTATCTTTGAAAACTCATGGCGATCGGGGGAAGTCCCGGACGACTGGAAAAAGGCTAATGTAGTGCCCATCTTTAAAAAAGGGAAGAAGGAGGATCCAGGGAACTACAGGCCAGTCAGCCTCACCTCAGTCCCTGGAAAAATCATGGAGCACGTCCTCAAGGATTCAATTCTGAAGCACTTAGAGGAGAGGAAAGTGATCGGGAACAGTCAGCATGGATTCACCAAGGGCAAGTCATGCCTGACTAATCTAATTGCCTTCTATGACGAGATAACTGGCTCTGTGGAGGAGGGGAAAGCAGTGGACATGTTGTTCCTTGACTTTAGCAAAGCTTTTGATATGGTCTCCCACAGTATTCTTGCCAGCAAGTTAAAGAAGTATGGGCTGGATGAATGGACTATAATGTGGATAGAAAGCTGGCTAGATCGTCAGGCTCAACGGGTAGTGATCAATGGCTCCATGTCTAGTTGGCAGCCGGTATCAAGTGGAGTGCCCCAAGGGCCAGTCCTTGGGCCAGTTTTGTTCAATATCTTCATAAATGATCTGGAGGATGGCATGGACTGCATCCTGAGCAAGTTTGCAGATGGTACTAAACTGGGAGGAGTAGTAGATAAGCTGGAGGGTAGGGATAAGATACAGAGGGCCCTAGACAAATTAGAGGATTGGGCCAAAAGAAATCTGATGAGGTTCAACAAGGACAAGTGCAGAGTCCTGCACTTAGGACGGAAGAATCCCATGCACTGCTACAGACTAGGGACCGAATAGCTAGGCAGCAGTTCTGCAGAAAAGGACCTAGGGGTTACGGTGGACAAGAAGCTGGATATGAGTCAACAGTGTGCAGTTGTTGCCAGGAAGGCCAATGGCATTTTGTTCTGTATAAGTAGGAGCATTGCCAGCAGATCAAGGGACGTGATCGTTCCCCTCTATTCGACATTGATGAGGCCTCATTTGGAGTACTGTGTCCAGTTTTGGGCCCTACACTACAAGAAGGATGTGGAAAAATTGGAAAGAGTCCAGCGGAGGGCAACAAAAATGATTAAGGGACTGGAACACATGACTTATGAGGAGAGGCTGAAGGAACTGGGATTGTTTAGCCTGCAGAAGAGAAGAATGAGGGGGGATTTGATAGCTGCTTTCAACTACCCGAAAGGGGGTTCCAAAGAGGATGGATCTAGACTATTCTCAGTGGTAGCAGATGACAGAACAAGGAGTAATGGTCTCAAGTTGCACTGGGGGAGTGTAAGGGAACTCAGCCGGGGCTCATCCCTTGGCGGGGTGGTGGGGCATCACACCGCCTCAGTACACTCTCTGCTGGGTTAGGGAATACCCAGTCTATGGCCCAGACCTTCAGGCTGGGTCCCGCAAGCAGTTCAATATAAGCCCAGGCCCTGGGTCAGGGCGGGGCAGCAAACAAACAGTCATGGGCTCAGGCCCTCAGGCAGGGGCTGAGCAAAATAGTTCAATATAAGCCCAGGCTCCTAGCTTTAGCAACCAGGGGGAGGGGGAGACTGCCACCCGCAAGGTGGGTGGCAGGGGGGACGCAGCCCCACCCACTCTACTGCATCCCAGCCCGGGGCCCTAGCAGGGGTCGAAGACCCGCTGCTGTGTCAGTGGGGATCCTGGCCGCAACACACTGACATTAACTCTGGCAGTGCTGCAGCCAGACTGGGGTCGGCTGCCCCCGGGCTACTTCTGGAGTCCCCCTCGTAGGGTACCTGGGTCAGGGCGGTGTCCTCAGAGAGTTCCAGCACCATGGGCTCCTCTGGGTAGCTGGCAAGGGGTAGGCTCGGCCGCTCCTCTGGGTAGCTGGCGAGGGGTAGGCTCGGCCGCTCCTCTGGGCGTCGGTCAGCATCAGGCAATGGCCGGTCCGGCCAGTCCTCGGGTCAGCCGTGGCTTGCCAGGGTCTCCCAAGCTGGAGCCAGGCCCCAGGCATCTGGCCTCTACGGCTGCTGTTCCCCCAAGTGAGCTCCGGGGTTGGGCTTTTCTACTTCCTGTCCGGCGCCTTGACCTCTGGGGGGCGGGTGCAGGATCCACCGGCTCCGCCCACTTGGGTGTCTGGGGAGGTTATTCCCTTGCAGGGTGGTGGGACACCACACCGCCTCACTACATGGAGGTTTAGGTTGGATATTAGGAAATCTTTTTCACTAGGAGGGTGGTGAAGCACTGGAATGCGTTACCTCAGGAGATGGTGGAATCTCCTTCCTTTGAGGTTTTTAAGGTCAGGCTGGACAAAGCCCTGGCTGGGATGATTTAGTTGGGGATGGGCCCTGCTTTGAGCAGGGGGTTGGACTAGATGACCTCCTGAGGTCCCTTCCAACCCTGATATTCTATGATTCTATGAAATCACACAATCTTCTTTGCCCTTTAGTTTCCCTGGCTGCAAAGTGGGGGGATGCTTGCCTAACTGCCATGGAGGATATGAGGTCTAATTTTGTACGGTGAGATCCTTAAATGAATGGTGCAAAAGACTTTTTGCCCGGGGGAAGTGATCTGCTCAGTTGATATGTATGTTTCTTATATTCCAGTTTGCAAGAATCACAGATGCTGGAGGAAGTGGTGTTTGTGGCTCAGTAGGGGCCACTCTTCCCTCTGAATCAGTACTGCAGCAAGGTCACTGCATGGTGCTAGAGGCCTCTGTGCTCTCAAGGTGATAAGGTCCTGATCATATGAGCCTATTAAAAAGGCCATTGTATTTTGCACAAGAGGAGGTGTCTTGTTTCAGTGCCATCTTGGGGCTCTGGCGTTCCCCTTTCAGTGTTGACTGGGTGTAGTGTAATCCCCTGCCTGTTGCATGACATTGTGGCACACTGTTAAACAGCTCTCGCAATCTAGCCCAGAGGTGGCTAGATGGATAACATGATTCCTATGCTGCATGTGGTTTGTGAAGTACTTTGGGATCCCAATGGATGGAAAATGCCATGAATGTATGAGATATCACTGTTGTGGAAAAATCATTGCTGGGGAAAACTTGACTGGAAGATTATGGCAGTTAAGATCACTCTGTCGTCTAAATGCTGAAGCTTTCTCTATTTTCTTTTGCACTGCCCCTATTCTGAGGGGGTGGGCAGAGATTAGGGAACCTGCTAGTTTGAGGATTTGGAAAAGTTGAATATATTGTCCTTCACTTCTCAGAATCTGTTTTTCCACTCCCTCCATACAATGTTGAGAAAATCACTTTTATGGTCATTGAGCAGTTGGGGACCATCTCTTTCCATGAAAGTCTGCAATCCCATGTTGAGGTTTGTGGCTCCCTATGAGCTATGTAGGATGCAGGCCGTGTGTTGTAATGCTAGTCATTCCCATCCTGAATTGCTGAGTTGTGGTCAGTGGGCAATGCTGCTGAACAGAGATGGGGACTGAACCCAGACTTGGATCCAAATGGATTGTTTGGGTGTTCCAATCCTAAACCCAGGTCTAGGTCCAGTCGCACTTTTTGATTTGGAGTGTAATAAAAACGCACCCATCACTGCTCTGGGCACCCTTGTCATTTAAAAAGAACATGCACTAAAATAAACGGACCTGTCAATTCCTGAAAATCAACTCAAATTGCAGCGCTCCCCACAGTCCCCTCGCACCAGACCCTCACATCATCGTTGTCATCTCCCCTCAGTTTTTCTCCATTTCCTCCACTCACTAGGAGGAGCCCCACATGCTCCTTTAACTGTGGCAACAGGAGAATATTTGCAGTGATGGCGATAGACAGGCCTATCCCTCAGCCCCATCATTTCTCTCTGCTGTCCAGGGTGCCCCCTCGCACTCACACCGTAGGGAGGGAATTAGATGCCTGAGCCTGTTCCACAGTAATTGCATAATTGGACTCAGTATTGATTAGCATTTATTATTATTTGTGTTTAATGTAGCATCTTGGAACTCAGTCATGGCTCAGGACCCCATGGTGCTGAGTACTGCACAAACCCAGAACACAGAGATGGTCCCTGCCCGAACGAGCTGACAATATAAATATAAAACGAGACAATAGGTAGGAACAGCCAGTGTGGGAGCACAAGGAAACAGAAAATATTGTTCAGCTTGATGAGCAGTGGTTTCAGCACACTAATTTACTTCCATCTGACTCCCAAATAGTAACTGTCACTGCCTCTTTCCTTTCTGCATACCAGAAAGCAGGTCTAGGTTTGAACATTACATTTCTATTGATTAAAACCTGTCACTTATTATGCAAATCTCATGATAATCACTTTCCGTAATTTAATTTTGATTCCAAAACTTAATTTCTGAGTCTAAGAATAGCATTTATGAGCTAAATGCAGAGCAATTAACTTCCCACTAGGGGTTCCAAGCTGTCACCATCATAAACGTTCAGAATGTGTATTCCTTCTCTCCCCCTCCAAATGAACGAAATGGGTGACTGGTTTATTGCTCTTTGGAGAGGGGGCTTTGAAAAATGACAGGCTGTGCTCTTCTTCTGTGCATGAGTTTTTATTACTGTGTAAGAAAGGCTTGAATGTTTCCCTCACCCCAAGCTTTTCCCTGACTTTTGTTTTTCCACATTAGAAATGTGTGTCTTCTCTACTCTGTTTTTTTCCCCTATGGATGACTGTGGATCTGGTAGAAATCTCTCAGGGCTATAATGCAAGTGAAAGCTGATTAATTAACAGAGGAAGTGATGAAGTTTTTCAGATTGTTTAAAGGACTTTAAAAAGCAAAACCAAACCGAACAACCCTCCCCCTCATACAAATAACCAACCTCCTGCAAAAACATCAACATCCTCCCCCACCAATAGAACCAAGCAGCTCTTTAACTCAAACACCTCAATCAGCAGTTGGGAGAAAAGCTATTTTTTGTTTAAAATTCAACAACCCACTCCAAAGGGCTGACCAACCACAATCTACAACCGAGACCTCCAAGCAAAGGAAGCCCAGAGTGGATATTAGTGATATTAAAAAGATAAAGAACAAGCAGGAGAGAGAACCGCACACACCTGTTTTTCTGTTTAAAAACCTTACATTTAAAGGTCACCTTTTAAGTGTTTATTTTATCAAAGGAAAAGTCAGTACTAGGTTCAGGAGGTCGATAAGCAAATATTGCTTATGTTGCTGAACAGAGGGTGATGGAAAAAGTCTTTTTATATCATTGGGTTGTAAAAACAAACCAAGCATCCGTTGCATTCTACCAGTGAGAGTCTGTAATCAGACTCCGAGGGGTAGCCGTGTTAGTCTGGATCTGTAAAAGCAGCAAAGAGTCCTGTGACACCTTATAGACAGACATATTGGAGCATAAGCTTTCGTGGGTGAATATCCACTTTGTCGGATGCATGTAGTGGAAATTTCCAGAGACAGGTATAAATATGCAAGCAAGAATCAGGCTAGGGATAACGAGGTTGTGATCAGACTGCGTCTCTACACTGTAGTCACGTTGTTCTGTTTGCAGGCTCTGTTCCATTGAAAACGGATTAGTTGAGGAGCCTCCCTCCATTTGGGGGGAGGGGGGGAGTAGCTGTTGTTCTGTTTTCAGGGAGTGGTTCTATTATTTTTTGTTTTAAAATCAGGTCATAGTCATGCCATGCTAGCTTGCTTGATAAAGCTGACTTTGCTAAAGGTCCGGTGTGTGTGCAACACAAGGCTGAGGTGGGTGGGAGTGGCAGGGACTCTGCTTGACTGAAGCTAAATGGCAATAATTAACAGACTTTTCCTTTGCTAGGGAACAAGACATGTCATTGACTCTCACCCCTTCCTTCAGGTCCAAGCATTAAACAAGCTCTAGACTTCTGCTTTTCTGTTACTAGCTTCTGTTCATCACTTAGGATAACACTTTCAAACGTAGGCCTCTAATTTAAATGATTTGCTTTTCAGAGAAGCATAGAATAGTGGAGATGGTTTTTCTTAAGTGTATACAAATCCATCTGACCCCTTTTCTCTGGAATCTTGTGGTATCATGGGTTTCTTGTGAGTTTTCTATGGGCCAGGTTGGTAATACTATAGTGCTAAAATAGCCCCCTTACGTTATGTGACATGTGGATTCTGTGGCCAGTAGCAATGAGAATTTCTGGGGTTTGTTTAAATATTGTAATGAACTGGCTGGGAGTGTATGTGTACCATACTCTAAGTAGGGTGACCATATTTTCCCAAAAGGAAAACAGGACACCGCAGGGGCCAACCCAAAGCCTCCGTCTCCCCCACCCACACGTAGGACCAGTTCAAGACCTTCTGCCACCTGCCCACACAGGGCTGGCCCGAGGTCCTTCTAGCCTCCCGCACACATGGGGCCAGCCTGAGGCCCCCGTCGCCTCCCCCTGCACACGAGGCTGGCCCAAGACCCCCTACCGCTCACCCATGTGTGGCTGGCCCAGTCCAAGCTGCTCTCCTGAGCCCACCCTCTTGCCCCGGGCTGGCATTACCTCTTGCCCTCCACATGTTCCTCCATGTCCTGCTAGGGGTTGCACCCCACCTTTTTGGCAAAACTGTGCATTTGTTGATCAGTTGGCAAGAGCAAGCGGGACAAATGCACAGTTTTGCCAAAAAAGTCGGGACAACCGGGACACGGCTTAAAGAAGGAACTGTCTCGGTCAAAATGGGACTTATGGTCACCCTAACTCTAAAGGATAGACTCAGAGCTGCTCAATGGTGTGTCATAAGTTCTATATTGCCAACAGCTATTAGAGAGTCTCCCTTAACTCAAATGGTAAGGATCTGTGCTTTTGGAGGAAGAGAATGTGCTTTCTAGCCTCACTTTTGCGGAGAAATTCCAAGTGGCTAAGGGTGCAGCAAAATTACATTAGTGAAGTCCTGGATAGCTATGGATTTGTTACAGTGTTGTAATCTAGAGATACATTACATAGTGTCACTGCCAGCGGCGTATTAACGCCTAGGCCGACAAGACCTAGGCCTAGGGCAGCAAATTTATAATAGCAGCCAGAGCCTGCTTCCCCTGGCGCAAGTTTGCACCCTCCACCCCGCCCCAACTCCACCCCTTCCCTGCCACTGTTGGTCCCCTTCTCCAAATCCTCGCTCCAGCCCCGCCTCCTCTCCTGAGCGCACCGCTTTCTCTCCTCTTCCCCCCTCCTTCGCAAAGTTGTTTCGCCCACAAGCACTGGCAGGGAGCGGGAAGAAGCAGGACCCAGCAGCGCGTTCAGTGGAGGAGGCAGAGGCGGAGCTGGAGTGGAGGTGAGCTGTGGTGGGGGGGCCGGGAGCTGCTGGGGGAGGGAATTATTTCAGGGCCTAGGGGTGGCAAAATCATTAATCCGCCACTGGTCACTGCACCAACATGCCCTGTTCTCCGCACACTTTTTTTTGTCCCTGAAATACTGGGAAAGAAGCCTGTCTCATGACGTTTTCTTGATTCCATTTTGAGTCACAACCAGGAAGAAGAAAAGGAGAATGCAAAATGTGACAGCAAAAAGTTAACTGAAACCTTTCCCCTCTCCCTTGACCAAAAGAGTCAAGGCTCGGTTTGAATTCTTTTAGGAGATGGAAACAAGGAGGTGGTTCAAGATGGAACTGGGGCTAGCGTTTCCATTTGGATATGAGTAATTTGATTTCAATGGATTTTGGCCAGAAAATAGGCCCCTTTTAACTTTGGGATTGTACTCAGAGATCTGAACCGGAATTTCACCTCCATGAAATCCAAAAGAGCTTGGATTGGAGGAATCTAGATTTGATAAGTCTCCGGTTCATTCTTTATGCAGAACCATTTTTCCACCTCTACATTTTTTGCAGGGTGTTTGTGTTTTGTGTGTATGCATGTGTGTGATATGAGGCTCTTCAGGATACCAGTGTTCAGAGCACAGACTGCAAAGACTCATGAGACCATAATCTCTGGTGCTGCGAATTACCACAAGCCCTCTGAAATGAATGGAGCTGTGTCATTTTACACAAGTACAGAGATGCAGAAAATCCAGTCCCAGCTAATTGTCTATAACCAAAACATACAATATAAATATAAAACAAAAGGAAAGGAAAATACAGGCACAGACAATACACCCAAACTTTGTTCCCCTCACTAGACCCTTGCTGTAGTGCAGCGGTTCTCAAACTGGGTCAGAACCTCAAAGTGGGTCGCAACCCCATTTTAATGGGGTCGCCAGGGCCAGTGTTAGACTTGCTGGGGCTCAGGCTGAAGCCAAAGCCAGATCCCCACCGCCGAAGGCTGAAGCAGAAGCTTGAGGGCTTCAGCCCAGGATGGTGGGGCTCAGGCCCCACCCCCCTCCCCCCCAGCCTGGCCCATGTGGCAATTTTTGTTGTCAGAAGGGGGTCATGGTGCATCCTTCCTTAATCATTGCTGGTGAAGTTCTGCTTTATACCTTGGATAGGGTATCCATCATGCTGTGTTCTTATACCTTGGAGAGGAATTCCATCATGTCCTGTTCTTAAAAGGGTACATCCTCCTTCCTAGTAAGAGCTTGCACTCTGTGTGTGTAGATTAGCTGTCCTCATTGCGAAGGTCAATTATCATTATTACCATGGTTTCTCCTGGGAATGAAACAGTTACCCATTTCTTCTCAAGGAGAGCTTGAAACATCTTCAGCGGTTTCTAAATCCTGCTCTGAGATGTTTCAGTGTAAGACATCCTAAATCAGATTTTCCTGAGCAATTTCAGTGCTCAGAACCCCAGCAGATGGCCCATGTTCTGATACTTGGACAGAGTTTACATTTCACTGTTTATATCCCTTTAAATGTTCAGGTGCAAGTTCAGATCAGGCAATGTGGAGCTACTGTGAAAGGACTGCATGGCATGTGGTTATGAGAGATGTAGTTGCAACAGCCTCATCTTGGTAGTCATGCTGCTGAATATGTAATTAAGGGTTGGTAATACAGCTTTGTGATGCTCACATCATCTTTCATCAGAGAGGCAGTGCTGTGTTTAAATTCTCAGATTACATAACCCAATGAGCCACTGATATGTTTAATTGAGGTTAGAAGTAGCTAGATGATCACAGTGCCCCCTACACCTTATACCTCTCTACTCGAATCTCTTGTCTGAATCTTCAGTGTCCAGGCTAGAAATTAAATGGAATGGCTTGTTTGCTGTACAGGGCATAATTTAAAAAAAATAATAATAAATCCTGTCTCACCTTGGGCCTCATCCTTTGTCTTCTTTATCCTTCCACCTGGGTAGGGTGAGAATGAACACTGAAGTGCTCTGTGGCAGTACAAAAAACACCCTCAAATTCTGCTGTTTTCATATGGGGAAAATCCCAGAGATGTATCTGATCTCAAAATCCTTGGATCAAGCTTTGTGGGTGCTTTCAGGATCTTTTTCTGAGGTCTGCATACTACTCTCATGGGCTGACTCATAAGCCTGGATCAGAATGTCCTGAAGTTAGATGTATGGAATTTGGAAATTCAGATCTGAATTGCATGGCTTGGACCCAATTTATCAGAGTGAACTGTAAATCCATTCACTTTTTTGTGCATTATTAATTTCAGATTGTTATTCAGATATTTAAAATTATATACTAGGTACCTAGAACCCTTATTAAATGACTTGTCTTCTCTCCCACTCTTTGATTTCCCTGAGGGATCAAAGAGGAATTCAAAACATTGAATTTTGAGGCACCACAGTTATTTTCATGATATTATGATGTCCTAGTTTCAGGATTATTATTTCACTGCAAGAAAGGCTGAAGTAGGAGGGGCAATCTTTTGGAGCTCTTGCAATGTATGTGATCACTTAGGAGGACTTGCAGTGTTGCTAAACTCATGATCATATCACAAATGTTTCAATATTTGTCTTTTTTTAAAAAGCCCCTGCTCCTGGAGTCGGGTGACTATTTGAGACTCTCAGCTTTCTTTCTTTCTTTCTTTGAAGTGTCTAGCCCTGCTGGCTGCAGAGGAAAGCTTGAAAACCTGACTGCTAAAAGTTCAGAACCCAGAAGGCAAATAAAAACATCTCTAAATATATTATTTGTAAAAATCTCTTGAGTTTTAAGCCAGTCATGTGATTTTTGAACACTTGGGAGTTGGCTTAGTTTTCAAAGGTGGGCATTTTATAAAAGACATCCAAATTCTGCATTGGGATGCTTAAATTACACTTTGTCATAGAAAACAGACACACAGGCAAATAGCGTCAGATTCAAAGTTCATCAAAGTAAATTGAAACACTCCCATTGACTTCAGTGGGCTTTGGATCAGACCCATGTATCATGTACTGATTTAAATGTCCTGTTGAAATGCCCATGTTTGAAAATTCGTCCATTAAGTGTTTTCAATAATAGCAAATGGAACAAAAAAAGGTGCTCACCAAGTCAACTCCTGTATAAATGATTCCCCATTCCATCCACAAATGTTCTGCTTGAATGTCACCCTCTAAAATATTTTAGGTTGTGTCCTTTAGTCCAGATTGCCAGTGAAAATTGCTCATGTTCCTGTGATGCTCTGCTCTCTTCAGTTTCATTATGTTGTTACATAGGGTACAGATGTTTGTTTTATGTTGTTTTGCCTTTTACTCTATGGAAATAGACAAACTGATATTCTCTAAACTCAGGCCTTCCATTTCCACTGACCTCATGTCTATCCTGACTAAGCAGATAATCATCTGCTAATTTTTCTCTTTTTCCCTCTTCCTTTGTATTGGTGGATTTTGTCCTTCATGCTCTTATTCTGATGTATCTCTGAGATGCAGGTTATTGGTGAATTGTTCTTGTAATATGTTTCTACACTTGCACTGTGTAAGCATTGGCATAAAGCAGGGGTGGCCAACTTGTGGCGCCAGAGCCGCATGCGGCACTTCATAGGTTAATGTGCAGCTCCTTGCATAGGCACTGACTCCGGGGCCGAGCTATAGATGCTAACTTTCCAGTGTGCCTGGGGTGGTCAGTGCTCAACCCCCTGCTCTGCCCCAGGCCCTGACCCCACTCCACCCCTTCGCCCGAGCCTGCCATGCCCTCGCTCTTCCCTGCTCCCCACTAGAGCCTCCTGCGCACCGTGTAACAGCTGATCGCAGCGGGCGGGAGGCCTGGGGAGGGAGCGGGAGGCACTGACTGGTGGGGTTGCTGGCGGGCAGGAGGTGCTGTAGGTTGGAGTGGGGGGAGCTGATGGGGGGGACTGCTGATATATTAGTGTGGCTCTTTGGCAATGTACATTGGTGAATTCTGGCTCCTTCTCAGGCTCAGGTTCTCCGTCCCTGGTATAAAGTGTACACATGGTTCCTATCAGTTGTATGTTATATTGCTCAGTAGCAGGTGAGGTGCAGCTCATGATCTCAATTTTGTGATGCACAGTAACAGAGAGAATATGGCCCAATATGTAGAGATGGCAATTAGAGTCAGGCTTCTAGCTTCTGTTCTCAGCTCTGTTGCTGATTGACTGTGTTACCTTGGACAAGTTGCTTTATTTCTCTTCCACATATTTTATTAGCAGTAAGTGATGCACTAAGCAGGAAGACCTGTAGGAAACAACTTTATTATATGGGCCGAGAGGCCAATGTTACGTGCTGATACTCTACTCTTTGTCTAGCAACAACCCAGCCCTGAATCGCATTCTTGAGCCCCTGGTTCCTTATCAACATGAGTTCCCCATGAAACCTGACTCTCATTCTCCAATTCCACCCATCATACTACAGCACTGTTTATCCATCTGTAGAATGGGAACTAAAACACCTTACCTCCCTCACAAAGCTGGTATGAAACTTTGGTAAATGTTTGTAATATGCCTTACAACTCTTAGCTGAAAGGTGCTACAGTAGCACCAATGACCATGATAAAGTAGAACGTACTCATGTTCTAGATGAGAGGAATGAGTGCGGGATTAGGAATCAACTCCTGAGTTCTAGTTGCTAGTATTGATTATGGACTACATTTTCTACTGATTCTTTGGTGCCTCAGTTTCTAGGTCAGATTCTTTCAGAAGGATTTAGCACCCACAGCAACATTTAATTTCAGTTAGAGTTGTAATCGCCCACTTCTGAAAATCAAGCCCAAGTTAGGCAACCAGAAATGGAGGTGGCAAAAATCAGTAGGAGCTTTTGAAAATTGTGGCCGTACTGTACATTTCTGGATAAATAATTTACTTAGCCTCTATCTCTGTTTCCTTATCTGTAAAATCGGTATGATTAATGTAACCTAAATGGGGTTGTGAGGTTTAATTTGAAATTGCACAATTCTTTGGGCATGTAAAGGATGCTAAAGGTTCTTATTCTTAAATGCAGATTCTGAGTTTCTGATTTAAAAGCAGAGGGATACAAACAAGTATTTCAAAGGGTCTCTGTCCACATCTAATGTCATGTATTATAAGAGTTTTGTATAGCTAAATGTTTATTGGGATGGGTGTGGGAGGGTATATGGCGCCAACTAATTTGCTTGAACAACAAAAAGGGAAAGTTTTTACACTGTTTTCTAACGAGTCAATCAGAAATTTTGTGTTCACTTTTACTGGGTCTGCCATTGTTTGTTGAAATAGGTTATGAATGTATTTGTCAGGAAAGATAAATCTGTAAGAACTGTTGCATTCAATACATTTCCTTTTTAAGTAGAAACAATATAAAGAGCTTAATTCAGCACTGAATAAATCTCACTTTTGTTGCACTGATTGTATAAAATCCTGGGCTGCTCTGCTCTGTGTTTGCCTCACACTGTTTATATTCCCTAAAATGTCATTCCAGAACAGAGCTTGGCGTAGGACTGCAGTGAAAGCCATTTCATTCCATGTATGGACCTGGTCTCCCAAAGCTATTTTAGTGGGCAGCTAGAAAGTATTCCTTTGTGAGCTGTCATTTTGTTTGTGTTGATGTGTATTAGACAGTTTGATGGGGTGGCTATGTTCCTCTGAAATGCTGCGCTGTGCACTTTCCAGGAAGGGGCAGGGCAAGTTGTGGTTTTTCATTTTGTTTTGTTAAAACCATATCTTGACATTCTGACCCTGTTAGTCTAGCTGGTGGTAGAATTGTCTAAACCCTTCTGCATTTTGCAGTGGGATCCATTTAAAAACTCAAAGGGCAAGGTCCCCTAGTGGCTATTAATCAGCACTGACGACAATAGAGCTATAGCCATTTACATCAGTTGAGGATGTGGTTCCAACATTCACAATTCAACCTTCAGAAACTGGGGTATCTCCCTATACTCAGCACAAGAGTGTAAACTGGTGGAGAGCATCAGCTGGTTCACCAATGGAAAGAAAAGCCTTTCTATCAGTGAGTTTCTTCCTCAAGGTTTTAGTCTTAGGGCTAAATTACGGCATTTAGCCACAAACCTCAAACAGGGGAAGACACGCTGCCCAGGAGGAACCAGCCTGGGACACAGTCTCTCTTGCAACTGCTCCCTGAAGATGGATGGGGGCGGGGTACGCATGCACCAGACAGTAGGGTGGGCACAGTGCTCTTGTAACCCACACACCTCCTGAGGCTGGCACATGATGGCATACATCACATTGGTAGATGTGCAGGTGAACGAGCCTCAGATAGTATGGCTGATGTGATATATGCCATCATGTGCCAGCAGTGCCCCTCTGCCATGTACATTGGCCAAACTGGACAGTCTCTACGTAAAAGAATAAATGGACACAAATCAGATGTCAAGAATTATAACATTCAAAAACCAGTCGGAGAACACTTCAGTCTCTTTGGTCACTCGATTACAGACCTAAAAGTGGCAATTCTTCAACAAAAAAACTTCAAAAACAGACTTCAACGAGAGACTGCTGAATTGGAATTAATTTGCAAACTGGACACCATTAACTTAGGCTTGAATAAAGACTGGGAGTGGATGTGTCATTACACAAAGTAAAACTATTTCCCCATGTTTATTCCCCCCCGCCCATACACACTTTTCCTCATACGTTCTTGTCAACTGCTGGAAATGGCCCACCTTGATTATCACTACAAAAGGTTTTTTTTTCTCTCCTGCTGATAATAGCTCACCTTCCCTGATCACTCTGGTTACAGTGTGTATGGTAACACCCATTATTTCATGTTCTCTGTGTATGTAAAATCTCCCTACTGTATTTTCCACTGCATGCATCCGATGAAGTGATCTGTAGCTCACAAAAGCTTATGTTCAAATAAATTTGTTAGTCTCTAAGGTGCCACAAGTACTCCTTTTCTTTTTGCGGATACAGACTAACACAGCTGCTACTCTGAAACCTGTTCCTACATAGTTGCCTGCCTTCCCCGAGAGTTTATTGGGGCCTTTCTTGTGTTCTGGAGGATTTTCCTTTTATGGCAAGAGGGCAGTTCTGCCTACCTGCCCATTCAGCTCTTGGCTGCTCTGTTGAGGCTACCAGCTGGTACCAACCATGACGATGGACCTGTGAGTTTTGGAGACTTAGGACCAGATTTTCAAAGGTATATGGAAGCCTAAAGATGCATCTAGACAACTAATGGGATTTCAAAAGCCCTAAGCAGGTTAGGCACCCAACTCCCCTTGTCAATCCCACTAGGTGCCTAAATACCTCTGGTAAACGTGACGCATGGATGCTAGGAGTTGAACTGAAAGCACTAATATAGTACCCAGAGACCATGCAACAGCTGTTAGTGGTTTTCAGTGGCTTATGAACTGAGCTAGATTTAAACTGTTGGTGTGGGGATGAAAGACTGGGTATTTCTTACCAATCCCCTCATCCATTCAGCATGTCCTGAGTTACTCGCTTCATTATTGTGACTGCAGGATGTTCAAGAGGACCATGTATCTTAAAGCTGGTGTTGGAGTAAGCATGGGTCCCACCAAAACACATGCAAGGAGTGAACCATGCACTGGCCCATTCCCCAAAATATCTGGGCTGCACAACAGGGCACACCTACTCCCTGCTGAGAAAATAGGACTTTAGAAGGGACATCAGAAGATGTTAGGGCCACCTCCATTTCTCCCTTTTGAATGCAGCATCTTTGTCAGTGAGTTTAGTGCTCATACAGCAATAATTTTGACATCTACGTCGATGTTCATTGGCCCAATCAGAGACTTTTATTTGTCCCCACAAATGAATTGCTTTTACCCATCAGATAGTCTTGTCTGTTTATTTCTAGTCTGATTTCAAATGGCCAAGTGAATGTGCTTCCCCCACAGCTCTTGAAATACATTTTTATTGCCTAATAGATCTACTCAAATCTAGAATTCATTGGGCAGTGCAGGACACTATTCCAGTGACCACGAAAATGGGGGAGAGCCGGCATGACCATCATTAACGCATTCATACTAGGAAGAAGCAAGGTCATGCTAGCATATTAGTGTACCCCTCTCTGGTGCATAGGTCACATATGGAAGTTTATGGGCCTGGTTGGTTAAGCAGTAGAGGCTCATGCTTTTAGAGATAAAAGTCCCAGGTTCAGTTCCTGGAGATGGCTCAGTCAGGGCACTGTTATATTTGAAGAAAGAGGTGGATAATTGCCAATGGCAAAATGGAAAACCTGTTACTCAGTGATGTTGACAGAAACACATAAGCCTATGTCATGCTAATGACCTCTCCAATTTCCTGCAATATTCTGCCTCCAAAAAGTAGTTTGAAAAATTATGGCAAATTTCTTTGGTTGGGATTTCCAAAAGTGCCTAATGCAGTTGGACACGCAGCTCTCATGGGTTTTCAGTGGAAGTTGGGCACCTATGTCTCTCGGGCTCCTTTGAAAAAATCTCAGCCTTGATCTCCTCATTGGGAAAACTCAAGACCTCTGTTCTCGTAATGCTATGTATGGAAAAAACAAAGCAAGCCTCTTCAGTACAGCAGTTGCAAAAGGCTTTGTAAACACAGCTGGGAAAATGTGACTGTATATGTATTAATAATAACAATTCATCTCCTTTTAAAATATATCAAAACTGAAGAGTGAGCTGTAACATGGAAGCCATTTAGATACCTTCTAAAGTATTCTATTGTAGTTTCTTGAATGCATACGCCTCCTTCTTTTGAGACAATAGACATCTTGGTTTTGCCCTGGGTTGCATACCAAATACAGTTCGTCAATGAATATTTACTTTCTGTTAATGCAGGAACTCTGTTACATAAAGAAAATGCTTTGTGCATGAAAGGCCCCATCTTGCACCAGTATTGCATTGTAATAACCCCACTGATATCAGCTGAATTACTCCTGATTTAAATCGGTAATTCCAAGCCCTCAAATCTTCCATATTTCTGATAGTTTATACTCTAACATGAGGAATTTCAACAGATGTTTCTGTAAGTGTAGCCCAAAAGCCTACACTGTTTTAAAAAGCAAACTCACTGTCTCTGTATAGGGTTGCCAGGTGTCTGTTAAAAGTCCAGTCAGCAGTGCTGTGGGTTTAAGGCAGGCTAGTCCCTACCTGTCCTGCCACCATGTGGGGGAGCCACTGCCCCCACCCCGAGCACCGGCTGGCCAATGGGAGCTGGTGGGGCGGTGCCTGTGGCCAATAGTAGCACACAGAGTGTCCTGCCCCCCTCCCCCCCCGTCTAGGAGCCGGACCTGCTGGCTGCCTCCAGGGTGCAGCGCGAAACCAGGACATGCAGGGAGCCTGCCTTAGCACCGCTGCGCCGCAGACCGGGAGCCGCTCGAGGTAAGCCATCCCCCAACCCCCTGCCCCAGCCCTCAGCCCCTCCAAACCCAGAGCCCCCTCCTGCACCCCAAACTGCTCATCCCTGGCCCCACCCCAGAGCCCGCACCCCCAACTGGAGCCCTCACCCCTCCCCTGCACCCTACCCCCTGCCCAAGACCAAAGCCCCCTCCCACACCCTGAACCCCTCATCCCGGGCCCCAGCCCAGAGCCTATACCCCCTCCCACTCCCCAACCCCCCTGCCTTAACCCGCAGCCCCTTCCCACATTCTGAATCCCTTGGCTCCACCCCCCCAGCCTGGAGCCCCCTCCTGCACTGCAAACCCCTCATCCCCCAGCCCCACCCCAGAGCCCACACCCCCAGCCAGAGCCCCCTTCCGCACCCTGAACCCCTCATTTCTGGCCCCTCCCTGGAGCCCTCATCTCCAGTTAGAGCCCTCACCGCCTCCCACACCCCAACCCGCCGCCTAAGCCCAGTGAAAGTGAGTGAGGGTGGGGGAGAGCGAGCCACCAAGGGAGGGGGAATGTAGTGAGCAGGGGGCAGGGCTAGGGTGTTTGTTTTTGTGCCATTAGAAAATTGGCAACCCTATATCTGTAACTGCAGGGGGAGGACAAAATTGATCAACAGCAGGTTTTAAATGTTGTGAACTCAAGCAACTCAATTCGTTTATCACAGGAGTTGCAAGCAGAAGCAAATGTTCCATACAAAACAACAATCATAGGTGCGAATAGAATCTGAATAATCAAGGGAAGTAAACATTAATAGAATATTAAGGCTGTTGGGTTAGCATTTAAAAAACAAAGTAAAGTTGCAGTGTACAACCTGGTAAGATTCTGCTTTTGATATGATTAAGGTTCTGTGCATTTATTATGGGGGGTGGCAGTAGCTGCTGTGTAATGAAGACTGAGGGTTCCTACACTTATTATTCTGTGTTTTCAAGCCCCCTATCAAACTTCCACAAAAAAGAAATAGACCTTTCTGAAATTTCACATGCTTCATTTCATCCCAGGGCAAAGTTGGTTTGTTTCCCCACTGGGGAAGTCTGGTACAATAAGGTTCTGAACCTTTACCTGAAATTCACTTTTGGAAAGTTTACTATTCCCGCCCCCGGGGTCTTTGAAATGGTTTAGGTTAGAAACTCCAAACTTGTTTTGTTTTTTGTTGGGTTATAAAGAAACACAAAAACAACTTGTGACTCTTGACAGTACTTAGATTGTTGCTCTTTTGGGGGCAGGGACTGCCTTTTTGCCCTGTGTTAGTATAGTGCCAAGCACCAGGGGGTCCTGGGCCATGACTGAGGACTCCTAGGCACTATGATAACACACATAATAAATAAATAATACAGTAGTCAGGAAAAGGGCTAATTAGAGGGTCATTAAAGCAGGGATATAAAGAGGAACCAAACATTAGAATGTCTGGAAATTAAGTTGATATATCCAGCCTACTTCCCCACTGCTCTATGATCCATCACAACCAAAAGTGAATTAAGGTTAAATAGGACTTTGAGTCCCTGACAAGAATTCTCCCTCCCAAATGGCCTCGTCTTCCATCCACTTCTGGTTCCTCAGTGTGCCTCCAGTTGGCTGTACCCTGGACAGATGCCTACTGCTCTGACTCCTTCTTTACTCTGGGACATCCGTTTGCATGAGGGCGTGGACTCTGCCTTGATCCCCTTCTCGTTGCAACCCAAACCATAGCAATGAATGGGATTTTAAGGGTTCGCATGAACAAAGTATTTTGATACGAGGTAGTGCAACCTGAGAATATAGCAACATGGTGTTTTGTGACTTTATTAGCTCATGCCTAGGATGCAGCGATCTGTCCTTTTGATAACATGCTTGGAATGCCCTAAAATATTGTGTTTATGTGCTTGGCATCTGTTGCGCCTACTGCAAAGAGTTCAAATGGTGTACGCACAGTAACACTCCATCAATAATAATTCACTGTGAAGGGTTTACTCTTTAAACATGAACTAAAAAGATTTGTGGGGAAATCAACAATGAAAAGAAATACAGAGTGCAAAATTGCTTTTTGCATCAGCTGCTTTGTGGTGCCTGTCTCTTTCCAGAGGATGCTTTTTGTAGCTCTCTTCCCAGAGCGATGAACTCACTAACAAAAGGCAGGAACTGTAAGAGAAGAGGCTGAAGTCTTGATCAGATACTTCAGTGTGTGCTCTGGAAAATTAGATGCTGTGTGTCATGGAAAAAGATTTGTTTTTAAAAATAATCACAGTGAAAAAGATCTATGGCTATTATTCTTTGCATAGTTTCAAGAACAAGATTCAGACTCTGGGAATAGTGTTTGACTTTGCTATCTTGGAGTTTAAGTTTTCAAGCTTTTCTGCTTAGTGCTAAATCAAAGGAAAATAGTGCATGTTTCTCAGTAGCTACAGAAGCTTTCAGATTTCTCTGCAAGGCTTCTTCCAGGTCATTCAGCTTTTCTGCTCCTTGACTTCTAACAATAAAATGATAAACTGTCTTATACTTGAACTTGGATCTTGACATGAGGCAGTAGGGGCAGCAATGTTATATGGCTTGAGTTTCCACATGGCTAGTTTTTATGGCTGTAGTTCCCTGTAGTCAGGAAAGACAGTTGAAGCTCATTTTTAAACTGCGTTATTAAATAAAAATAAATGGCCCTGTTTTTTTTTTTTAAAAACACAACGACCCATAGATTTTTTTTAAAATTTATTTTATTTTTCTACTTAAAAATGGATTTGTAACCAAGGATCGGAGGTCAAATTCAGGCCTTCCAATGGAGCTTGCACCTGTGTATAACCTGCCTGAATTTGGCCTACTGTCTTTGAATAGGTGTGAAAGCTGGGCAATTTTCTATTGGCTTGTCAGCCGATTACCCCCCACGGGACGCTCCCTAAACCCGTTTCATCATAACCAAGTCTCAGTAAAAGTTAACAGTGCAGAATTTCCTCTGTATATGAAGTGGGGACTGAATCAAATGAACTTGGCTAGTGCTTCTATATGTCTGTGCACATCTCTTTCCTCCCTCACCGCTCTGTCACACTGTATCAAGGAGGTTACTGAAAAGATCTCTCTAGTTCCTGCACTGGCAGGAGCTGTAGCTGAAAGGTGCTCTTTCTAAAGAGTTAAAAGCAGATCCACTAAAGACTGGGGGCCACCTCCTTCGCTGGTGTAGATCTGCACAGCTCCACTACAGGCAGGAGTAGGGTTGCCAGGTGTTCGGTTTTCGACCAGAACGCCTGGACAAAAAGGGACCCTGGCAGCTCTGGTAAGCACCACCAACAGGGCCATTAAAAGTCTTGTCAGCAGTGTTGCAAGGCTAAGGCAGGCTAGTCCCTACCTGTCCTGGCACTACCCTGCACCCTGGAAGCAGTCAGAAGGTCTGGCTCCTGGGTGGGGGGGGTCGGGGGTCAGGGTCCCCACCCTGAGCACCGGCTCCACACTTCCATTGACTGGGAACCACGGACAGTGGGAGCTGCGGGGGGGGGGGGGGGGGGCGAGGGGCAGTGCCTGCAAGTGAAAGCAGCACGCAGAGCCCCGTGGCCCCAATCGCCTAGTAGCGAGATCTACTGGCCACTTCCAGGGCGCAGCATGGAGTCAGGTCAGACAGGGAGCCTGCCTTAGCCCTGCTGCGTCGCTGACAGGGAGCCACCCAAGGTAAGCCCATGCCCCAACCCTGAGCCCCAACCCCCTGCCCCAGGCCTGAGCTCCCCCCAAACCCAGAGCCCCCTCATGCACCTCAAACCGCTCATCCCTAGCCCTACCCCAGAGCCCGCACCCCCAGCTGGATTCCTTGCCCCCCTGCACCCCAACCCCCTGCCCCAGCCCAAAGCCCCCTCCCACACCCTGAACCCCTCATCCTGGGCCCCGGCCTAGAGCCCGCACCCCCAGGCCAGAGCCCGTACCCCCTCCCACACCCCAGCCCCCTGCCTCAATCCATAGCCCTCTCCCGCACGCCGAATCCCTCAGCCCCACCCACCAGCCTGAAGCCCCCTCCTGCACCCCAAACCCCTCATCCCCACCGCCACCCCAAAGCCCTCACCCCTTCCTGACTCCAACTACCTGCCCCAGCCCCGAGCCCCCCCCGAACCCCTCATTTCTGGCTCCACCCCAGAGCCCGCACCCTCAGTTAGAGCCCTCACCCCCTCCCACCCCAGTCCCGTGAAAGTGAGTGAGGATGGGGGAGAGCGAGCCACCAAGGGCGGGGGGGAGATGTAGTGAGCAGGGGTGGGGCCTTGGGGAAGGGGTGGGGCTGGGTCACGGCCTCGGGGAAGGGGCAAGACTAGGGTGTTTGGTTTTGTGTGACTAGAAAGTTGGCAGCCCTAAGCAGGAGAGCTATGCCAGTTTACACCAGCTGAGAATCTGGCTCTGCGCTTCTCATTTATTGGATGCACCTTAGAGACGGAGAGGGGTCAATTGAGCAGATTGCCAGTTTGAATTGCTCCCTCTCCCTCCACTGCTTGCCTCTGAAAAAAATCCTTCATTCAAGCCTTTGGTTAGGAATGTTCAACACATAGTGGCTAAAACATTAATATAAACAAACTGCTTTAGACAATGCCTCAGATGAGCTAAACAGAATAATAATTTGTTGTCGCTATGCAAATACATGTTGTCTTGGCTTATCTGTCTAGCCAAAGGGTGGAATGAGGAAATGTAAACTTGGGAGAAAGTGGAAAACATTTTCACTTGGTCTTAGACAATACTCTGTAGCTTTTCCTAGTGACACTGACTAGTAATTTACATATTCTCTTAGATTTGGGTGACAATTGTTATTAAATCTTAGTTTATCAGTTTTTGGCTGAGAAACATCTTTCAAATTGTTTAGTCTGATTTCATTTGACATACACGTCATGAATCCAAGCTTATATGGTGCTGTTTTTAACATGATACATGGTGCGTCAGTTCAGTAGCACCGATGTGGTAGTGGACTTTTGAGATACCGTGGGTTGGAATAGAAAATTGGTCTGTTTCCTTAAGTTTTCACTCTTGTATCTTGGCTCAACCTGTAGTACATTTTGAGCATTCATGTTACAATGTGTGCAGAGCGCTAATAGGAATAAAATGAAGGGGATTTTGAGCTATTAGCATCCCTTTTGCATTTTACAATATTGTTCAATTTCTCAGGGCAGGAAGGAAATTCAAACACAGTAGGTGATGTAATATATGTGTCTAAGAAAAACTATTCTAACCATTCTTGGGTTGGAGTTTTCCAGAGAAATATAAGGTAATTGATGCAACTGTATGCATTGCACCAAATACTGCAGTTAAATATCGATAACATAATATTTTTCATGAGTCTGATTTAAACCATATTGCGCCAGATTCAGTGGAAATTAGGAGCTTAAATACCTGTGAGGATCTGGTCATTGAAATCAATGGAAATCCTCCCCCCCTCCCCCCCATTGACCTAAGATAGCTTTTTGTATCTCACTCCTAGCTTATGAAATGATATAAACAATTAAGGAAAATATTTCTTTAGATTGGAAGAAAGTGGAATGTCCTATGTGGTTAGGGAAAGTGCATAAGTGCTGGTCATTTAATTGTATGTTTTAAAATATGTTTTTTTATAGTGGTTTCTTCCTTTTTTGACAAAATCCCACATGCTCTAGTTTCAGAGTAGCAGCCGTGCTAGTCTGTATTCGCAAAAAGAAAAGGAGGACTTGTGGCACCTTCGAGACGAACACATGTATTTGAGTATCAGCTTTCACAATTCAAGGAAAGTGAAATTATATCAATTTAGAAAAGGAGTACTAGTGGCACCTTAGAGACTAACCAATTTATTTGAGCATAAGCTTTTGTGAGCTACAGCTCACTTCATTACTGTAGCTCACGAAAGCTTATGCACAAATAAATTGATTAGTCTCTAAGGTGCCACTAGTACTCCTTTTCTTTTTGCGAATACAGACTAACACGGCTGCTACTCTGAAATATATCAATTTAGCAAATCCATCTTCTAGTAAAAAATGCATTGTCCTCCTAATGCAGATGAGGCTTTTCTTTTCTTTAGCACTCTAGCTGAGCTGGTTGTGGTTTAAATCCTACTGACACATTCAAGCCCTTTTACTCCAGAGTTATTGAGCAATAAAGTTTGCCATTATTCAGCTGGTCCCCAAACAAACCATAGCAGTGTTCTAACTCTGATGGTCTTTTGCCAAACAAAACCTGGACTAACTGTTTAAAAAAACATGCAAAATCTCAGATCCACTCACCAAGAGTGAATGTCCCCACCATTTGCCTGCACCCAAGAGGTGACGAAATAAAGAATCTGAAAGTCTAATAGCTTTTATTGTTAAAAATATGGATCCTATGTAAAAGCTGAATAATGGCAGCTCACATTAAAGTGAAGTACGAATTGGTGGCACCAACTTAAGCTGGTTGGAAAAATTCCAACTAGGGCTGTCAAGCGATTTAAAAAAATTAATCACACTGTTAACAATAATAGAATGCCATTTATTTAAGTATTTCTGGATGTTTCCTACATTTTCAAATATATTGATTTCAATTATGTAACCCTTCTGCCAGGTGAAGCCAGCAGCAACAAGGGTCGGGTTCAGTATTTAGGGGTTCCTTTTCAACAATACAACATAAAACTGTGTCGAGCCCCCACCCAGTGACCTGGGACAATTACACACCACCCCCTGGGCACCTCTAAGAGGCAGTACTTCCCCCTCGCAAGCACAGAATCTGAGTGTAGCAAAAACTTTTAATAAAAGGAGGGAATTAACTCAGGATTAATTTGGAAAAACACTGCAGCTAGGGCTCATAAACACAAACCATGAGTAAAAGACCCAACCCCAAGTAAGTTGGGTAGTGCCCTTTTCCCCTCAGGGTCTTAAGTCCAGCAACCCAAAAGTCCCTTTAACGTGCCCATCCCTTCTCTGTACCCCACTCACAGTTGCTGTCCTGGCCCAGAGTTCAGGGGTTCATCCGCAGAGTTCACCTCCCACCCTCTGTGGAAGGCGGAGGGGTAAGGAGGCACCTTACGTGCTCTGCTGCTTGGGCATTCGCTTGTTGCCACAGTGGCCAATTGCCACGCCTCTGTGGGGCTTTGCTGTGGCTCTCTCCACCAGCTTCTCTGCTAGCCGCTTGCCATGCTTCTCCACCAGTCGCCCTGCTGGTCGCTCCTCTCCGCTAGCCGCCCTGCCAGCCGCTTGCCACACCTCTCCACCAGTCGCCCTGCTGGTCGTGCCTCTCTGCCGGCCTCCCTGCTAGCCGCTTGCCACGCCTCTCCACCAGCTGCCCACTCATCAAGATGTCTTTGAGGCCCCCCCCCACAAACACTTAACACAGCTCTCAGTGATTTTAGCTGTTAGTGGAGGAGCCTCACTGCTGGTGCACACTATTTCTTGTGTTTATCATTTTACAGTGCAAATATTTGTAATAAAAATAATATAAAGTAAGCACTGTACACTTTGTATTCTGTGTTGTAATAGAAATCAATATATTTGAAAATGTAGAAAAACATTTAAATATTTAATAAATTTCAATTGTTTTTTTATTATTTAACAGTCCAATTAATTGCAATTACTTTTTTTAAGTGCAGTTAATTTTTTTTAGTTAATCGCGTGAGTTAACTGTGATTAATCGACAGCCCTAATTCCAATCAAATAATTTTTGGTTGAAAATTGCCGATGTGCCAAAATCGAAACATTCTGTGGAGATGGTTGGATTTGACAGAGTTCTGGTGGAACTCTGCCAGTCAACCAGGTTCCAAACATGCCTGTTTTCCTACAATACTGCTTCTGCATTGGCATCCCAGGGCTTCCCGGGTCCATGCAGCTCAGGGCCATCCACCAAGTAGACTGCCTCTGAGCTGGCACCCCAGGGCTTTCAGGGTCCACAGGCAGGCTGCCCCAGAGCTAGGGCTCCTTTCCCTTTCAGGGAGAATTTCAAAGTTTTGGGTTTTGTTCCAAATTTAAAAGAAATCAGATTTTTAAATATTGAAATCCTCTGGGAAATGGAATGACCTTTCTCTGCCCAGCCGTAGCACCAATACCATGCTGGTAAGGACAGTTTGAGTTCCTGTTGCTCTGTCTGTCTAGATAATGGTATGTCTCCCAACACCATAGCATCATAGAATCATAGAATCATAGAATATCAGGGTTGGAAGGGACCCCAGAAGGTCATCTAGTCCCAACCCCCTGCTCAAAGCAGGACCAATTCCCAGTTAAATCATCCCAGCCAGGGCTTTGTCAAGCCTGACCTTAAAAACCTCTAAGGAAGGAGATTCTACCACCTCCCTAGGTAACGCATTCCAGTGTTTCACCACCCTCTTAGTGAAAAAGTTTTTCCTAATATCCAATCTAAACCTCCCCCACTGCAGCTTGAGACCATTACTCCTCGTTCTGTCATCTGCTACCATTGAGAACAGTCTAGATCCATCCTCTTTGGAACCCCCTTTCAGGTAGTTGAAAGCAGCTATCAAATCCCCCCTCATTCTTCTCTTCTGCAGGCTAAACAATCCCAGCTCCCTCAGCCTCTCCTCAGAACTCATGTGTTCCAGTCCCCTAATCATTTTTGTTGCCCTTCGCTGGACTCTCTCCAATTTATCCACATCCTTCTTGAAGTGTGTGAGATCTGAACATCTCACAGCCATTCATACCACCCCTGTGAGGTAGGGGATTACTAGTGTCTCCGTGAGATCAAGTGATTAGCCCAAGGTCACACAGGAAGTCTGTTTCAGAGTTAGGAAATGAGCCCAGGACCATCCCTGTGCTGAAAGGAAAACGAAAAGGATCTTTAGGGTTGAATCATTTTCACTTTGTTCATGCCAGAGGCTTCAGTGAAGTCAATTGGCCCTTTAGTAGTAACAGGACCAATAGCCCTTTAAAATGGGTCTTCCTTCTTTGCAGCAGAAAACTAACTCCCAGAGTGTGTGTCTGCGTGTGGTGATATGGTTTCTGGGAGGCTGGGTCTGGATTTAGGGAAATGAAATAGATGGTGTTCTGTTTTATTGCACCTTTTAAAAGAGGAGTCTCTGCTTCCTGCACAGACAGCTGCCATTTTGTGCTTCAGTTCAGATGCAGAAAGTTAGAGGGAGTGTGCATGTGTGTGTGTTTGTGCGTGTGAGAGAGTGTGTGTATGCATGTGTTTGTGTGTGGGTGTGTTTGCTCTCTCTCTCTTTTTAGCTCAGACTTTATATCTGTATTTTCTTTTTTGTTGTTTTTCCTTAATCTGAACTAAAACTAGACTGAGAAAAACGCACAACATGGGACTTTTCATTCATATGGGAAATCTGTAGGGATCACTGATCTTACAATAGCATTTCTCTTCACCGTTCCCACTGTTGCACTAGTGCCCCGCAGCTCCCGCAGGGGAAATGCTCTTTGGACACTGATAACTGCTAGCATTTTAATACTGTGTAATTGCCACCCACTGTGAGCATGGTTAAACTACTTGGTGACTTCACCAACCATTGGACTACAGGCCCCACTGTTGCTAGTTCTGGATGTAGCTGTGCCATTGGTTGTGGGATGGTGCAGTAGCAAAGAAAAATGCTAGCACAGACACAGAGAATCTGGGCCAAATCCCTCCAAGTTTTACTCCTGAAAATCTCCCCTGGACTCCAAGAAGGATATAGCAGTATGAAAGTGTCTTTCATGGAGCCAGATTCATTAGGGCTGCCCTCACTTACTGAGCAGATATGTAATACCCAGAGGGTTAAAGTTGGCTCAAACAGGGTAGGGAACGGTCATTGCACCAAGCAGAGGAGGAAGAGAAAATGTGCTTGTCCCTGTGCCCTGATACTTTAACTCCTAAATTAAATGCAAGTTTGATCCAAAGTGGAGCTAGAAAAAACGTTATAACATCCCCCTTTTTAGGAGACAGGTGGCTTCAGAAGGGTACCAACAGTTCACTCTGTGTTATTGAGCTCTGGTTACATGAGCCAGTCTGAAAACGGGACTGATTTTTTTTTTAGTGCATTTCTGAGACTAGTGCTACTTCGCCCATGTTTCAGGGGAGTGACGATGGGTTCTGCAGTCATGCAGGCCCTCAAACAGAGCGCTCGCTGTGACCCTTGAACTCATCAAATATGTTATCCTCCCTGATATCATTGGATGTAACAAAGGCCAGATTCTGCAACTGGATATGTATGTGAAGCTCTGGAGCCCTGTTCTCTTGTCCAAGGGCAGAATTTGATCCCTGTTTTCTTCATGAAGATACATTTCACTGTGACACCCATGGCATTATTGAGCATAATTTCCTCCATTTCAAGTGAATAAGCTCATGCATGTACATTGTTGAAGGGGCATAGTGAGCTTCCTGGGGAGATGTTGTGAAATGCAGTCTGCGACACTATTTATGTAATTAGGTGGTAGACAGTTCTTCATCAAAAAACAATTTTGTAACATAACTGATGCGCATGCAGCCCCAGAAGCAACAAGACAGCTGTAAATTACACAGGTCAGTCCGTTTGCTCTCCTGGAGGGATAATTAGCTGGGATATAACTATGACAGTCACACCTAGTCACAAGAGTGTTCAGCATAATGTCACCAAACAGTCCTTTCAAGGATTCTAACAGATATGGTTTCCAGCAGCCAACTGCTGTTCTTCCAACGTTTTTACTGGGTGTGGGAGGCTGGGGAATTTACAAATCAGGCAACTGCAGAGGGGAAGCAAGACTGGATATGATGCAAAGGTCTCAGTCAGGTTCCCTGTTAGGTCCTTAAAGAGTGTTAGGCTTGGTGCCGTCATGTGTGAGTGCTATGGTAGAGCTTCTTAACTCCTGGCAATCGTCTGTAGATCTTGGACAACGTTTTTAGTGACTTATTTTAATGGATGAATCTATGCCAGTGGTTCTCAATCATATTTGATCCAGCCCCCCTGTTTTGTGTCTGTAGTCATTTACGCACCCCCCCCCCCCCAAGGACATATACTGTCCCCAGCTCAGAAGGCAGAGTGGAGAGCAGTGGCTGCTGGCTGGGCACCCAGCTCTGAAGGCAGCGCTGCGCCTTACAGAAGTAAAGGGTGGCAACGTAAAGTGATATTCATCAATATCACTTTTCACAGCAGACTTAGCACTCTTATTTCTGCACTGCTGCTGCCACGCCGAGGCTAACAGCTGAAGCCCTGTCACTGCTGCCTGATGAGGGATTGGGGGACTGGGGGAAGGAGAGCCTGAGCCTGGGCTTCCTCCTGGTGAGGGATTGGGTGGTGGGGGGAGGAGAGCCTGAACTGGCTGCCTCCAGGTAAGGATAGGGGGAAGGAGAACCTGAGCCCAGATGGCAGGGTTCTGGCTGTGAGCCTGGGGTGGTGGGGATCCAGATGTTCCCTTTATCCCCGCCTCCTGGGTGTGCACAGTGCTTCTGCACGAGCCCCAGCCACCCGCGGCTGATAGCCAGAGCTCTTAAAAAAAAAACAAAAACACACAGCTTGCGCCTCCCTTGACACATTCCCGTCCCTCCCAAAGGAGGCGCACACCATAGTTTGAGAACTGCTGGTATATTCAGTGCACTTTGAATCTCTTGGAAAATGAGTTGTTTTCTTCTCCCTTCCCACCACACCCTATTGCATATAAACTCTCTCCAGGAACACCATCACGCAGGACTAGGAGTTTGACATTTGGAACTGTCTTTTGGGAGAATTACTCCTGGGGGAATTCTGTGCCAAAAAATTAAAAATTCTGCCCAAAATATTTTAAAATTCTTCGTATTTTATTTGTCAAAATAACACAATATAATCACATATTTAATTGGGGATTGGTCCTGCTTTTGAGCAGGGGGTTGGACTAGATGACCTCCTGAGGTCCCTTCCAACCCTGAGATTCTATGATTCTATGATTCTACATCAGTTTCAATTATTTTTGGTCATTTATTTCAAAATACCTGTCAGCACGTATGTCTGTGACAATACAGACCACAAAAAAGGTTCAGGAACTGTTTTTTGACAAATAGATTCCTTGCTAGGCATATTAATACAGAACTCTGAGTAATAATTCATTTAAAGTACAATACAGAAGCAGTGCAAAGGCTTGGGGAAGTGAGGGGTAATGGAGGAACTGAGGGAGAGGGAAGTAAATTGCTGGGAAGGAGCCTGGGTGTCAACTTGGAGGGTTGTTGGGTATGGGTGGGAAAAATACGGAACAGGTGTTTTTGGGGGGTGTGGAGGGATTGTTAGGGAGCCTCCCCCATGTAGACTCTGGCTGACCTCATTCAGTGCCTCTCCCATTCAGTCAAGCACATTTGCCCCAGTCCCCATGTGTTCCTGCACCCCCATGTGTCGTTGCACCCCTTGTCCACATGTGTCCCTCCACTCCCACTCAGACACCCACTTCCCCCATCCCCATGTGGCCCTTCACCCCCTCCTCCTGTTCCTCTGTGGCTCTGTATTGCCTACCCCATCCCCATGTGTCTCTGTGCCCCCACCCATCCACTCCCCTGTCCCGATGTAGCTCTGCACTCCCTCCCCCTTGTGCCTCCACTCCCATTCAACCCCTGCCCCATTCTGTCACTAGCCCTTATGAGCCCCTGTCTGACCCCCCCAGCACCCACACTGTCAATCTCCCCATAGCTCCTGTCTCGTGACCTGGCCTTCTGTGAAGAAGGCAGGCTATTTCTCTTCCCTCACTGGCCAGGAGTTGCTGCTTTGTACTATTGCCACATCACCCTCTGGTGGGCAAAAGGCAGAACTGCAGAAGTTATTGTCTGCTGGTAGCTGCTGTTCTTGCGCCACAGCGCACTCTGGTGGGCAAAAGGTGGAACTGCAGCAACATTTCAGCAGAAACATTTTCTGTGAAAAAAATTAAAAGTATGCACAGCTCATTAATTATGTGCACATGCAGTAGTGCAGAATCTCCCCAGGAGTAGAGAATGCACTTCAGAGTGACAGGAGCCAGAGTCTGGAATTGAGTGTTCTGAGTGAACTCTCTATAACCATTGCCTCTGTCTTTGTGGGTTCTTCTTTGAATACACGGGTCTGTTAATATGCATTAATGTTCAATTACACAGGGCTGTTAGACCCCCATGTACATCAGACATGCTTTAATAGGTTTGTAAAAATGCTTCTGATGACTTTGAAACATAATAGCCTGATTCTCATTTATGTTAAGGCTCTTTTACACCATTCTGGTATCTGGTAAAGGTGCCCTGAAGAGGGTTAACATTACTTTTAGAGGACCTCTGCACTGCTAGAATGCTGTAAGCTTTGTATAGTTATCTAAGGTACTTAAATCACCCCGTCACCGTAGTATCCGAACACCTCACAATCTTCAATATCATGACATCCACATGAGGTAGGGCAGTGCTATTATCCCTAGCCCCTGTAAAGGAGAAAGGAATTGAACCTAGGGCTCAAGAGACACAGGCTAGTGCCCTAACCACTGGACTATGTTTCCCTGAGAGTCAAGGCCCTCATCCCTTGGATTTCAAAAGGAGAGTGTAAGCATGAGACCACCACTGACCCATGATTCTCTCCTGTGTTCTCTTGCTGCTTCCTTGTGAACATTCCAGCTCATTGAGTAGCACTGGGAGGAGAGGTAAATCACCTCTTTCTTCCTCTTGTCCTCTGGCTTCTTCTTGTACAGTAACTCCTAACTTAACGTTGTCCCGGTTAACGTTGTTTCGTTGTTACGTTGCTAATCAATTAGGGAACATGCTCGTTTAAAGTTGCATAATGCTCCCTTATAACGTTGTTTGGCAGCTGCCTGCTTTGTCCACTGCTTGCAGGAAGAGCTAGCTGGTGGGGGCTTGGAACCAGGGTGGACTGGCAGCCCCCCATCAGCTCCCCTAAGTTCCCTGTGTGGCAGCTGCCCAGCAGGCTATCAACCTCCAGGCAGTTCAGGTGTTCCTTTCCCCACTGCTGTGTGCTGCTCCTGTCCTCTGCCTTGGAGCTGCTCCCAGGATCCTCCTGCTTGCTGGGAAGAGGGGAAGAGTGGTGCTAATGTCAGGGTGTCCTCCTCCCCCCGCTCCTGTACCCCATCTTCATAGAGCAGGGTGGGGACACGACAGGGCTCAGGACAGAGGTAGCTTGCTGTCAGCAGCTGCTGTCTCAACTTGCTGATCTACTTAAAGAGGCAATGTGCTTAGAGTGGGGTCAGCGTACTTAAAGGGGCAAACGTCTCTCTCACACACATAGTGTGTGTCTCTGACTCTCTCTGTCATGCTGTATCCCGTCCCTCCATTTGTGTTTCCTTGTAGAGTGTGAGGCTAGATTAACAACAATGTGTTAACCCTTGAGGGCTCAGCCGAGTGCTAGTTCATCATTTAGCAGTAAGGCATCCCCTGGGAAATATCCCACCCTCTGACTTCACCACCTCAACCAAGCTTCACAATCATCATTGCTGTGTATAGTATTAAATTGTTTGTTTAAAACTTATAGTTGTGTATATATATAATATAAAGCATTTTGTCTGGCAAAATAAATTTCCCTGAAACCTAACACCCCCTATTTACCTTAATTCTTATGGGGAAATTGGATTTGCTTAACATCATTTTGCTTAAAGTAGCATTTTTCAGGAACATAACTACAGCGTTAAGCGAGGAGTTACTGTATTATTCTCCTGCATTCATTCTCCTTGCCAATGGCATTGCTGAGGGTGGGTGAAGTGAGGCGCAGTGGCCTCCCGAGGACCTGGAGTGGGAGGGCCCCTGCACAGAGCCCTGGTGGGTGGAACCAGGGCCTAGTTGCCTCTCCCCCAAGAATTGGGAGGGAGGAGCAGGAAGTAGAAAAGGCAGCCCAGAAAGCTCAGTAGGGAGGCAACCTGCGGAGAAACCAGACACCTCCTGTGGCCTCCTGAGCTGGGAAGTGGGGGAGGGTGCCAAGGGAGGAGAGGACTGGCCTGGGCCCCTGGGGCTACTAGCTGATTTAGACCTGGAGGAAGCAGACAACTGGCCCAGACCGTTGTTGGACCTTACCCCAGGAAGGAGAAGATGACTGGCCCAGACCACTGATGGACCAGACCCCCAAGACTTGCCCATGGTCCCAGAAGCTGCTGTCAACCTTGACCCCTCCTCATGGCAACAGGTACACCAAGAAGGGGAGTGTGGAAGTGGCCCAGGGGTAGCAGACCCCTGTCTGGCCGCAACGCTGACAGAGGGTGAGTCAGCGTGTTGTGGCGTGGATACCCAGTGACAAAGCGCTTTGTCACTGCTAGGGCCCTGGGCCGGGACACAGTGGAGTGGGTTCGCCTGCGTCCCCCCTGCCTCCCTAACCTGGGGGTGGCAGTCTCCTCTTCGCCACGCCAGAAGCCTGAGCCTCAGACTCTTTGCTGCGCTGCCTTGATCCAGGGCCTGAGCTAATGGACTGTTCATTTGCTGCTCAGCCTGCACACAGGCCTGAGCCCCAGACTCTTTGTTGCCCTGCCTTGATCCAGGGCTGGGGCCAATTGTCTGTTTCCCGCCCAGCCTAAGCACAGGCCTGGGTCCCAGCTGCAAGTGGAGACCACTTCGTTCCCCATGGCAGCCGACGTATCAGTGATGTAGTGAGGCAGGGTGGCCTCCCAAGAACCGAGAGTGGGAGGGCCTCCGCACTGAGCCACTACAGTGGGAAATAAACTGTAGACTTGAGATCTGTGGAAGATAGAAATTAGGGGTGAATGCCCAGTCCTAGACACAACTGCTTAGTGACTCGCTATAGTGATTGTACAACTCATCATCCAACACCGATATCATAATCTTTAACATTTGTTTTAATGCTGTTTGTAGTTCAGTCTGACTTTCTGCTCCAGGACAGGATGTGGGGAGACCACCCCCTTTGGCAACTTTCAGGTACTGCAGGTTGTATTAGCTAGTCTGGCAATTAAAGGACAGAGGAAAACAGCTGAGATCTCTGTGGGTATCTGTGCACAGCAGTTAAACACCTGCAGCGGGCCTGGATCAACTGGCTCAGGCTCATGGGGCTTGGGCTGCAGGGCTGTAGATCCTTCCCCTTGGCAGGGTCTCAGAACTCAGGCTCCAGCCCAAGCCCGAAGGTCTACACAGCAGTTTTACAGCCCTGCAGCCTGACTCTTGCGAGCCCGATTCAGCTGACCTGGACCAGCTGCGGGTGTGTATTTGCTGTGTAGACATACCTGTGACCAGCAGACCTTGGATTCGTATCAGAGTCTCTCCTCTTGTATATCCTTCCAGGAAACCAGAACCCCTCTCTCTTCTCATGAGGATGGTGCAGATTTTCTTGAGTTACAGCTTGGGGGAATGCAGCTTCCAGCCAATTATGTGGCTAGTGAGGAGGGCTTTAAACTAGGCTCACCGGGGGAAGGAGACCAAAGCCCTGAGATAAGCGGGATACCGGGAGGAAGCACAGGCAGGAACGTCTGTGAGGGGAGGGCTCCTGCCTCATACTGAGAATGAGGGGCGATCAGCAGGTTATCTCAAGTGCTTATGTACAAATGCACAAAGCCTTGGAAACAAGCAGGGAGAACTGGAGGTCCTGGTGATGTCAAGGAATTATGACGTGATTGGAATAACAGAGACTTGGTGGGATAACTCACATGACTGGAGTACTGTCATGGATGGTTATAAACTGTTCAGGAAGGACAGGCAGGGCAGAAAAGGTGGGGGAATAGCACTGTATGTAAGGGAGCAGTATGATTGCTCAGAGCTCCGGTACGAAACTGCAGAAAAACCTGAGTGTCTCTGGATTAAGTTTAGAAGTGTGAGCAACAAGAGTGATGTAGTGGTGGGAGTCTGCTATAGACCACCGGACCAGGGGGATGAGGTGGATGAGGCTTTCTTCCGGCAACTTGCAGAAGCTACTAGATCGCACGCCCTGGTTCTCATGGGTGACTTTAATTTTCCTGATATCTGCTGGGAGAGCAATACAGTGGTGCACAGACAATCCAGGAAGTTTTTGGAAAATGTAGGGGACAATTTCCTGGTGCAAGTGCTAGAGGAGCCAACTGGGGGGGAGCTTTTCTTGACCTGCTGCTCACAAACCGGGAAGAATTAGTAGGGGAAGCAAAAGTGGATGGGAATCTGGGAGGCAGAGACCATGAGTTGGTTGAGTTCAGGATCCTGACACAGGGAAGAAAGGTAAGCAGCAGGATACGGACCCCGGACTTCAGGAAAGCAGACTTCGACTCCCTCAGGGAACGGATGGGTAGGATCCCCTGGGGGACTAACATGAAGGGGAAAGGACTCCAGGAGAGCTGGCTGTATTTCAAGGAATCCCTGTTGAGGTTACAGGGACAAACCATCCTGATGTGTCAAAAGAATAGTACATATGGCAGGTGACCAGCTTGGCTTAACGGTGAAATCCTAGCGGATCTTAAACATAAAAAAGAAGCTTACAAGAAGTGGAAGGTTGGACATATGACCAAGGAAGAGTATAAAAATATTGCTCGGGCATGTAGGAATGAAATCAGGAGGGCCAAATCACACCTGGAGCTGCAGCTAGCAAGAGATGTCAAGAGTAACAAGAAGGGTTTCTTCAGGTATGTTGGCAACAAGAAGAAAGCCAAGGAAAGTGTGGGCCCCTTACTGAATGAGGGAGGCAACCTAGTGACAGAGGATGTGGAAAAAGCTAATGTACTCAATGCTTTTTTTGCCTCTGTCTTCACTAACAAGGTCAGCTCCCAGACTGCTGCGCTGGGCATCACAGCATGGGGAGTAGATGGCCAGCCCTCTGTGGAGAAAGAGGTGGTTAGGGACTATTTAGAAAAGCTGGACGTGCACAAATCCATGGGGCCAGACGCATTGCATCCGAGAGTGCTAAAGGAATTGGCGGCTGTGATTGCAGAGCCATTGGCCATTATCTTTGAAAACTCCTGGCGAACGGGGGAAGTCCCAGATGACTGGAAAAAGGCTAATGGAGTGCCAATCTTTAAAAAAGGGAAGAAGGAGGATCCTGGGAACTACAGGCCAGTCAGCCTCACCTCAGTCCCCGGAAAGGTCATGGAGCAGGTCCTCAAAGAATCAATCCTGAAGCACTTACGTGAGAGGAAAGTGATCAGGAACAGTCAGCATGGATTCACCAAGGGAAGGTCATGCCTGACTAATCTAATTGCCTTCTATGATGAGATAACTGGCTCTGTGGATGAAGGGAAAGCAGTGGATGTATTGTTTCTTGACTTTAGCAAAGCTTTTGACACGGTCTCCCACAGTATTCTTGTCAGCAAGTTAAGGAAGTATGGGCTGGATGAATGCACTATAAGGTGGGTAGAAAGTTGGCTAGATTGTCGGGCTCAACGGGTAGTGATCAATGGCTCCATGTCTAGTTGGCAGCCGGTATCAAGTGGAGTGCCCCAGGGGTCGGTCCTGGGGCCGGTTTTGTTCAATATCTTCATAAATGATCTGGAGGATGGTGTGGATTGCACTCTCAGCAAATTTGCGGATGATACTAAACTAGGAAGAGTGGTTGATATGCTGGAGGGCAGGGATAGGATACAGAGGGACCTAGACAAATTGGAGGATTGGGCCAAAAGAAATCTGATGTGGTTCAATAAGGATAAGTGCAGGGTCCTGCACTTAGGACGGAAGAACCCAATGCACTGCTACGGTCTAGGGACCGAATGGCTAGGCAGCAGTTCTGCAGAAAAGGACCTAGGGGTGACAGTGGACGAGAAGCTGGATATGAGTCAGCAGTGTGCCCTTGTTGCCAAGAAGGCCAATGGCATTTTGGGATGTATAAGTAGGGGCATAGCGAGCAGATCGAGGGACGTGATCGTTCCCCTCTATTCGACATTGGTGAGGCCTCATCTGGAGTACTGTGTCCAGTTTTGGGCCCCACACTACAAGAAGGATGTGGACAAATTGGAAAGAGTCCAGCGAAGGGCAACAAAAATGATTAGGGGTCTGGAACACATGACTTATGAGGAGAGTCTGAGGGAACTGGGATTGTTTAGTCTGCAAGAAGAGAAGAATGAGGGGGGATTTGCTAGCTGCTTTCAACTACCTGAGAGGTGGTTCCAGAGAGGATGGTTCTAGACTATTCTCAGTGGTGGAAGAGGACAGGACAAGAAGTAATGGTCTCAAGTTGCAGTGGGGGAGGTTTAGGTTGGATATTAGGAAAAACTTTTTCACTAGGAGGGTGGTGAAACACTGGAATGTGTTACCTAGGGAGGTGGTAGAATCTCCTTCCTTAGAAGTTTTTAAGGTCAGGCTTGGTAAAGCCCTGGCTGGGATGATTTAGTTGGGGATTGGTCCTGCTTTGAGCAGGGGGTTGGACTAGATGACCTCCTGAGGTCCCTTCCAACCCTGATATTCTATGATTCTATGTACTTTTCATCCCCTGACAGTTTCTGGGAGAGTTGCACAAGTGAAAGATTTACTTGCTCTTGAGTCTCCAGCAGAGTAGAAATCGTCTAGTGACCTCTGGGATGATGCACTTCAGGTTCCTTGGCTGGGAGACAGTGACATCTGAGCTGTGGCTTCAGAGCTCTCTCTCTCTTCCTCCTCTTTCCCACATTTTTGGAGCTGGTTTACTAGGAATAGTGCTCTCAGAAGTGACTGCTAGAACATACTCCCTTTTCACACATTAGGCACCAAATTCTGACCTCTGAACTTGGGTACCCACGCTGCAATCAGTGCCATTTCACTGGAGTAACTGGAGGCAGAATTTGACTCTTTGCAGCTACTTGTAAGCCTTTTTCTTTACTGGGTTAGTCAGATGCTGTGAAGTTTGTTCTCATTTGGATTGATCATTAAAGTATTTCGTAAACCATGAATATCTAGTACAACCCAGGGAATTTATCAGGTAGTTGTGGAAAAACTGGTTACGAACAAGCTTCACCTTGTGATTTCAGTCCTTAAACTGTTGAAGATTTCCCATGGGAGAAAAATAATTGGGTTTTTCCCCTAAATTTTTATTGTAATTTTACTTTCCTGAGTCTCTTCTGACTACATTTCCTCACCTACCAGCAGTCCTTGCTAACATACACTTAAATACCTTAAAGCTGAAGATCTCAGAGCTGTGATTATAAGGAGCTCTCACTCTCCTGGACAGAATCCCAAATTATATGTATGTTGACTGAAATTACAAAGAAGAGAGAGACCTGAAGTGAGGTTCCACACTTGGGGCTTGATTCTCCATTCCATTGGTGACACTGATGCAACTCCAGAGCACTGGAGTGAAGCATCAGATCTGCAAAGTTTGGATTTAGACGGAGTGGTCTCTCAAATACTTCTGAGCTAGAGATTAATTAATGGGCCTTTTGTCTGCCAAGACTTGAGTTCAGGTCCTTGGAGTTTTTTTGGTTTTTATGCAACAACTGATCTGGCTAATGTCTGAAAGGTGCAGGGCATTAGACTTATTACACTGCTTCAAGTGTTAACGACATTGGACCAGGTTCACTCTTACACTGGTATAAATCTGGAGTAACACTATTTAAATCAATGGAATTGCTTGCTCTAGAGTTCTACCAGTATAATCAAGATCAGAATCTGTTTTAGGATCTGTAGAAGGAGAAACTCAGAAATTCAAGGGATTGAACTCCTTGTATTGACAAGTGAATGTAGAAGGAACAGATCTGAAACCGTTTTGTTATTGTTGTGCCAGATCTTCCACTGGAATAAATTGGAGAAGCTCCATTGACCTCAGTGGAGTTACCCCCACTCATACCAACTGAGGATCTGGCCCATCGAGTCTCTGTATTTTTCTGTTAATGCTGTGGAATCACATTGTTATTTTGTTTACTTTATAAGAGTATTCTCTTCTTTTTCACATTGAGCAAGTGCTCTGGACTCGATGGGAGTTTGCCCAGGAAACTTTGCCTTTCACAGGATGACAATTTGTTATTGTTCCTGAAGGGAGGGTTAAATTGCTAAATTCATTTTCTACTTCAGTCTTGTTCATTTACATTTTCTAATGCATGTAGTTATTTCTAGATGTCATATGCTTGGCCCCTGATGCTTTGCAATAGCAAAAGTGAAACAAATTGAGGAAGCACCAGTGCAGACTTGGGCAATGTTATGGAGAAGTACCGTGTACACTTAAGATAATCATTCAGGGCCATTTCATTACCTCGGCAGCACTTTGAAGATTAATCATAGAGGATAGTGGAAGCCAAGGAAAAGATCACTTGAAATAAGCCAGAATTTCAGGGGCAATTATTGGTGTATGATAATTCCCCAGATCAAGTGTTTAGATAGCTTAGTGCAATATTCACAACGGCCACAATAATGCTTTATTGTGCCTAATATTTTCGTGAGCTAGTCAATGGAGCAGTTATCCAGTCTGGAAGGTTAACAGTCGCTGAATAGAACCTTGGGTCTCTGCTAGTCTGCAGCAAGGAGGACAATTAGTGGCAGAGGAGGATATTTTTTCTTTGGGTTGCATCCACTCATCCTCTGAACACTGGACAGAGAATACTGACCCACTTTTGTACAGGGTACAAAACAGCCACAACAGTAGGTTCTTCCTGACGTGGGCTGAACATGAGCCAGCAATTTACCGGAGAATGGTAATGCAATATAGAGCCTATCTTCTGAGCTCCTCGAGCCCCCAGACAGCAACCTTATTGAAACTGTAGGATGGCTTATAAAGTGCCTAAGGGTGGGGTTGTCTGTACAGTGGTCAGAGTGATAACACTGGGTGCTGTGAGGGTAAGGCTACTAGTGTTTGTGAGGTGCTCACATACTACAGTGATGAGGTGTAAATTCCTACATAGGGTTGCCCTTAGTATTCCTACATTGCAATGAGGAGGCAGTTGACATACATACATGATATAGGTATGAGACCGTTGCTTCTGCCATGTATGTACAGTGACACTTATGGACAAGTCCTGGAGTATTTAATATGGATGAAACCAAGAGGAATCCAATTGAAAAATGTCTAGCATTTGCCAGGGAGTGAGATTATCTGTAGGATTCTGTATCGGGGATGATATATTTGATTACATTTGATAGGGTGGCATCAGACTTGTTACAACCCATCTTTTCTTCATGAACCAAGATTTTCAAAGGTGGCGAGTGGATCTGAGTATCTCCATCTTGTGGTGTCTGACCGGAGACCTCTGAAAAGGCCCCGGTTTTCAGAGTGCTGGTGCAGCAGTGTCTGACAGTCAGGCCTCTTTAAGGGGTCTCATGTTGTGCACCCCAAAACTGAAGCATCTAAAATCACTAGTCACTTTTGACAGTCTTGGGCATTACGATTTTGGTTTCCAAGGGTTGGATGGGATGGTACCAGTGACACCAGGGGTGGGTCTGGAGCCTGAAGTTTATGCTAGAACTCATCAGGGATAGCCTTCCTGCCAAAGAACCCACTTCACCCTATTTCCTATGCCTTTCCAAATGTCTGAAAGGTGCCCAGTGCTCTCCATTCAGCTTGCCCAGGGAGAAGGCGTAGATCCTACCGGGAGAGGTTACAGTACCTGCCTGAGTCTTTAGTTATTCCTCCCCTGCCCATGAATGTGAGAGTAGGGAATGGCTTTCTCTCTAAAATGATTGGTTGTTTTTTCAGTCAGTCAATCTGAGACTGAGTAGTCCTGTGGGAGAGATGCTAGGTAGGAACAGCTGAGCCAGGGGAAAAGGCTTGGCCTGGAGTTTGTTTGCCTTATGTTTAACTTGTTAATAAAGCAAAACCCCAGCAAGGGGGTGACTTTTGACCCTAACCAGCACGAGCTTGTATTTTGGAGCAAGGCAGGAATGCCACCTGCTTACAAGATGCTCAGGTGAAATACTTGGCATTTAATAATTAAATGGAAGCTGGGGCTGGCTGGAACATCTCTGACCATGAAGCCTGAATACCTACACCTATGACTCCACATTGCTCCTTTTACGAGGTTATTTATACTCCTAGATTCTTACACAGCTGAACCATAGCTGCCATATTAGCATCCAGTTCCATGGCCAGACCAGCCTCAACAGAGAAGCTTTTCCTAATGCCCAGGCTATGATGTCTGTGCCTTTTGAGAAACAGAACAGCTCTGAGACAGATGTTCTAACAACCAAAATGGATCTTGTCATGCTTCAAATGCAAGCTTGGATATTCCCGCTTTAAGGTCATAGCTGTGATGACAGATGAAGTAAACAAGGCAAAATTGTTCCCAAACAAGTGTGTTTCCTACTTTCTACTATTTCAGGATGTGCAACACTTTTAGATAATGTGATACGTCTTCAGAGCAGTGTGTGTCAACATGCATATACGTGGAATGTCTATTTAGTTACCCTGATTCACCATTGCCTTGTGCAGTTATTTACACTAGCATGGAGTGGTTGTGATGCAGCCATTATGATTTGGTGGTGTGTACATCCCGTTTGCACCCACCAAGGCACTGAACAAATGCAAGGGTCCATGTTTAGGCTAAAGGCTAATGTAATGCCCATCTTTAAAAGAGGGAAGAAGGAGGATCCTGGGAACTACAGGCCAGTCAGCCTCACCTCAGTCCCTGGAAAAATCATGGAACAGGTCCTCAAGGAATCAATTCTGAAGCACTTGGAGGAAAGTGATCAGGAACAGTCAGCATGCATTCACCAAGGGCAAGTCATGCCTGACTAATCTAATTGCCTTCTATGACGAGATAACTGGCTCTGTGGAGGAGGGGAAAGCGGTGGACGTGTTGTTCCTTGACTTTAGCAAAGCTTTTGACACGGTCTCCCACAGTATTCTTGCCAGCAAGTTAAAGAAGTATGGGCTGGATGAATGGACTATAAGGTGGATAGAAAGTTGGCTAGATTGTCGGGCTCAATGGGTAGTGATCAATGACTCCATGTCTAGTTGGCAGCCGGTATCAAGTGGAGTGCCCCAAGGGTCGGTCCTGGGGCCGGTTTTGTTCAATATCTTCATAAATGATCTGGAGGATGGTGTGGATTGCACTCTCAGCAAGTTTGCAGATGACACTAAACTGGGAGGAGAGGTAGATATGCTGGAGGGTAGGGATAGGATACAGAGGGCCCTAGACAAATTAGAGGATTGGGCCAAAAGAAATCTGATGAGGTTCAACAAGGACAAGTGCAGAATCCTGCACTTAGGACGGAAGAATCCCATGCACCACTACAGACTAGGGACCGAATAGCTCGGCAGCAGTTCTGCAGAAAAGGACCTAGGGGTTACAGTGGACGAGAAGCTGGATATGAGTCAACAGTGTGCCCTTGTTGCCAAGAAGGCCAATGGCATTTTGGGATGTATATGTTGGGGCATTGCCAGCAGATCGAGGGACATGATCGTTCCCCTGTATTCGACGTTGGTGAGGCCTCATCTGGAGTGCTGTGTCCAGTTTTGGGCCCCACGCTACAAGAAGGATGTGGACAAATTGGAAAGAGTTCAGCGGAGGGCAACAAAAATGATTAGGGGACTGGAACACATGAGTTCTGAGGAGAGGCTGAGGGAACTGGGATTGTTTAGTCTGCAGAAGAGAAGAATGAGGGGTGATTTGATAGCTGCTTTCAACTACCTGAAAGGGGGTTCCAAAGAGGATGGATCTAGACTGTTCTCAGTGGTAGCAGATGACAGAACAAGGAGTAATGGTCTCAAGTTGCAGTGGGGGAGATTTAGGTTGGATATTAGGAAAAACTTTTTCACTAGGAGGGTGGTGAAACACTGGAATGCGTTGCCTAGGGAGGTGGTGGAATCTCCTTCCTTAGAAGTTTTTAAGGTCAGGCTTGACAAAGCCCTGGCTGGGATGATTTAGTTGGGGATTGGTCCTGCTTTGAGCAGGGGGTTGGACTAGATGACCTCCTGAGGTCCCTTCCAACCCTGATATTCTCTGATTCTCTGATTCTATGTTAACAGTCATCTGGTGGTGGATAGAGTACAGGGCATAGGTTGTAAGGTCTTCAGGAGAGGGACTGTATCTTCTTCTCAGGGCTGAATTAAGGCAATTTGGACCCTTAGACACACAATTCCATTGCCATAGTGCTGTGCCTCCTTGCGATAGCAAGCTAGTTTCAGAGTTAAGATGATTGGGGCAGTTCACTTGGAGTTAGTGTTTCAGGCTGTCTACAAACTCAGGCAGGCATCAGTTACACCCTGTTCATATTGTCAAACTTTCTGTATATCTATGTAACTTTTTTTCTTTTAACCAAAGCTGAAATTCTGATGTTATCACATGACTCCAGGATCTTGAGATCAGGCATGACTTTAATGCCTGTGCCTCAGTCTGGCCTTGCTTCCTGTGTATTTGGAAAGCACATTGTTGGTGTGTCATGGATCCACAGGATTGGGGCACCAGCTTTGAAACAGTCTCGTGGAGAAGCCCCTTCAGTGTGCCTGATCCCTAAGCAGTCTCACTCTTCCTTCACTGTAGGCAATGTGGTCTCACTGCCTTCTGAGACTGAATCTGTGGAGCTTCAACACTCTCTTGCTTTGCACTGTGAGCTCTGCTCAGTGAGTCCAACTGAGGTTATGTCTACACTACTGTGGTAAGTCGACCTACACTACGCAACTCCAGCTACATGAATAACATAGCTGGAGTTGATGTACCTTAAGTCGAGTTACCATTGGGTCTACACTGTGGAGGGGTGGATGGGAGAAACTTTCCTATGATCCCGTCGACTTACCTTATTCTTCTCGTCGGGGGTAGAGTACAGGGGTCGACTGGAGAGCGATCTGCTGTCGATTTGGTGGGTCTTCACTAGATCTCAGAGCATCGATCCTGGCTGCAGTGTAGACATAGCCTGAGATAGACTCCTGGTAGAGACTTACATACTCTTTAGCGACTAATGCACCTCACCCAGTATTTGCAGTGATGCTCAAATAGTGTTGTCAGAACAGTCGAGTTTATTAGTTCTCTGGCACACAGCATAGGAAATCTTTAGGTTAGCATAGAGAACTGAAGGTTTAAAGCATAGACCATTCTGGTTAGCCCAAAGCCCAGGCAAGGTGTAGTGACCCCCTTATTCAAGCTCTCTCTGTGTTTCCATTTGACCTCCATCAGTTCCCAGGTGAGGGCCCTTGACCCCCTCCAGCAGCCAGCTCTTATCCCCGCACGTCACACCTTCCCAGTCTTTTGCTCTCCAGCTGGGAATTTTGCTCCGCTTCCCTGCTGAGAGGTGGGAAAATACATCTCCCTCCAGGGCACTGGGTGCTAGGTGTCAATGTCCTGGGGATTGGATTTTCCATTATCTTCTCGGCTTCTCCATCGATCTGGGGTAGGATTCCGTCAGTCTTTTGTAATGACCCATCCAGGCTCAGACAGCCATGCAACGTTCATACCTATGTCTCCCAGGCTGTCCTGAGAGCAAATAGTCCTCCCCCACAACCCCTGCTAGGTAGCCATGCAAAATATAGGGGAAATTGAGGACCACAAGATTCATTAAAATATTATAGAAAATTCTCACTTTGTCATAGGTTGCTATGGAATACAGAGAATAAATAACAACCATCAGCTGTCTGCTGATTCCCTACATTGCAGTTGTATTCTTTGCAATTTATATACTTCCTGCTGTTTCTTAATTATCTGTAGTCTTGCAATATCATTATTATTTAATTATTTGAATTGTGGTACTGCCTAGAGAGAGGGGATGCCTTTGGGCTAGGCATTGCACAGCTGCAAAACAAAAGGACAGTCTCTCTCCCAAAGAGCTGGCACTCTAAGGATTATATTGCTTGTTATGCACAACTTATATGGAACCAATAAAAATGGAGTTTCATAATTTCTGAAGGGGAACTGAGGACTTGGTTTGCTAAACATGCCAAAGAGAGTCAGGATGTGCATTACATCTGCTTCATTATGCAGCTCTTTGATATTCCAAAATGTGATGGTACCAACATATTTGTGATGTTACTATCCACAGGTGACACGGTAGATTTCATTCAGCAAGGGGCTCCCACAAACTGTCACAGGTGTTCTTCTTTCATTTGAAAATGCTTTCTTAAAAGACACATGACCACATTTTTTACAATAGCTATTCTTCTTTCTTTGGAGTACTCGAGATCAAATTACATCACACTTAACACATGTTCTTTGGCTCCACGTGGCTCCCGGAAGCAGTGGCATGTCCCCCCTTCAGCTCCTATGCATAGGGGTCACCAGGGGGCTCCGCAGACTACCTCCTCCCCAAACGCCACACCTGCAGCTCCCATTGGCAGGGAATCATGGCCAATGGGAGCTGCAGGGGCGGCGCCTGCAGATGGGACAGCGCGCCAAGACGCCTGGCTGCTCCTCCGTGTAGGAGCCGGAGAGGGGACATGCTGCTGCTTCTGGGAGCTGCTTGAGGTAAGCACCACCTGGAGCCTGCACCCCTGACCCCCTCCAACACCCTTGCCCCAGCCCTGATCCCCCTTCCGCCCTCCAAACTCCTTGGTCCCAGCCCAAAGCACCCTCCTGCACCCCCAGCCCCTCATCCCCAGGCCCATCCCAGAGCCTGTACCCCCAGCCAGAGCCCTCACCCCCCCATGCACTCCAACCTCCTGTCCCAGCCCAGAGCCCCCTCCCGTACTCTCAACTCCTCATTTCTGGCCCCACTCCAGAGTCCACACCCTCAGCCGGAACCCTCACCCCCTCTCGCACCCCAACCACCAATTTTGTGAGCATTCATGGCCCGCCATACAATTTCCATACCCAGATGTGGCCCTCGGGCCAAAAAGTTTGCCCACCCCGTCCTAGAGAGTAGTTTAATTGCCCATCTCCATAGGTAAACCATATATTGTTTATATGGTATTAATTTAACCATGCTTTAAATAAGAAGTCAAATATAAGAGACTGCAAAGAACTTCACAATTTTAAAAGACATTAGATGGATGGATGGATGGAGAGGAGGCTCTGATATTATCAGGGTTTTGCTGTATCTAGAATTATTGGCTTTCCTTGCACATCACATTACACTGCAGTGGATAGTCTAGGTCAGAGGTGGGGAACCTTTTTTCTATCGGGGCCACTTACCCACAGAAAAAATTAGTTGCGGGCCACACAGCCCCTCTGGATGGGGGCCACAGTGGCTTGGGGCTTCCCCTAGGCACGGGGTGGGGCCAGAAATGAAGGTTCAGGGTGACGGAGGGGCCTCTGGTTGGGGCAGGGGGTTGAGGTGTGGGAGGGGGTGAGGACTCTGGCTGGGGGTGCAGGCTCTGGGGTGGGGCTGAGGATGAGGGGTTTGGGGAGTAGAAGGGGGCTCCAGGCTGGGGCCAAGTGTTTTGAGTGCTGGGGCAGGGGGTTGGGATGTGGAAGGAGGTTTGGGGTGCAGGCTCCAGGACAGAGTTTGGGTGCAGGTGGAGGCTCAGGGCTGGGGCAGGGGGTTGGGGTGCGGGTGGGGATACAGGGTCTGGGAGGGAGATATGGTGTGGGAGGGAGTTCTGACCTGGGGCAGGGGTTAGGGGTGTGGGCTCCAGCCAGGTGGTGCTTACCTCAGGCAGCTCCTGGTCGGCAGTGCAGCAGGGCTAAGGCAGGCTTCCTGCCTGCCCTGGCTCTGAGCTGCTCCCAGAAGCAGCCGCCATGTCCATTCCCTAGGTGGAGAGGCTAGGGGGCTCTGCATGGTGCATGCTGCCCATGCCCGCAGGTGCTGCCCATGCAGCTCCCATTGGCCATGCTTCCTGGGAGCTGTGGAGCCAATGCTGGGGGCAAGGGCAGCATGCAGAGCTTCCCTGATCACCCCTGCTCCTAGGGGCTGCAGGGACATACCGGTCACTTCCGGGAGCTGTGCGGAGCCGACTGGATTTTTAACAGCCTGGCAACCCTAGCTTCCTCCTGCAATAGGGCGAGCCGGCCCTCACAGCTCCAGCCCTGCGGTGGGGCGCTGAGGCTCGGGGCTTCCGGCCCGTGGCGTGGAGACTTGCCGTGGGCTGGATGAAATGAAGCCGGAGGCCGGATCCATCCAGCAGGCGGTAGTTTCCCCACCCCTGGTCTAGGTGTACACTGGTGGTTCTAACATTAAAAGGGTTTGCAGCCCTGTATGCTTATAGTTGGGTCTATAGCCCCACATTTAGGCAACAGAATAATAGCCCTTAACTTCAGAGGCACAGGGCACCCCGAGATATTGTTGACTCCCTTAGGAATTGTGGCTGGCACATCAGGGTTTGAACTGGGGACTTGAACAGCTAAAAAGCTTGAGCTAAAGAGCCCAGTGGCCCTAGCTGGGGTTCTAACATCCTCAGACCCGCTGTGGTTCAGATCCAGAGGGGGACCTAACACTTTCACGCACGTGCATTACAGGTGCTCAGCACCTCTGACAATCAGACCGCTTTTATTTAGGTGTATAGTGATGGCTCTAGCTAGCTACCTTGTAACGTCCAAGTTTGAACATTTTGTTTCAATATCAAAAAGATTTGGACAAATTGGCGGGAAGAACAGCAAAAATGCTCAGATAGGTGGATTAAAAGTGACTAAAATATTTGGCTGAGCAACAATTAAGTGGGCAGGGAAGGAGACCTAACTGTATACAAATACTAAAGGGTGCAAATACCATGGAGGGAGAGGAATTGTTTAGGATGGTACATGGAGGTAAAACTAGGAACAATGGGCCCAAATGATGAAAAGGATCATTATAGGTTGCCTATCAAGGAAAGTCTTCCCAGCAGTGAAAGGTATTGACTTGTGGGATAGTCTCCCAAGGGAAATAATGGAAGCTCTATTACAGCAGTTCTCAAACTTCATTGCACTGCGACCCCCTTCTGACAATAAAAATTACTAAATGACCCCAGGAGGAGGAACCGAAGCCGGAGCCTGCCCTAGCCCCACCACCTTGGGTGGGGAGGCCAAAGCTGAAGCCTGAGCCCCTTCTGCCCCAGGCTTCAGCCTAGAGTTGCCAACTGTCTAATCGCACAAAACCAAACACCCTTGCCCCACCCCATTCCCCAAGGCCACATTCCTGCTCCGCCCCTTCTCCAAGGCCACGCCCCTGCTCACTCCATCCCCCCTCCCTCCGTTGCTTGCTCTCCCCCACCCTCACTCACTTTCACTGGACTGGGGCAGGTTTTGCTTTCAGTAGCAACTGGGAGATTGAGGCCGATTCCAGGAGACTCCCGGCTAATCCGGGAGGGTTGGCAACTCTACTTCAGCCCTTGGTGGGGGGAGGAGGCAAAGTCAAAGCCTGAGCCCCACTGCCCCTGACTGGGGGGAGGGAGGGGCGGGCAAAGCCAAAGGGCTTCAGCCTCGGGCGGGGCGCCTGTGACCTGAGCCCCACCACCTTGGGTGGTGCGTCTCAGGCGTCAGCTTCAGCCCCAGGTCCCAGCAAGTCTAACGCCAGCCCTGTCTACCCCATTAAAGCAGTGTCGTGACCCATTTTGGGGTCCTGACCCACAGTTTGAGAACTGCTGCTCCATCACTGGGTACTAAAAGAAGCCCTAGAAAATGTTCTTCTGGGGTAGAGTAGTTGACCGAATAAATTTATTCCATCTTCACTATGATTCTTTGCTGGAAGATTTGCACTAATTTTATCAGTTAACAAGAAATATGTTGTGGGGGGGGGGGTAGGGGAGGAGGACTGGGAAATAATGATAGGGAGATTTATTTTTAACATCTCTGAGTGTTGATTTACATCCTTTCTAGTATTGTTAGCCAGAATAGTCATACTTTGCAAGCCATGCTGGATTGCTTCATAACCTTTTGTTAATTTCCCTCTTCTTTGGATGGTTAGCTATGAACAGATGATCTCAGGCTAACGATTGTAAAACCTGGAGAAACATGGTGGGTGAGGTAATATCTTTTATTGGAACATCTTCTGTTGGTGAGAGAGATGAGCTTCTGAGCTACACAGAGCTGCTCCTCAGGATTGGCGCTCTGTGTAAGCTTGCAAGCTTGTCCCTTTCATCAAGGGAAGTTGGTCCAATAAGAGATATTACCTTGCTCACCTTGTCTCTCTAATCATAGGCATCGAGTTTCTAATCTCCCTCCTGGCTCCTCCAAGGCCCCACCCCTGCCCTGCCCCCTGCCCCCAGTACCTCCTGATGCTGCGAAAAAGCTGATCCGTGGCAGGCGGTAGGCATTGGGAGGGAGCGGGAGGTGCTGATTGGCAGGGCCTGCTGGCGGGGAGGGGGCGCTGGGGAGAGGGGGAGGTTCTGGTAGGGGGGCTGCTGGTGGGTGCTCAGCACCCACCATTTTTTTTTCCCGTGGGTGCTTCAGCCCTGGAGCACCCACAGAGTTGGCACCTATGTCTCTAATAACCTGGGGCCAACATGGCTACAACAATGCACACAAAAATTGTAAACCTAGTCAGGATTAACATGATGGTGTAGGTGTAGCATTCTGTACTTTCAGGGAAAAGGTTACATTTCAGGTGAAATTCCTAGCTGGCCAAGCCACTATGGCTGCTCTCCAAAGGCAATGGAGAAATTTGGTAACTTTTATTTGCCAAATGACATTGCGGCCTTGTCATTTTATGCTTGTGTGAAGTGCTGTCTCATTAGTGTAGGTATTTTCATAATGCATATTGTACAGAAATTGTTTAACTCCTGTCTTTTTACTTCCTCCTTATCTTGGATTTTCTGTTGTCATTTTGGCTTTCCCTAAAGCAGTGGTCCCCAAACTTTTGAGGGTTGTGTCCCCCCCTTACCCTGTCTGCTCCTCCCCTCACCCCCAGTGCCAGAGCCGGGAGTTGAGCTGAGGCTCAGAGGAAGGGTGGGGATGCGAATAGGGGCAAAGGGTCTGAGGCGGGGGCTGCAGCTGGGTGGTGTGTGTGAGTCTGGGGCCGGGAGTGGGGCCATGGCCAGAGTCTGAGACTAGGGTGGGACCGGAACCACATCTGGGCCGTGGTCGGGGCTGGCAGCCAGGCCTCCAGCCGGGTGCAGAGCTGCACCAAGGCTGGGGACAGGCTGTGGTTGGCGGTGGGGATGCAGCAGAGCTGTGGACAGGATGAGGCTGGCCTGGGCTCACCGCACCCCCCCTTGAATGTCCCTCTCAGTCCCCCTAGTGGGGCATGCCCCACAGTTTGGGGACCTCTGCCCTAAAATAATGCTCACATTTTCCTCTGTTTTTTAAGGAGAGTAACAGTCCATTTGTGCTAAGCTCCAACTACTCTTTTTGTGGCAGGATGGACTTCTATGTAATAAAGAAAAAACATGGAGTTAAAAATTAACAAGAAACACTTCCAGGAAGCTCTTCGTGAAAATACACTTTCTGTGATTGAGCCTTGTTTAATTTTGAAGATTACCTACCTATTGCTTAGTCATTTCACATATTCTAAAAGTTAGAAATATCATGTGCTCAGATTATTCAATGAACTAAACAATTGCCCTGGGACTTGATGTTTTACCCTTACCATGTTGTTGACATAGAGGAATTTCCCACCCTCTTGAATTGTTTCTGAAATTTGAAATAGCATTTTTCAAGGGTTGAATAGGCTGACTTTCCCTCTTCTTTGGCTTGCAGCTGAAAACTACATTATCCGTTTTTTACAGTGGGATTCTGATCAGAAAAGTGACTATGTAACAATAGTATTGAATATTTATATATGACAGTGTCTTCCAAAAGTCCCAGTCAGGAACTGGGCCCCTTTGCACTATGGGCAGAACAAACACATACATATACATGTGGCTACATGCTTAGCTGGTGTAAATGTGCTGACTTCATTGACTTCACCTTAGCTGTGCCCTGTTACCCTAGCTGAGGACATTGCCAGCGGGCCTTCGCTTACATTGCTTACAGTTTAAAAAGAAATAGCAGCTTCTTACTCAACAAACCCGTTTCTTGTGTGTACTCAGCTCTACATCTGCTTATTTTAATGGCAAAAATAAGAATTTTTTTAAAGTCATCTTGTCAACCCTGCAGAGCTTTGGGAGGGGGAGCTAGATTGCATTCTGACTCTTGCTCATTAACAGAATTTTAATTAATTTCATGTGACAGAACCTATTGCTGGTGACAATACATGAGCCAGCTAGAACACAACTTGACTCTCAGAGCCCAGAATGAGTTTACAGGACTGACAGTTTGGAATAAAATGCCAACCTTTTGCTTCTAAACTGAGCACATTTGAATCAGTGTCATTTTGACAGAGTGACTTTGCAGAGTAGCACTACACTTTAAGTAGATGGACAGATTCAAGACCTCCAGACTGAGATTTTCAAATAAAGTCACCTAGGGGATTTAGACGCACAGTGCGATTAATATTAATGGTAGCTGTGTGTAAATCCCCAAGAGGCCTTTGAAGAGCTTAGATTAAATGGATAATTTTTGAAGCATTGAAAATCATTTGAGGAGGGGGCTGGTGGGTTCTGCACATGCTCTCTGGAGAGCTCAGTGCACCTTCAGGAGGAACCATTCTTGATCTAGTTCAAGGTAAGCAATTTTGTAAAAACTGAAACCATTTTTGCCTTAAAAATGGAGTCTAAATTTGCTTAAAAATCAATTCCTCAAACCAAAAGCCTATAAATACAGTCCACATTACCTGTTATGTATGGTTCTTAAAAGTGCTAAGCAGAACTGCAGAAGCAAAGAAATTTATCTACACAAAGCAGAGCTGCTCCCATGGGTAGGCATTGCCTACGCTGTTTTAAAGTAGCCACACTGAGGTACAGTCTCTACCCTTGCTGTAATCTGGCTCTGAGCAAATGTCAGTTTCTCCTGCCCACTTAAAATGTCCCTGCCTGTCTCCCCGAGATTAAAAAAGGGCACTGAGGAAAGCTGCATTTCAGGATGAAGCACAGGACTCCATATCACAGCTGGTTGGGAGTTTTTTAACATAAGGTTTTAACCGGAATGCCAGTTGGTGGAAACAGAAACTTTTTGCAGGAATGCTTCAGTTCACTAGGGAAGGTTTCTCAGGCCCAGGATGGAATTTCTGGTTAGAACCTGACACTCACACAGTGATATACCTACCCAAGACTCTGGCCACTAGCCTGGTAGCGCAGGTACTCTTTTGGGATGTGGGAGACCCAAGTTCAAGGCCCTGCTCTGCATTAGAGTGCCCTAACCACTGGCCTAATAACTATTCTGGGGGTAGTCTCATTTTTCATGAATTTTTGAAAGGTATTTTTTTGAAAGCTTGAAAATTTTCATGGGACAGGAAAATCATTCTTCACACATCTCTACTCCATATACTTTACATATGACCTTGAGAAAAACCAGTTACCTTCTTTGTGCCTCAGTTTCTCCATTTGTATATTGTCTATTCTGTATGGGGTTTCCCCCACTTCGTTTGGACTCTTAGGTAGAGTGTTAGTGACAAATTGCTCAATGATGGTTCTGTTTCTGAACATCTGATGAAGTGAGCTGTAGCTCACGAAAGCTCATGCTCAAATAAATTGGTTAGTCTCTAAGGTGCCACAAGTACTCCTTTTCTTTTTGCGAATACAGACTAACACGGCTGTTCCTCTGAAACCTTTCTGAACACATGCACTTTCACTCTACAGCTGTGTTTTTTTAAATGAAGGCAAATAAGAAAGAATAAAAGTAAAGTCTTAGGAGAGAGAGGTGTGTGTGTGAGAGAGAGAGAGAGAGTTCTGTACAGGCTTCAGCAAGTCTGAGACCAAAATGGCCACTTTTAGAAATGTAATGCAGTATATACAGGAAAAAAAGGCGGGGCTCATGGGTTCATAGCTATGGAAATCACACTATCAAAGCTAAAGCTTTTCCTCTTAAAGTCGTGTGTCTAGCATTCAGGGAAAGGATGCTGTCACACAAAGTGAAGCAGCTTCATGGAGGTTGATGAGTATAATTCTGGTATGGGCCTACGCCAATAGAGGGGGCTATGTGGGATGGGGATGCAGACAAATGTGGTGGTTAAGCTGCTTGAACCGGGGACCAGGTTGAGTTTTTCTCCTTTTGATGCCATTTTTGCTTCTTCACCATGTAATTTGGATTTGAATAGAAAACAAGTTCTGCACTGTGTTAGATGTCATGTCCGGCTTCTTTCCTGGCCTGACATGTTTATATATACAAAACATTATGAAGTAATTAAAGAGGGGAGCAAAGGAGCTCAGAAATTCTTTTGAAAGCCTTGTCAGATTGTTAATTAATGGGCAGTAGCAGAGGGAGTGAAATCTGTTGCTTGATACCATAATAGGTAGTGTTGTGCCTCTCTCTCTATCATCCATAAAGGATGGATTTATTTTTGGTAATGAGACATTTATCATCTTTGCAGCTATGAAAAGCTAGTTGCAGCATAAAAATCAGTTGGAAATAATGTGACACAAGTTAAGGGGGCAGATGTGTTTCTTTGGAATGTTTAGCACATCTGCTTAAACTTTTGGGCTTTTTTTATTTTCTTGGGGGTTGTAAAATTTTTTCCCCATTCCTGCTAGAAAAATAATACTGTAACTTGATGTCTGCACCTGCCATAGCTGTTACTCTGATAGCATCAAATGACCGCACAGATGTTTTGACTGTGTTAAGAAGCTTAGTGAAATGTCTACAGAGGCTATAATTAGTATTTTAATTATCAATGTCTAAAAATGGACAAGTGAGAGAGCTGGGCTCAGCTGGCCAAGCTGAGGAATAGTGGGAAAAGAGGGCTCTTGTGGCTAATGTATAGGCCTAGGAGTTGAGAGAGCTGGGTTCTGCTCTTTGGCGCTGCCACTGACTTTGGGCAAGTCACTTCCCAAAACATTATCAAATTTGTGGGCCAAAAGTGAGGCACCTAAATCCATAAATAGCTGACTTGACTTTCAGAATATCATGTCTGGGTGGTTTGTGTAGAATCCAATGGGGACAAAATCAAGAGAATTCTATGGAAATTTTTTTCTGAAACCCTATTGGATTTAATAGGAGCCTTTCTGTAGGTTTTTGAGTCATTCTATACAATTGTATAATACGGTTGTAATTTTTGCCGTGGGAGCTGCAGGTGCTTTAAACCTTGAAAAATCAATATATGGGCACCCAAGTTTAAACAATATTGTCCTTAAGCTCTTTGTACATCTCCATTTCTACAGATGCCAAACAGGGAGCATGCGCAAGCTTTTCAAACATGCCTTGTGGTTTTGGGTGCCTAGCTTGAGCTGCCTTTAAAGGGACAGTTCTGAGAAACCTTTTATGGTGTCTCAAGTTGGGCACCCAAAGATGGAGGCATCTAAAATCCCTGGATGTTGTAGAAAATAGTGGCCAGTACCCATCTCTTAAGGGTGATGTGAGGCTGACTCAATGTTTGCAAAGCTTTGACTTTTTGCCAATGAAGTGCAAATTAGGAATGAGAACTGCAGCCTTTTCTTGGTGTCTGGTTAGCAACAGACCCACAGATCACATGAGATGGTTACTATTCATGATATTCTGTTATTTCATACATCCATAGGAAAAAATGTATGCTACCATAGTATGCTCTCTCTTCCTGTAAGAGTCCTCACCTAGCCATTTCCCTTCACTCTTCCGTTCTTGTACAAAAGTTATTCTCCTCATCTGGCTACTGCTGCAGCCTCTGTCTATATACTATAAACAATGTCCCTTCACTTCCTCCCACCCATGGTGTTGGAAAACACTGGTTGCTAGAATCACAGTCAACAGAAGGTTAGAGGCAGAAAAAATTCCTGTTCCTTTATCACTTTCTTCCTCTCAGGATCCTCTGTTCTTTGCATGACTTAGGTCATTTTTTCCAAAGGCCTGTTTGTTGTAAGTCCTTTCAGCAGTGCTGCTGGCTCCTCAGTTGAAGGGTTTTGGAAAGTCAGCCCGACAAAGTTGGGAAGAATGTTTCATTTAATTTTAAACTGCAAATCAAACTTTCACTATTTCATGCTGGAGTTAATGTCATTAGAGAAGAAAAGGGATGTGTACTCCCAACCTCCCAATGACAAATGGCAATGGGCTTAAACAAAAAGCCCCACGCCACCCTTATACACAGAGTCCTGACATTTTACAGGGAAGGATTGTTAGGCGTGTAACACATCAGAGCCTGGGAATGCTCTTTGCTCACAGGAAGAGCACGGCAAATGACAGCCTTCTTCATGCTGTCGCAAGTGACACTGCAGCCATCCTGACAGTGCAGTTTTCACATGCTGGATTCATTTATGCAGCAAAGAAGTGACAGTAAGTCAGAACTCCTGTTGGTGACAAGATAGATATGAATGTTCTTTGCTTTCTATTAAACATATTCTCTTCAATATGGCATGAGCTTTGTAAGGTTTTTTTTTTTTTTTTTTTTAATGCAGAGCCTGTTCATCAAAATACTTTAGGACGGGTGCCCAGAAGTGTACCTAATCTGTACAATTCAGATCGGGGTCCAGATCTGGATTTGGAACACCAAATTTGGGGACATTGAGTTTCAAGGGGCTTGGGAGCTCCGTGATAAGTACCTCCCACAGACAGACTATAACCACACCAGAACCCAGCTAAAATACTGATTTTAAAATGCCTTCAGAATGACTAAAATAGTTTTGTGTCAGACTCTTCAGAGACGACTGGGCGTATGCTCTGAGGTACAGAGCCCCTCCGGTGAGGTTCGGAGCCCCCAGGGCACTTAGCATCTTGCTGGAGATAGTCAGGACTTCACAGGCATGAGTCTTAAGTGTTCAGTGCCTATTTCAAGGATACCAGCCCTGAAGGTAGGACATGCCATAGGCCAGAATCTGTAGCAGGAAGGACATGGACAGCCCCTCTTCCACCCTGACAGGCTCCCAAAGATAAGCCCCAGGCCCAGATTTTCAGAAGTGCTCAGTGCCCATGATGAGCTGTAATCCTTCATTAAAGGCTTAGAACTAACCTCTGTAGCTGGATCCAGGTGCCAGACAGGCAGCCAGTACCAAGTAGCAGGCAGGCAGGCTCCCATTTGCCCCGCCTACCAGTTGTGCTGTTGGATTGCACGTGAGGCGGTCTCGTGTAGCATGCATTGCCGGAGTGCCATCTCAACATCACAAAGCTATGCACTGGGAGAAGGGGACAGAGAGAAACTCAAAATTCTGTGCACGGGCTTCCCTATCTGAGCTAGCTTGAATCCAGCTAGCTTGAGTAATAGATGGCCAGATGTCTGCTTTTCCATCTGAACAGACACCCAAAGTCTGGTTACTGTAGGCAGGGGAGGCAGGGAGGTGCCGAGTCATCATTCGCGCCAGCCCCTACTTAGCAAAGGCCACCTCCTACTTGAATCGGGCGGCTGCAGCTCCGAGCCCCGGCTCTGCAGGTGAGTCCCTCCTGACCCATACAGGGAGGGAGAGAGAGGGGAAAAGCAGTGAACGAGGGAGAGAGAGGGAAAGAGGAGTGAACGGGTGGCAGGGCCTCAGGGGGGAGGGGCAGGGCCTCGGGGGAAGAGGTGGGACAGGGGTGAGGTCTGGGGGGGAAGGGGCGGGGCACGGGCGTGTCCTCAGGGGGAAGGGCTGTTCTGGCACTCCTGCTGGAGTATCCAGTTTTGAAATATTACAAAGTTGGCAACCCTAACAGTAGTAACATAAACAGCCTAGTGCAGGCAAGAGAGCCAATTATGTACCCTGAGTATGTGCAGGGCTCTCCAGTTTGCACTGAAGCCCGCACCATGCTGTTTACACCACTATTTTTACCGTTCTAGCTACATTCAAGTTAGCTCTAGTAGGATCGCCTGTGTACAGTGTTTGCTGTGTAGCTGTAGCCATGTGTAGTATAAGCCAGCTTGACAGTGGGTGACACTTGATATTCTAAATTCAGGACCATCCTGACTTCCTAAATCTGATCCCTATCAAAGCCCGAGAAGCTCAGTGGTAGGTTATTCCCTCCCACTAAACCAGCCATCTTGCATTAGGGATACAAATATCTTCTTCATCTTGAGTTCCTTCAGGGGGCTGTGTGCTACTGACTCTGCCGAGATTTGTCGCACTGTTAAACCATAATAGAATACCATTTATTTAAATATTTTTGGATGTTGTTTACATTTTCAAATATATTGATTTCAGTTACAACACAGAATACAAAGTGTACAGTGCTCACTTTTTATTTATTTTTATTACAAGTATTTGCACTGTAGAAAACACAAGAAATAGTATTTTTCAGTTCACCTCATACAAGTACTATAGAGCAATCTCTTTATCTTGAAAGTGTAACTCACACATGTAGATTTTTTTTTTGTTACATAACTACACTCAAACAAAACAATGTAAAACTTTAGAACCTACAAGTCCACTCAGTCCTACTTCAGCCAATCGCTCAGACAAACAAATTTGGTTACAATTTTCAGGAGATAATGCTGCCCACGTCTTGTTTAAAATGTCACCTGAAAGTGAGAACAGGCGTTCGCATGGCACTGTTGTAGCCAGCATCGCAAGATATTTATGTGCCAGATGCACTAAAGATTCATATGTCCCTTCATGTTTCAACCACCATTCCAGAAGACATGTGTCCATACTGATGACAGGTTCTACTCAATAACGATCCAAAGCAGAGTGGACCGACGCATGTTCATTTTCATTATCTGAGTCAGATGCCTCAAGCAGAAGGTTGATTTTCTTTTTTGGTGGTTTGGGTTCTGTAGTTTCCGCATTGAAGTGTTGCTCTCTTAAGACATCTGAAAGAATTCTCCCCACCTTGTCCCTCTCAGATTTTGGAAGGCACTTCAGATTCTTAAACCTTGGGTTGAATGCTGTATTTATCCTTAGAAATCTCACATTGGTACCTTCTTTGCCTTTTGTCAAATCTGCTGTGAAAGTGTTCTTAAAACGAACATGTGCTGGGTCATCATCTGAGACTGCTATAACATGAAATATCTGGCAGAATGCAGGTAAAACAGAACATGAGACATAGAATTCTCCCCCAAGGAATTCAGTCACAAATTTAATTAACGCATTATTTTTTTAACAAGCATCATCAGCATGAAAGCATGTCCTCTGGAATGGTGGCCGAAGCATGAAGGGGCATATGAATGTTTAGCATATCTGGTACGTAAATACCTTGCAACGCCGGCTAAAAAAAGTGCAATGTGAACACCTGTTCTCACTTTTAGGTGACATTGTAAATAAGAAGCAGTCAGGATTATCTCCCATAAATGTAAACAAACTTGTTTGTCTTAGCAATTGGCTGAACAAGAAGTAGGACTGAGTGGACTTGTAGGCTTTAAAGTTTTACATTGCTTTGTTTTTGAGTGCAGTTACGTAACAAAAAAAATCTACATGTGTAAGTTACACTTTCACGATAAAGAGATTGCACTACAGTATTTGTTTGAGGTGAATTGAAAAATACTATTTCTTGTTTTCTACAGTACAAATACTTGTAATAAAAAATAAATATAAAGTGAGCCCTGTACACTTTGTATTCTGTGTTGTAATAGAAATAAATATATTTGAAAATGTAGAAAAAAATCCAAAAATATTTAATAAGTTTCAATTAGCATTTTATTGTTTAACAGTGCAATTAATTGCAATTAATTTTTTTAATCACAGTTAACTCAAAAAAATTAACTGCGATTAACATAAAAGGATAAATGGCCACAAATCAGATATTAGGAATGGCAATATACAAAAACCTGTAGGGGAGAACACTTCAGCCTCCCTGGACACACAATACCAGATTTAAAGATAGTCATCCTGCAGCAAAAATACTTCAGGACCAGACTTCAAAGAGAAATTGCTGAGCTTCAGTTCATTTGCAAATTTGACACCATCAGCTCAGGATTAAACAAAGACTGTGAATGCCAGCCAACTACAAAAGCAGTTTCTCCTCCCTTGGTGTTCACACCTCAACTGCTAGAAGAGGGCCTCATCCTCCCTGATTGAACTAACCTCGTTATCCCTAGCCTGATTCTTGCTTGCATATTTATACCTGCCTCTGGAAATTTCCACTACATGTATCTGAAGAAGTGGGTATTCACCCACGAAAGCTTATGCTCCAATACGCCTAGTAGTCTATAAGGTGCCACAGGACTCTTTACCGCTTTTACAGATCCAGACTAGCACGGCTACCCCTCTGATACTTGCGATTAATTGACAGCCCTAATTACTTTACACCAGGGTTCCAAACATTTCCACACTGAGACAACTTGCCTGAGCCCTAGAATTTACAGAATAATTCATATAAAAAATAAACACACTCAACTATAATATCTGCTGTACTGTCATCTTCCACGAGAGACCACTGCATTGCTTGACTATTGGAAACAGAAATAAGATTAGTGCAACAGCTATAAAAATCTTGCTATTGCTTTTTGTCCTCCCCAGGCTATTTTAGGGAGTGGGTGGCATTCTGAATGTTCATTTTTCAAACTGTAAATTAACAGATTAGTGGCAGAATTTCATTTTCCTGTGGTCTCCCTTCTACTCTTTAGGAACATAGCCTGGTTTGGGTCTGATCCTTTGGGATATCCGTAGGAAGTGTGTGCTTGTGACTGAACTTAATTGGGCTCTGAAAGGAATTGCTGCTCCATGCCAAGGCAGTTGAAACCACATTCCTTTGGCAGTCTGAACTAACATTAGATAAGAACAGTTTATGTCGGAGTTGCTTGTATAATGGCAACATTTATTATTATTAATAATACCCCCTCTGAACCAGCTGAGCCATCTTGCTGTCTTCTGACATACAGAAAGTCCATAATTTTCTTGGAATCAGAATATATGTAGAACACGAGTTCTCAGCCTTCAACAGTGAGCTTTAGCCAAAAATCTTTAGAGCTCAAAAGTCCAACCTTATTTTTTTATTGATGTTTTTGGTTTGGCTGGGTTTTTTGCTTGTGAAGGATGAAAAATGAGTGCTATTTTGGGTCAAAATCTTTCTTATCAGTAAACAGTAATGTAGGAAGAGGGCCTGAAATATAAGCCCTTGTATCAGAGGCCTGGTATGAGGCCTGAGGCCTAAACTAAAGTAGTGGTCCAAGCTTTGCTGCTATAAAGCATGGCTAAATTGTGAGCAAAAGGCAGGTCCTGATCACAGAATCTGGCAAGAACAGGGGTAATATTGCAGAAACACATATTCCTAAGCAGTGCTAGGCACAAGAACACACATGCAAACACATTCCAGAAGGATGGTACCAGAACAGCCCGATACCAGCGCATTCCCCGAAGAGAACAGGAACACACTGACCCATCCTAAAGATAAGGTCAGCATGATGGATAGAAATGTTTTGATTGAACCAACAGGTACAAGGCAAAGGGTGGCACCGAAATACATCAGAGGGTGGCACCTAGATACGTGAGGGGCAATATGTAACTTGTTTGTATCTGTGTATAAAGATGTATCTCGGAGGGCGTCTTTGGTTGGCCTAGGGGATAATGGAAAGTCCCACCATTACCTGAGCTAGCCCATTGTAACGGGCATACATGTGTTAGTGTACCTATAACCATTGAGCCAGGACATTAGGACCGTGCTTCATTGACAATAAACCTGACTAAGGGCCTTCACTACGAACTGAGTCTGTGGTTATTGGGCAGTTGGATCGAGGTCTGCTGTGCCCACTGTCTGTGCAGAGCTGGGACAACACACAAAGGACTCCCACATGCAGCCAATGTCTAGTAACATCTGACTACAAGTGTGAGCTGATGTATCTGTCAACAGCTTCCTGCAGTAGATGCTGGTGATTAAAACACATACTCAGTGCTCCCCCTCCAATGAATGATTAATATTTTTAAAAACAAATTTATACTTTATTTTCCACAGTGGCATGGGCATTTGGAGGCTTATGAAGTCAAATGTGGTTTGATAGGGCTTGATCGAACACTCCTTGAAATCAAGGGGAGTCTTTCCATTAACATTAGTGGGCATGGGATTGAGCCATAATAAGTATGGATATAAAAGGTGCAGGAATTCCATCATAACTCACCCTTTGTATCCATAGCATCTCACAGCACCTTGCTAAGGTGGAATAAGTTCTGTTAGTCTCCTTTTACAGATGGGAATTGAGGTATGATGAGATCGAGTACCTCTACCTCTACGATCATCCTAAACACGGAATGAAAGAAGGCAAAAACATAATCTGCTGCAAAGGAGATATACTGACGTTATGTCTCACAGGTTACCAAGGACAAATATTGGAGTGGTTATATATTGTATCACCCAGCATGGCTGGGGCTAGGTTGTCACAAGCAGTCACTCGCACAACGAGGAGAAAGGGATTAAGGCCCTCTGCTCAGAATATGACTCTAGCTGTGGTGATAGTCCCTGATGTCAGCAAGTTGTGGGTGGAAGCAGAGAGGTGAGGAGTGGAAGGAGCCCCCAACACCCCCCCCCCCCGTCACGAGCCAGAGTAGCTTGCCAGGCACACAGGAGGGAGGAAGCTGTTCCATGCAAAGAGCCAAAGAACCTTACTTCTTGCACAGAGCAAGGTATTAGTAGGGGAAGAATTGCTTATGGCATATAACACAGTAACATAGCAACACCCCACCTACCTCTTCTGATCTACAGGGGAATAGCCAAATGGAACAGAGACATTTCAACATCCAACAAACATGTCCGGTGATTGTAGAGAGGGTAGAAGCATTTTTGACATGTTTGGATATTAGGGTTGCCAATTTTGGTTGGACATACTCCTGGAGGTTTCATCACATGACATAATCTTTAATTAAAGATTAATCTTTAATTCCTGGAGACTCCAGGACAATCCTGGAGGGTTGGCAACTTTGATCTGCAAACTGGGAGAAGCACTTATCAAGCTGCAGGTGAGCGTGGGTGGAGATGCAGGGATTTTGCTACTCATACATATGGACTATACATACTGGAATCTCACAGACAAACCTTCTTGAAGGGAAAGGGAAAGTTTGGCCAGTGAACATGCTTTGGCAACCAATGTGTCCATCTGAATAAATATTTCTAATCCCAGTGCCTTTCCCACAAGGTATAAGTTGGCACCTTGTAGCTGCTCCGTGTCCATGGGAACCTGGAGAATGACTGTTTGGGACACAGAAGCAGAGAGTTTGTTTCAATGAAGAAGAGTCCACTTTTATGTAGCAAACCAGCTGGCTTCCCCCAAAACCCCTTCCCAGGCTCATGCACCATATTTTAGATTTCCCTTCTATTGCTTTCTGGGGTCCCTGTTGGTGAGTGTAACAATTCTTCCTGCTAATGAAAGTAGAAGGGGTATGTAAGTTGAGCAATGACATGGGATAGTGACTAGAGCACAAGTCTAGGAGTCAGGAGACCTGGATTCTGACTGGTCTGGCTTTGCCTCTGACTTCCTGTGTGATCTTGGATGAGTCACTTAACTTTGCTTCTGTTTCCTCTTCTACTTTTGTCAGTCTTGCCTATTTATTTAGGTTGTAAACCCTGCAGGGCAGGGATGAACTTCTCTCACTATGTCCACGTACTGTGCCTTGCACGTTGGGGCCCTGATCTTGAGCTAGGTCTATAATAATACAAACGTAGGGCTTCTGCACTTCTGAAGCTTCTTAGCAAGGATCAGTACAACAGCTCCCTTCTGACCTTAGTATCTATTTAAAAAAAAAAAAAAAAAAAAAAAGCTCTGAGGATAGGCCATGGGGAGGCTTGGGGTTCACTTTACATCTGTGGCCATATAGGGTTCTGCCAGTTCTGTTATCTTTGATTCCTTGTCCTTCATGCTGGCAGGCTACAGTGAAGAAAGAATTCCCCAACTGGCCTCCCATCATTCCTGTCTGGAAGTTTGTGCTTCAGATTCACTTCATTATAGGTTGGTGACCAGAGGCTTCAGAGCCTGCAAAAGGTTGGTTGGCTGTGTGTGTAGGGGGATGCTACCTCAGCCTTAGAAGAGACTGCAGGTAGGTGATGGCATGGGTGTGCAGGGAAGCATTCAGGGAAGTGCCTGGTTGCAGGACTTGAAGTAGCTAGGTGGGTCCCCAAATGTGTTACTCTGTCTGAGGCCCTGCAACATCTACATGGCCCTGGGTAGATAGCAGCTAAACTCCAACACCTTATTCAGGCAGCTCTTCCTCCAGTTGACTCATTCCCTTATGGAGAGAGAGAGACTTGCAAAACCCCACCCCTTTGGCAGAGGAAGGCACTCTATGGAGCTGTCACAGGCAGAATCATCAGAGAGGTTCTCCAATACATCCACAATATCCTTTTATTTCTCGTGTCTTGGTGTGCAGGTACTGACAGGAACCTACGTAGATTAATCTCTATTTACAAGTATAATTGCCCCGGTGCTGATATTAGTCCCATGCCATTACAGCTCTTCATGAATAATTTCATATTGAATGTGATGTAGTAGAAGCAAATGTAAGAACAGAGTTAAATAAAACATTTGTACACATTGATCAAGCTATGTTTATGCGATTAGCTAGAAGGATTTTACTGCTATCTGCAAACTTTCATGGTATTTTTAGGATGCTTAAAACACCAGCTTGAGAAATAGAATTGAAGAGAATAAATATGAATTATCTGCTATGAGTTACATAAGGTGCTTTTAGTATCTGGCATTATTTTAAGTTGCTGTAGAATCCAATTCCATCTTATTACCAACTGAGCCTTTGTCTGATGTATTAGATCAAAACGTATTCCTGTCTCTAAATGTTAACAGCAGCACATTCAGTCCTCTGGATTTCGGCGTCTAAAGTGGGTGTTGCAGGAAACTTGGCACCGCTGCTCTTTGTAGAATAATAAACACAGATGATGTTGCCTTGGGTTTCATATAGACTTGGACTTGGATGCTGTTGCCTCATATCAGATGATTCATAGACAAATGGTGACTATTAGCTTTTAAAAACAACATTACTAGTTGAAGAAAATGGAAGAAAGATGCTTGTCATGTTTCACAGATGACTCAGGGTGGTAGTTCCTTTTTTTAGTTTGAGCTGACAGAACATTTTGCACTTTATTCTTCCAGTGGCTGCATTACATTGTTGTGTTCTGCATCATTGATTATTTTTCTCTTTTCCAGTGGGCTGGAACATACCTGTAGCGCTGTAGTTTCTCCTCTTCCATGCTTTGCTCAAGGTATGTTCTTTACAAACTCCTGTTCTCCATATGAGCTGTATCAAATGCAGATTATGGAAAGATCCATTCTTGATAAAAGTAAGATGCAAAGATATTGGCAAAAGAAGAATATTCCTCTTTATTTCTGGTTTTAAGTCTGTCCGCATCCTGTTTTCTTGATTTGGAGTCTAACATTTTAAAGCACAAAAGAAGGGTTCACCCCAGGAAATTACACTAAATTAGAGCATGACATTGAGGAGTTGGGTGAACTCACTGTGACATGCCAGGGTACAATCCAGACTGAGTAACTGTGTCACCCCGGTCCTCTAACCTGGGGTGCCCTTTACACTGCTTTGCTGCTGTAGCTTCCAACCTGGATTGCTCACAAACAGCCTCCTGCATGTAAGTCACTTCTAGCCATGTCTGTGTGTGCTGCAGCCAGATTTTGGCTCTTACTAGCCATGGTTATGCTGCAGGGTGACCCCAATACACTCCCAGTCCCAGATTTTGCCCCAGAAATGTATGTCTTGTATTGCCCAGCCCTCTCCTGGACAGGACAAATATGTTAAGTCCATTATTCCTTTTAAGGGAATTTGCACACAACGTGTTACCCCAAATGGATTTACCCAGACACTTCAACTTGAACACACTGGATTAGATTAAACAGTAAAACAAGTGTATTAACTATAAAGAGAGAGATTTTAAGTGAGTCGAAGTAATAAGGCATAAAGGTCAGAAATGTTTACAAGAAAAATAAAGGTAATATGCTTACTAGTGCCTAACTTAACAAACTATATTAGATTCAAAGCAACATTTTCTCACCACATGCTTTCAGCAGTCTGACTGACCAAACTCTTTTGGTCAAGACCCCTCCCCCAGAGTCTAATGGCTGCTTCCTTTTGTCTCTTCAAGTGCAGTGAATGCAATGGGCAGGGAGTGAGAGAGAGGTGCCTTGGGATTTTGGTCCTCCTTTTCATAGTTTCAGTCCTCCTCTTGGAAAAACATTTCCAGGTGAGCACCAGGAGCCACAGAACCTACGTGGAAGCATGTTCCCTGCTGGGATTTTTATCTGTTTGAACATCCTTTGTCTTCCCTTTCTTCTTGATGACTCTGTTTACTGGTTAAATTCAAATTAAGCCAATCACACATTCCTTTGTTTAGGACAGACCTATTTGCCAGCTTCTATGTGGGCAGGATTGGGGGGTTTGGAATATGTGTTAATAACACCATAGAGGAGAATCTTCACACAGTGTTGCCACGCACATTTTACCAGGACAATTCTGACAAGCAAATTATGAATTTTTAAATGACTCTTCACAAGACGTGCCTTGTACAAAAATCACACCTCTGTAGAGTGTGAACACAGGGATGTATCCTGTTACACTCATCCTGTGATAACTATGACTTTGCAGCCAGTGTACACCGGGGCAAGTCATGTTCAACATTGTATCATCTGGTATTGGGTAAATCCTTGGCCCCAACAGGTTAATTCATGACCAGCTTGATCTTATCTAAACCGATTGCAAAAGCCATAATCAATATCTCGTAGTTAACATGAGCTCTCAAGGTTGTGCTCTAACTCAGTGTAATTTTCTGGTGAAAACAATCCCAAATGGAAGCAATGCCCGCTTCTCTTGCTTGCCCAGAACCTAATCTTGCTAGCCCTCCTGTAGTATTAGCAGTGATGTCCTCCCCCCTTTCCCACCCCACTGGCTCAGTGGGAGACCACTCTGCTTTATTGCATTCGCTGAGGCATTGCCCCGTTTCAGGGGAGTAGCGATTCAAGTGTTGGGGTTGAGGCCCCTCTGGCGGGATAGAGTATAGCAAACAAGCAGTCACGGGGATCCAGCCCTCAGGCCGGGTGGAGGAATCAAATAGTCTTGGGGTGCAGATCCTCAGGCAGGACAGAGCAAATAAGCAAACAGAGTCTTAGAGTTCAGGCCCTTAATCAGGGTGGAACTACAAGCAGTCTATGAGCTCAGGCCTTCAGACAGGGCCAAACAAACAGTCTTAGGGCTCAGACCCTCAGGGAAACAATCTAGGGGCTCAGGCCCCAGCCAGGGTGGAGCACCAAACAGACTTAGGGAGCTCGGACCCTCAGGCAGGGCTGGAGCAACAAACAGTCTGTTGTCCTAGCTCTAGCAAATGGCAGACAAGTGCAGGCTCCTTGGCTTAAGGTGGGGAGGCTGCCACCCCAGGGGTGGGGTTGGCAGCATGGGGTAGCAGGACCTGGGCCCACCCTACTCCACCAGGTCTGAGCCTGGGGCCCTAACAGTGGCAGAGTGTTCTGTCACTGGGTCAGCAGGGATCCTCCCAAAACACGGTGACTGGTGTTAAGGCAGCAACACAACCAGACTATAGTCGGCTTTTCCTGGGCTACTTCCTACTCTCCCACCATCATGTATCTGCGGCTTGGGGTTGTCCCCCACCTCTTTGGGGTATGTGGCAAGCAGCAGTCCTGGTAGCTCTTCGCCTGGGTTGGCCTCCTCCAGGGGCAGGGTGTGGTGCAGCATGGGTTCCACTCTGGGGATCTGCAGCAGCCTGGAGACGTCTGGTTCAGACTCAACTGGGTTAAAGACCCCGCCTTTTATACTTTCTGTCCTGCACCTTAGCTTCTGGTGGGAGGGGTGAGCCTGGCCTGGCTCTGCCCACCAAGGATCACAGAAAGGCTCCTCCCGCTTTGGCTCAGTGGGAGGCTGTCATAAATATAAAGGGAAGGGTAACCACCTTTCTATATACAGTGCTATAAAATCCCTCCTGGCCAGAGGCAAAACCCTTTCACCTGTAAAGGGTTGAGAAGCTAAGATAACCTCGCTGGCACGTGACCCAAAATGACCAATGAGGGGACAAGATACTTTCAAATCTGGAGGGGGAGGAACAAAGGGTTTGTCTGTCTGTGTGATGCAGGTTATCTCAAATGCTTATATACGAATGCACAAAGCCTTGGAAACAAGCAGGGAGAACTGGAGGTCCTGGTGATGTCAAGGAATTATGACGTGACTGGAATAACAGAGACTTGGTGGGATAACTCACATGACTGGACTACTGTCATGGATGGTTATAAACTGTTCAGGAAGGACAGGCAGGGCAGAAAAGGTGGGGGAGTAGCACTGTATGTAAGGGAGCAGTATGACTGCTCAGAGCTCTGGTACGAAACTGCAGAAAAACCTGAGTGTCTCTGGATTAAGTTTAGAAGTGTGAGCAACAGGAGTGATGTAGTGGTGGGAGTCTGCTATAGACCACTGGACCAGGGGGATGAGGTGGATGAGGCTCTCTTCCGGCAGCTCGCGGAAGCTACTAGATCGCATGCCCTGGTTCTCATGGGTGACTTCAATTTTCCTGATATCTGCTGGGAGAGCAGTACAGCGGTGCATAGACAATCCAGGAAGTTTTTGGAAAGCATAGGGGACAATTTCCTGGTGCAAGTGCTAGAGGAGCCAACTAGGGGGGGAGCTTTTCTTGACCTGCTGCTCACAAACCGGGAAGAATTAGTAGGGGAAGCAAAAGTGGATGTGGAAAAAGCTAATGTACTCAATGCTTTTTTTGCCTCTGTCTTCACGAACAAGGTCAGCTCCCAGACTGCTGTGCTGGGCATCACAGCATGGGGAGTAGATGGCCAGCCCTCTGTGGAGAAAGAGGTGGTTAGGGACTATTTAGAAAAGCTGGACGTGCACAAATCCATGGGGCCGGACGCGTTGCATCTGAGAGTGCTAAAGAAATTGGCGGCTGTGATTGCAGAGCCATTGGCCATTATCTTTGAAAACTCGTGGTGAACGGGGGAAGTCCCAGATGACTGGAAAAAGGCTAATGTAGTGCCAATCTTTAAAAAAGGGAAGAAGGAGGATCGTGGGAACTACAGGCCAGTCAGCCTCACCTCAGTCCCCGGAAAGGTCATGGAGCAGGTCCTCAAAGAATCAATCCTGAAGCACTTGCATGAGAGGAAAGTGATCAGGAACAGTCAGCATGGATTCACCAAAGGAAGGTCATGCCTGACTAATCTAATTGCCTTCTATGATGAGATTACTGGTTCTGTGGATGAAGGAAAAGCAGTGGATGTATTGTTTCTTGACTTTAGCAAAGCTTTTGACACGGTCTCCCACAGTATTCTTGTCAGCAAGTTAAAGAAGTATGGGCTGGATGAATGCACTATAAGGTGGGTAGAAAGTTGGCTAGATTGTCGGGCTCAACGGGTAGTGATCAATGGCTCCATGTCTAGTTGGCAGCCGGTATCAAGTGGAGTGCCCCAGGGGTCGGTCCTGGGGCCGGTTTTGTTCAATATCTTCATAAATGATCTGGAGGATGGTGTGGATTGCACTCTCAGCAAATTTGCGGATGATACTAAACTGGGAGGAGTGGTAGATACGCTGGAGGGCAGGGATAGGATACAGAGGGACCTAGACAAATTGGAGGATTGGGCCAAAAGAAATCTGATGTGGTTCAATAAGGATAAGTGCAGGGTCCTGCACTTAGGACGGAAGAACCCAATGCACAGCTACAGACTAGGGACCAAATGGCTAGGCAGCAGTTCTGCGGAAAAGGACCTAGGGGTGACAGTGGACGAGAAGCTGGATATGAGCCAGCAGTGTGCCCTTGTTGCCAAGATGGCCAATGGCATTTTGGGATGTATAAGTAGGGGCATAGCGAGCAGATCGAGGGACGTGATCGTTCCCCTCTATTCGACATTGGTGAGGCCTCATCTGGATTACTGTGTCCAGTTTTGGGCCCCACACTACAAGAAGGATGTGGATAAATTGGAGAGAGTCCAGCGAAGGGCAACAAAAATGATTAGGGGTCTGGAACACATGACTTATGAGGAGAGGCTGAGGGAACTGGGATTGTTTAGTCTGCAGAAGAGAAGAATGAGGGGGGATTTGATAGCTGCTTTCAACTACCTGAGAGGTAGTTCCAGAGAGGATGGTTCTAGACTATTCTCAGTGGTGGAAGAGGACAGGACAAGGAGTAATGGTCTCAAGTTGCAGTGGGGGAGGTTTAGGTTGGATATTAGGGAAAACTTTGTCACTAGGAGGGTGGTGAAACACTGGAATGCATTGCCTAGGGAGGTGGTGGAATCTCCTTCCTTAGAAGTTTTTAAGGTCAGGCTTGACAAACCCCTGGCTGGGATGATTTAATTGGGTATGAGTCCTGCTTTTGAGCAGGGGGTTGGACTAGATGACCTCCTGAGGTCCCTTCCAACCCTGATATTCTATTCTATATTCTATGCTTTTGCTGGGAACAGATCAGGAATGCAGCCTTACAACTCCTGTTAAGTTAGTAAGTAATCTAGCTAGAAATGCGTTAGATTTCCGTTTGTTTAATGGCTGGTAAAATAAGCTGTGCTGGATGGAATGTATATTCCTGTTTTTGTGTCTTTTTGTAACTTAAGGTTTTGTCTAGAGGGATTCTCTATGTTTTGAAGCTGATTACCCTTTAAGGCATTTACCATCCTGATTTTACAGAGGTGATTCTTTTACCTTTTGTTTAATTAAAATTCTTCCTTTAAGAACCTGATTGCTTTTCATTGGTCTTAAGATCCAAGGGTTTGGGTCTGTGTTCACGTGTACAAATTGGTTAGGATTCTTATCAAACCTTCCCAAGGAAAGGGGGTGTAGGGCTTGAGGGGATATTTTGGGGGAAGACATCTCCAAGTGGGCTCTTTCCCTGTTCTTCATTTAAAACACTTGGTGGTGGCAGCATCCGGTTCAAGGACAAGGCAAAGTTTATACCTTGGGGAAGTTTTTAACCTAAGCTGGTAAGAATAAGCTTAGGGGGTCTTTCATGCAGGTCTCCACATCTGTACCCTAGAGTTCAGAGTGCAGAAGGAACCTAGACAGAGGCCACTCTGCCTCACTACACCTCCATAGTCAGAGCTCCCATGGTTGTCGAGTTCTGAATTCAGACTTGTGCATTTCCTTTGCAGGAGTTTGAGATCCTAAGCAGCGTGTGCAGAGAGAATTGCCTGCAGGGCTGGAAGCTCTTCCAGAGGCTCTGGAACTAAAGTTATGGCAATTAAATAAAGAAGAAACTGATGTTCACGGGTTTAAGACCAATCTTTACTCCAACCGGCTCTGTTGCTTGGAAGAGCTAAGACTCAATCAAATACCCTTATTGAAAATAAAAGTTAATACAGCATCCCATATAATGTAATAGGGTTAAACCAATAAGGTTTAATAGAAAATTAACAAGTTTCTCTAGAATTTACTGTTAAAAACCCAGCAGAATTTAACAGAGAATGGGACCCTTTCTATAGATTGTTCTGAGCCTTCCTATAGAATCCTGTAGCATGGATATCATTTTCTGTACAATTCTGGAGGATGGTCTGAAAAGCCTATACACAGTTAGCATTTCCTATTGAACTCTACGTATATTTTCATAAGGGAACATTGGTCAAGTCGAGCTGGTAAGCAGAGAGAGGAAGGACATACATTTTCTCCCTCCCAAAGAGGAGGGGTAGAGTCAGGGGAATCTGCTTTCTGGACTGTCATACCCTGGCAAGCCTGGAGCATTCTAGTTGGAACTCCCACTACGCCCTAATTCTCCTCTCATCCATCTTTAGTGGCACCTTCTAGCAGCACAGCTCCTTTGTGAGCTATGGGGTGGAGTGAGGAGGGAGTAGCTTGCAGAGGACTGTGCCTCTGCTCTAGTGTTCCTAGGTTCATGGGATTTCTGTAAGAAACTGTGGCAATCTGTGCATTTGGAAGACAGTATCCCCTACTGCCTATTTGTAGGCACCCAAATCTTTTTTCTCTTTGTCCGCAGCCCTCACCATCAACAGAAGAAAAGAGCTGAGAATGCTAGAGTGAAATTGCACTGAGTTTTCCCATGTAACGCTCACCCTGCTGTGGGTTGTTCTGGAGGAGTGAGCAACATACAATAGACCTTTGTCTTCACGTGGATTTATTTGTTATTTTTAAGTCTCAATGTTTAGTTTGACCCTGATCAGAGATCTGAAAGAGCTCTTTTTTTCCCCTGAGGCTCAGCAGTTCATCATTTCACACACTCCTCTAAGTGTACAAGATTTCATAAATCTCTTCAGTGCTAGAATTAAGGTGAATGATTCTCATTATGTCTGAGTCAGAGCCTCTTACAGTTAGAATGAACTAGAGGGGAACCAAAATAGATATAAGAAGGTGGGGGCTGAGGTTTCCACAGGAAGGTTAGTTATTTTAGTTGCTTCTGTGTAGGCTCCTTGACCAAACCAATTCTGACTCGTGTGCTGTCATACATGTGAAGGGCCAAGTTCTGTCTTCAGATCTACGTATACAGTTGTCATTGGCTGCCATATCTGTGAGGCACCAAATACTAAATTGACTATTTTTTGCTTTGCATCCTTGTAACCAAATTTTCTGGATGAAGAAACCCCCTCTGGTTTATTGTAAAAATGTGGCACTGTTGGGCCATGTAAATGAATACGAGCTAATTTGAACTTGAAAGTACTGTTCTTCCAGTGATGCCCCTGTAGGCGCGGCAGCGCCCCCTGCACTTGGGATTGGAGGATCTTCATCAGCAGTGCCCGTTGGACCGCACATGTGCACCTCCCCATCTCACGCTGTGAGAGTCATGTATATGTAGCACTATGCGGTCTGACTGCTCCCCCCAGTTCCTTCTCTACTGCCTATGGTCTGGGACTGAATCCACAGCACAGCCTGCGTCTCCTTTGACCTGTTAGATAGTGCCTGACCTGTTAGTTTTAGTGTAGTTTAGTAGTTACTTCTTTCCTTTTCTTGTTCTCTCTCTATTAAAAAAAAAACAAAAAAACCTTAATTTTTCCTTCCTACTTACCCTCCTCGTTAGCTCATAGCTTAGGACTTCATTTTCCTGCTTCCCGCCCTTCCAGACTGGGAAGCTTTCTCCCTCACCGTTGTGCATGGATCTTCCAAGCTGAAGAGGTGCATTTCCTGCTAGGATGCCTTCCCAGTAACTGATGGTTACCCACAGTTCATCCATTGCCTGGGAGAGGGACATGTCCCACAGAAGTGTACCCATTGCCACAACCTGACTGCCAGGGCCAGAAATGACCGGGACATTCAGCTACAACTTCTCCTCATGGAGAGATCATTGCGTCCAGCATCAGACCCTGCATCCAGCACCAGACCAGACATTTTCTTCCAAGTACTGTTGCTTATAAAATATGTAGTGTGGCTTGTACTTTTAAAGGTGTCCTTTTAAATGATTTCTCCCCTAAAGAGATGCCCTTCCCTGTGTGGAGGTCTTTGCTCAGTCACCCTAGTGCAAGGACCCAGTGGAGAGCAGCACTAGTTTTGGGTAGCAGTGTACTTTCAGTGCAGTGCATGGAGAGAGAATGGGTAGCAGTTTCCATAGAAATTTCTGTTGTGGGCTGTTGGGCTCCGCTCAGTAACTTGTTCCACATACAACACTGTAGGAACAGGACACCAAAGGGGCAGTTATCAAGCTATCACAGCTGGGGTCACATGACAACTCGCGCTCCCATTAGGCACTTGTGACTCAGTCCCAGAACCCACACTAAGTCCTTCCTGAATGTGTTTACTGAGTGTGAAATCCTGGGTGTGCAAAAGGGGAAGATACCCCCTCTTCCGAACACTGCTGGTCTTGTACCAGTCATCTAACACGGTAATTCATTTTCTTTGCATATAGGCTGGACTTTAAAGGACTGTGAATTATTTGTCCCTGCTGAGATATACCTGCTCTAGTTTGGTTGTTAAGAGCCTAGCAGTGACTAGCTCTCATGGGCATGCAAGGGGGCACAATTGCAGTCCCTGTGTTTTCCTGAGTGCTGCGACTGTGTACTGGTACTGTTCCTGTCGGTGGATGCAAGCCATCTCCAAAAGAACACAGGCACTGTGACCCTTTTCTTCTCCAACAGCCAGCTGGATCTAGTCCCAGGAATATTAAAGCAATTGCAGCTGTTACTTTTGTCTACCTGTTTCAGAGCAGCAGCCGTGTTAGTCTGTATCCGCAAAAAGAACAGGAGGACTTGTGGCACCTTAGAGACTAACCAATTTATTTGAGCATAAGCTTTCATGGGCTACAGCTCACTGCATTGGATGCATAGAATGGAACATATAGTAAGAAGATATATATCCATACAGAGAAGGTGGAAGTTGCCATACAAACTGTAAAAGGCAAATTAATTCAGATGAGCTATTATCAGCAGGAGAAAAAAACTTTTGTAGTGATAATCAAGATGGCCCATTTAGACGGTTGACAAAAAGGTGTGAGGATACTTCACATGGGGAAATAGATTCAATATGTGTAATGACCCAGCCACTCCCAGTCTCTATTCAAACCCAAATTAACCTGGATTGCAGCTTTTTGAACAGACCCGAGTTCCTAAAGATGCGTGTGTCATGAACCTTTCCTGACCATCCTATGTTGATGTCGGTGAAACGCCCCCTGTGATCCACCAGTGCTTTTCAACACCATTGAAAAGTATCCCTTTTGGTTTATGTACTCTTTGGCAAGGTGTTCTGGTGCCAAGATGGGGATATGCGTGCCATCTATCTCCCCACCGCAATTCAGGAAACCCCACCGTGGCAAAACCATCCACTATGTCCTGCACATTTCCCAGACTCACTACCCTTCATAACAGAAGTCGACTCATGGCCCTGCACATTTGGAGCACAGCAGCTCCCACGGTTGGTTTACCTACTCCAAACTGATTCCCCGCTGACAGGTAACTGTCTGGCGTTGCAAGCTTCCAATTAGCGATCGCCACTCACTTCTCCGCTGTCAGAGCAGCTCTCATTTTTGTGTTGCTGAACTGCAGGGCAGGGGAAAGCTCTGCACAAAGTTCTTGGAAGATGGCCTTCTGCATTCAAAAGTTCTGCAGCCACTGCTCGTTATCCCATACCTGCAAAACGATGCAATCCCACTAGTCAGTGCTTGTTTCACGGGACCAGAAACGGCGCTCAACAGAGTGCAGCTGCTCTGTGACTGCCAGCAGCAACTGTGAATTGTTTTTTTCAATGGCTTGCAGCAGGGATGTTTGCAGCACATCGCGGCAGACCCTACTTTGGCTCTGGAAATACTGCAGGGGAAGGTGCGAGGTGTTGGAGATGCTCAGAGCAAGAATGCACTACTAAGCAGGCTCCATGCTTCTGGGGCTATGGTGTATGTCATAGTGTGAAAACCACTGGGTTGTTTGCCGTTGAGCACAGTGTATCATGGGATGCCTATGCAATGTTCCCATTCTCCCCTGCAACAATGTTTTGGTCCCATGAGGCATTGCACAAACTTCCCAAAACACACTGCGGCAAGTTGCACTTTGGGATAGCTACCCACGATGCAGTGCTTTGTGCATCGATGCAGGCACTGCTACTGTGCTGTGTAGATGAGCTCTTAGACTGCTAAAAGGACTCTGCCAAATATCTGGCTTCCTAATTTTCTTGCCCTTTGTGCTTTAGAGCCTGATCCAAATCCCACTGAAATCAGTGTCAGGACTCTTTATTGACCTCTGTGAGCTTTGGATCTAACTCTAACTCCCACATTCTGCCTAGAGATTGGATTACTCATAGGTCTAGCCCATAGATCAGTCTTTAGATGCCATAAAGTATGTATTAAAGAGAAGGAGTTGGGATAAAATCTAGGGCTGTCGATTAATCGCAGTTAACTCACGCAATTAACTCAAAAAAAATTAATTGTGATTAATCACTGTTTTAATCACACTATTAAACAATAGAATACCAATTAAAATTTATTAAATATGTTGTATGTTTTACTACATTTTCATATACATTGTATTCTGTGTTGTAATTGAAATCAAAGTGTATATTGTTTTTTGTTATAAATATTTGCCCTGTAAAAATGATAAACAAAAGAAACAGTCGACTGTTTTTTTCAATTCACCTCATACAAGTAGTGTAATGCATTCTCTTTGCTGTGAAAGTACAGCTTACAAATGTAGACTTTTTTTTTGTTATGTGGCTGCACTCAAAAAACAAAACAATGTAAAACTTCAGAGCCTACAAATCTACTCAGTCCTACTTCTTGTTCAGCCAACCGCTAAGACAAACAAATTTGTTTACATTTACAGGAGATCATGCTGCCCGCTTCTTTTTTACAATGTCACCAGAAAGTGAGAACAGGCATTTGCAAGATATTTATGTGTCAGACATACTAAACATTCATATGCCCCTTCATGCTTCGGCCACCATTCCAGAGGACACGCTTCCATGCTGATGATGCTCGTTAAAAATATGTGTTAATTAAATATGTGACTGAATTCCCTGGGGGAGAATTGTATGTCCACTGCTCTATTTTACCCACATTCTGACAAATATTTCATGCTATAGCAGCTTGGATGATGATCCAGCATATGTTGTTCATTTTAAGAATAGTTTCACTGCAGATTTGACAAAACACAAAGAAGGTACTGTAACGAGGTGGTGTGGTGCCCCACCACCCCGCAGAGGGAAGAACCTCCCCAGACACCAAAGTGAGCGGAGCCAGTGGATCCTGTGCCCGCCCCCCCAGAGGTCAAGGTGCAGGACAGGAGGTATAAAAGCCCAATCCCAGAACTCACTTGGGCGGCAGCCACCGGAGAGGCCAGACACCTGTGGCCTGGCTCCGGCTTGGGAGACCCCGGCAATCCACGGCCGACTCGAAGACTGTCCGGACTGGCCAATGCCTAATGCCGACCGGTGCATGAAGGAGCTGCCAAGCCTACCCATCGCCGGCTACCCAGAAGAGCTGCCAAGCCTACCCATCGCCAGCTACCTGGAGGAGCTGCCAAGCCTACCCCTTGCCAGCTACCCAGAGGAACCCATGGTGCTGGAACCCTCCGAGGACACCACCCTGACGTAGGTATCCTACGAGGGGGAGTCCAGAAGTAGCCCAGGGGCAGCTGACCCTAGTCTGGCTGCAGCACTGCCAGAGCCAATGTCAGTGTGTTGCGGCCAGGATCCCCACTGACACAGCAGCGGGTCCTCTGCCGCTGCCAGGGCCCTGGACTGGGACGCAGTGGAGTGGGTGGGCCTGTGTCCCCCCTGCCACCCACCTTGCAGGTAGCAGTCTCCCCCTCTCCCTGGTGGATCAAAGCCAGGAGCCTGGGGTTTGCTGTTGAACTATTTGCTCAGTCCTTGCCTGAGGGCCTGAGCTTCTGACTTTGTTTGCTTCCCCACCCTGACCCAGGGCCCGGGCTTATATTGAGCTATTTGCGCAGTCTCTGTCTGAGGGCCTGAGCCTGTGACTATTTGTTTGCTGCCCGCCCTGACCCAGGGCTTGGGCTTATATTGTGTACTGTTTGTGGGGCCCTGCCTGAAGGTCTGGGCCATAGACTAGGTATTCCCCAACCCAGCAGAGAGGGTGTAGCAAGGCGGTGTGGTGCTCCACCACCCCGCAGAGGTACGAGCCCCAGCGAGTCCCCTTACACTTGGTGGAGAATGCGGGCATGAGCCCTTGATCCCTGTGAGAAGGGGCCTGGGAGGGGGGGGACATTCCCCTGAAGGAGTCATGGATATGTCCAAACTTTTTAATCTCCTGGCCGAGAGCCAGGAGCAACAGCAGGCGGCCCAGCTCCAACAGCAGCAGCAGCAGCAGGCTGCACAGCTCCAGCAGCAACAGCAGCTCATCCAGCAGCTGAGGACCCAGCAGCAGCAGGTGATTCTGGACCTGGGTGTTCAGAACCAGGAGTTCCAGTGACAATGTATACAGCAACTGATGATGGCACTGCCATGGCCCCCGGAGCCCCAGCCGGGAGACACATCTGGATCACCCCACCCCACTGCGCCGGTGCGGCTAACCAAAATGGGACCGGGGGATGACCCCGAAGCCTTTTTGGTGACTTCTGAAAGGGTGGTGCAGGTCTCAGGGTGGGCACCCGACCAGTGGGCCACCCTCCTGGCCTCATTTCTGACCGGGACTGCCCAAACTGTGTACCAAGGGCTATCCACGGGGGACGCGCAGGACTATACCCAGGTAAAGGCCGTGATTCTAGAAGCCTTAGATGTCAGCCCAGAAACCTTCCAGCAGCAGTTCCGGAGTCTGACTTACCCCACGGGCACCCAACCCCAGTTGGTGGCCCAGGAGCTGAGGGAGGCGTGCAAGCAGTGGCTACATCATGAGAGGCGAACCCCAGATGAGCTTACTGAGCAAGTCATCCTGGAACAGTTCGTCCACATCCTTCCGCCGCGAGGAAGGGCCTGGGTCCTCCACCATTGGCCTGTGATACTAGCTGCCGCCATTGCTCTAATGGAAGATTTCCTTGTGGCTGAAGCCCCAGTGGGACCGGCTATTTGAGCCCACCCACCAGGGCCCGAGCGCCCTAACCTAGAGAGGAAGGGGAGTGCCCGGATCAAGCTGCGAAACCCTTTGCGGGTCCAGGAGCCCCGGTATAGATGTTCCGAGGGGCCAGTTTGACAAGCCCCTTGTGACCCTGAGACAGGGGTTGGAAAGACCAATTGAAGCCCCCCAAGGGGCCCTGGGGGAGCATCCGCCCGGCCCAGATGACAAGAGCTCGGGCCTTGTTTCTCCTGTGGGAAATATGGACACTTGCAATGGGATTGCACTGAGATGGACTGCAGTTTTGGTCACGTTTGAGCGGGGGAAAACAACGTCTGACAGCCGCAGACCACCAAGATTATAGTGCCAGTAGTTGTCAGAGATCGCCCGACCCTGGCCCTGATTGACTCAGGCTGTGGGCAGACCCTAATCCACCAAAGTTTAGGCCTCCTGGGGGACCCCCACATGGGGACCATCTGGTTGCAGTGTATCCATGGCGATGTATGGCCTTACGCCAATGCCCAAGTCCAGCTAACAGTGGATGGGGTCACACAGTTGGCCTGGCTCCATGACTAGCCTACCCCAGGAGGCCCTGGCAGTGAAATGGGCCTGTGACACATTGTGTTACTACCTCCTTTGGGCCCCGTTCATGCTGGTCACTGACCACGCCACACTTCAGTGGTTAGCCAAAATGAAAAATAATAATATGAGACTAATATGCTGCTACCTGGCACTGTAGCCCTACGCTTTTACTGTCCGCCATAGGGCAGGTAATGACCACGTGAATGCAGACTTCTTGTCCCTCCTGGGAGATTTGGAAGGGTCTGGCCCTGATGAGCGGGAGCCAGACTTGAGCAGGTGTGTTGAGCACACCTTGAGCACGCCACAGAGGGAAGAACCTCCCCAGACCCCAAAGTGGGCGGAGCCAGTGGATCCTGCGCCCACCCCCCAGAGGTCAAGGTGCAGGACAGGAAGTATAAAAGCCCAACCCAGAGCTCACTTGGGCGGCAGCTCCCGGAGAGGCCAGACGTCTGTGGCCTGGCTCTGGCTTGGGAGACCCTGGCAATCAACAGCTGACCCGAGGACTGGCTGGACCGGCCAATGCCTAATGCCAACCAGTGCACGGAGGAGCTGCCAAGCCTACCAGTCGCCGGCTACCCAGAAGAGCTGCCAAGCCTACCCCTCGGCCAGCTACCTGGAGGAACCCATGGTGCTGGAACCCACCGAGGACACCACCCTGACGTAGGTATCCTACGAGGGGGAGTCCAGAAGTAGCCCGGGGCAGCTGACCCTAGTCTGGCTGCAGCACTGCCAGACCAATGTCAGTGTGTTGCGGCCAGGATCCCCACTGACATAGCAGCGGGTCTTCGACTGCTGCTCGGGTCCTGGGCTGGGACGCAGTGGAGTGGGCCTGTGTCCCCACTGCCACCCACCTTGCGGGTAGCAGTCTCCCCCTCTCCCTGGTGGATCAAAGCCAGGAGCCTGGGGTTTGCTGTTGAACTATTTGCTCAGTCCTTGCCTGAGGGCCTGAGCTTCTGACTTTGTTTGTTTGTTTGCTGTCCCGCCCTGACCCAGGGCTCTGGCTTATATTGTACTGTTTGCAGGGCCCTGCCTGAAGGTCTGGGCCATAGACTGGGTATTCCCCAACCCAGCAGAGAGGGTTTAGCGAGGCGGTGTGGTGCCCCACCACCCCACAGAGGGACGAGCCCCAGCGAGTCCCCTTACAGGTATCAATGTGAGATTTCAAAAGGTTTCAGAGGAACAGCCGTGTTAGTCTGTATTCGCAAAAAGAAAAGGAGTACTTGTGGCACCTTAGAGACTAACCAATTTATTTGAGCATGAGCTTTCGTGAGCTACAGCTCACTTCACTTCAAAAGATAGCTACAGCACTCGACCCAAGGTTTAAGAACCTGAAGTGCCTTCCAAAATCTGACAGGGATGAAGTGTAGAGCATGCTTTCAGAAGTCTTAAAAGAGCAACACTCCAATGCGGAATCTACAGAAACTGAATCACCAAAAAAGAAAATCAACCTTCTGCTGGTGGCATCTGACTCAGATAATGAAACTGAACACCAGTCAGTCCGCACTGCTTTGGATTGTTATCAAGCAGAACTTGTCATCAGCATAGACTCATGTCCCCTGGAATGGTGATTGAAGCACAAAGAGATATATGAATCTTTAGCGCATCTGGCACGTAAATATCTTGCAATGCTGTCTACAATGGTGCCATGTGAACGCCTATTCTCACTTTCAGGTGACATTGTAAACAAGAAGTGGGCAGCATTATCTCCTGAAAATGTAACCAAACTTGTTTGTCTGAGCGATTGGCTGAACAAGAAGTAGGACTGAGCGGACCTGCAGGATCTAAAATTTTACAATGTTTTATTTTTGAATGCAGTTTTTTTTTAACTTAATTCTACATTTGTAAGTTCAACTTTCATGATAAAGACATTGCACTACAGTACTAGTATTAGGTGAATTGAAAAATACTATTTCTTTTGTTTTTTACAGTACAAATACTTGTAATCAAAAATAAATATAAAGTGAGCACTGTATGCTTTGTATTCTGTGTTGTAACTGAAATCAATATATTTGAAAATGTAGAAAACATCAAATATATTTAAATAAATGGTATTCTATTATTGTTTAACAGAGCAATTAATTGCGCAATTAATTTTTTTAATCACTTGAAAGCCCTAATAAAATTCATGCACTATATCCAATTGTCTTTCCTGCCCTTTGATCTTGTGGGGAGCCTTTCTGTGCTTCAGACCATAATTGCCATCTGGATAGAACTTCTTTCTTTCTATAATGCCTTTTTTGCACCTCAAAGTGTGAGGTGCAAAATAGGCATTACTGTGATCAAACTATTATAGTGAAACTCGCTCTGTTATTTCCATAATAATTCTGTGAGGAGCTTCCGTGCTGGGATGCATTCCATGGGAATTGAAAGAAACCATTCACAGATGGAAAATGTACTGAATCTATTGATGTGCTACTTTGTTATTGGTTTGATTGGGATTTTTTTTTTCAAAGTTGGTGGGGTGCACTTTGGGGACGAGAATAAAGGCATCATTAGTAGCAGAAAGTTTCACTTGATTGGAAGGAGAAGATTCTCTCAACACAGTGTTCTTTCAAAGGGGGTTGACTGAAAGGAATGGTGTAATGGCCCGAGCATCAGATTTGGAACATCTGAAGTTTATGCAACCACAGGTTTGATTCTTGGTAGAGCTGTGTCAGACCTTCAGCTTTCTGAGGTAGATGTAGGCTGGTGTCAATCCACATAGCTCCATTTACTTCAGCGATTGATCTATACCAGCTGAGGATCTGGCCCATAAAGTTCCATGCAGTTTATGGGTCTCTTGATATAAACCTGAAAATTTGAGGTCTTGTCTGCTCTATAGGGATCTTATAGATCCAGTTGAATTTATTTGTAAGAGTTGGGGTTTGTCTTTGTCTCTCTATTGCAGAAGGACTCCTTTGGTTTAGAAGGGTGCAGTGTAAATGTAACACTGTGGTAGAATTCTGTTGGATGGACATCCAAAGGAATACCTGAATATTTCATGGTGAACAGGTAAACACAGGACTAGACTTCAGATGCTTAGCTTAAAAAGCAGGGTTGTGATTGGCTTGCCTCTTTGGGGCTACTATTTGTGCTTGTGGATATTTGTTAAGTGGTGGTAACTGAAAATGTAGAGGCATTACAGTTTTCTAGACCTATGAAGGAAGAAACCAACCAAAATCCCCAAACTGAAGCTTATTGGTTTTCCAAAACAATTAATTTGAGGTGAAACAAAATAAAAACTGATTTGGCTTCATTCCAAAATTACCTTTTGAAAAATCAAATAAAAACCCCAAAACACCAAATGCTGTTTTCACACACACAAATGTGTTTTCAGTGATGCTTCCCCCTCCCCCTTTTTGTTAGGAAAGTTTTGTTTGGTCAAAAACTTCGAGCAGCTCTAGTCATTTGTATGGCACCATAGATGTGCGTAGCACTCTACCAGTGCAAAGGAACCCGAGGACTTTACACTCAACAAGGTAAACCCTACCATATACTGCTTGGGCACACAGCAGTGTCCCAGCACAAGCTTCTGACTACATTTTCTTAAGTGACTAATCCTTGGGATCTCTTTAGGCTGAATTGGGTCTTGGATTCTTTTCTCTCTGTTCTTCAGTCAGGATTGTGGCATCTTACAATCATCTAGTGCATGAGAGTTCAGATCATGGAGTTTATAATAATACCACCCTCCACACCTCTAGGGATCCAGTGTCCAGGCCATGTAAATACAAATGCTGATTTATTTAATGGTGAGGGGAATGGGTTAGCCCCAATGGCAAACAGCGCTCAACAAACTGCAATAGTACAAACTCCTCTCAGGGCCCAACCCAATGCCCACGGACATCACTGGGAGCCTTTTCCTGGAGTTCAGTGAGCTTTGGACCAGGCTCTCAATGCAATGATGCCTTATCTACTGGGAGATGGAGTGTGGCTGTACTGTAATCTCAGCTTTGGCCAGACTGGACTGACTACTCTCAGGAAGCACAAGCATGCCTCAGAGGGTGTGCAAACTGAAGAGTGCAGGTGGCACATCAGAGTCCCAACGACTTGCCTGCATATAACTATTGCTCTTGATCTGTCTCAGGAGTGCTTCAGAGCACGAAATGAACCTATTTGTGAGGCGCTGCACTGGCATTAGCTGCTGAAATAAACTGGTTTATTGAAATGGTTTAAGAGTGTCCTCAATCCATGCTAAAGTCTATGTGACCAGGCCTTCAGCTGCCATGGTGATGGCTGAGGGGAGGGGTGTATTTTACATCCAAAATATATCCCACACAATGTTAAGAGGCTCTCTGCAGGAGCACTGGTTCAAAGGAAGTTGTCACTAACTGAATTTGTTAGTCTCTAAGGTGCCACTAGTACTCCTTTTCTTTTTGCGGATACAGACTAACATGGCTGCTACTCTGATAACTGAATCTGGTGATTCTTCCATCATTTAGGAGTCCTCAATTACTGACCTGTTCCCTTTTTGCTTTAGCTTAGGAGATCTCAACAAGGTTGCTGCACAAAGTGCAATTGCTGCTTATAATAGAAAGCCTCTTGCAGTGATTCACATGAGTTTGTTGAACTCTCACTGGTGTAATAAATGGAATATCTGAGTGCCCCTTGGCAGTTGTTTGGATATCTACATTACCATTGCACTTGATGTATGTGACTTCCTAGAAACTTCCCCATCAGTCATTTCTTTAATGCCTTCTGACTTGCAAACCATAAGAGCTTTAATTTTAAAAGATTGGCTGCAGCTGAGGAAAAAAATTATGGCATTTCCCCTGAGTCCCTCGCGATTCCTCTTTGAGATTTACAGTGTATCCTGTCATTAAAAAAAAGAAAGATCCCAAAGCATGTTCACAGCCGTGAGTTAGAAGAGAGAAGGCAGAGAAAGCTCAAAGGAAAGAGAATGTGTCAAGCAGTGTTCGAAGATGCTGTTCATTCTGCATTTTTTCTCACTGATTATTTGGGAGCGGGGAAGGAGAAAAGAGGCAGAGGATGGATGGATGGATGGAAAGACAGTGGAGGAAGAACCTCAGAGTCATACCATCTTCCTGCTCCCATGATTGGGGAGGGGAAGGGGATTCTGTGGTTCCAGGCTAGGAGGTGGAGCCTTGTCTATCCTAGTGCTCCCACCATTGCTAACATGGATGGCTCTGAAGTGCCCAGAGTTTCCCAAAGGGATATTTCAGACCTACGTGTAAAGCCCTTTGCAGAAAATGTCCATCCAGCAACACCTTCTGTTTTAAACCAATGGGGATGCCACTCACCTGCTTTTAGGGATCACAGCTGTTGCTTGAAGGGCATGAGGTCTAGTCACCTGAGTAGGTATGTTGGGGGCTGGTCAGAACTGTACTTGGGTGGCTAGCCTGAGCCACACCCGTGGCTGCACCGCTATTTGTAGGCACTTGCTGGAGCAAAGCTAGCACAGGTATGTCTACCTGAGCTGGGAATGACATCTCCCTGTTGCTGTGGAGCCATACCAGTGTGGTCCTAGCCCATTTAGGATTTATGAACTCCAGGTTCCTCTTTGTCAGGCTCCTTTACAGCTTAAAGAAATGAACTGGCAGATATGGAATCAGAATTTATTTTTTTTATGTGAAAAAAATAACAAGGAGAACAGTATAGATCTCTAGCTTGGATCCTTCCATTCAAGTGTGGATGGACCTTTTCTTTGGAAATAGAAAAACTGAAAAATAATTAATCAATCAGCACCCATTTTCAAAAATGTTTAAGGACCTCAACTCTTCCCACCCACAAATCCCTGCTGTCATCAAATTCAGCCTGGAAATAAGGTACATATTTTTAACAATGAGGGTAATTAATCATTGGAACAATTTACCAAGGTTGTGGTGGAGTCTCCATCACTGACAATTTTTAAATCCAGATTGACATAAGAATGGCCATACTGGGTCACACCAAAGGTCCATCCAGCCTAGTATCCTGTCTTCCGACAGTGGCCAATGCCAGAGGGAATGAACAGAACAGGTAGTCATCAAGTGATCCATCCCCTGTTGCCCACTCCCAGCTTCTGGCAAACAGAAGCTAGGGACACCATCCCTGCCCATCTTGGCTAATAGCCATTGATGGACCTATCCACCATGAACTTATCTAGTTCTTTTTTTGAACCCTGTTACAGTCTGGGCCTTCACAATATCCTCTGGCAAGGAGTTCCACAGATTAACTATGTGTGGTCGGAAAAAATACTTCCTGTTGTTTGTTTTCAACCTGTTGCCTATTAATTTCATTTGATGACCCCTAGTTCTTCTGTTATGAGAAGGAGTAAATAACACTTTCTTATTTACTTTCTCCACACCAGTCATGATTTCATACACCTCTGTCATATCCCCCTTAGTCATCTCTTTTCCAAGCTGAAAAGTCCCAATTTTATTAATCTCTCCCCTCATGTGGTAGCCGTTCCATATCCCTAATAATTTTTGTTGCCCTTTTCTGAACCTTTTTCAATTCCAATATATCTTTTTTTAGATGGAGTGACTGCATCTTCACACAGTATTCCAGATGCAGGTATACCATGATTTTATATAGGTGCAATATAATATTTTCTGTCTTATCTGTCCCTTTCCTAATGATACCCAACATTCTGTTCGTTTTTTTGACTGCTGCTCTGCTCTAGGAATTATTGCGGGGGCAGCTCTGTGGCCTGTGCTGTGCAGGAGGTCAGATTAGATGATCACAGTTGTCCCTTCTGGCCCAGGAATCTATGAATCAAGGCCAACTCCCTGTTCTGTACTAGCTAGAGTCCTTAAGGGAGACATTTATTTCCTATTACTTCCATACAAAGGCCCTGCACTGAAATATTTTGCATACTTTTTCAGACCTGCAGGAAACATTAAGCACACACGAAAGTACAGCTCTGAAACCAGCCAGTTCAGAATCAGTAGGGGAATTGGTGGTCGCTTTTCTCACAACCATGATGAATAAATCCAGTAGATTGCCTCATTTTGCATAAATGCATCTTATTTCTAACTAATAATTAATACCAGCTGTTGAACCAACAGAGCTAATGGGCAGCCATGCCTTTGGATTTTGTAATATATTGAATGCTTGATCTCTTTACATGGATTTTTTTTCAATGTCTTTTATTTTAAAAAGAATAATCTTTTTACACACCTATTACCTAATTGCTGCAGGGGAACAACCATTAATGAGCCATTGTCTACCTACTGTAGACTGTAAAATACCATTTGATAATATAAAAAGGCATGTAAGTATTTAAAATAATTTTGTTACAAGTACAGATTTCACTGCCAAAATATGTTAACATATAGAATAACAGGCAGAGAGCGAATGTGGTCTAGTAGTTAAACCAGGACTCCTCCGGTCTGATCCTGCAAACACGCATACACATGAGTAACTTTATTCATGCAGACAATCCCATTTGCTTTAATGGGACTGCCGACATGAATGCAATTACTCATGGGCATAGGTGTTTGCAGGACTGGGCCTCTGGGTTATATTCTCATCCCTGGCCTGGCCCTTTTCCTGACAGCAGCAGGAAGTGTGATTGTAACTTGGGTAGACATACCCTGCGCTAGTGCAGCTAATAATAGTTGTGGCATCAAAGGCATCAGCGTGGGCTGTCCGAGCACGCCAGGAACCCTGGAGACATATTGCATTCCTAGACTGTCCTGAAGCCCCATGCTGCTGTGTCTTCACTGCTATTAGCTGTGCTAACACAGGTATGTCTACCTGTGCTGCAGTCACACTTCGGATTGCAGTGTAGACATACCCATAGTCACTGAAAGCCAAATTTCTAAAAGTGGCCGCTAATTTTGGATGCTGGGTTTGGATCCCACGGATTTAAAGTGGATAGCCGCAGATTTGCAGGGCTCTACTTTTGAGCATCAGGTCTTGAAGAAGAGCTCTGTGTAGTGCGAAAGTTTGTCTCTCTTACCAATAGATTTTGGTCCAATAAAAGATACTACTTCACCCACTTTGCCTCTCTGAGCATCTTTTGACATTTTTGCTGGTAACCTTTGTTAAATGGGCATACTGATACCGACAGCTGCTTAGGGGCATTGTGAAGCTAAAGTGCAGTAAGGTCTATGGATGAAAAGCACTTATCAGTTTTAAGTATTTGTATGCATTAATTGACCTTTGTAGTGTGCTTGGCGCGCTCTGGCTGGCAGACCCTATAGACAGGTCAAGTGTTATATTTCATGTGGATGTAGTTTGAAAAAGCACACACGCTTGTAACACATTTGTAGAAAATCATTTGAGATGGGGAGATGTTTTAGGTTCATATTTTCCCTAATACTTTTTTTTTTTTTTAAATGAAAATTGTTTCCAATCCAGTCCAGGATGTTACACTTAACTCATTTTTGAGATTACTTAGATACAGTTTCTACAACCCAGTACAGAGGGTGATTGAGACTATAAAGCAAAGCCTTAAAACCACTGGATTTTTCTGCCTACTGGAATTCCACAATGAACCATTTTATACCCAAGGAATTTAAGAAGAAAAAGCCTGGACATCCTTTTCCTTCCTACAGCAGCTGTTTTCACTTTGTATTTTAATGAGTGGGCTGAACTAAAGCCATCGGGGAAGGGTTTCCCCCTCTGGCACCCCCACGTAAAAGGCTTTGCTAGTGTGTCATGCTTTTTGCCTGTGTGAAATGAGTAAATACCTCTAGCTGGACAGTTCAAAGAAAGGGCTTCATCATGTTCTTGGCTGGTTAAGTTCTTTGGTACAAGCTTTTTTTGATTTCCCTGGATTTCAGTCTGATGTGCGTTTAGCCTCACAAAGTGAGTATTTAAACTTCTGAAAATTTAAAATCTTTGCAGTCGTCTTTTTTTAGGTTTTTCAGCATAAATAATTTTGGAGTCTCTGTTGATTTTGGAGGTAGATTCTGTTTGAACTACTGCATTATGTTCCCTGTAAACATCTTTTCTGTATGATTTATAATCCTGATCCATCTTTGTAAAGTGCTTTGAGATCTTGGTTTGAAAGGATCTATATAAATGCAGTGTTGTCATTGTGCGGGAAATATAGTGGAATATGTTGATTTTTCTTTACATTGTAAACACTAAAAGTGATATATTAAGCATTATTGACCTTGTTTCCAAAGGGAATAGACTTTAAAAGTTAAGCTCTACCTTCTGTTAGATTGTTTCTGACTGTGCTGAGTGATTTTTATCCTGTATGTGTTGATCACTTGTCTAATCAGTCTGTCTTATATGTGCTGAGAGCCACTGCTTTTTGGATTTTAATTCAACTTTATAGCAACCAGAAAATTTCCTATTCCTTTAAGTACTTTCTGATGCTAAACAGAACTGAGAAAATGGTGAAAGTGGTGTTCCTTTTTGCTGGTTTTCCTTCAGTGCTAGATTGCATTCGCTAAACTCAGCAAATAGCAGAATTCCCCCATGAATACTGGGAAGCAGCCCAAAAAAAATTAAAAAAAAAAATCTACTGTTACGTTTTGCTGGAGGATTCTTGTAGCAGGTTGTTGGTTTTTTGTTGTTGTTGTTTTGTTTTGTTATTTTAATGGTCTGCTGAAATACTTTGTTAGAACTACATTCCTGGCTGGTGCCATTCTCAAGGAGGCAGCTCTGTTAAATTTCCCTAAGTGAACCTCCACAAATCAAAAGTACAACAGATCCTCTCTTGTATGTAACTGCAAATGCAAGTTAATTATTAGCAATAGAAGGGAAACCTTACTATTTACAAGCTAGATAACAGCATTTGCCTCTGAAGAATATTGTACAACACAGGGAAGCAAGAGGAGCTCAATTTGTAGCCATTTAAGTCATTTGTTTTTCAAATGTTTTGCTAAAGTTACTGTCCCAAGTTGATAGAAAATAGCAGCTGAAACCAAATCAGGAATCCAAACATCCTTGAACATCAAATCTGGTTCTGAACTTCACAGCTGTACCCTGAATCATAGAATATCAGGGTTGGAAGGGACCTCAGGAGGTTATCTAGTCCAACCCCCTGCTCAAACCAGGACCAATCCCCAATTTTTGCCCCAGATCCCTAAATGGCCGCCTCAAGGATTGAACTCACAATCCTGGGTTTAGCAGGCCAATGCTCAAACCACTGAGCTATCCCTCCCCCTGATGGCAAGACCCAGCTTGGTGGTTCACATCTATTACTCATAGCAGGGTTAAGTTATTTAAAGAGTATTAAGGCTAGATTCTGCTCTTGGTTACATCCTGAGTAATTCCTCTGAATTCAGTGATTCCAGATTCAGTGATTTACACCCACGTGACTGAGCAGATTTTTGACTCTTCAGGTTTAAAATCATATATGTGGCTTGTGTTTAATACTTTCATTGACTCCGAAATTAGAACTCTGGGCTGGATCCTCAGCCCTGTTCTGCTTGTCTTGCGCTGCTCTGCCAACAGAAAGCCGCTGGCAGCCCGGTGGACCTGCCAAAGTAAGATTTCCCCATCTTTGGCTGGCATAGAGTGCACATGTCCAGCTCTAATCCAACGCTTCCCAGCTCCTAGTCTACAGGAGACATGACCATGCTGACCTTGCAGTCCAGGAATTCTCAGCTGCTGGAATAGCTCCTTGGGATCATAGGCCCCATGTATCACACAGAGCGGCCCGGAGGCTGCTCTAAGTCTTTGTCTTCACTAGGAAAAAATAAAAGTGATCTTCACTTGGTTATCTAGCTGAAAGTAACAGGAGGTAGTTTGTTATTTTCATGCAAGTTAGCTGGTCAGGTTAAACCCCAGGTACGCCCTATAGGCTTTAATGTAACGTACTAACTCATGTGGAAACTACAAACTACTTCAATCTTCACTGGGATTTTACCATGAGTTAAGAGCATGTCTTTTTTTGTAGTGAAGACAAGGCTTAAGTTACACTGGCTCAAGGATCAAATAGCTGCAAAAGTGGCTAAAAGCGCCTTTGCATTCATGACAGGTTTCAGAGTAACAGCCGTGTTAGTCTGTATTTGCAAAAAGAAAAGGAGTACTTGTGGCACCTTAGAGACTAACCAATTTATTTGAGCATAAGCTTTCGTGAGCTACAGCTCACTTCATCGGATGCATGTGATCTGGATTGCCGCTAAGGATCTCGCCATGTGTGTTTCATGACTGCCTTTGCTCTAAATGTTTCCATTAGGTATCTGTAATATACACAATTTCCATTCTTAAATCAGTAAAAGCTTATTTTCTGTTGTTATTTATCATTGAAAATATCTCATGAGCTAACTGGTTCTAAATGAAGAGGAATCCCCCTCTGAGGGCTTTATTGGGTGCATGTGCCTGAGGAGACACTCGACTGTTTTTCTAACCACTGAGTTAGAAAAGTGACAAAAGTTAGGCAATGTGACAAGATTATTTGGTACCTAGTGCTCTGAGCCTCAGTTTCCTCTCAAAAGGGTGGATTCCAGAACTGCTAGATGATTTGGCCACAGGCCTCCCTCCCTGGCATAAACAGAAAGTTCAAGAAAACAAAGTCTTTTCACCTTCACTCAGTGTGTCCTTGTTAGCCCTCATCCAGGGCTCCCCTGTTACCCTGTATCAGGGCTTGACAAGTCCACTTGATCCCTTTTTCAGGGCTCCTCTATCATTCAAGTCTCAAGACTTCAGTTGTCAGCTCTCTCTGGGCAGGGGACCTCTGTCAGTCCCACTCCAGCTCTGTGGCAAGACCTCCCACAGCTCTTTCCTAGCTGCTGGTCTGGCCTCAGCTGTTTCTGGCTGTTTTCTAGGCCTTCTCCCCAGACTTCCCACCACATTTTGCCATCCACCTGGCTCTTCTGCAGGGGATCCTTCCAGTCCTTGCAGAATCCCTCCTCCATGACTGTACATGCTCCCTCTTATAGATGACATCACCCAGGGGCTGCTGTCATGTCATGCCCAAACCCATCACCTGGGAGGCAGATAACTAGGCGCACACGGGGCTGAGCCCAGCCTCCTTAACGGGCCAGCCCACCCTGTGACAAGGAGGAAGGATAGCTGTGTGGCTAAGGCACTGGACTGGAACTCTGGGTTTATTTCCCAGCTTTGCCACAGACTTCCTGTCTGACCTCAGGCAAGTCATGTCATCTCTCTGTGCCTCGGTTCCCCATCAGTAAAACGGGTACTAACCCTTCCTCTGTCTGCCTGGTCTGGGTAGACTGTAAATGGCTCAGGGCCAGGACTATCTCTTACTATGTGTTTATACAGCCCTAGCACAATGGAGCCCCAGACTTGAGGAGCCTCTAGGGGCTGCTGTGAGATTAATAATAATAATAATTAATAAAGATCAGTTTTTCAGGGTTTTTATATCCTCTTGTGTGGGAGCGTAGATTTTTTTTTTTTAAAGGTAAACAGCAATGGAGATAAATACAGATTTATGTGCCCTACTAAGCAGGCTGGAGTAATATTTAGCACATGACTAAGTTTTAACTTACCTGAACACTTATTTGTAGATCCCATTAAAATCAGCTGGTTCCATCTGGATTCTTTAAAGACTCCCCAAAGCCCAGAATCCAGGGATGTCCTACAACACAAGAAATCCCATCCAGTCCCTGACTTGGTTGGGATCAGACTTCCAAGAATTATGCATAGGAATCTGTCATAACGCTAGAAGGACTTAGTAGGCTTTCATGAAGTTTAAATAGGCCTCTGAAGCCTATTTCTATGACAAATCAAAACCCTCTCAGGTTGCTGCCTTAGGATCCAAACCTGTGCTCACTGCAATGCTGAAGTCACCTTTGTTGTCTGTTTAAAAATTCTTTGAATGCTTACGTCAATTTCAGTGTCCTGATCTTTTCTGTGTGACGTAATAATCATTTCCATGACAATCAACTGTACTGGCAGAAAAAAGATTGATGTAGAATGAAGAAAAATAAAGAAGTAGCAGCAAATCAGTGGTGTTCTACGTGGTAAGAAGAGGAGGCGCAGTCAAATAGAAAATATGGTCTATTATATGTATAAGTGTTTGAAAATGGGATGTTCTCCAGGATTCACCTACACAGATAAGGGTGCAAGATCAGGGCCATAGTTTGGGTTTACACTGGTGTAACTAAAATCGGGCGTAATTCCATTTGAAGTCAGCAGAGTTACTCTGGATTGACGCTGGAGTAAATAAGGGTGGTATCTGGCCACAGTGCTGATAGCTGATGTTCCTGGGGCTATAGGGTTTGTGGTTTGGGTCTCAAAGATGCTTGAAAAGTGCTTGTATGGTTAGATCAGAATAGATTTAGTCTGATACTGTCAAAGTGGCATCAGGGAGTTAGGTGCTCAGCTCCCATTGAAATGCAGTAATAATCAATGCCTAACTCTTATCTAGCACATTTCATCAGCAGATCTCGATGTGCTTTACAAAGGAGGTCAGTATTGTTATCCCCATTCTACAGATAGGGAAACTCAGTCACAGAGTGGGGAAGTGACTTGCCCAGGTCAACCAGCAGGTCCGTGGCAGCAGTGGCAGTGGAACCAGGGGGTAAGGGGTTCTAGCACCCTGCAATGAAAACACTGTGGGGGCAGATCTAGGTTTCCATCCCTTCAATGTTTTCTGCAGTGTGAGGAGGACCCAGATATGTTCCCCCTGCACACATGGGGGGGAAGGAGGGGAGAGACAAGAACGGGATCCAGAGAAGGGCTGGAGCAGCCACCCCAGTGCACAAGATCGGGCTGGCCACGAGGGAGCGGATAGGGGTCCCCAATGCAGCTTGGTTCTGCCTTTAAGCCACCTGGATCCTAATGGAGACACCCACCACAGGGGAGAAGGAGGAGCATATACACTAGCTGCTGAGGCGGGGTGGAGAATGGGACAGGGTACTGGCACCTGGATGGGGGAAGGGAGGCATTGGTGTACAGGATGCCAGCTGCCAAGGAGGAGCTGGGGGAGCACAGGGCACAGGCCACCAGCTGCCCAGGAACTATCGTAGGAATGACTGTGGGAACTACCGGGCTGCCCCTTCCCAGCCAGGAGCTGGTTGTCCTCCCCAACTCTGTCATACTTGCTCCCCTCACTCCCCTGCTATCCCTTTGCCTCCCATGCACAGGGAGCTTCCACCCCCAAACTGGCTGAGCCAGGAATAGAAGCCAGGTCTCCCGCGTCCCAGCCCAGTGCTCCATCCTGTAGGTCAGTCCTGCCCATAGGCTACTTTGAAAATCCCCAGCCTTAGAGAATTATCATTAGAAAGGAAACACCATCTTACATCACGTTCATTTGCAATGCTTCTCACTGCCAACAGGATTTGGGGATATATTAAAGGGTTTTCAATCCAATCCTCACCAGCAAGGTTGATTTTTACATGGGCTCCAGACAATTATTTCATTAGTAAATCTGTGTATAGCTGAATTAAAAAATACATAATTCCATTGATATTTTGTTCTGTCTAAGACAGCTTGTTTAAATACTTTACTAGTATAATCAAGAATAGGAAACTGACCCTGTTTAGTCCCACATGTTTGCACTGGAGACAGCAGGTGATGTCATGTCCTTGTTGAAGTTCCCACACAATATTTAATACATCCTGGATCTTTCCTCAAAGTGTTGTTTACTCTAAAACGTCTGCTTTTCATAGGGAAGAGGAAACCTGCCATAAATGTTCTCCCCAAAAAGGCATGTGCTTTAAGAGAGGAGTGTGACTTTAAAATCTAGTAGGGCTTTTCATGTGATCAGCTACTTCTATAAATGGGAATAGATCAGTGTCCCACACACACTGAGGCTGAGGGTTTGTAAACAATAAACTATCCAAAAATACCATGGGTTTTGGCAGGGGTGGAACATTTTGCAGGAAGTTCATCTGTAGATTACATACAAGGCTACCACTTTAAAAGGCTTTTTAATAAGATCAAAAAGTTTCCCACATTTTTTAGTGTGATAATTTGTATTCTCACTGCTTTTGTACATGTTGGATATGATTTAAGTTTATGGACTTGTCTAAAGAACCAGAATCCCCTGCTGCATACCCATGGCAGTTCATCTATAACACCAAGGGGAGCAAGGGGGGCGGTTTTCTAGAGAGCAGTTTAAAATGCTTTTCTTTTCTATTTGCCAAGTTTTTATTCTCAGTAGAATTTAATGACTCAAGTCTTGAAAAACTTCCATACATGGTTAAAGTGTAACCACTGCTGGGGGTTTATTTATTTAAACGATAGAGTTTCAGACAAACTCGGGTGGCTTTCTTCAATAGCCTCTCAGTTCTCTTCTGCAAGTTGGTACTAAATGTATTCACAGACAAGCCACTCCCAAACACCATGAGGGTGGAAGCTAATCAAAGTAAGTGATGTCTGTATGTGGTGATTATAACATGCTCAGATCTGCTATGCTGATTAGACAGACAGAAGCCAACCTAGACAGAAGCCAACCTCCCACAATGCTCAAGTCAGGGAAAGCCAGAAAGATGAGCACATCTCTAGCTGTAGTTTCTTGGGGCTTCAACCTTCTCACTATTCTCCCATGGCTTCCCAGGCCAGACCTGTCTTTTCCCCATGCTTCACTGCTGTCTCTCTACTCACCAGTTGGTGCAATAACTGGGGTAATATCATTGACTTTGTATGTTGGCCCCAGTTGGCTTGCAGTTGTATCCATTTATCTGTTTACAACAACTTAGTGTATACAGCACTTATTACTGACCATGTTAGTATGAAAAGTCAGCAGAAGTTTCTAAGCCCTTGCTGTCTCATGGCTTAATGTATCTTGACGTTTATATGTAAACAATCCTGTAAAACAATTTACAAATTCACATGCAGTTGGCAGAGCCCTGATACTAGCAAGTAACTTCTAAACACTTAGGGGAGGTATTGTGGTTGAGAGCTTGTTAATATTAGGCAGGGACTCCTGAACTCTAATGAGGAGTACTTGTGGCACCTTAGAGACTAACACATTTATTTGAGCAAAAGCTTTCGTGGGCTAAAACCCACTTCATCGGATGCCTGCAGTAGGAATATATATGTATACACAGAAAACATGAAAAAATGGGTGTTGCCATATACACTATAACGAGAGTGATCAATTAAGGTGAGCTATTATCAGCGGGAGAAAAAAACCTTTTGTAGTGATAATCAGGATGGCCCATTTCCAACAGTTGACAAGAAGGTGAGGGTAACAATAGGGGGGGAAAATAAGCATGGGGAAATAGTTTTACCTTGTGTAATGACCCATCCACTCCCAGTCTTTATTCAAGTCTAATTTAATGGTGTCCAGTTAAGTCACTTAATCCAGCTGTTCAGGGAGGCTAGCCCCGGCCCCTCCCCTTGTGCCCAAGGCCATGCCTCTCCCCTCCCCCTTCCCTTTTGCACCCCTCCTCTGCAGGAGCCAAGAGCACCCCAGCCATGGCCCCCAGCATCGGACGGTCAGGTGGCTACCCCCAGCTCTAATGCGCTGGGCGGCCAGCCCCAGAGTGCAGGGCGGTGGAGTCTGAGTGCTGGGCGGGTGGCGCGGCCCTAGCACCAGCCACCCTGAGTCCCTGTGAGAGACAGGCCAGCCCCAGCTCCAGCTGGTCTTGGCCAGGGCAGAGCGCCGATAACTGCAGGAGGGGACCTGGGGGTGGAGTGTGGGAGGTTGCCAGGCTGTTTGGGGAGGCACAGCCTCCCGCTGCCTATGATAGCCACCGCCCATACACTTAACCACTCTGGATGGGATTTTCTACAGCACACAGCATGGACCAAACTCTGCTCCCACTGAAATCAGTGGAGGTCTAATTCTTATTTACACTCAGGCCACTAAAGGAGCCTTAAGATTGGATCCTTTACACTGCCAGACTGGAATTAAGGAGCCTCCGTTCAAATGAGAACCGGGCCCTGGGAGTTTTACTTCTGACTTCAGTGGGACCAGTTGGTTACAACTCTGGACGTTTGTGTCTGTTTCCCAATCTATAAAATGGAGCAAATAATGCCTGCCTACCTCATACAGCTGTGGTGAGGATTAATGAATTTTTGTTCAGCCCTTTGACAATATCCAGTGCTATGTAAATGCCTGTTCACGTCATTCACTTGGACTAATTTATGAGCTGTTCAGTGAAGAATTCATAAGATATTTTATAACTCTCTGAGGAACTGTACCAATGGAATGATTTACTTTTATTAATCATACACAAGTATTGAAGATTAATATAGGAACCCAACATGCCATGCATATTGCTGAAGTGCTAGACTGCATCATTCTGAGTGATATCCTGTCTTATGTTAACCATACTATAGATCACAAGACTATTAGTGAGAGCCAATTACATTCTGTCATAACATTATAACAATCTACCAATTGCCCATGGCATTTCGTAACGGATCCTTGTTAAAGTTCACAAGGATATAACTCTCTAACTGCCACATGCATTTTGCAGATTGATAATGGAGCATTTTGTTACAGAAATTAACTGCCTTTCCCCCGTACTGTTGGTAGACTGAAGCTTAAATTAATACTCTGCCATGTACCTCGGGTAATGTTTCTCAATTTGCATTCATGTGTTGGCAGAAGTAAATAAAAATATATTTTAAGACTTTCTTGTTATTTGATCAGAGACAGTTGTTTGATAAATAAAGAGGCCACTATATTGGTGTAGATTAATATAGTTATGGTCTCCTCATAAACAAACCTGCTAACAGATGGCCTGATTCTTTTCTCAGAGGAGTAGTCCTTACTCACCCAAGCAGTGCCATTGATGTTAATGGGATTATGCATGGAAGGGCTGTTTGCTTGGGTACAAGCTTGCGAGATCAGGTTGTAAACAAGTGACACAGCATAGCCATTCTTTTCTTTGTGTGTGTCAGGGCAGGGCTGCAGGTGAGGGAGGCCAGTAGGGTTGGGTTATCTTGAAGCACAGAACGTGCATATCTTCTGATATTTCAGTGGGTCAACAACTGTGGCACAAAAGTAACATTGATCTAAAATGTAGCTTGAGGAAATGTCTTATTTCGTTTGTACTCTGTTCAAATCATAGGCAGAGCTAGGATCAATAAAGATACATAAATCTTTCCTGAACTTAATCTCTATTTCCTTCTTTGCGGCATATTCCATCTCTATTAACACTGGAATAAACAGGATCCACTAGAGTAGATTAAATACAGCTAATAACATTGACTGTTTGTGGACAGCAATACAGTAAGAAAAGACCACAGTGGTTTGACAACTTGGGAGCAGTAAAACAGGTTGGAATTGAGTAATTCAGCACTTTTCCAATAAATGTGTAGAGTTCTAAATTACTCCAGCACAGAGAACTCCTGTGCAAACTCTGACTTGCCATGCAGCCTGTCTGAAAGTATCTCCTATTAAAGGCATTACATTTGATCCACAATAATATTTTAAAGTTAATATCATTCTTCAGGTCCAAACTACAGAGCACCAATGAAGTGCAGCCACCTCGTGGGACTGAAGGTAGTGGTCACCATGATGCAAGGCAATCATGGGAGGGAAATTTCATGTAAGGGCAAACCCCTCCTCTTCTGAAAGGGCCATGGGATCTTTAATGTCTAAACAGACAAGGATGCTGGGTTTCCAGAGTCTCATTTGAAGACTCACACAGTAACCTATGTGGAACACAGTGTGTATGTCTTGGGGTGATGAAGGGCTGAATCAACTTTGCTGGACTTTGATGCTCTGATTTCAGGGAGTTTGGTGTTCCAAACTTAATGTTCAGACCATTGAGCCGTCCCCTCTGGCTTTTTATTCATATTGCTTCTGCCAAATGTTCTGCACTAACCTTGTCTTTGCGATAAATACTGCAGTGCTTGGAATCTGGACTTGGCTTCTTCATCTGTTGTAGTTACAACAAACATGGTCAAATTGTATCCAAACAACTTCTTATTTTAAAAACCACAACCATTTGTCATCCATGTTTGTGTGTCCACACTGATGCTACCTAACTGCATGTGCATCAGTACATATGGGGGGGAATCTATTCCATTCTGCCTCTGCAGAGGGTAAAGCATCTGCAGGACAATTCACGGAACAAGCACTCCGGGAAGGCCAATTACAAATTGAGGTGGGAAGGAGGAGGGCTGGCAAACTCCATAGATAGACAGGAACTCCTGATCATGTTTAAGTGTTATGACCTGGTTACAGAATGACAACCATTTGACAGCCTAGGTTGTGATCCATGGTTATTTGCCATGGTTACTAACAGTGAATCAGCAATGTTGGGTGTGGATAGACCCATATTTAGTCTGTCACTGATTCAGAGTCATAATGTAGACAATCCCATAGCGTGTGTTAATTTGCCATCCACATTTTGCAAAATCTCTATGGGAAAACCTAGATGCCATTGAGAACTGCTGAGTCACGGTACTGGTGGGAAGAAGGCAGGAAATATACTGGGTCATAAAAATAAAATAAAACCTGCAGCTGGCAGCAAATTCCAATTTTTTTAAAACATTGATAAGCCAAGAGTCTCATGCCATAAACATTTCAGGTCCACAATACGTAACGTTGTCATTGAGAGACAAACTTGTAAATCAAATTTGGCAGTTCTAGTCTGAGAATTTGTCATTTGGAACTAGGACAGCATGTTGGCTTGTTCATTGATAGTTTTGGAGGGGAATTGAGGGGGTTAGATTAAAACAATTCTGATTCTGGGCGTCCTACATTTATATAGGCCACAGTTTTTGACAGTCAATGGGAGTTAGGCACCTAGCTCCCCCAGGTCCCTTTTACAATCCTAGCTATGCCTTCCAACATAAAGGTTCTGCAAGGACTTTATAAACTATCCACAGTCTACAAGCATCATTTCATCCACCACTAAAATGCAGCCCCCTCTGGGGCAAAACACAGCTGCTGTTTTAGGACGTGGTATATAGCTCAATGTTATCAATGGACAGACACCCGTTTACTTCAATGGGCTTTGGCTCTGGCCCTAACAGTGCAAAGCAAACAATACATTACAGTTTCTAGGACAGGAAGCCAAGAAAATTTTTGCGGAGTGAAACTTCCAGGGGGAATTATCTTAGACAGAATAATTAGCCATTATGGGATTTGGACTTAACCCTTATGAGTATAGTTGTTCAAGATATGAAGGGAGAATCTCTCTGATAAGAGGTCAGTGGAGCTCCATCAAGGATGGGATCTGAAAGACTGACAGGTGAAGTCTGAGCTTGTCAATAAGGGAGAGCGAGTTGGATGATGAGAGAGCAGTATATTTCCCTAAGGCTGTACCTGTCGAGATTAAGTTTGACTGAGTCTGTACTAGACTTTGGCTTAAACTTTCATAAATGGCAAAGTGACTTAGGAGCCAAAGCCCCATTTTCAAGTGACTTAGACACTTGGAGCCAATGTCTCAATTAAAGTCCCCAAGGCACTTTTGAAAATGTTACCCTTGTGGCTGAAGTTCCCCACCATTGCTAACGCTGGGTCCATCAGTGATGGCACCACTGGGAGCACTAGTGTAGAGAAGGGCATTGCTGGCCACCAGCATTTTAACCACCACATCATCTAGACCTGCTCTGCTCAGGGTAGGTGACAGGCTGGGTAAAATGCTGGCAGTTGGCCAACGGTAGCACTGCCACCATGGCTAGCACAGTGGAGCTGAGTCGGGGGTAGCCAACGTGGGAAACTTTGAGAAGAAAAAATGGTGTGTAAACACCGTCTGTGTGGTTCTGATGTGACTCCTCTCCACCCCCAGTGTCTGTCCTAATAAAACCTTTATTAAAAAAACAGATCCTTGTAGTTTGAGATTCCTAGGGCTGGCAAAGACCAAGATGGGGAATCTTTATGGAGTTCTTGGTGGAAAGGTAATGCCCAGAGAAGCCTGACCTGTATGAACCAGGTTCACATTAGATGTAGTTTCAATATATAAATGAGGAAATTGCCAATGCATTTCAGAAACTCCCTGGTTGATTTGCATTTCCTACAGCGTGTTTCCCAGAAGATATCCAGCTGACAGAAGACCTGTCTTGGGATGTTGCTATTCATTTTTGTGATAAATTCCTGTTTAATCCATCTCTTTCTTTGCTGCGGTTCCAAGCTCTGTAGCAGATGCTAGTTATGACTTTTGAAGGTCTCTACAATTAACCCAAAACCTCTCCATTCATATTGAGAAATCTCCTTTATTGTTGTGGTTGTTATTGCGCCTCTAGGCCACAAGTGGCTTGATTCTCACCATGCTAGCACTGAGTAGACGTAGACTAACTGGTTAGTTTGTGGCCCAAAGACCTTACAATCTTGTCCATAAATAATATTTTAGAACATTACTAAGAGAAGTGTCTCTACGTGCTATTCCCCTTCTCCCTCTCCCCCCCATCCTTATTCTGCTGTCAGATTGGTATTTTTCTAGATGCTGGTTTGGTACCTAAATGTTTAACATGACAAGGAAGAACGAGATGTTTTTCATTTTCGGTTGTTCTTCGTAGATCTTGATTCCATGAAATGACTGTTGCTCCAATTTGACAAAATACTTAAGCATGTACTTAAAGTTAAGCATGTGCTTAAATACTTCGCTTAATAGAGATGGACTTAAGCATGTACTTATGTGCTTTGTTGAATCAGCATCTCTCTTTCTCTCTAAGGCCCAGGTCCTACAAACACTTACGTGCTTAAATTTATACCCCTGGGTATTCCCATTTACTTCAATGGAACTACTCATGTACATAGAGTGAAGCATGGGCCTAAGCGATTTGCAGGATTGAAGGCTAACTTTGTCATTTTCAAAAGAAGCATGCTTACCTGTGGAAAAGAGGGCAATTACTTACCTGCATCTGGGGGTTAGCAAATGCTGCAGAGAGACCCAGTTTTCTGCCTCTCCACCAGAGTTGGAATTCTGTGTTTATTCATTTGGTTGAAAAAGAAAGTGATTGTGACGTGCCGTGATGTGCTATCTCTTTCTTTTCCTTTAGTGCAGGTTAAGGTGTCAGATTGATTGCCTGGGAGACTGAAGTCCTTGAGTCCCTGGTTCCATACAGGAGGCGGCAGTTCCAGCTTCCGCACAGTCCTCTTCCCACATGGCAGCTTCACCCTGGCATAGCCTTTTCTAAGGAAGTTGTCTCTGTGTCTCAGGCCCTGATATCTCTGCCAATTTAGGGAGCGGTTTTGATGGAAAACGTTTTTTATGTGCGTGTGGCTTGGATCCTTTTCCACAGGAAATTGGACTGAAATAACTCATTTCATGTGGGACACCAAACAGCCATTACCTGGGGACGACTCTCGATTATTCCTGGACTAGGTTCAAGCTAATGATTTAGTGGAGTGGTGACTTTACCCAGTCCCTTTATCATGCTGTGTCATGCACACTTCTCTAGGCACGTTCAGAAAGTGCCTTAGTTTGAAGGGCATTTAACCATTACTCTCTCAGCATGTTAATCAGCTTCTAGGATCCAGATTGTAGACACGAAACCCAAAGCTGTGTTGGGTCCATAGAAAAACAGAGCCCCTGGAGAGTTCACTAACTATACAGAATTCCTCTTCTTACCAAAGGTGGCAGCCGGCATGGTCTAGTGGTTAGAGTAAATGACTGAGAGCTGGGTTCAACTCAAAGCTCTGCCAATGAATTGCCATGAGACTTTTGGACAAGTCGCTGCAATTCCTCCTGCCTCAGTTTCTCCATCAATAAAATGGGGACAACACTCACATATTTCACAATAACAGATCCTGAGCTGGCCAGTGCTCCAGAAATGCAAAGTCTCACTATTATCATCAGCTTCGCACTTAGCTTCATCATGAGAAACACAGATGGTTTGTTAGTGCTAACAAGACTTGTCCTTTGATGCAGTCAGAGACTTGCCATTTGCATTGGCGTAGTTTCCATGTGCCATGATGGTCTATTTTGGAGCTTCTTCTCATTATTTAGGACTGGCTTATATTACTTTATTTCTGTAGATACTTCCATCAGAAACCAATTCCAGAAGTGGTGGCTTGGCAGTAAATCAGGGTGAAATACTCCAGCTTTCACAGAGACTAAATAAGGCTTAAGAATTTTGGTTCTGATGTTTCCTCTTCACCTTACTTATCATGCTGGCATTGCTGGGGATTGATGCAAGACCACTGTTATGGATGTTCATCAGCATCCCATACAGACAGTAAGTGGTGTTAGCAATGTTTAAAATAAAAAGTGACTTGTTGATGCAAGAGACAGGAGTTTGGGGTTGCTAAGTCTAATTTGTTTGGGAAAATCTATTAAGATGTCAAGTAGTCCCTACGGTAAACAGCATTCTGATTCTCCCAGTTGAGTAGACATTTAGCACTGGCAGCTTGCTCTGTAGGTAATGGTGCATTCAGCTTCCACAGCTATTCTAACAGATCTCTCTATCTACTTATGGGTTGCTGCTAATAATTTGCATGGCAATTCAGACTAATTGCCAACAGCACTGTCACCTGTCACTAGCAATTCATAGTCAAATGCTGCCTCTCCACGCAATAATTATCCATGTTAAAAGATGTTTCCATAACATACTGTGCTCAGTAAGGACAGGTTTCAGAGTAGCAGCCGTGTTAGTCTGTATCTGCAAAAAGAAAAGGAGGACTTGTGGCACCTTAGAGACTAATCAATTTATTTGAGCATAAGCTTTCGTGAGCTACAGCTCACTTCAGTGGATCAGTAAACAACACTCCTGTACTGACATTCTCCTTCTGCTTTCTAAAGAATGTTGATGAGAACCAGCTTGGCTTCAGGCAGGCTACCCCCAGCCCGTACTGCAGTGCACAGAGTAGGGGTGAGTGCCACAATCTCCTCCACTGCCTCACAGGAGCCAGGGCAAGCACACCCCTACACTCAAGGGAGTGCCACACAGCTGCTATATGCATCCACAGGGGCGCAAGCCACCCCAAAAGGGACAGAGCATTGGCTCCCAATGCACACCAGCCCACAGAGTTAGGGGGAGCAGGCTATGCCATCCCAAGTGATGGTGCAATGAGGGCACTGGCCTGGTGATTTGGGGAGCTTGGGGGAACTGAGCCCTCTGTTCCCCTACTGGGGCAGCGCAGCTTCACTCCCACCCCCGTCCCGCATGGCAATATGCCACAATCTCTAATTCCTCAGATCTCACTGCACCAGAGTCTCACTTTATGGAAATGACTGTTTGATTTCCAGCAGTTGAGTCAGTAAATAACATGACTTGGCACCTTGGCATTGCCCTCCATTCAGGGCTTTCCCTGTGAGGGAGGAAAGTAGGATTAGTCCCATTTTACTGTGGGGAAACCGAGGCATCAAGAGTTAAGTGACTTGGCCGTGGTGTCACAGGGAATCTGTGGCAGAGCTGGGGTAACTTCCAATCTGATGCCTTAATCACATCATTCCTTTCTGTTTTACTTCCATTGTTTTCAAGTGAAAATCAAAGCACTTTATCATTTTGAGAAGAATAACTACCCCTCAAGCCTGTTTGTGCTGTGATGGTAGCTCTCCTGTCTATAGGAACTATGGACATGCGTCTCCCTTCTCAGTTTGATTGCTGAACACCTGCTGGGCTGTTTCTCAGGCTTACTGATCCTGCCCGCTCTTTTCCTACCCTGGGAAGTTCAAGGCTGCGGTTAGGGGACTGGATAACTCCAGGAGTTCAGAACAGCACTCAGAACTGTTTAGTTCAGGGTCAGCCTGCCTGAATTTGACACAAGTCAAGAGACTGAAGGTTATTGCTGCTGAAGTGAGTTGCTGGAATCAGTCTAGTTCCTAGTGAGCTGGAATCTGTCGTGATCGGTTCTAACTTTTGGCACGTTCTGTAGGACTCAGTGCAGAGGCTGAATGCAGCATGAGCACAGCGACTTAACTCCTGGAGTCTCCTCCCAGAGGTGGTTTCCAAAAGAGCTCAAGCATATTAGTATCAAGTCAGCACTTCCATAGTGCTTTCCAGCTGGAGATCTCAAAGAGCCTTATGAAGATGGTATTATTATCCTCCCTTGTACAGATGGGGGAAGAACAGAGATACAGAGACATTAAAAGTGACTTGCCCACAGTCACACAGGGTCTCCATGGCACAGCTGAGGTTAGACCCACCAACTGCAGAATCCCCCACTACCTCCTTATGATAGGTTAGTGGGGGAATCAGTTGCCCATGTCATTCTGTGGATTTTGCAGAGAGGCTGCATTGACTTCAGTGGGCTTTGGAGAAGGCCCAGAGTAGTGCTTTAATTTCCAGTGCTTCTAATCTGTCACCATTCTCAGCTAATTTGGTTTAAAAAGGCACATTTAAAATGCATTTCCTTGGGAAATCTGTCAGCTGAACCCAGCTTTTCTCTTTACATATTTTGATGGCATGTCGAGTTCCTCTTATGTGCAGATTTAGTGTAGATTGCAGGGTGTACTTACTTAGTTTTTTCTTTGTGAAGTCTCTAGTCAGAATCCTATGTAATCAGTGTGCCTGTGAGATCCTGGCCTAATGGGGAGCTAGGGAAACTCTAGCCATGTGTGTATTCCTTGGCTCTGACTATATAAGGGATGGGGGAAGGATGTTTCTTTCCAAGTATGCAAAGTGCTTGTATGGCTTATTTCAACTCAGTTGTGGAATGAATCCCACTCAGCCTGGGTCAGAGAAGAACCAGGAGCCATTTTGAATGGGACACAGGACAGTGAATGCAGACTAACAGGACTATGCTGTGGAACCCAGATGAGATGCCTGATCTGCTACCAGCTTGGGCCCAACCTGTGGTGATTATAGGCTAGCACGGGGTGGGCAAACTTTCTGGCCCAAGGGCCTCATTGGGGAATAGAAATTGTATGGCAGTCCATGAATGCTCACAAAATTGGGGTTGGGATGTGGGAGGGGGTGAGGGCTCCGGATGGGGGTGCGGGCTCTGGGGTGGGTCTGGGGGTGAGGAGTTTGGGGTGTAGGAGGGTGCTCTGGGCTGGGACCAAGGGGTTCGGAGTGTAGGAGTGGGATCAGGGCTAGGGCAGGGGTGCGGGAAGGGGTGCAGGTTCTGGCTGGGGGTGTGGGCTCTGGGGTGGGGCTGAGGATGAGAAGTTTGGGGTGGAGGAGGGTGCTCTGGGCTGGGATTGAGGGGTTTGGAGAACGGGAGGGGGATCAGGGCTGAGGCAGGGGGTTGGGGCAAGGGGAGAGGCTCAGGGGTGCAGGCTCCAAGTGGCGCTTACCTCAAGTGGCTCCCGGAAGCAGTGGCATGTCCCTTCTCCGGCTCCTAAGTGGAGGCGCAGCCAGGCAACTCTGTACACTGCCCTGTCTGCAGGCACCACCCCTGCAGCTCCCATTGGAGCGTGTAGGAGCTGGAGCTGGGTTATCTAGAGAGGGGGTGGAATCTCCAGCCTTAGAGGTTTTCAAGGCCTGGCTTGACAAAGCCCTAGCTGGGATGATTTAGTTGGTGATGGTCCTGCTTTGAGCAGGGGGTTGGACTAGATGACCTCCTGAAGTCTCTTCCAACCCTAATCTTCTATGATTCATGCTGCTGCTTCTGGGAGCTGCATGGTGCGGACCCGACCCTGCACCTCGGCCAGAGCGGGGCCGAGCTGCGTGGTCCAGCCCCTGACGCAGCGCCCAGCCAGAGCAGGGCCGAGCCACGTGGTGCGGCCCCCGACCCAGCACCCCAGCTGGAGCGCCAGAGTGGGGCCAAGCCTCATGGTCTGGCCCCTGACTTAGTGCCCCGTCCGGAATGGGGCCAAGTTGCGTGGTCCGGCCCCGACCCAGTGCCCTGGCCGAAGTGCCAGAGCGGGGCCAAGACATGTGGTCAGGTCCCCAAATCAGTGTCCCGGCCAGAGCGGGGCTGAGCCGCATGGTGCGACCCCCAACCCCGCTCCCCAGAAGGAGCTCGTGGGCCAGCTTAAAACAGCTCAGCCCTTGAGCCATAGTTTGCCCACCCCTGGGCTAGCATTAGGCTAGACCCTGTGGGGACACTGTGTGTGGCATGGCAGATTGATAGCGGTTGTGAAGAAGGAGAGTGGAGGTTAGGTCCAGCTTTCATAGAATCATAGAATCATAGAATATAAGGGTTGGAAGGGACCCCAGAAGGTCATCTAGTCCAACCCCCTGCTCGAAGCAGGACCAATTCCCAGTTAAATCATCCCAGCCAGGGCTTTGTCAAGCCTGACCTTAAAAACCTCTAAGGAAGGAGATTCTACCACCTCCCTAGGTAACGCATTCCAGTGTTTCACCACCCTCTTAGTGAAAAAGTTTTTCCTAATATCCAATCTAAACCTCCCCCACTGCAGCTTGAGACCATTACTCCTCGTTCTGTCATCTGATACCATTGAGAACAGTCTAGAGCCATCCTCTTTGGAACCCCCTTTCAGGTAGTTGAAAGCAGCTATCAAATCCCCCCTCATTCTTCTCTTCTGCAGGCTAAACAATCCCAGCTCCCTCAGCCTCTCCTCATAACTCATGTGTTCCAGACCCCTAATCATTTTTGTTGCCCTTCGCTGGACTCTCTCCAATTTATCCACATCCTTCTTGAAGTGTGGGGCCCAAAACTGGACACAGTACTCCAGGTGAGGCCTCACCAATGTCAAATAGAGGGGAACGATCACGTCCCTCGATCTGCTCGCTATGCCCCTACTTATACTTATCCATTTTCAGTGGAGACCACAAAATGTGCAGGTCGAGTGCAGCCAGAATCCTATTGAAATCTTCTACTTGGATAGGTACAGAAGGTTCCATTGTTTGCTTGGAATGGTGGCTCTTAAATTGTAACCCATTTACCAGTTGTACCCAAGATAAATAAATAAAATTACTTCAGTATTTACACTATTCCCATGAACCTCTCTATACTTATTATAGGTGACCTCTTGAACACTGCAATTTCTGAAGTTAACTAACTGCAAACACATATTTAGTGATCCATGGCAAATGACAAATTCTGAAGAGGTTCCTCTTGATTATATATATACTGTGGGTTCTATAAGCCAAAATGTGGCCTTTCCCCTTCCCTTTCTTTCCAAAGGACTTGCACTTTGGGGGTGAGTTCTGAGTGTCATTGCATTACCACAAACTTTCCCATGAATGATGTGTAACACCCCCGCTCCCCGCTTTCCTCCCTGAGTTACTTGGGAGCAGGCAACACTCACCTGTGTGCCTGGGCGCCTGATGTTGTTGACATTAAAGGAGGTCCTAAGTATCCCAGTGGTGATGTTGGATAGGTGGGAATCCTCTACTACAGTCCCTTTACTCCTAAAGGAATTTACAATTGGCAGCGCCTCCAGCTGGCTGGCCCCTGTACACGCTCAGCCTGGGGACCTCCAGGAATAAACCCATTCTCATAATAACAATAGTCTGTGGCATAATAACAATAGTCTGTGGCATAGGTGTAACTCAAAAATACCAATTATAAATAATATATATCCAATATACTTAAATTAGAGTTAACACACCTTTATTTAACAATTTAAAGGAACAGGGTATAACAGACTAAGATTATATGTCACTACTAATTTAAATCCAGAGGGGGCAGTTGAAAAAAATCAATTAACAAATATAGTATACAGTAATAAATGGAACTTATCTAACTGGCATTTACACTGCCACCATTTATCCCACCCCGGAGTATACACACCTCTGGATTTCAGAGTCCTAGACACTTGCTTGCATGGGCGCGCTTGAAGATCTGAAGCTGGACACAGCACTCTTTTGGTTCTGTGAATCAGTTCAGCCAAGGCAACAAGCTACACAACCCCTCTGACGATTGGAATTGGCCCCACCAAATGTCAGCAGCTCTGGGTCCTGGTTCAATGGGACGATCATACTCTCAGTTCCTTCACTGCAGGCCCACCTCAGTAAGCTCTAGGCACAGTCAGAGTCTCTGCCCTGGCTCCAGTGAAGCCATCAATCACCTAGGGTTGCCAATTTTCTAATCGCACAAAAGCAAACATCCTGCCCCACCCATTCCCTGAGGCACTGCCCCTGTCCCAAGACACCACCCTCTCACTCCATCCCCCTCCTGTTGCTCGCTGTCCCCCACCCTCATATGCTTGCTCATTTTCATCAAGCTCGTGTAGAGGGTTAGGGTGTGGAAGGGGGTAAGGGCTCTGGATGGGAGTGCAGGCTCCAGGATGGGGCCAGAAATGAGGGATTCAGGGTGCGGGAGGGGGCTCCTGGTTGGGGCAGGGTGTTGGGATGTGGGAGAGGGTGAGGGCCCCAGCTGGGGATGAGGGGCTCTGGCTGGGGGTGAGGGCTCTGGGGTTGGGCCAGGGATGAGGGGGGTTGGGGTGGACTGTGGCCAATGGGAGCTGCAGAGCCGGCACTTGGGGCAGGGGAAGCCCGTGAAGCCTGCCAGGCCGCCCCTGCACCTAGGAGCTGAGGGACATGTCACCACTTCTGGGGAGCTGTGCAGCGCCAGGTAGGCAGCCTGCCTTAGCCCCGCTGCACTGGCAACTGGACTTTTAGCAGCCCGGTCAGTGGTGCTGACTGGAGCCACCAGGGTCCCTTTTTGACCAGGTGTTCTGGATACCTGGCAACCCTACAACCACTTCTGAAGCTCTCTGCTCGATCAAAACCCCAGCAGGCTCCCCGCAGCAGCGTCCGGCTTCCTAGCAGCAGTTAGAACAGCTCCTGTTATGGACAGAGCTCCATACCAGCAACCTGGCTCTTCTCCCCCCAAAAATGGAGCCTACCGCCTCCTCTCCCTGCACTCCCTGGAAGAGGAAGTCTCTTGCTCTTTCCCCAAGGCATCATGGGAGTTCTGGTCTCTAAGGCTAGATTGCAGCACACAGGATCTTCCCAACTGGAACATTCCCAAAAAAGTTCAGAGCGAGGCCCCTCTAGTAAAGGGCGCCTATAGATGCAAATCACAACCAGAATAAAGAAAGGTACAAGGCTGGATCACAGAAGTAAAACAGGGTTTCTTGCGTTTCAGAAATTCTTTCAACTGCCGGTAAGCATTTACCAGTGACCCCAGCTTGCTAATGCATCCAGCACTGTCTGTCTTCTGAAGAAAACCCCTTTCACTGCAATATGTGTATCTTTGCTTTTGAATGTGTAACACAGACTGAAGTGAAGCAAGTTTTAGTACCTAAACCTATCACCTGGTGAATGAAGAGCCTTTTCAGGATCTAAGCGCCCAGTAAGCTGCATGGCCGTGCAGCAGCCTATTAAGGGAATCCAGTCCTGGTGGACCTGTCGTGGCCAGGGGACAGGCACCCCTCCCCTGGCCCCAACCTAGCCCGGCCCCCGACCTGCCACGGCTGGGGTACAGCACCCCTCCCCCAGCCTGAACACAGGCCGGTTCTGGACCTGCCGCGGCAGCGGTAGAGGCGCCTATCCCCTGTACCTGATGTGGCTGGGGGACAGAGGCCCTGGTCCCAACCCAGCCCAGCTCCCAACCTACCATGGCTGGGGGAGAGGTCCCTATCCTGCAGCCCCATCCTTGGAGCTGCCCCGGCAGGGAGAGGTGCCTCTCCCCCCCAGCCCAGGTGCTGCTGCAGGGAGAGCGAGCTGCGGGGAGTCCTCTCTCCCCGCCATAGCCCCGGGGCAGCCTGCACCCCAAAACCCTCATCCCTGGCCCCACCTCAGAGCCTGCACCCCGAGCTGGAGCCCTCACACCCCCACCATAACCCTCTGCCCCAGCCCTGAGCCCCTCATCCCCGGCCCCATCCCAGAGCCCACACCCCTAGCTGGAGCCCTCACACCCCTGCACCCCAACCCTCTACCCCAGCCCTGAGCCCCCTCCCACACTCTGAACCCTTCAGCCCCACCCCCACCACATGAATTTTGTTAACAAAATTCATTCCGCACACATGTGGGAAATTAGAGAGAACACCGTTCAGGATTCCCCCTTGTTTCTGAACTGTGTCTGGTAGCAAACAACAGAATAAATTGTACAAGACAACATTCTTTCCCCTTATCTTTAGGACCCTCATTTAGCAGTCCATTCTTATTCAGCAAAGCACCATTGACTTCAGTGGAGATTAAGCATGTGCCTGCATTTAAGCATGTGCTTAAACCTGCTTTGCTCAATCTATAAGCACATGCTCAAATGCTTTGCTGAAGGGAAGCCTATGGAAGTTTTGCCATAGTGTGTGCAGTATCAAAGTGGGTTTCATCATAGCCCTAGCACCTTTTTCCACCTGTGTGGCAGGCTGAAAGGGGCTGTGGCGCAGGTGTAGGTCCTGCTTAGGCATTGCTCCAGCACAGGAATGAGTCGGGCTCTGAGAAGGTCAATCTACATCCATGCTGAGTGAGTCAGGCATGTCCTTGTTTAATGGGGTGGATGTGATTTGCAGGGAACCTTGGCTTTCTAGGTCCTCCTAACTGTTTGTACTGGTAGAAGTCTCATTCTAGCTGTCCTGTGGGGCCCTGGCTAGTAAGACATAGGTTATAGGGTGGCTGATTAGATGAAATGTGGAATATTAGGGGGAAATGAACCAATAATTTTTGGGACTGTTATACCATTAAAATGTAATCTACTATGTATTTAACCCAGATGAGAGCCTGCTCTGTGTGTAGTGAACCACTGAGGCATTAACATACTTTCCAAGTATGGCTAGAACATGTTTCCAGACCAGTGTGTAATATTTAATCCCAGCCATCTCCATTGCTCCATGCCTTGCAGTTTTAAGCAAATGAGTAAGAAAGAAATGGTTACATGATGCTGTGTGACCACTGACACCAGTCCTGGGAAAGCCTGTTATTCCAGGCCTGCGACTGCCACACAGCTCCCCGCCGTCCTGGCCTGCAGGTAGCCTGGCCCACTGTGAGGCACTACACAGCTCTGCCAAATGCACATCAACCCCCAAGGAGTTCAATGGCGCTGTGCTGATTTACACCAACTGAAGATCTGGCCCTAGGGGTGGACTTACTAGGGACTGACTGCTAAGGGAAAGAACACGACTTGCCTGGGCTGGTGTTTGAGCACCTGAGGTGGAATTTATTTATTAAAGAAACTGAAGATAAACTGCTTTTTTAGGTCCAAAAGTCAGGTCAAGTGCCCTGTGTGCACTACAAGAAGAATCTTGTTTGAACAGCCTTGTGAAACACAGTGGTAGCCCAGCTATGCTATAACTTAAAAAAATCCAACCTATTATTGCCTCCATGGATGGAGGGGGAAAGAGTGTGTATAATCATGTATAAAAGTGTCATGTTATCCATGTATAACCATGTATAAAATTGTTATCATCAAGAGAAAATGGTTTGCCAGAGAGAGAGGCAGGCATTTGCAACCTGCCCTACCCCTCAACAGACCTTGCTGCTGATGTCAGCAAGGTGCAACCACCTCCCTGCAAGGAAGACAGGGCTGATCTACCCATCCCTGCTAGCAGAGTGCAGTGATGGCTGACTATTAGCAAGGAGTAGGGTTAACCCTCTCCCTGACAGTAGCTGTGTCCCTTTCACAGTAATTAATTTGGTCCAGAGTATGAAACACCATTGATACCAATGGATTTTTACCAGGAATTAATTTGGCCCAGCATCTTCAGTCTCTTTTGCTTTCCTCCTCTCCCCCCAGCACTGTCCTATAAATACTTTTTCTTAGCTGCCTTTGGTTGGTTCATGGTGACTACAGCTAGCCATTGAGGCTAAGTGATCTCCAGTGCAGTTAATCTCCAATTCCTGTTGCTTATGATAGTGGCTTGACAGCAATTCTCGCTGCTGCCAGCAAAGTCAGCTAAAAGATATTCTCTGTGGGTCTGGTCTATTTGCTCAGGCAAAGGGAATCAGGGAGCCATCCAAGATCCCACGATTCTGGATACACCACAGTAAGGCCAATACTAGCTGTGCAGTCCCCAGGCTGTGCTTTCTCTCCCCTTTTAGTCCCTCAGTCTGAAGGGAAAGTTGGTCCCCACAGAGCCCCTGGAACTTGGGTGGCAGAGAATTCTCCCTCCTGACCCTTCTCTGGAGTAGCATCGCCCCAATGGAGGTGGCAAGATTTTGCCCTGGGTCAAATACACAAACACTCACAAAGACATCAGCTAGTGAAGTTGCAATTTAAAGCAGCTCTGTCAAATACACAAACACTCACAAAGACATCAGCTAGTGAAGTTGCAATTTAAAGCAGCTCTGTATAGGAAGCAGGCCAAGTTTGAGCTGGATGTTTAATGCCAGCTAAATTAGGCACATGTTTTTATAAAAGACTCTCTGTATCAGATTTCCTTATTTTAAAATCTGAAAAATGGAGCCATATCACCTAAGAAGTATTTTACAAATCACGCGGTGTTCTGGATAATTTTGTCTGTGAGTCATCACTGCTGCAAACCCTTCACAAGTGTTTCCTTTTGGAATTCTCCAACCATATTTGACTGTGTTGTAGAACCCTTCTAAGGGCTCTTTGCTACTCTTGTTAACTACACAGCTATCTCGCTGCTCAGATTTTTAATCTGCTGCATCATTTCTCTCTCAATTTTTTATTTATTATAAGTCTGAAATGTTTATCGCTCATTTGGCTTTTGAATATTTGTGAGGTCTCTTTATCTCTCAGATATTTAATAACCATATTTGGGAAGCTTTCAGAGCCCAAAAAGAAAAACTGGTTTGTGAGAGAAACTCTGAGAGTTCAGAGTGCGTGATAAATATTGGAGAACATTGAAAAACATAGTGGAATGAAGGCTTGCATGTTATGCAAAGCTATAAACAAGAAAAGGGCCATGAATGCTTGGATGACTTGCGAACACACATGCTTTCCCATTGTAGATGTAAGGAAGCTAGAGCCCAGTTATTTATCTTTGCAAACAGCATCTGTTGTGAAGAATGGCCTCTCGGAAGAGATGTGCTGTGATGACTGGATTACCCTTTCATCCTTAGAGCTGATCTCTCCAGAACAGCTCATAGGTACAGGATGGGGCACTGCTGTTGACTATACCCATTCTGTGGATAGAGGGTGTCTATTACACATCTTCTATAAATCTGCCCTGGTCTTAGGAACAGGCCAGTTTCACTCTTGGCAGGTTCACCATTACATGTCACTTCCTGTCATGTATTTAGACATACTCAGAACATTTTCAGTGCAATTTAATTTCACCAAGAACTACAGGTTTCAGCAATGTGTTCAGGTCCAAGGCTGTCTGGTTACAAAGTGAGAGGGGGAGTTTCTCACACTCAGTATCCACTTGGTTAGGGCTCTAACCCAGGATCGAGTCTCTGCACTGCTTGGTTCAGAGTGATCTAGGATGGAAAAAACAGCTCTGAATTTGGCCTGTGTCACCCATAGTGCAGACCAGTGCCTTAACCACCCAGCTACAGAGTTCAAGAGTCCTTCTCTTGGTCCAGACGTGGTCCAAGCCATGGAATGGGGTTTTGTGGATGGGTGAGATGGTCAGGTCAAGGGACTGTTACCTGTGGACCATTCTCATTGGCAGATAGAAAGGAAGTTAGATGGATACTGTGTATTTTGCTCTTGATTTTCATATAGAGTCTGTTGCTGGGTTCCCAGGTTTATGACTGTATATCCTTTCCCCAGAACTGACTTAGAATCATAGAGGATCAGGGTTGGAAGAGACCTCAGGAGGTCATCAAGTCCAACCCCCTGCTCAAAGCAGGACCAACCCCAACTAAATCATCCCAGCCAGGGCTTTGTCAAGCCGAGCCTTAAAAACCTCTAAGGATGGAGATTCCACCACCTCCCGAGGTAACCCATTCCAGTGCTTCACTACCCTCCTAGTGAAATAGTTTTTCCTAATATCCAACCTAGACCTCCCCCACTGCAACTTGAGACCTTTGTGCTCCTTGTTCTGTCATCTGCCACCACTGAGAACAGCCAAGCTCCATCTTCTTTGGAACTCCCCTTCAGGTAGTTGAAGGCTGCTCTCAAATTCCCCCTCACTCTTCTCTTCTGCAGACTAAATAAGTAAAGTTCCCTCAGCCTCTCCTCATAAGTAATGTGTCCCAGCACCCTAATCATTTTTGTTGCCCTCTGCTGGACTCTCTCCAATTTGTCCACATTCTTTCTGTAGTGGGGGACCCAAAATTGGACACTACTCCAGATGTGGCCTCATCAGTACCAACTAGAGGGGAATAATCACTTCCCTTAATCTCCTGGCAAAGCTCCTACTAATGCAGCCCAGTATGCCGTTAGCCTTCTTGGCAACAAGGGCACACTGTTGACTCATATCCAGCTTCTTGTCCACTGTAATTCCCAGGTCCTTTTCTGCAGAACTGCCGCTTAGCCAGTTGGTCCCCAGTCTATAAGCAGTGCATGGGATTCTTCCATCCTAAGTGCAGGACCCTGCACTTGTCCTTGTTGAACCTCATCAGATTTCTTTTAGCCCAATCCTCCAATTTATCTAGGTCACTCTGGACCCTATTCCTACCCCCCAGCCTATCTACCTCTCCCCCCAGCTTAGTGTCATCTGCGAACTTGCTGAGGGTGCAATCCATCCCATCATCCAGATCATTAATGAAGATGTTGAACAAAACCGGCCCCAAGACCAACCCCTGGGGCCCTCCTCTTGATACCAGCTGCCAACTTTCTTATTTGTGCATCGTCTGAGTGCTTGTGAGTGGGGAAGCTCTGCCTGCTAAGGGCACTCCAGGTTGGTGCATTTTGTTTACCCAGGTTTCCAGGTGAGGGGCTCAAGACAGTTTAGTTATTTGTCAAGAGGGACCCAAGATATATTGAACCCAACCTTGTTTGCTGCCATTAATCACCTGGCAGAAGGGTTGCATTGTGTTCTGCACCTTTAACACTCTAAGGCCTGTATGTCTAGAGACGGGCAGCCATTTTGTGCTCAGTTCTGTGCAGACTATTACAGAGGAGACACACTCGGTGCACTCTTTGATGGAGACTTTACTTCTGTTCTTCATTGTGGTGCTGTTCTCTTAACCTAAAATGACTGCACTAAATGACTGACATTTAGAAGTTTGCTCCTCGTGAATGGAAAAATGGAAGTTCTTCTTTTTAAAACAATCCCTCAACAAACTCATGTGCACAAGCAAAGAGGAGAAACTGAAATCCCTATCCAAATAGTAGGAAGTCAGAGGCATTATGTAATGTCAAAACCCAAGTGCATGTGGAATCTTTGTTCCTGTTTTTGTTTATGCTAGTGTAAATCAGAAGGAATATCTATGAATTCAGTGTAATTATTCAGATGTTGAACATGTGTAGTGAGAGCAAAATCAGACTGTGTGTGTGTGTGTGCATATGCAAACTGCATGGAAGATCCATGTAAAACCAACAGATACATTGGAGGATACAGTATTGCCATCCCCAAGAGTTCAGGAATCATGAGTTAGGCTCTTCAAAATTGAGATTTAAAAAAACAAAAACATTTGGGGTTCTTTTTATTTACTGTCTGTTTTTTTGTGCCTTTGACATGTACTCAAGCTTTTCTCAGCAACCATGAGCAAAGCTGAGATTCTCATGTATTCACTTGATTCCAGGAGCTGGGGCTTTAAGAAACACACCAGATATGGCAAGACTGAGTGATAACATCATGACAGTTGACAACAGTGAGAAACTCCCCCACGCCCGACAAATCAGCATAGTCCTATGAGAGGGGATCTATCTACCTTGCATGGAGGAGGAGGGGTTACTGTGTTCCCTTATGGGGAGGAACAATAGACTCCTTCAGGAAGAGTCAAGTAGGAACTGTCAGGTTTGGAGAGGAGTGCTGATGGTCTGGGTCTCCTGAGGGAAATAGGCCATTAAAAGGAAGTGTTTAGGGAGGACAGGAGGAGCTCTTGGCTGGAGGGAGGAATAGGCCCTGCCCAGACTCAGAGGTTCTTTACCTAAAGGGCCTTGGGTCCACTGTACTGAACTGTGGACATCTCACCCTGATTGTCCTCTAACAATAGTTTAACTTCATTGATTCTAGCAGAGCGACATGGAAAATCAGCATTGTGGCCCACCCAAAGCAGCAGAGAAATCGTGTCAGGCCCCCCCAAAATCACAAGATTGGATTGCTGGTGTGGACAAGACAACACATTTCTATAACCATGTTAAATGTCTGTTTTATAGCCTCAGGCAAATTGGCCATAGCTTAGGATAGCCGACCCAGTTATAGTACTGTATTGTCCCATCCATGCAGATGCAGCAATAGACACGTGGACACCCCCAAACTATGATAGAGCACAATTCTACCTACAGGCACCCTACACATTTAAGTGTGCTTGTTGTTTATCCTCATCTGTTGTCCTAAATGTTTCCCCAGCAGCTGTCTATGCCACATGGGATCATGGAGGACAGGTGAAAGGAGAGTATGGATTTTTACTGTACTAGCATCTTGTTTCTGTGCAAATGTCCTTAGTAGTAAAGAACCAGGAGAGGAGGAAAATAAAAGGTGAGAAAGTCTGCTCAGGGGAAAGAACCAGGAAAGGCTTATGGGGTATGGTGACTTGGTGCAGTAGTGTCTGATCTGATGACTAGATGAGGGCATCTTAATATTAATCAGAGTGCAAATAATGAACATAAGGGAGTCATGGGTTCGAATCCATCTTTGGTCCATGATTGAGAGCTGGTCCATGGTTAGAGCGGTGAGACCAGAAGATGATTTTGGGATTGGGAGGAAGGAAGAGGAGGTCAGAGAGGAGGATGTTGCAATTGGCTATGCAAGAGATGGCCCAAGTGGTTTAGCATCAGGGCTATATTGGACAGGATGGATTGTCAAGTGACAGTTCTAGTAGAAGTGGGTCCCCATCAGAGCCGACACCCTTCGCAGGTAGTCTAATAATGAGACCAACAACAGAATAGACAAAGGGTATGTCTACACTACGAAATTAGGTCGAATTTATAGAAGTCGGTTTTTTAGAAATCGGTTTTATATATTCGAGTGTGTGTGTCCCCACAGAAAATGCTCTAAGTGCATTAAGTGCATTAACTCGGCGGAGCGCTTCCACAGTACCGAGGCAAGCGTCGACTTCCGGAGCGTTGCACTGTGGGTAGCTATCCCACAGTTCCCGCAGTCTCCGCTGCCCATTGGAATTCTGGGTTGAGATCCCAATGCCTGATGGGGCTAAAACATTGTCGCGGGTGGTTCTGGGTACATATCGTCAGCCCCCCGTTCCCTCCCTCCCCCCGTGAAAGCAAGGGCAGACAATCATTTCGCGCCTTTTTTCCTGAGTTACCTGTGCAGACGCCATACCACAGCAAGCATGGAGCCCGCTCAGGTAACCGTCACCCTATGTCTCCTGGGTGCTGGCAGACGCGGTACGGCTTTGCTGCACAGTAGCAGCAACCCATTGCCTTCTGGCAGCAGATGGTGCAATACGATTGGTAGTCGTCCTCGTCGTGTCCGAGGTGCTCCTGGCCACGTCGGCTGGGAGCGCCTGGGCAGACATGGTCGCAGGGACTAAATTTGGAGTGACTTGACCAGGTCATTCTCTTTAGTCCTGCAGTCAGTCCTATTGAACCGTCTTATGGTGAGCGGGCAGGCGATACGGACTGCTAGCAGTCGTACTGTACCATCTTCTGCCAGGCAGGCAAGAGATGAGGATTGCTAGCAGTCGTATTGCACCATCTTCTGCCAGGCAGGCAAGAGATGGGGATGGCTAGCAGTCGTACTGTACCATCTTCTGCCGAGCAGCCATGAGATGTGGATGGCATGCAGTCCTTCTGCACCGTCTGCTGCCAGCCAAAGATGTAAAAGATAGATGGAGTGGGTCAAAACAAGAAATAGACCAGATTTGTTTTGTACTCATTTGCTTCCCCCCCTGTCTAGGGGACTCATTCCTCTAGGTCACACTGCAGTCACTCACAGAGAAGGTGCAGCGAGGTAAATCTAGCCATGTATCAATCAGAGGCCAGGCTAACCTCCTTGTTCCAATAAGAACGATAACTTAGGTGCACCATTTCTTATTTGAACCCTCCGTGCAGTCCTGCCTGAAATACTCCTTGATGTACAGGCACCCCCTTTGTTGATTTTAGCTCCCTGAAGCCAACCCTGTAAGCCGTGTCGTCAGTCGCCCCTCCCTCCGTCAGAGCAACGGCAGACAATCGTTCCGCGCCTTTTTTCTGTGCGGACGCCATACCAAGGCAAGCATGGAGGCCGCTCAGCTCACTTTGGCAATTAGGAGCACATTAAACACCACACGCATTATCCAGCAGTATATGCAGCACCAGAACATGGCAACGCGATACCGGGCGAGGAGGCGACGTCAGCGCGGTCCCGTGAGTGATCAGGACATGGACACAGATTTCTCTGAAAGCATGGGCCCTGACAATGCATGCATCATGGTGCTAATGGGGCAGGTTCATGCTGTGGAACGCCGATTCTGGGCTCGGGAAACAAGCATAGACTGGTGGGACCGCATAGTGTTGCAGGTCTGGGACGATTCCCAGTGGCTACGAAACTTTCGCATGCGTAAGGGCACTTTCATGGAACTTTGTGACTTGCTTTCCCCTGCCCTGAAGCGCATGAATACCAAGATGAGAGCAGCCCTCACAGTTGAGAAGCGAGTGGCGATAGCCCTGTGGAAGCTTGCAACGCCAGACAGCTACCGGTCAGTTGGGAATCAATTTGGAGTGGGCAAATCTACTGTGGGGGCTGCTGTGATGCAAGTAGCCCACGCAATCAAAGATCTGCTGATATCAAGGGTAGTGACCCTGGGAAATGTGCGGGTCATAGTGGATGGCTTTGCTGCAATGGGATTCCCTAACTGTGGTGGGGCTATAGACGGAACCCATATCCCTATCTTGGCACCGGAGCACCAAGCCGCCGAGTACATAAACAGCAAGGGGTACTTTTCGATAGTGCTGCAAGCTCTGGTGGATCACAAGGGACGTTTCACCAACATCAACGTGGGATGGCCGGGAAAGGTGCATGATGCTCGCATCTTCAGGAACTCTGGTCTGTTTCAAAAGCTGCAGGAAGGGACTTTCTTCCCAGACCAGAAAATAACTGTTGGGGATGTTGAAATGCCTATATGTATCCTTGGGGACCCAGCCTACCCCTTAATGCCATGGCTCATGAAGCCATACACAGGCAGCCTGGACAGTGGTCAGGAGCTGTTCAACTACAGGCTGAGCAAGTGCAGAATGGTGGTAGAATGTGCATTTGGACGTTTAAAGGCGCGCTGGCGCAGTTTACTGACTCGCTTAGACCTCAGCGAAACCAATATTCCCACTGTTATTACTGCTTGCTGTGTGCTCCACAATATCTGTGAGAGTAAGGGGGAGACGTTTATGGCAGGGTGGGAGGTTGAGGCAAATCGCCTGGCTGCTGGTTACGCGCAGCCAGACACCAGGGCGGTTAGAAGAGCACAGGAGGGCGCGGTACGCATCAGAGAAGCTTTGAAAAACAGTTTCATGACTGGCCAGGCTACGGTGTGAAAGTTCTGTTTGTTTCTCCTTGATGAACCCCCCCGCCCCTTGGTTCACTCTACTTCCCTGTAAGCTAACCACCCTCCCCTCCTCCCTTTAATCATTGCTTGCAGAGCCAATAAAGTCATTGTTGCTTCACATTCATGCATTCGTTATTCATTCATCACACAAATAGGGGGATGACTACCAAGGTATCCCAGGAGGGGTGGTGGAGGAGGGAAGGAAAATGCCACACAGCACTTTAAGCACAGCACTTTAAAAGTTTACAACTTTAAAATTTATTGAATGACAGCCTTCTTTTTTTTGGGCAATCCTCTGTGGTGGAGTGGCTGGTTGGCCGGAGGCCCCCCCACCGCGTTCTTGGGCGTCTGGGTGTGGAGGCTATGGAACTTGGGGAGGAGGGCGGTTGGTTACAGAGGGGCTGCAGTGGCAGTCTGTGCTCCAGCTGCCTTTGCTGCAGCTCAACCATACACTGGAGCATACTGGTTTGGTCCTGCAGCAGCCTCAGCATTGAATCCTGCCTCCTCTCATCACGCTGCCGCCACATTTGAGCTTCAGCCCTGTCTTCAGCCCGCCACTTACTCTCTTCAGCCCTCCACCTCTCCTCCCGGTCATTTTGTGCTTTCCTGCACTCTGACATTATTTGCCTCCACGCATTCGTCTGTGCTCTGTCAGTGTGGGAGGACAGCATGAGCTCGGAGAACATTTCATCGCGAGTGCGTTTTTTTTTCTTTCTAAGCTTCACTAGCCTCTGGGAAGGAGAAGATCCTGTGATCATTGAAACACATGCAGCTGGTGGAGAAAAAAAAGGGACAGCGGTATTTAAAAAGACACATTTTATAAAACAGTCGCTACACTCTTTCAGGGTAAACCTTGCTGTTAACATTACATACATAGCACATGTGCTTTCGTTACAAGGTCGCATTTTGCCTCCTCCCACCGCGTGAACGGATTTTGGTTGAATGCCAGCAAACATACACTGCAATGCTTTGTTCTACAGTGATTCCCGAGTACGTGTTGCTGGCCTGGAGTGGTAAAGTGTCCTACCATGAAGGACGAAATAAGGCTGCCCTCCCCAGAAACCTTTTGCAAAGGCAGAACCGCAAATGCCAGGGCAAAGTAATCCTTTCACATGCTTGCTTTTAAACCATGTATAGCATTTTAAAAGGTACACTCACCAGAGGTCCCTTCTCCGCCTGCTGAGTCCAGGAGGCAGCCTTGGGTGGGTTTGGGGGGTACTGGCTCCAGGTCTAGGGTGAGAAACAGTTCCTGGCTGTCGGGAAAACCGGTTTCTCCACTTGCTTGCTGTGAGCTATCTACAACCTCCTCATCATCATCTTCTTCGTCCCCAAAACCTACTTCCGTATTGCCTCCATCTCCATTGAAGGAGTCAAACAACACGGCTGGGGTAGTGGTGGCTGAACCCCCTAAAATGGCATGCAGCTCATCATAGAAGCGGCATGTTTGGGGCTCTGACCCAGAGCGGCTGTTCGCCTCTCTGGTTTTCTGGTAGGCTTGCCTCAGCTCCTTCAGTTTCACGCGGCACTGCTTCGGGTCCCTGTTATGGCCTCTGTCCTTCATGCCCTGGGAGATTTTCACAAAGGTTTTGGCATTTCGAAAACTGGAATGGAGTTCTGATAGCACGGATTCCTCTCCCCAAACAGCGATCAGATCCCGTACCTCCTGTTAGGTCCATGCTGGAGCTCTTTTGCGATTCTGGGACTCCATCGTGGTCACCTGTGCTGATGAGCTCTGCATGGTCACCTGCAGCTTGCCACGCTGGCCAAACAGGAAATGAGATTCAAAAGTTTGCGGTTCTTTTCCTGTCTACCTGGCCAGTGCATCTGAGTTGAGAGTGCTGTCCAGAGCGGTCATAATGGAGCACTCTGGGATAGCTCCCGGAGGCCAATACCATCGAATTGTGTCCACAGTACCCCAAATTCGAGCCGGCAACGTTGATTTAAGCGCTAATCCACTTGTCAGGGGTGGAGTAAGGAAATCGATTTTAAGAGCCCTTTAAGTCGAAATAAAGGGCTTCATTGTGTGGACGGGTGCAGGTTTACATCGATTTAACGCTGCTAAATTCGACCTAAAGTCCTAGTGTAGACCAGGGCAAAGGGACTGACCAGCACTCAATAGTGGGTTGAGTCACTGGTGTGGCAATATGAGGATGGCTGATATTAAGCAAGCCACTTGCTGTCACATTGAATAGCTTTCCCAACTTAATAAACCATTACACATAGGAATTGCCATACCAGATACAAATAAGTGTCCACTTATGTCAGTCTCCTGCCGCTGGCAGTGGTCATTACCCAATACCCTAGAATAGTGGGGTGCTTGACTCACACCCCCAGATTGAAAAACCTTGATCTTTGAGGCCATTCAGGATCCAGATCCAGATTGTACATGTTCAGCCATGTCTAGCTCAGAAGAAGGAAAACCTCATAACGCCCAAGTACACATGGAAAAGAAGGTTGTTTACTCTTGTAAATCTTGTAGCTCTCACAGCTGCAGATATTATTTATGTTCATAACGTTTTCTAGTCCTTTTTGAAAATCCAGCCCAGCTATTTCCCTCAAGTACCTCTTGTGGTAATAAATTTTTTGGCCTGACTTTATCTTGCCTTTTTCCCTCCTAAAAGGCTGTCCATGTGTTACATTTATTGCCATTTTATAGCATGATGCAACATAAATCAGGACAAATTAATCTAGTTTGAAAATTCATTTATTCATTACTTCATTTGCTGTTCCAAAATCAGTGAGGTCTCCTTCTTGCTTGCCTCCTTTCCAGCTAAGTAATCCTCTAGTTTTGTTGGTAACCTCTCAGCATGTGTTTGCCATTCTACTGGCCCCTCCAGCATTAATTTGACTAACTCCTCTAACCTTCTAAAAATGCCTATGATTATCTAAATAGACATTGGTTAGGAAGGCAGGTTTCATGGGTGGACTCTTTGAGAGCTGACTGGATTTCTCCATTGCTCATCTAGAGATGGTACTGTGAATGTCACCTCCAGGGACAGCATAGATGAGTTGTATCTAACAGTTTGCATCTAGCCAATCCAAGAGAAAATTTGTAATTCTTGTCATAATAGGCCTGATTCTCCATTGCTCTCTTCCTGGGCTTGGAGCAGCCGTTAAGCCACATTTGTGCTCCTCTAATTCTGGAGTCAGGCAGGGGCCAATCTGGCTGTCAGAGTAAATCAGAGCAGCCTCTGGGCTGACCTAATCTACATTCTATTTCCCAGGCCCCCTATGAACACCAAGAAGATGGAGTAGCTGTAATGCAGTGCACTCTGGCTGTGTCACTGATCTGCTGGAAGCCCTTATGCTAAGTTTATGCTAGCTGGAGAAGCCATGTACAGGGGATATTCTCAAGAGGCTGTTTCCATCCACTTCGATGCCCCTTTATGTGTCAGAGTAGCATAAAAGTTCCTTAGTGCAACTGAAAATCATGCCCAGTGTAGTCGTGTCAGCTGTTATTATTACTTGCAGTTTCTGGTATAAGACAGGTTGTGGAGAGGCAAGGAAACACATGAGATTCAAAAACTTTGTCTTAGTGATTACAATCAATATCTTACTGGGGCTTTTCATGTGTTCTGTAGAAAGACTCTGAAATTACACACAGTTTGTACAAGTATGAAGGGCAAGAATGGCCTCTATAACACAAGGCTTTTTTCCTTTCTGTAGTTCTGAACAATACGCACCCATAATATTTCCCCCTGCAAAATGTACTTTCCAGTCTAAATGACTGATTTCAGATTAAGGAAAACAACAAAGAACAAATATAAAGTCTCTAGGGGACAGTGGAGAGTGGGGAGAGAGAGACAAACAGAGGCCCAGATCCTGGCAGATATTTAGGCACCTAACTCTTATTGATTCCAGTGGAAGTTAGGAGCCTAAATACCTTGGAGGAGCTTGGCCTCAGTTACTTGCTTTGTGCATGTGACCTGAAACATATAATGGCAGCTCTATCACAGGATGGAGACTCCTATGCATTTGAAGTTACAGTACAGAGAACACATCCCATGACCCATTCTGTCCGTTCTGTAGCTTCATACACCACATTTGCTAAGGCTTTTCTTATCAGTGTTTCTCAACCTTTTCCATACAACAACCCCATGTTGCAACATAACAAAGTTTGTCCCCTGCTATCTAGCCATTAAAGAAATGAAGACTGGTTGCAACCCACTGAAATCTATTTGTGACCCTCCAGGCTGAGATACAATTACCAGCACCTATAACCAGATATGTAATGGTTATAAGTCATTGCAAAGTAGATCTTGCTTTTCCTGCAAGAGTGCATTGCCTCTGCTTTTCCTCTCTGGGTTTTGATATGTGGTCAGCATTCTTTCTGTATGTGCATGACACGACTGAATCATACCAGCTGTGTTTTTCTCTGCCCAGCATGCTGTGATTTAATTTGTAGGCAATGCTGTCATTGCACTGGATCAGACAGATTCTGCTCTGGCAATGATACATTTGCCTGCTGTTGCCCCTGCACTCAAGAGAAGAACTTGTTTTACGACATTGTTCTGAATTTTTTTTCTCATTTCCATCTGTTTGTCATTCCATAGCTTCTTGAATAACTGAAGGGCTGCTATTGCTTTTGAGATGCGTTTTTTCTTTTCTTTATTGGCCCCCTTTGCCAGGCAGTGCAGCCTGAAATTATGGTAAGTGAAATTGACAACTTATTCCAGCTGTTCTGTTCAAGCAAATGCAGTGGCTCTTCAGCATATTTCCCCTTGTGCTGTTGGCACTGGTTTTTCTATTATTCTCCTTGGCAAAGAGTCTGAAGCCCATTTTCAGAGAGAACTGCTTGAAGTTAAGGGACCTTTTCTCCTCTTGAAGCATGAGAATGAGAGAATTGTTAGCGTTACAGAGAAAGGTGAGTATTGAATAGTGGTGTAGAAGGAGGATAATTGCTATAAAATCAAAGTTGAGAGACCTGTCCTGGTCTGAGTTTTGCATTCTTCCCCCATCCCTCTTCAGACTGAAAATATTACCATAGTTGTTAGCCATGAAAACTTATATTCATCTTGGAGTCAAGACATGTGGCTGGATTTAAAGCGCCAGTTTCCTTTACAAATATTAACAATGTTTGCTAGCTGAGATAAGGTATCCAGACTTATGCTTCAGGGCTTAAAATGATTGCCACAGGTAGAAATGTTGTCAGGTAGAAATGTTGTCCTCCATGCACAGCACTGTAGAATTAATCAGGTACCTTAATGAGAAGAGGGGGCAGCGATGGGAGTGAGAGATGCTTGCCTTCCTTTTCAATATCCGGTATAGGATGTTGCTGGAGGCAGAAGAATATACTTGGTGCAGCAATGGTCTGATACACTATGGGATTTTCACAAGAAATTTTTTGGTGGCTGCATAGTGTGGCCACCAACTATTGCAGGTGGCCACTCTGACAGTTTCCCCTAAAATACTCAATTAACTTTAGGAAAAACAAAATAAATAGGCATATATACATGTCCAAATCATTGTAATTTATTTATGTAGGGTTTTTTCGCAGATTCAATAATAAAAATAATGTACAGTTTTCTCTGTTCTTTACTGGACCTAAACAGAATAGAAACAAATGTTTTGCATGTTCTTGTCCCTTTTTGTTGTTGTTTCTTTTGGGGTTTTTTTTGTTTGCTTATTTTTTTAAGACTTGCTAGCTAGTAAGTCTGTTTCTGTGAAAAGTGATATTTGCATTTTGTTAATATCACTTTTCACAGTTGCAGACTTGCTAGCTAGCTGGGAGGCAGTGAAAAGTGATTTTAACAAACGTACAAATATCATTTTTCACAACAGACTTACTCTACACAACAGACTTTTCACAACAGCCCAGACAAGCTGGGGGACAACTAAGCCCTGATGGGGAGGTGGGTAGGGAGATAGCTGGGTGATGAGGGGGAGTGAGTCCGGGGACCAGAGCCCTGCAGCTGCACAGCCGGGGACTGGGGCTGGAGGATGCAGTGGGGGCCAGGGGCAATGTGTGCGGCGGGGAGGTGACCTTGGGGCCGTCAGTCGCTGCTGCACGGCTGGGGGGGCCAGAGCTGGATCAAGGGACCCCCACGGCTGGAGTCCGAAACCCTGTGGCTGGGGGTCAGAGCCCACTGTTGCACAGCTGGAGCCCAAGGCTAGAGGAAGCAGCAGGTGGAAGTGGGGTGAGCCTGGGGCCAGGGCCAGGGCCAGGGCTCAAAGTCCGTGGCCAAGGGATGGAGTCTGCTGCCCCCCACCTCAGGTCTGAAGCCCAAGCCCCACTGCCTGCCTGCTTCTTCAGCATTTGTGACTCCAGAGGGGGACAGGGCCCAACCCCTGCTGGCAGCCCTGGTTTGCCTCCTCCTCCCCTCCTTCCCCCCATCATCACCCAGGAGGCTCTGGCCGCACAAAAAGCGCCTGGTGGCCGCATTTGAGAAATGCTGCATCCTCAATCTTTTTCATGCTGGGACCTCCCCACCTCCAAGACTACTTCTCATCCAGCCAAGAGTGAGCTGGGGTACCCCTGCTGTATAGCAGTCTCTGGAGGGCAACCCCATGACAGCAGTGTGTGACCTCCACAAGTTGAGAACCTCTGCATTATGGCAAATGCTGTCCCAAATGGAAGTGTCATAAGATTAATTGTCTAATTGCTGCAGTCTCATCCTGAGCATGCTGCCCATTGGTAGTGGTGTTGTACATTGTCTTGTTGCCATTCACTGTGTTGTCTCTCCGTTCCCTGTTTTTTTTTTCCTCCTTAGACAGTTTTATTGAGCACAGCCTCTTAGGAACCAAGTCAGTGAGCCTGATCTCAAACTTTTACTCCCGGGGGAATTCTGCGCAGAATTCATGACCCCCGCAGACTTTTTTTCCTGCAGAAGATACATTCTGCTGGAAAGATGCTGTAATTACACCTTTCACCCACGAGGGGCAGCTGTAGTGCTAGAAGATAGGGCAGCTGGCTCATGGGAGCAGTCAGTCAGAGAGAGAGGGGGCTGAGGCTGCATTCCTCACAGTGACATGCCCTTGGGGCCAGGTGAGGCACGGGATATGTGCGGGATGGACAGAGTGGGGCACACGGGGCTGCTGTGGGGGGTCACATAGACTGGGGTTCAGAAGGGCTAGTGGGGGGAAAGACTGGGGTAGGGGGACAGTAGCTAGTGGGGTGACAGCATTGAGCCAGGGGCTGAATAGGAGGGGGTGAAGAGCCACATGGGGATGGGGGTGCAGGGACACATGGGGATTGGGGGAAGCTGAGTGGGGGTGCAAGGCCACATGGGGATGGGGTGAGGAGGGATAGCTGAATGAGAGTGCAGGGGACAAGGGCAGATGTGCCTGACTGAATGGGAGGGGCACTGAATGAGGTCAGCCAGGGTCTGCATGGGGGAGGCTCCCCAACTCCCTAACAATCCCTCCTCCCCCGCAAAAAGCTGCTCCATACTTCTCCCACCCACACCCAACAGTGCTCCAGGTTCACTCCCAGGCTCCTGCCCAGCAATTACTTCCCTCTCCCTCAGCTCCTCCGTTACTCCCAAGCCTTTGCACTCCTTCTGAGGGTTGTGGGAAATACGGTTCTGTATTGTAGTTTAAATTAATTATTACTCAAAGTTCTGTGTTAATATGTCTAGTAAGGAATCTATTTGTCAAAAAACATTTCCTGAATCTTTTTTTGTTTTCTGTATTGTTACAGACATACTTTTTGGAGAGGTATTTTGAAATTAATTACCAAAATAATTGAAACTCGCATGATTATATTGTGTTATTTTGACAAATAAAATATGCAGAATTTTGTAATATTGTGCACAGAATTTTTAATTTTTGGCACAAAATTTCCACAGGAGTAAACGTTAGATTTTTGTTGCATTTTATTTATTGGTATTAGTGCCTATTGTGATTCCATGTGAAGAAATGTAATTAAAACAGAGCCCTGTGGGTGTATTGTTGTGCATTTGACCCATTGCCTCGGTTACTGATCCTCACCTCCTTCTAATGTATTGGTAAGTAGTGGCACTTCTCATGTCTTTAACACTTATGTAACAGATGCTGAAAGATTAGAATTGGCGGTATCTGCTACTATTTTGGGGCATGGGCTGGGTGCCAACCTCTCTGCGCTACCTTCCTGAGAAGCAAGTATTTAGTTTTGTCATGAAGAGCATTACTCACTCTCCTCCTTGACATGCTCCAATACATGTAATGAGCAATGATTTACATGAGGCTGTGCCGATGCTCTTCTCGGGCAGCCTGGGCTCGGCTGGCTTGAATCTCCCACTGGGGAAGAGGAAATGGACTTCTCTTCAGCTAAATCTAGAGATGCTGAAAAAAGAGCCCAAGATAGGAAAGGGAGGGGTGATTCTAACCTTACTGACACCGATATAAATCAGGAGTAACTCAGTTGAAGTCAGTGGCCTGCTGGCATGAGAGGAGAATGAGACACTGAGCATTGTAATAACAAAGCTATTCATTTATTTATTCCCTTTATAATGCTGCCCCTCTTCTCCTTCCACAAAGTGACTGGGACAAATTGACTGCTGGTGTAAGCAGCTGCAATTCCACTGAAGTTGCATCCAGTTACACCCAGAGGGCCAGAGCTGCCCCTGGTGCATGCGCTGTTTTGGTCCCTGGCATCAGCCAGAAAAGCATAATAGGTCTCCCTTCTGTCTAAGGCCCTGGAGAATTGGCAACATCAGTCTAAGGGGAGTTTTTGTGCGTTCACCCACCTTTCTGGTTCTCTGCTGACTCCTCTCTCCCAGAATCCTCAGGGCTAAAATGGAGGGTCCTTACGGTTGGGATGGAGACTCAGGAGTTTACTGTCTCTTAGGCCAGCTGGCAATAGTGCTACCTTACTACAGATAGCAGGGGCTTTTGGAAGCACCATGCCATATCACCTCCAGGAGATCCCCAGTCTCATGCAGGTGGCATTTTTGGAGGAAGAGCCTTCACTGGCCATTCTCCACTGCCAACTTCTTGTGTGTTGATGTGTTTCACAGGCACTTATTGGGCTGCCTGTATTATTAGATGCTTTTCTGGTACATATTGGCAGCTTCCCAACTATGTCTTTCTGCATGTGAGTGTGAACCTGTGCGTAGCATGGGTGAAACCAAAAGGACCATCACATGCAAGTAGAGAATGATTGTATCCGTAACAGACTGGCAAGGTTTGCCTGAATTAGCACACCCATCAGGTGTTGATTCTGCTGGGAAAGAGGCTGAATGAGTTCTGCTGACTCTCTGAGGCAGGTGACTCATTACCCTGCCCAGATATATCAGGGAGGTGAGAGTGCTCAGAATGTGCTTGTGCACCCCCCCATTGACTTGACTGGCAAGCCATGTGCCAGTTGGAGACCAGGATTTGGTCAAATATGCTAATTATTATTAATTTTATCATACTTCCCCTCCTTATCGCCCCAGAGACAATTCAGTGATCTGTGGGACATTCCAGTTAAGTGACACAGACTGACCAGGTCAATTGGCTGCACTTCACTGGATGCTTCACAATAATGTTATAGAACAGTTTGCTGTTGATAAATTCATGATCCCATTAAACCAGTGGCAGATTAGCCACTGGGCCAATGGGGCCCATGCCCAGGGGTCCCGGCCAACTGGGGGGGCCCTTGAAAAATGGCCTCGCCCTGCTCCATCCACCTGACACTCCTGCCGGGGAGCAGGCTCAGGGTGCGGGGACTTGTTCTGCTCCGTTCACCTGCCCAATGCTTCTGTCGGGGAGCAGGGTCAGGGGCCTCCCCTGCCTGCCCGGCACTCCTGACCCCACTCCTCAGCGGGAGCACCGGGCAGGCAGAGTGGGGGAAGCATCTAGCTTACAACGCTCCTGCTAATACATCCCAGCATGATGTTCGCTTTTTTTGCAACAGTGTTACACTGTTGACTCATATTAAGCTTATGGTCCACTATGACCCCCAGATCCCTTTCCGTAGTACTCCTTCCTAGGCAGTCATTTCCCATTTTGAATATGTGCAACTGATTGTTCCTTCCTAAGTGGAGTACTTTGCATTTGTCCTTATTGAAATTCATTCTATTTACTTCAGATCATTTCTCCAGTTTGTCCAGATCATTTTTAATTTTAATCCTATCCTCCAAAGCATTTGCAATCCCTCCCAGCTTGGTATCATCTGCAAACTTTATAAGTGTACTCTCTATGCCATTATCTAAATCACTGATGAAGATATAGAACAGAACTGGACCCAGAACTGATTCCTGCGGCACCCCGCTTGTCATGCCCTTCCAGCGTTGCTGCGAACCACTGATAACTACTCTCTGGGAACAGGTTTCAGAGGAACAGCCGTGTTAGTCTGTATTCGCAAAAAGAAAAGGAGTACTTGTGGCACCTTAGAAACTAACCAATTTATTTGAGCATGAGCTTTCGTGAGCTACAGTGAGCTGTAGCTCACGAAAGCTCATGCTCAAATAAATTGGTTAGTCTCTAAGGTGCCACAAGTACTCCTTTTCTCTGGGAACAGTTATCCAACCAGTTATGCATCCACGTTATAGTAGCACCATCTAGGTTGTATTTTCCTAGTTTGTTTATGAGAAGGTCATGCGAGACCGTATTAAAAGCTTTACTAAAGTCAAGATATACCATGTCTATCACTTCCTCCCTATCCACAAGGCTTGTCAAAGAAAGCTATCAGGTTGGTTTGACACGATTTGTTCTTGACAAATCCATGCTGACTGTTACTTATCACCTTATTATCTTCTAGGTGTTTGTAAATTGATTGCTTAATTATTTGCTTCATTATCTTTCGGGGTACAGAAGTTAAGCTGACTGGTCTGTAATTCCCCAGGTTGTCCTTATTTCCCTTTTTATAGATTGGCACTATATTTGCCCTTTTCCAATTGTCTGGAATCTCTCCCATCTTCAATGACTTTTCAGAGATAATCGCTAATGGCTCAGATATCTCCACAGTCAGCTCCATTCAACTCTGCCATTATCCTGCTGGGGGACCCTGGGAAATCATTTATCCCCTTTGTGTCTGTTTCCCCCGCCACCTTTTGTTGGTGCTGTCCAATTACAATGTAGGCCCTTCATGGCAGGGCCTGTCTGTTGCTGTGTGTACAACATATAAATAGCAATAACTGTCTCTCTGGTTTTAAAGAGCTCCTTAACGTTTTCTGTCTTTAAAAGCTTGTTGAATGGCCTCTGGCCCTATTCTTAGTCCCTTCGGATTCCTTTCTCTCCTATTCTAAAACTGGCCTCCTCATTTGCGGTGTATTCGTATTTGATTATGTTTTCATTGCATTGCATTTGCTTTGATTTTTGCAGCACAGTGTCCCAAGCACTTTGGCAGGCAGGCGCTGTACAAATAACAGTATTATGTCAACCAGGATCAGCCTCTCGCATGCTTTACCTTGGAAACAAAACTCTTACATTTCTTTAACGTGGCTGCTCTGGTTCTGGTGCTGAAGGCTGTGTGTAGACCTTTGCGTCCCCCTGCAGGCTCCAGGTCTGAGCTCACTCATGGTGTTTGTCACTGCTGCCCATAATGATATTGGAAGCTGTACTGCCTGTTTGATGGCTGCTCTAGGAGATCAAACTGTGTAGTGACGAAAATTAATGTGAGAATAAAGAAGTGTTGAACTGACAAATGCATACGCAGTTGATCAGCTGTGCCTAGTTGAATCTACCTAGGTTAGAGGATGTAGACCTTCAGGTGGACTCACTGGATCACATTAGGCCAGTGGTTTTCAACCTGTGGTCCGCGGACCCTTGCAGGTCCACAAACTCTGTCTAAGATTTCCGAAGGTGTCTGCACCTCCTTTTGAAATTTTTTGGTGGGCCGCAAGTTTAAAAAGGTTGAAAACCCCCACTGCATTAGGCCATTGATTAAAACGGGATGACCCTGTATAATAAGGAATTTCCTCCCTTCACTCTCTCCTTTCATTCTCTTCAGATGTTCTGAGTGTCTGCCCAGTGAAGAGTTTTTTAAATGATATATTAACTTTATCTGGCACCTCAAAGTGGTGCCAGGCAAGTGATTGGCACATCTGGGGAAGGGGCATAAATGGCTCAATTCTCCAATTCTCCACATCCTGGGGACTGCCAGGGGTTCAACTATCCCTTACCAGAGGTTAGAGCAGCCTCAGGGAGCACCAGTGGATAATAGAAACACTGGAACACTTTGTGCTTTGGCTCAGCCCCTCTTGTTCCTGCCATGCCACCTCCCTACCCTGGAATGCCCTCTATTTTGGGGGTGGGGAAGCAGACGGGGCTGATGAATAGCTGGCTATATCAGATCTGTGCAAGCTCTGGTCTCCTCTGTGCTCGAGCTGAGCATCTGGCCCTAGATGTATTTAAATAGGGGGAAATCCTTGCTCAAAAGTGAGCATGCTAGAAGCATATTTAAAATGTTTACTCTCCCTGTTTGAATTGTTTGCAAGCAGATTTGGACTTTCTCAGCTTGTTCAAATCTTTTCTTGGAGCTCTTTTTTATCTGTGTATTGTGGAGAGTTGGTGTTTTGATTGGAGACAGAGGTCTACTCATGGTATGTTTCTCTTCCCTGACTGAGCATTGCTCTTGCAGTCAGCTTTCTGGTGGTATGTGATCACAGTCGAAACAAATTACTGTAAAAATTAAAAAGAATATTTGTGGAAACTTTTTTTCTTCAGCATTCACCCATCTCTAATTACATCTACCATTCCAGGAGGATGGGGGGAGGAAAGGTTCGCAGGGGCACAGGATTGGTGTGACACTTTGGGGTTCAACCCAGACTAGTGGTTGTGTCACTGCCTGCCCTCCAACTCTGGGTGCCTAGAATGCTGTGCTGCTATGGCTCACAGCCTGGACCCCAACAGCCAGCAGACAAGCATGCAGGTCATACCCTGGCTTCCACCGCCCAGTTACCTTTTGTAGGTAATCAGTCCTGAATTTCTCCTAAACTGTCTGCCCTGTGGTGTCCCACCCTCTCGGTGAACATTTACAGAAGTTAAGTTCACTGCTCCCTTAAAGAGACAGTACTATAATTGGGGTTAACAAACACTGTTTTAATCAAAGCACTCAGTTGGTTTATAGTAAATGTAGAACAAGTTTATTGAACAACAAATTGTAGGTTTAGGTGACACCAAGTATAAGGAATACAGGTAGAAAGGGTGACAAGCAAACAAAAGTAAAAATATGCTTCTAAGACTAAAACCTGATTTAACAAACTAGAGTCTCTTGTTCAAAGACGTGTTTCTCACCAAGTCTTTTTTACAGCATGGCTAACCTGACTCCCTGGCCAGGACCCTTCACAAAGCTCAAAGTGCTCAGTTCTTTTGTCTCTTTAGGTGAAGGGTGCCAAAATGGCTTTTTCTCTCTCCTTGTATCTTCCCAAAAGTCATTGACCCTGCTTCAAGAGGCAGGAAGGCTTCCTGGGGGTGCAGGCTCCATCCCCAGTGGCAGATTAGCCACTGGGCCAACAGGACCCATGCCCAGAGGCCCCAGCCAATCGGGGGCCCAGGAAAAATGGGCACTCCTGTGCCCCAACCTGCTCCACCTGCCTGGCGCTTCTGCCAGGGAGCAGGGTCAGAACGTGGGGGCTTGCCCTGCTCTGCCCGCCCACCCAGCACGGCTGCTGGGGAGGGGGGTTAGGGTGCGGGGGCTTTCCCTGCCCACCCAGTGCTCTTATCAGGAGTGGGGGAAGCCCCCTTGCCCCAACCCAGCTCCTCGGCAGGAGCGCTAGGGGTCGGGGGTTGGGAGGTGTTTCAGGTCGAAGGGTTGGGAAAGGGCCCCCACTTGCTTTGTCCCAGGGCCCCATAAAACTGTAATCCACCTCTGTCCCTCCCATCTTGAGATTGTTAAATGGTTGTTTGTTCCCTCCCGGCTCTCTCGCTAGCTTTGCTTGCCTAGCATGTGAATGTGCTTTTCATTGTCTTTGGTCACACCTTGCGCCTTGCTCCATGGGAGACCCATTCCAGCAGGCGGAACCGCATTCTTGGGTCTGGAAGAGGTGTGGCTTAGGCACTGTTTGCCAAATACATGTTAAGAACATATTGCAGCACATATCTACAAAGTCCTTTGTGGGTGTATCGTACATACGTCACGCTAGAATATTAACAATTCGTGGGTTACTGGCTTTCCAATGACCTATGACATGACCCCGTTTAGATACAGATTATGACAGCGGTGAGTTGGGGTACACTGAATATGTCGTTCTCGATAAATTGCTGACCCAGAACAGTGAACCATCAGTGGGGCTCTGTATCACAGTTGGCCTAATGCTGCTGCCATTGATGCTAATGGGAGTTTTTCTACTACATCAATGGGAGCAGAGTTAGACCAAGGGTGAGTGCTTATGCAAATCCACCCTGAAACTCCATCCACATCCCAATACTTTAGAATCTGCCAGCAGCCAGTGGTGGGAAGACCTCCAAATGTGCCAACATTTGGAAGCTTAGCTGAACCTCTTTAGAATGGGAAAGAAGAACCACCCAATAACTGCTACTACTCATTGCTCTTTTTACCTCTTCCAAAGGCCCATGAGTGGCTTCCTGTGCTCCCCGTGTCCTCTCTGGCGCACCCCATGCTGTGTATTGAGGTTCAAGCTTTGTTGTAAGAACCATCAGCATGGGAGAGGGTTTCTGTATGCTGTTTCCAGGTTCCAGTTTCTCTCTCCACACCCAAACCCACGTCTTATCCCGTGTGGTCAGTATCGAGCTCTCTGCTTTGAGCAGCATTTGGCAGTTGTCAGGTTTCAGAGTAACAGCCGTGTTAGTCTGTATTCGCAAAAAGAAAAGGAGTACTTGTGGCACCTTAGAGACTAACCAATTTATTTGAGCATGAGCTTTCGTGAGTTACAGCTCACTTCATCGGATGCATACCGTGGAAACTACAGAAGACATTATATACACACAGAGACCATGAAAAAATACCTCCTCCCACCCCACTGTCCTGCTGGTAAAGCTTATCTAAAGTGATCATCAAGTTGAGCCCTTTCCAGCGCAAATCCAGGTTTTCTCACCCTCCGCCCCCCCCCCCCCCCAAACTCACTCTCCTGCTGGTAATAGCCCATCCAAAGTGACCACTCTCTTCACAATGTGTATGATAATCAAGGTGGGCCATTTCCTACATAAATCCAGGTTCTCTCACTCCCTCACCCCCCTCCAAAAACCACACACACAAACTCACTCTCCTGCTGGTAATAGCTTATTCAAAGTGACCACTCTCCCTACAATGTGCATGATAATCAAGGTGGGCCATTTCCAGCACAAATCCAGGTTCTCTCACTCCCTCACCCCCCTCCAAAAACCACACACACAAACTCACTCTATAATGTCTTCTGCAGTTTCCACGGTATGCATCCGATGAAGTGAGCTGTAGCTCACGAAAGCTCATGCTCAAATAAATTGGTTAGTCTCTAAGGTGCCACAAGTACACCTTTTCTTTTTAAAGAAACCAAGAATGCTCTTTCTCTAACACTTTTCCTTTTTAACATTTTCACAAAGTTTAGCTGCTTAATTCCCTCCAGCCTATGCAGAGTTAAATTTTTTTTACTCTCTTTTCTCTTTGTAATTATGCCTGGGGGTGCCGTACATAGGACCTTCTCCCCCTTTACCTGCCTCCCTCCAGCCTCTGCAGAGTTAACTTTTTCACTCTTTTTGTATTCCTGGAGTGCCTCTTTCATTATTTTCAGCTGGCTTTGGGTATTTGTAGCCAGCACCTTCCAATTGTCTGTTCCCTTTTCCGTTTGTGCCTTTTCCTCTTTACATGAAGACAAGCAGAGGGAAGAATCCATACATGCCTCCCACAACAACCAAATTCATGCCTGTCCCAGCTGGGAGCTTGGCCCCCACAGTTCCCTGCTGCCAGGGTGGTGGGGGACCCGACAATTCTCAGGCGCTGCGGGCTCAAGTCACAGAGAGCTCTGGAAGTCACGGATTCTGTGATTTCCGTGACCTCCATGACAAAATCGTAGCCGTAATTATAACACAGACTTGAATGGAATACTTTTGATAACTAGAAATTTACCAGAAATTTACCAGAAATTGCAGAGGACAACCTGAAGTCTCTCAGGACTTTTAAACATAAAACACAGAACACACTTTAGAGAGTAATTTTATGAGACATCATTTAGGGCTGTTTAAACCCCGCATGGCCCCACAGTATGCCAACGTTTTTATGCCTGATTTAGAACAATGCTTCCTCAGCTCTCGTCCCCTAAAGCCCCTACTCTACTTGCGCTATATTGATGACATCTTCATCATCTGGACCCATGGAAAAGAAGCCCTTGAGGAATTCCACCATGATTTCAACAATTTCCATTCCACCATCAACCTCAGCCTGGTCCAGTCCACACAAGAGATCCACTTCCTGGACACTACAGTGCTAATAAACGATGGTCACATAAACACCACCCTATACCGGAAACCTACGGACCGCTATTCCTACCTACATGCCTCCAGCTTTCACCCTGACCACACCACACGATCCATCGTCTACAGCCAAGCTCTGCGATACAACCGCATTTGCTCCAACCCCTCAGACAGAGACAAACACCTACAAGATCTCTGTCAAGCTTTCTTACAACTACAGTACCCACCTGCGGAAGTGAAGAAACAGATTGATAGAGCCAGAAGAGTTCCCAGAAGTCACCTACTACAGGACAGGCCTAACAAAGAAAATAACAGAACGCCACTAGCCGTCACCTTCAGCCCCCAACTAAAGCCCCTCCAACGCATTATTAAGGATCTACAACCTATCCTGAAGGATGACCTAACACTCTCACAAATCTTGGGAGACAGGCCAGTCCTTGCCTACAGACAGCCCCACAACCTGAAGCAAATACTCACCAACAACCACATACCACACAACAGAAGCGCTAACCCAGGAACCTATCCTTTCAACAAAGCCCGTTGCCAACTGTGCCCACATATCTATTCAGGGGACACCATCACAGGGCCTAATAACATCAGCCACACTATCAGAGGCTCGTTCACCTGCACATCCACCAATGTGATGTATGCCATCATGTGCCAGCAGTGCCCCTCTGCCATGTACATTGGTCAAACTGGACAGTCTCTACGTAAAAGAATAAATGGACACAAATCAGATGTCAAGAATTATAACATTCATAAACCAGTCGGAGAACACTTCAATCTCTCTGGTCACGCAATCACAGACATGAAGGTCGCTATCTTACAACAAAAAAACTTCAAATCCAGACTCCAGCGAGAAACTGCTGAATTGGAATTCATTTGCAAATTGGATACTATTAATTTAGGCTTAAATAGAGACTGGGAGTGGCTAAGTCATTATGCAAGGTAGCCTATTTCCCCTTCTTTTTTCCTACCCCCCCTCCCCCCAGACGTTCTCGTTAAACTTGGATTTAAACTTGGAGAGTGGTCAGTTTGGATGAGCTATTGCCAGCAGGAGAGTGAGTTTGTGTGCATGTGTGTGTGTGTGTTCCCGGGGTGGGGGTGGGGGGGTGAGAAAGCCTGGATTTGTGCTGGAAATGGCCCACCTTGATTACCATGCACATTGTAGGGAGAGTGGTCACTTTGGATGAGCTATTACCAGCAGGAGAGTGAGGTTGTGTGTGTGGTTTTTGGAGGGGGGTGAGGGAGTGAGAGAACCTGGATTTGTGCAGGAAATGGCCCACCTTGATTATCATACACATTGTGAAGAGAGTGGTCACTTTGGATGGGCTATTACCAGCAGGAGAGTGAGTTTGGGGGGGGGGGGGGCGGAGGGTGAGAAAACCTGGATTTGTGCTGGAAATGGCCCAACTTGATGATCACTTTAGATAAGCTTTACCAGCAGGACAGTGGGGTGGGAGGAGGTATTGTTTCATGGTCTCTGTGTGTATATAATGTCTTCTGCAGTTTCCACGGTATGCATCCGATGAAGTGAGCTGTAGCTCACGAAAGCTCATGCTCAAATAAATTGGTTAGTCTCTAAGGTGCCACAAGTACTCCTTTTCTTTTTGTAAACCTGGAGAACATTTCTTTCAGGCACCTTGCCCATGTGGGTTGTATGGGAGCTCATACACACATGCATGCTCGCAGCCAAACTTTCACTTTCACACCCTACATGAAAAAGAATAAAAAGACCCGAGATGTCTCCCAGCTTAAAAAAAGAAAGAAAAGAAAAAAGACCATGTCTGAGGAAGATAACGTGGTCTTATCTGGGTGAAAAAATTTTGAGATTATATTGCATCACCAGTTTATGTAAAATTCAATATAAATATCCTATAAAAATAGCTAATTGGGAGGGGGGAAAACCTAGCACAAAGCCCAGTCACTCAACATTCATTCATCAGCAATATTAAAAATAAAACATATTCCATTTCATCACCTCCAGTTCCTTCTGGGGCATTTGCAGTACTTTTTCTATTTTAGAACTGGGCTATAAGCAAAACATCTTATCTTCTGGAATCTTCATCTTAACAGAGGAAATTTACTTTAAAGCCCATCAATGAAACCCACTTGAAACATGACATTTTACATTTTAGATAGGGTCTATATTCCAGTACAGGCTATTCCTCTTTCAGTACCAAGTGGTTGAATGGTATCACTGGTCTCGTGGTTTTGGCTTTTGCTTACTGAACAAAATTCAGTAGTGCTGCCTTTTCCCTCTAAAGGGTGCGTGTTCAATCCACAGCAATGCCTCATGCAAATAGAGATCATGATTAGGGTTACAATTTTGTCACAGAGGTCACGGAAGTCACAGAATCTGTGACTTTGCTCCCAGCCTATATTTCTAATGATGCCTGCCCTACAAATTCCAGAATTCCTTTGATTGGGGGCAGGACATGTCAGAGTTGGGACTTGAACCCCTTTTAAAGCCTCAGCTGTGACCCTCTTCTTTGTCTCACCCACCCCCCAGTGCTGAATTGGCATTGCACCAAACTGCCAGTCTAAAGCTAACCTGAATATGGATCCAAACACCATCTCTTCGACCCACTGCTGACTTCAGTAAGTCAGAGATGGCAGCAGGGAGCCATTCCTTCTTTCCTCGTCCTCCCCCCCCCCCCCCCGCCCCAGGGAAGCCAGTGGGAGTTGTGAATAGGTGAGGAAGTCAGGATCAGTCCCCAGGTATCTAAGCAGCAAATGTTCCAGCCTATTAACTTTTATAAAAAAACATAACATGCAAATATATTTCCCTTCTGTCAGATAGTTCCATTCCTGGAGGTCTGCAGCCCTGTTCAGCCCACTCTCTGTATTAACAGTACCTCTCACCTGGTAAGCCAGCGGAATGAGTATGTTATAAATATTTGCATTTCTGCTTTGGGATGATTTCTCTATCCCAGACCTCTCTGTAAGTGCAATGAATGCCAGGGGCAATGGCATTAATATAACACATTTCCCTCCCTGTCTCTCTCTCGTAGGTATGCATTATTATGTAATAGTTACATGTGAAAAGAAACCGGAATCGCTGGCGGAGAATACTGACTGTTTCCATTGGGCCTGAATAGTTCAGCCAGTTGATTAAAGTGAGTACACTGCAAGGGGTGGGGGAATTAATGGGGGATAGGGTTGCCATTTCTGAGATACAAAAAAATGGGACATCTGACCCATTTCATCTGGGACAGCTACCTCAAGAAAGGGACCTGGGGTAGGAAAACTTGGATAGGTGGCACCCTATGGGGAGGGGGGGTGGGGGGGTTGAAGGATTTTGAAAGTTGGCTTCATTCTGAATCAGAACAAAACATGAAAATTTTGAAATTTTCCACAAAGAAAAATTCTGGGAAAAACTGATTGAGGTGATTGATGTTTTCTTTTGATTTTGACATTTTTTAAAGTGTTACCTTATGATATAATATAATATGAAATTTCAATAGGGCAAACCAAAAAGTTGTTTCGGAATAAAAAAGTGGAATGTTTAGTTCCATTTCAACATTGTTGGAACTTTTTTTCCTGGTTTTCTTCTGAAATGAATTCCAGTGAAATTGTGATTTTGTGAAGTATTTCAATTTTAATGGAACTGCATTTGCTAACAGAATATAGTTTTGTCCAGATTTTTCTGACCTGCTCTAGCCAAAAATGTCTGACCCAAAGGAATTCAAGCCCCATATCTGAGTGCCATTTTGTAATGACCCAGGGCTGTACAGACACCGCAGTCCTCAACAAGGATCAAACTCAGTAGCTTCACCACCAAAAGCTCAAAAATGTATTTATTTATTATATGTATTTTGAGAGCAGCACATGTGCAAGGTGCTGCCCACACATGGAAAGGCACAAGCCCTGCCTGGAGAAGTTTATCCCTGCCCTCTAAGCTAAACGCATGCCAGACATCTGCTTACCGCCATGCTGTCTTTCTATATCTGGCCACAGATTTTGTCATGAATCTCATGATACAACTCAGTGGTTCTCAAACTTTTTTATTGGTGACCCCTTTCACGCAGCAAGCCTGTGAGTGCGACCCTCCCTTATAAATTAAAAACACTTTTTTAACATTTAACACTATTATAAATCTTGGAGGTGAAGCGGTGTTTGTGGAAGAGGCTGACAGCTCATGCCCCCCACCCCATGTAATAACTTTGCGGCCCCCTGACAGGTCACGACCCAAGTTTGAGAACCCCTTTGATGTGTGGTGTGTTTCTGAAGGCCCCAGCTGCAGGAGGCATGGGATTAGGTCAGAATCTCAGCTTGGATTGAAAACAAGCAGTGTGTTTTTAGCACTCATGGTTGCAGAGAAAAGCTTCAAAATGTGACCTGAATCCCAAAGGCTCAGAAAGCAAAAGACAAAAAAACCCAACCCCAGCCCCCCAGTGTATTACTTGTTTAAAATCTCATGAATTTTCAGCCAATTTCCTTATTTTTAAAAACTTGGGGCTGGCAATGCTGACTGGTTGTGTCTCTACTGTTTTTCTCTTTCTCAGTCATGCTGATGCAGGATTTATAATGCGAACTCCACACAGTCTCCATTGTAACAAAGCTAGTGTGAAAAGTTTTGGGGAGGAGGGAAGGGATCAGATCTGTGTTGAAAGACCAGAAATTGGGTCTGGATCTCTGCCATGTTTTTGGTTAGGAGTGTTATGTTTACAACATACACACAAAAAAAAGTGAGTTAAAAACATAAATATTCTTGCTGGAAGGTTGCAACGTAATACGACTTTTATTCTTTATCCAGAATGATAACCCACTCTAGGCAAAACCAGAGAAAGACAAAGCGGGCTGCTCCATAAAACAGAGGCACCCCACCTTACCATGGGCTACCTGACTGCAGACTGACTCTGATCTCACCCTTCCCTACACAGTGCCCTAGTCAGTAAGCAGGATCAGGAAACCCGTGAGGATTTAAAGTGATAACTACACAGTTTGATATCGTTTTCCATACACCACAGAGAGGAAGTCAAGGGGTTGATTGTTCCTTGACAATAGAGATGCAGCCCTCGTAAAACAGATTTGTATTCTTAGGAGGACATGATATCAGGAATTCAGAATCCCATCCAGGCCTAATTGACTTGTTTGATTAAGTTCTAGGTTGAAAGAGAACTGGCAGCTCTGAGATCAGGCTTGATATTTTTACCCCCACGAGGCACAAGTGCCTCAGGCTTTAAAAGCTTTGTACTGAAGCACAAAGCTTTAGAGACACTGTCATGGATGAGGCTTGACTGTAAAACCCTTCTCCCTGTAGTCTGATCCCCATGGCAGCCCACTGAGGGATGGGGTAGTTAGGAAGACAAGGGTCAGAGCCCCCAGAGGGGGAGACTTGCTTCTCAGAGATGCTAGAGCTTTACAAATGAGACAAATGGGAGGGGCAGCTTCCTGCCTTCCTTGATCTCCTGCAGGCACCAGGAGAACAGCCTCTCCAGTCTCTTGTTCCCCTTCCTCCCCACATCATGCATATGCGCCATCAGGTCCGGATTTCAGTGCTCCAGAGTCTGATTGACTCCTCCCTTACATAACTCTGCTGCCTCAAACTGACACCCCCCTGTTGTCTGAGGCACACACATACGGCAGCTGGGATTCAAGGGTTGCATATATCCCACTGCAGTAACACAAACCCCCTCCAGTACGACGCAAACGAGGCAGCAGCTTCTAGGTTTCCATCACTCTAAGCACATAGAGACTGCTCACAGCATGAGAGTGCTGTGCCTTTTCTGCACTCCGCTCCTCCGCAAAGGGAAAGTGCTTTATCCAGGTCATGGAAGAGGATGCTGGAGAAGCTTATGGGACAAATCGGGCCATTTTTTATGCCCTGCTAATCCTGCTGCTTCCCAAAGCAGCTGCATTCTGCCCCACTGTCAGCCAGGGATGACTCCATTAACATTGATGGAGTGGCACCATTTTACACTAGGCCTGAATCTGACCCCTGTGTTCTCACTGCAATATATTTTTCTAATCAGAACTTGGGAACCATTAATGAATGTTATTCCAGGGACAGGCTGTATTGTCAGGCATTGCCTTGAGCAAGGGGACAGCTTCAGAGTCAAGAAGGAGCTCCGAGAGACACCTCAGAGTCACAATTCCTCCCCACTTCTTCCTTGGTTGGGGACAGGGGGAGAATTGGTAATAATTTGCCGCTGGCCTACCCCAGGAACAATCGATGACACTTCCTATGCCAGCTCAGCTGTGTTGGTCACCTACGCTCTGCCCTGCCCTGCTCTGAGGAGGGAGGGAGTGGGCACACAGCTCTGTGTCTGGGTAGGTGTCCTGCACAGACCCCCAGGCCCAGACCCTGGCTAGCTCTAACTAATCTGGTATTTTTCTTTCTATGTGACTAAACAATCTTAGGGACTGTGACATATTTTGGTCTAGTATGAATTTTTTGCCAAAGGCACATAGGACACTGGGGAGAACTCTCAGGCAGTGCTATTTCTCCTTTCTTTCATTTAATATCTAATTCGTTTTTATGTACAACCCTCAACCCCATCCACAGATCAAATATTCACTTCAGCCTGGCGCCCCAGCATCCGGCAGTCAGATGAGATTAAAGAGCTCCAGGTCTGGCAATCTGGAGCAAAGGCGGGGAAGAAATAATCTAAATGCTGCATATGGCTTGCATGAGAGATTAATACGATTGGGCTGTCGTCCGTGGGGCAGAGGGGATGGAGAACTCTGATCACTAAAGGAGTCATGTGAAGGTTATTGCTATAGATGGGGGGACAGGTAACAAAGGTGAGCTCATCAGAACGTAGACGGTGAAATCCAGCCCTTACGCATACGCGTAGTTCCTACACTGGACAGGAAATGGAATGTGCTTAGAGCTTGGTGGATCTCTGAGCTATCAAGCTGGGGGCTCGTACCATAGGCACCAACTTCTGCTCCTGCTAGTGGGTGCTTGACCCCCCGCTCCACCTCCAGCCCTGCCCCGACTCCACCCCTGCCCCGCCCCCTCCCACCTGTACCCCGCTCCCATTCCAACCCCTTCTGTAAAGTCCCTGCCCCAACTCCGCCCCCTCCCTGCCCCTATTCTGACTCCTTCCTGCCCACACCTCTTCCCCACCTCCTCCCCTGAACGTGCCGCATTCCCGCTCCTCCCCATCCCTCCAAGCATGCTGCCAAACAGCTGTTTGGCGGCGGCAAGGCGGGAAGCACTGGGAGGTAGGCAGAGAACGGGGATGCGGCGTGCTCCGGGGAGGAGACAGAGGAGGAGGTGGGGCACAGCAGTGGGGAGCTTGGCTGCCGGTGGGTGCAGAGCACCCACTAATTGCCCCGTGGGTGCTCCAGCCCCGGAGCACCCACGGAGTCAGCACCTATGGCTCGTACCGTCGTTCCCCTCCTGCTTCTCTACCCATCCTTTGCATGCGGGAGGCTGTTGCATAATTTCTGAAGGACTAGGGGCCTGATTGCCCCTCCCAACTGATGGACCACATCCCATTAGGCCAATGGAGCAGCAGCCACCTTATTAGGTGTCCCAACCTTGGGCTTTCAGTGAGTGCTAGAAAGCTGCAGGAAGGGAGGAGGCATGATCTGCTCTCTCACTATACTCCCATTGTAGCCAGGCAAAGGTTTCCTCCAGAGGGAGCAGCAACTGGTATCTGAACCCAGTGTCCCACATCTTTCACGCCCACTCTGCCCATCTCAGAATGCCAGACAGAGCTAAATAATACAGAGTGGTGCAGAAATAAGACCTTTATCAGCTGAGGTTTGGGAACAGATGGAGAACCTATGAGACAGAGATGCTAGGAGGGATGGTATGTTTCAAATGTTTTCCTTAGTGTCTTCCCAGTCTACTCTTAGATTCACAGCTCCTACTGATTCCACATGGCAGACAGCAAGAACCCAAAACTGAAATATCTACAGTTATCTGGAGGGAAATGTTTGCTGAGTCCTGCTGAGCTATGTTGAGTGGGTCATATGGCCAGTGACCAAGTGTCATGGGTGCAACTCATGGCTTGATGGGAAAATTCCTGTTTGCTTTAATCTAGGCCAAGTCTTCAGTTACTGGAGGAGAACTGGGATGGGATTTGTAAAGTCATGCAGGGGATTTGGACACTCATGCATTCTGTTCCCAGCTGTGCCAGTGACTTCTTGTGTGTCCATGGGCAAGCCACTTAGTCCAGCCTCTTCAAAAGCAACCTCTGAGTTTTGGGACTTTCAATATTTGGGCCCCAGTCTGAGCCACCTTGGGCAGGACACTGGCAGCTCCTCTCCAGTACAAGTGGAGATGTTCACATGTGTGAAAAACCAAACCCTTAATCTCTCTGTGATTCAGCTGCTTGATTATGGAGCAGGGATGAAACTTCCCCCAGACTGGGGTGTTGGAAATGTAAATGTACCAATGTTTGTGAGGCCCTCAGATATCCTGGTGACAGAGCCAGAAAAGAACTTGGCTAGTCCTCTGTGGAACTGATATGCAAACCTGGGAACTCCTGTCTCCCACCTCTGTGCCACTCCACTAGACCACTGCTGCCTCTCTAAATACTCAAGCTTTTATATACCCTGGGTGGGCTGTAATTTGAACACAAGCAAATTGGGGCCCAGTATTTTCTGTGCTGCACAGAACAACACTAATCATTCTAGTTAATTATCCAAGCTCTCTTTCTCAGCTATAGGGAGAGAGACTGCTGAGTTGGGGGTGGGGGTGTAGTAGAAAGGTTGGCCTGGCTTTTTGTCTGCCTTCTATTGAGCACATTCCTTCTCTACACACCTGCAGTTAGAAACTGCCATGCTACTGAATGCTGATTTAACTTCATCAGTGCCTGATGTCTTACAGCCCCCCATAGTGTGCCTACCAAGTTTTGGTGGGGAGGTAAGGGTTGAAGAGAAGTGGAATTAAGTTCTTCTTAACTCCCAAAGGCAATGAATTGAAACACTGAAGTGTTTCATCTGGGAAGGTCAGATTCAGATTCAGATCCAAACATCTGCTCAGCCTGGGGTTTTGGGCTAGGTCCATCAATGTTAATGACATATATAGTAGGTGCAATTGTCTAATAGTTAGATCAGCCAGGACGTAGTGTCCATGAATACTTACTCTTTTCTTTAGTAAAGCACATTGCACATTGCTCTGCATGCTCTTTTGGCTAGGTAGCAGGGGATCAGCAACAGGCTACTTTGTTCTCTAGCCTGTTGTCATCAGCCATTAGGATGCAGCCCAAACAAGGATAGTTATTACCAAAAAATATCAGCGAATGGACAGATGTCTCCATCTGGGTTTTGTTTGTTAGGGATCCCTTATTGCTGCAATTCCAGTTTCCCTTCCTAATCACTGAACTAGACTTGAGCAACCCCTCAAATGATCTTAGTTTGAATGTGCATCCAGTTCAGGTGCTGAGCCAAAGTCCCTGAACCTCTCGAGTCAGCAAAATGAGGCTCAGGGAACTCAACGTTCCCGCGCGGTTGATTTGTTTTGTTATTCTTCAATTTTAGTCAAAGCTGGAGATGCCATAAGAACAGCCTCTGTGCCAGGCGATGGAGTCCTTTCTTACACCTTGCAGTGGTATCATACTCCTCAAATAGCCTCATAGTTCAGCCCCTTAGAAGTGAATGGTCGGGGGCTGGTGGCAGGGTACTCTTGGTGGAAGACTCTCTCCTCCAGAATTTGTTCCTTCTCTTGGTTGTTATCATCTCACAATATTGATCTCCAGGGTTCTGTGTAAGAACCATCTCCTTTCTCGAGCTCTTGATTGTAAATCAGTCTATTGTGCTGGCACTTGTGACTAATGATGCAACAAACCTGGTGGATGAACACATTTCAAGAACATTTCAACCCTTCAGTGGCTAACCAGGACAGGCCATGGGAAGAAAAGAACCATCTAAAAAGGTTACATTAAAACAGTCTTTTGCATTCCATTTTGTTGTTTGCACAAGTGTGTGATCTCAGCGCTCAGTGTCGAGGATTTTGTGTTTTTAATACAATACCAGCTGTGTCAGAGGAAGGCTAAATTATTATTATTCATTATTTGCATTACAGTAGCACCTTGCAGCCCAGTCGTGGCCCAGGGCCCCAGGGTCCTATGTGCTGTACAAACACAGAACAAAGACACACGGTCCCTGGCCCAGAGAGCTGACAATGTAGATCATTGCAAGTACTGCCCAAATACACTTAATTGTGAGATGTGTACTCTATCATGGGGGACAATTTCTCCCTGACCCCAGCTGAAGATCATCCCAAACCCTAAAGCATGAAGATTAAGAGGACTGGAAAGTAGCTGGTGGAATTGCAGATGCTGTTATTACTTATCTAGGGCCATATTCTGCTACTCCGACTCAAGTTGAATGTTACCATGCTCTGTAACTACCCCATAGAAATAAGTGGGGCTCCTCACGGCAAAAAGTGTTACAGCTTAGTCCTGCCAGTAAGGGTGCCAGCAGCCAGCCCATGTTTATCTAATCAGATTTTTTAAAATGTTAGCCATAGTTCTGGTTCAATAGGAGGGTCAAAGAGCCCAGGTGCCCCTGCCTTACCCAAGATACACACATATGCAGTGTCTGATCTTCTATGGCCCTGTACCTGTGCCCCCATTTACAGCCCAGGAAAGTGGGTGTCAAATGTCCCCAAATCCAAATGACTGTGTCTTAGTCCCACTCTACACAGGAGTAAATGATAACCCAAGGTGTTGGGCAATGGAGGTCCCACCTGTTCCATCAGTTCCCTGGCTGTAACTCCCATTCATTTCAGTGGGACAAAAACCCATGTAACTGAGGGCACAGCTGGGCCCTGTGTCCCCCTCCTTTCCTCCAGTACTGGGTTTCTTAGTCCTTGAACAGGAAAGAACCCATGCTCCCTCTAGCTTGGATCCCAGAGTAGGTGCCACTTTCACACTCCTCAAATGGCAGGAAGGAAATGAAATCATGGAGAATGTTACCTTTCCTGCTCTCTGCACAGGTACCCTCACAAGCTCTCTTCCCAGGCATCTTCTTGCTGAAGGTCAGCAGCTTATATACCTTCTGCTGGGTTAATTGGCCGATCGCTGTAACAAGGGCCACCTGCCAGCTTCTTAAAATCTGAGAAGACTCATCTGCCGCAGATGCAGGGGTAGAAGGGTTTGTTTCCCAGAAATGGGTCGGGTCGGGTCGGGTGGAGGGTCTGTCTCAGACTAGGCCCCATTCCAGGGCCTAGTGCCTTAGGCAGAACAAGTTTTGCATTAGCTAACTGGATGGTTAAGTGGACACTGCTGTTGGTTAGTTTTTGATTATTGCAGCTTGGCTGCAAAATGTCAGCCAATGTTGTTGCTCATTCCCAACCCATTAAGACACTTCATCTCACACTAAGGCTTCAGGCTATTTCTATACTACCACTTATATCAGTATTACTCAAGTCACTCAGCGGTGTGAATAAGCTACCCCCCAAGTGATGTAAGTTATACCGAGCTAAGTGCCGGTGTGCATAGCATTTGGTCCGCAGGAGAGCTTCTCCCACTGCTCGTTGGGGGTGCATTAATTAAGTCAGTGGGAGAGCTCTCTCCCATGGGCTTAGTGCAGCGGCTCCACTGTAAGCTGTCTAGTGTAGCCATAGCCTGAGTGTTGGCTTTAAACTCAAGCATGATGTGTGGCTGCTTGGAGCGATGCAGCACCCTCAGCAGCTCCCAGCCCTGGTTCCGCCTTAGTCCATCTGACAGCAGAACTCCAGGGGAAAGCACCCAAAGCCTGACTTCTCTCAGGAAGTGGAGCCTATGGTAGCATCCCCATGTTTGTAGCCTCTGTGGTTGGGACCCTACAAATCCCAAAGCCCAGGATGGACTCAAATCCCAGCCCTTGATCTGAACCCCCCTGAACTTTGAATCAAGATCCAAACTTTGCCTCCCAGGCCCCTCTCTAGTGAGACTCTCTCCTGCATCCTTTTTGCGTTCTCTATCCATTCGTGTTACACAGAGTTCAACTTATGCTCTCTTGACATTTTAACGTTGCTCCTTTTTTCCTACCTGACGACAAACTGTCTGGGGCTTGTTTACAAACCCCTAGTATTCAGCAGGCAGTAGGCTTTGCACTGACATGACAGACCTTCTCGTGTGGCCGGGGACACCAGAAATAGACTTGGAGGAGAGGATCCAAGATCAGTCTAGCAGGTCTCCTTGTTATTTTGTGACATGTAAACAATATGCAGTGAATCTAATCTGAACTACTCGTGTGCACCATTTACTTTGGAGGCTATTCCTTGTATTTTGTCAGCCTTTCTGGTTTTGCTAGTGAAATCAGGTTTTTTCCCCTGTAGTGGGGAGCGCTTTCTATCATCCTTTAGTCTGACTGTAGATAGGCCTGAATTAACTCCCTCCCTCAACCCAGACACACCTGAATGTCAGCATATTTGTGATCTAAACCTACAGCCAGATCTGAATTTTGCAAATGGCCTCATCTGTATAATGGGCCCAACCAAAATCCTCCAAACATTAGGTCATTTGAAATCCAGGTGTGAATTCTGAGTACTGGGCTCCTCTCTGATACTGGTAAATAACTGAGAACACTGATCAACCATCGTGAGGTGTATGATCAATACTAAATACATAAGTAAACTAGAACAGTGCTTACCAGCCTCCTCATGTACTTGTGCTCATTTACCAGACCAGGATGTTAGCTGTACCAGCTCAGCTGTCCGGAGGCTGTGGATAGGGATGCTAACCAGCTAGGCTGGAAAATAGAGAAGGGCTTGAGCAGCAAAATCTGAAGCTGGATCTAGATTTCAAACAGCCCTAAAGTGCATGTGTGTTTTCACCTCTAGGCTTTTGTTCAGACCCCTCGCTAACATTTTATGTACCAGAAGGATCTGAAGTTAGATTTCCTTGGCCTGTGTTCCTCTACAGTCAGCAACCTTCTCTCCATTAGTGATGCTTTCTTAGCCTAGTCTTTATGCTGGTCCCTGGGGAAACCCTTGCCTTCCAGACATTTGTGAATGTTCTGTCCGCAGCATGGTTTGTAGCACTTCAGACTCAAGAGACGGGTTTGGAGCAGCCCAAGGTTGGCTGCAGATGAGAGAGCACACAGCTGAATGGGAGATAGGGCAGTGCAATGAGCCCCAGAGGTGTAAGGGAGAGTCGGAGCCTAGAATCCCAGTCATGCAACCATGGAGCTCCAGCATGAATGCCTGTGCCATTTGAAAACTGCTGGACTGGAATAGATGGTCTGCTGATAAAGGCAGGATGAGGAGCCAAGAACCCCAGGTTCTACCCCAGGTTGGACTTGTCACTGACCTCCTCTGTGGCCTTGGACAAGTCATTTAACCCAAGCTCTGGAAACAGGATGCCACAGTCCCAGTCTTTTTGTTCCCTGTATGCATGCACTGAATGAATTGCTGCTGAAAGAGGGTGACGCCATTGTCTCACCCTCCTTCCTTACCAGCTGGCCCAGGGGAGCACACACTACACCTTATCAAGGTTGGCACCACTCCCACTCCAGCATCTGTTCCTCTTTGGGACCCCCAGGGGAATCCTGGCTCAGCCAGCCTGCATTCCTTTTGGGACTCTGCCCTCCACGGATGCCCCAACATGGCTGTGGTTCCCAAGCTCCTGGGCTTAATCTCTCTCACTCTCAAGCTGATCGTTTCTCTCTCTATCATATCAGGTATTTATACTACAGACCTAACTCTGCCAATTGCGGAAACATTAGCCAATCCCTGTGATCCTACTCATTGTAAAAGGATCTCCAATGCCTATAGCCAGATGTGAATGAAAATGTTCCCTCATGGACAGGCACATGCTGCTTTGGTGTGTTGTTGTTTTACACAGCACTTTCCATGTGTTTTACCCAACTATTTTATAAAGTTTCATCCATCACGTTTCTTCCCCAGTGCATCCCTATCCTACTCTCCTACCCTCCCCCACTGAGCGCCCTTTCTCCCCCACGTGGATCTGCTGGAACTTTCAGTGTCTGCATGATGTCAAGGGCGAAGGAATGCCAGGCAGGCGGGAGGAGGAGGTTGATTATGAGCAAGCCAAGTGACAGGCTGACATGATTAAGAGCCTGCTGGCTAATTAAAGCACAGAGGTGGGAGGAGCAAAGTGTTTAAGGGTGCCAGAGAGAGAAAGGCCTCCCCAAACCTCTTGTTACACTTCAGTGAACTGAGCAGCTGAGTTGCACAGAGCAAATCCTAATTAACTCTTTCACACCTCATCTCTGGAGTTCAAACTGGGAGTTGAAGGGGGACCCAGCAAATGGCACCTTTAACTGAAAAGCCTGATCCAAGGTAAGGACAAGTCTGATTTCTGACTAGTAATC